>NC_133451.1:61736666-62407500 GCF_048565385.1 Saimiri boliviensis
TATACTGGATCAATTGATTGTCCTTTTCATGATTTCTTTATAGCATGCAATGTTGATGGCATTTTCCTGGCAGTAGAACTTCTTTCCAAATGGGAGTCAATCTCTCAAACCCTGCTTGCTGCTGTTTTATCAACTAAGTCTATCTTATATTATAAATCCTTTGTTGTCATTTCAACAATGTTTATAGGATCTTCACCAAAAGTGGACTCAATCTCAAGAAACCACTTTCTTTGTTGACCATAAGGAGCAACACCACATCCTTTCAACTTTTATGCACTAGCTGCAAATTAGCCACATCTTCAGGCCCCACTCATAATTTCAGTTATCTTGCTATGTCTACCACATGAGCAGTTACTTCATCCACTGAAGTTTCAAACCTCTCAAAGTCATTCATGAGAATTGGAATCAACTTCTTCTAAACTCCTGTTAATATTGATATTTTGACTTCTTGCCATGAATCATGAATGTTCTTAATGGTATCTAAAATGGTCAATCTATTCAGAAGATTTTCAGTTTACTTTACCCAGATTAATCAGAGAAATCATCACCTATGGCAGCTAAAGACTTACAAAATATATTTCTTAATAAGACCTGAAAATCTGCATTACTCTTTGATCCATGGGCTGCACAATGGGTATTGCGTTAACAGACATGAAAACATGAGTCTCCTCATACATCTTCATCAGAGCTCTTGGATGACCTGGTGCATTGTCATTAGGCAGTAATATTTTGAGAAAATTTTTTTTCTGAGGAGTAGGTTTCAACCGAAGGCTTAAAATATTCAGTAAACCATGCTGTAAACAGATGTGCTGCCATTTAGGCTTTGCTGTTCCATTTAAATCTACAGAAAAAGTAGATAATTCTTAAGGGCCCTAGGATTTTCAGAATGGTAAATGAGCATTGGCTTCAATTTTAAGTCAGCATCCACAGAGCCCCCAGCAAAAGTCAACCTGTTCTTTGAAGCTTTGAAGCCAAGCATTGACTTTTCCTTTCTGGTTATGGAAATCCTACACGGCATATTCTTCTAATATAATGCTGTCTTGTCTGCATTGAAAATCTGTTGGTTAGCGTAGCCACCTTCATCAACCATATTAACCAGACCTTCTGGATAGCTTACTGCCACTCCACATCAGCACTTGTTGCTTCACCTTGCACTGGTGACCGTTTCTTTCCTTAAACTTCATGAATCAACCTCTGTCAGCTTCAAACTCTTCTTTCACAGCTTCCTCATATCTCTCAGCCTTCATGACACTGAAGAAAGTTAAGGCCTAACTTTGGATTATACTTTGGCTTCAGGGAATATTGAGGCTGGTTTTATCTATCCAGACCAATAGAACTTTCTCCATACCAGCAACAAAGCTGTTTCACTTTTTTTTTTATCATTCATGTGTTCACTGGAGTAGCACTTTTAATTTCCTTCAAGAACTTTTCCTTTGCATTCACAACTTGGCCAACTATTTGACACAAGAAGCCTAGATTTCAGCCTATTTCTGCTTTTAACATGCCTTTCTCACTAAGCTTAATCATTTCTAGGTTTTGATTTAAAGTGAGAGACGTTCAACACTTCCTTTTACTTGAAGACTTAAAGGCCACTGTGGGGTTATTAATTGGCCTGATTTTAACATTGTTGTGTCTCAGGGAATAGGGAGTCTTGAGGAGAGGGAGAGAAATGAGGAAAGGCTGGTTGGTAGAGCAGTCAGAACACATCTAACATTTATTGATTAAGTTCCCTGTCTCATATAAGTGTAGTTGGTGGTGCCCCAAAACAATTACAATAGTAACATCAAAGATCGCTGATCTCAGGTCACCATAACAGATATAATAATAATGAAGAAGTTTGAAATATTGTGAGAACTACCAAAATGTGACACAGAGACAAGTAGTGAACACATACTGTTGGAAAAACAGCACCAACAGACTTGCTCAAAGCAGGGTTGTCACAAACTTTCAATTTGTAAAAAAAAAAAAAAAAAAAAAAAAGGTGTCTGCAAAGCACAATAAAATGAGATATGCCTGTATATGAGAATACCCAATTAATCACACTTTTGCTAAAGTATTTTTCATCAGTTTAGTCATAAATAGCTGTGTAGATTCCATCATGATCATTATTTAACAAAAAATTCTAGCCTTATAAAATTATTCTAAATGTGTCAATCATGTTGTCAGCCAGTCAAGCCCTGATATTTAAGATGATTGTCAATTACCATGTGACCCAACATTATATCCCAGAAGATAGGACTGGCATGGACATCTTATGGACAGGCTAAGCAGATGAGTGAGGTTACTTGGCATAAAAGATTTTAGTCCAAAGCTTGTTATATACTTAGAATCTGAAATTGCAAATATAGAGATAATTAATGTTTCTATGATTGAAATTAAAGAAATATGTAGAAAAGAGATTATGAGGTTACAAAAAAGTCATGTAGAAAACAATATTTAGGAAATAAAACCTTTGATTTAGTAGAAGCTATTAAGTAGAAAAGTAAGTACAAAGGGTATCTACATAAAGCAAGAATTGTATATGAGAAGGAAATTAACTAGACTTGCTAAGTAAAGTAATGAAAGAATAGGAGTGTCAAATGAGATATCATCCAAAAGCCTGAGACAATTATACTGATAGCAGGGCTATGTGGTGAATTCTTCTCTTTCTAGTCACTGGCCCCAGCTACTAGATGGAGATAACTAGAATCCCAGTGGTGGAGGTAATGGAATCCATAAAAGAAGCATGAAGATGTGACAGTGCTAGAAACACTGTGAAATGCAGACACAGACTGTCAAAAAAGCTTAGCTTAGCCCTGGAGCAGAACTGCAGTTATGCTCTTTCCCTAAAACCATTCTTTGAAGTTACCTGCACAGCCATACTCCTTGTAACCAAAGTGAACTAAAATAATAATTCTTTGCCATTTTAAAACTATTTTCTTCTACAATGTCTCATCTGAATTTCCAAAGAGCCCATATAAATGTTCAGAGTAATCATTACTCTTGCTTTTATCTTTATTTTGTTTTTAAGATGGGGCTCAGAGAGATGAAATCATTCCATCAGGTCTTTTGATTCTAAATCATCTCCATTCAGAAAAAATGTATTAAGAAATTATAAAGAAGCAGAAATTATATTAATCAATGAAATGATGTACATACATACAAAATACAAAGTTTAATTCCTGCCATAAACAAGCTTACAGTGTAATAGGAGAGGCAAACAAGGAAATCACAAGTTATGACACAGTTAATTGCAAAGATACATGTGTGCACAGGATGATCATTATCGATGATAGAACTTGAACCCAAATTTCAGTGAATAGCAGTGAATATCCTGGGCTATTCAGTGGATAAGCCAAAACAATGGGGAGGAAAGCCAAGGGAAAACAGCAATTAAAAACGGAAGGCTTAATGAGGGAGAGAGAGAGAACAGTATCTGGCACATCACAGGTGGACAATCAATTTTGACTGAATAAAAGAATAAGCTAATTATGATCTTACAATTTACTACTGAAGCATGATTGGGTGTTTGAGTAGATGAAGAGGCAGAAATTTATTTTTAAAAAGATAGTGATTATAGAATCTTTGGGGAAGTTTGAGTTATTTGACATGGTTGGAGGGGTGAGAGCATGTATTAGAATTTGAATATAATGAAGTAGTCAGATGTCAAATCACAAAGGGCTTTCTATGTCATTTTAAGACATTTGATAGTTATCTTGAGGTCTCTGAGGAAAAAGGATAGTGCTTATATTACCACATTTGCATTTTAGAAATATGAGTATGATAGCCATATGAAGAGTGGATTGGAGAAAGATAAAAACAGAGCAGGTAGATAAGAAAGAAAGGTTTCATAAAGGCCAAGGAATAAGGCTTGCAGGGTTAATATAAGTCAGGGAGAGTCAAACCGAATAGGAGGGAACAAATCACAAAGGAATTCAACAATTTATTAGCACAGGACTTAATCACCAATTGGATGTATAGAATGATAGATAAAAAGAATGATAAATTTACTTTCAGGTCATTTTTGACACGTTCAGGTGCCATTAACCAAATATTAAATAGAAAATTGAGCAGATTAAGAAGAAGCAGAGAAATAAAAGGAAAGGCAAGAGATAGCAGTGTCAGGGCCTGAGATAATTTAAAGAAGAAAGGAATGACCACAGTGTCAAGTGGCAAAGTAATGTCAAATAAAGTAAGGACCAACTTATGTGTGTGAGTTGGCAATTAGAGAGCTGGTGGCCTGTGCAACAGCTATTTCAGTAGAATAGTGGAGACAGATGGCAGAGGGCAGCTGGTGGAAAGAGTGAAAATGGGAAACAAGGGTGGGAAACCAAAAGCCCAGAGACTTCTTCCTTATACTTTGTTAACGCTATCTTACAAAAGTTAAGCATATTGAGAAAATATTAGGAAATTCAAGATTCCACCAACCATATAAGTGTCATTTAGTTATAGTTAGAGTGAAATACGTGGCACATAGTTAGAATTCTTCACCAGATGAAGTGCATTACATTTTCAATATGAATCATCCCTGCCTGACTATAAATTCCAAAATATCAGAAATTGTTCCTGTCTTCTTTCTCATTGTACTAATACCTAAAAGTCATTAAATATGTAGTAGATAATAACTTCCTTATCTCTATTTTTATTTTTCTCATGCCAGTAGAAATTCCATTCATTCTTTCAGGTTCAGAGGAAGAAATGCCACTCCCTACACAAAATCTTTTTCAGTATTCCCTGGGTGTCCCTCTCTCTCTCCCTCCTTCTCTCTCTCCTGTCATTCCAATATGATAGAATATGTTATATCCATATTCATACCATCTTATAGTTACTTTTATACACATGTATCTTTCTGACATGAATATTTATCAGTTTTGTTTTATCAGAGTAGTAGCGCCTGTGTGGGTGATATAAGGGCTTATTAAGAGGTTTATTTACCTTAAGCCCGTCTGTTCTCACTGCCTATCATGCTGGGCCTAAAACAAGCTGGACCAGCAGTCAGGAAGGGAAGATAAACATAAATAAGGAGAAGGCTAGAACAACTTGGAGTCCATGAGGACAAGCTTAAATCTGCAAGGATAAACAAACCCTCATGTTTCTTTTACCAGAACCTTCCCTGATCTCATACCTCCTCTAAGCCTCTGCCCTCCTTCTGTGATGCAGTTTTCCACAGATCTAATGTGCTTTAACACGGAGCTATGAAAAAATGTTCCCAAGGGTTTGAAGATAAAAAAAAAAAAAAAAAAAAAGATCCAGCAAAACTTAGAGGTTAACCTTCAGATCCACGACAATGTATAAATAGTAAAACGGTGCCTGATGCTACACCAACCTGCTGAGTGTAAACATGGCTGCTGCTTCTCTTCTACCTCCCAAATCCCACACAAATTTCTCTTTTAATCAACCCCAACCCAGGGTAGAGAATTCTGGAAAAGTAGTCCTATATTAGCTAAATGAACATACTACAAAATTACCACAGTCCATCCTTTATTAATTTAGCATCATTAATAATTTAGCATCATTAATCACACAAAAACAATATCAAAATCATGTATTCACTATCTCTTGTACAACCGAAAGTATACTAACCTTCGCCCAAAACGGTTGCAGTCATACATTTTCGAATGATTTCATTTATCATCTGGCATATTCAGGTTCCTCCTAATATTTAAGGTCAGCTATTATTATTACTTGTTATGTTAGATCATAGGAGAGTAGTAGAAAGAAGAATATCAAAATAGACACACATATTTTCATATAAAAGAATAAAGAAAAAAACTTGTGATTCTTATAGGACTCATTTCTGAAAACTGGATGCATAACAGCTAATAGCCATGATGTCTTTCTTTCACTGCCAATTTCATGTATACTTTGCCTACACCAAGTACCCTGGCATGTAAAGTGACCCAAAGTTTCATCTCTCAAGGGTCAGGCCAGTTATTTTGTGTGTGTGGGATTGTTGTGATTTTATTCATTGACTTTAATTGCAGAAATTGAAACTACTATGAAGTTTCCCAGAGGATTTCCTGCATTCACATATAGACTCCTCTTTAACCTACTGTGCAGTAGAAAATCAATCTCCTCATGTTAGTTAGGGTTCATCATCATAGCCAGCACAGTAACCTTCTTATTTGCCTGTTTATTCACAGGTAAAAGAATCTGCCAAAGGTTGGTGGGATCTCAACTTCCAGTTTAATAGAACCATTTCTGTACCCCTGCTGGAATAATTTACCTCTTGAGAATGAAGACCTCTTAACCAGAAGAACCCAAAGTTAAGGAGAAAAGAGCAGAAATTTCACTATCAGATCACTAAAAGTAACACTGAGAGAATTTATGTTCATTTCTATGCCTTAATTCCTATACTTGTGAATCCTGACTATGAGAGAAACACCATCATATGTTGATGGCTTATTTAGAGCATATACCATATTCTGATGGCCCTTACCCCAGCTTCTGAGGTAGAAGACTTTGAAGATTCAGTTTTGCCCAAACTGGCACCAAAACTGAATCTTCAAAATGTCACTTCACATATTTATCAAAACTAGATACCTCAAGTTGATGGAAAACATAGTAAAACCAGTGAATTCCACAATCATAAGTCTATTGTCACACATTGTCTGCTGTAAAATGGGTCACTTGGTCAGAAGAAATGATTTGGGGATGATATTACAGTGACCAAGTCGTTGGTTACTCTATGTTTCATGGTTTTGAAAGAGCAATTGAAGAAAGGAAGGTAAATCCATATCTAGAGTCAACAAGAAAAAATTCCAGCTTTTTCTGTGAGGGAAGCAATCTAATATAACAGTCTGTCACAGCTGACTGCTGGCCACCACAATGAATGGTGTCATTCTGGGGCCTGCATGTTGGTCTCTGCTATTGACAGTGAGGCATTCAGCAGTAGCTGTAGCTATTCACTGTTGATGACTGGAAGTCCATTTGCTGAATCCATGCATAACTTGCATTCCCACTACCATGGACAATTTTTGAGCCCAATGGGCAGGAAAAAAGTGGCTAACACCAAGCATCGTGGCTCACACTTGTAATCCCAGAACTTTGGGAGGCACAGGTGGGCAGATCATCTGAGGTCAGGAGTTCAAGACCAGCCTGGGCAACATGGTGAAAACCTGTCTCTGCTAAAAATAAAAAAAGTTAAGTGGGTGTGGTGGTGTGTGCCTGTAATCTCAGCTACTTGGGAGGCTGAGGCAAGAGAATCACTTGAGCCCAGGAGGCAGAGGTTTCAGTGAGCCAAGATTGCACCATTGTACTCTAGCCTGGGTGACAGAGCAGGACTCCATCACAAGAAAAGAGAAAGAGAGAGAGAGAGAGAGAGAGAGAGAGAGAGAGAGAGAGAGAGAGAGAGAGAGAGAGAGAGAGAATGGCTGAAATTAGAATGCATCATTTTGTTCATTTTATTGTGAAGCTCCTTGATATGGTTAGGCTTTGTGTCCCCACCCAAATCTCATCTTGAATTGTAATTCCCATGATACCCACAAGTTAATTGAGAAACCTGGTAGGAGGTGATTAGATCATGGGGTAAATGTTCCACATGCTGTTTCTGATGTTAGTGAGTCGTCATTAAATCTAATAATTTTATAAGTGTCTGACAGTTCCTCCTCACACACTCTCTTTTCTCTCGCCTGCCACCAGATAAGATGTGCCTTTGCTTCTCCTTCACCTTCCTCCATGACTCCAAGTTTCCTGAGGCCTCCATAGCCATGCACAACTGTGAGCCAATTAAATCTCTCCTGACTACCCAATCTAACCAAGAGTCACTGACTATGAAACAATATAGAGCTATATCTCTTGTTTTTTCTCCTTTCAGATTTGAAGTTCTGTTCACTGAGGGGATTTCCAGATTTTTTTGTTTTTGTTTTTGTTTTTTAACTGTCCTTCAGAGACACTCAAGAGTAAAACTGTAATGCTATAACTCTTGACTTTTGGGTAATACCAACATATTGTTCAGAGTCATCTATAGACCAGACTCAATTTTTTTCTAAATTTTTCAAGACAGGTACCACACCATTGAACACAGTATCCTATATGTGGAAGTTCTCAAATAACTGTTATCATGAACTTAAAATACTTCATTTTAACTAGCAGTTTTGATTTCCTCTTGGGAGGAAACACAGGCCAACTAGGGGAGACAAGTAGAACAGAAATTTCTTTCCTTTTGTGCATTTAAATTTAGAATCATTTAAATATATTGCCTATTTTCAATTACTTTACATTTGGAAAAATAAACTCGGCAACTGCGGTTTTTTTATAAAAGAATTCTATTCTTCAAAGTTAATTTTTTTTAATGTATTTATTTGTATTTCCACTGTCTTGTGCTAGAAATTTTAAATTCAGTGTTGATAGAATAGAGGCTGACTTTCTCTTTTATTTCTTGGAGAAAATTTGCACAGCTTTAAAGTAAGCCATGCTTACATAATACATGCATTAACCTTTTGTAAAAATATCATTATGCATGCATGTTCACATAGTGCCAGTGAATATCGGATGTTACTCAAATCCACTCCACCATTCCTAATCAAGTCAAACAAACTTCTTCCGGCTTCTTTCACTCAACAATTAATTGTTTTAAATAAACTTTCGATAAGGCGCTAAAGTAAAGTTACATTGTAAGAGTTTTAAATAGTAGCTGCCCTTATTTTTACTGAAGAAAATTCCAGAAAATGTGCTGGTCAATTCTCCCACAGATTGTAGGGTTGGGCATTACCTCTACTTATGTTACTTTCGGCCCCAGATTTATTTGATGGTGCAGGAACACACATGAACATGTATGTATTCTGAGATTAATTAGGAGATTCCCATTTATTTCCTATGTCTTACATTTGGGTTTTCCCCCCCATATTATATTCACAGTTCCCATACCAATGCTTCTCAAGTTTCTCAAGTGTACTCCTGGAATCAATGAATGGTGAGGTTTTGTATTAAAATTATGATCAAGTCTGTGTTCTCATAATGACTTGTTAATAGCATTTAAAATATTTGACCATTTCCTTCTTCAAACATTTCTTTCTCTTGGCTCTTTTGGTGCCCTATCTACATGACTGCTTACTTCCTCCCAGGCTCTTTTGTTGGATTTTCTGCATCTCCATAACCTTTAAACATTGTAGTTAACAAGGCCTGTATTTTTCTTCTTTATCTACTCTTACTTTTAAATAATCTCCTGCCTCATGGTTTGAAATAGCATGCTATGCTAATTGCCAAATTTATACCATCTCAGAACTCTATGTTAAATTTCAGACTCTTATTTAATTACTAACTACATTTTTTCATTTGAATATCTGATAGATATCTTAAACATGTTGAATCTCAACTCCTGATTCCCCACACTGCCCCAAAACTCATTGATTTCCACTGTCTTTCAGCTTTGACATGGCTACTCTATCCATCTGTTTGATCTGACCAAAATCTTTGATACCATTCATCTTTTTTTACACCTCAGAGCACTTATTCTTTAGAAAATTCTACCGACAATTTTCTCCCACTTTTCCCAAAACAATCCTAATTTAAATCAATACCACATCTCACCTGTATTATTATAAGAGCTGGTCTTTTGTCTAACATCTTAGCCCACATATAGCTTTCAGAGTGATCCTTTATAATCATGTCACATCCTGTTACTCAGTCCTCAAAACCCCAGTGGGACTAATTTTATTGTTGTTTATATTGTCACTAATATGACAAGATTCTTGGCCTTCAGCCATTTATAATGCAGCATACAATGGGAAATGAGAGACAGCAAATGAATTAAAAATTTGGTGGTTAAAGAAGGAAAAGAATGATTCTAGGCAAAAGGAAGAGTCAGGGAAGACTTTGTAGAAGGATGATACTTAATTGGGTCTTGACGGTGGATAATAGAAGCCTCATAAATCATATCTAAAAGGAAAATGGTATGTGCAATGGAATGAGCGTAAAAGGAAAGATAGCTTATTTGAAAAACAGAGAGATACTTATTAGGTTTGGGTCTCTTGGCTCATAGTGGAGGAATAGCAAAGACAAGACTGAATAAATAAGTGGATATCATAAAATCATATACTTTGTGTGTCACAAAGAAGGCTGGATTGTAGCCAGTAAGTTGTATAAAGCCACTAAAATATTTTAAACATGGTCATATTAACAATTAAAAAAATAATTCGAGTAGATGGATTAGAAAATGGGAGTTAGAAAGCTACTGAAATGATGCATGTAAATTTATAAGAAATTTGCCCAAGAAAATAAATGAAAAGGGACAATACATAAGTAAGAGATGGGAAATAGTTTAAACCAATATAATATTAAGGTCATTTTGAAACATGGGAAAAGACGTAATTTAGCATGATTCCCAGGTTTCTAGGTTAAGAAAGTAGAAATATTTTGATAGCTTGTAAACCAGAAGATGAATAAGTTGAAAATGAAATTGAATGCAAAATTTCCATTCTGAATATATTGTGCTTAAAATAAATATGCAGCACATAAGCCATTTAAGAAGGTTGTGGAACATCCCAGTGGAACATTCAATAAGAAGAGCCCGTTTGAAAGAGATCTGAGCTGTTAGGTGAAAATTTGGAGATCATAAGCATATGTATGTCCATTAAACCATACATGTAAATGGCTTTATAAAATTTGGGGATCGTAAATATATGAGCCCATAAAACTATATTGCCCAAGGAGAGTACATAGCACAAGAAATGGGTAGCACTGAGATCTAAGCTCTGGAAATCACCCATATTTAAGGGTCACATGGAGGAAGAGTAGCCTGAGAAAAAGACTTGAAAACATAGTTAGGGAGTCAGGGAGGAGAATTCTGAAGTCCTAAAGGTAAGAAAGGAGAGTTAAAAGATAACTGGTCAACAATGTCACTCTCTGTGGAAAAGTGATGCAGTTGAAAGCTATATGACAGCTGATAACTTAGTGGCTGTCACAGAACAGCTTTATGCATCCTATTTAGTAGGAATTGATCTTCTTTATATACCAAATGGGAAATCAATTTTCTTTTCATATACTCAATATACATTTCCATGTAGTTTGTGGCTAATATGGTCTCTTAAAATAAAATAGATGCTCCAAAACAAAGTCCTTTTCTTACGTCATTGAAAGTCCTTGGTCCCTAAAGCATAGGATCAGCTGACTTTGGGCCATTTCCCTTTATCAAGAAGGTCATCCTGTAACTCTGTAAACATGTAAAATTCCCAAACATTAATTTTAATAATTCTTCATTGGACATATATTTATTATCCTTAAAACATTCTTTTATCTTTTCCATAGAAATAGTAACAACTTTGTGTTTTACTTTGCAACCCTCATCAAAAGACTTGGACTTCATAGAAGTCGCCATTGGCCACTGTCTGAGATGTGGCCTTTACCCCTCCTTGCTTGCAGCTTACTCATTTTATAAACCAAAGAAAAGGGATAAGATGAAAGTGAGCAAGATAAAAGAGGATAATAAAAGAAGTGAGGCTGAAAAATGTGGCTTCCAGAGCTCCTTGAACAATAACAGGTCCTCATTCATAATAAGGAGGCACTTTGCTGGAAGCCTTCTTTCAAGAATGTAGTACAGTGCATAACCTTGGAAAGATAAGGTGAAGTCAAACTGCTATAGGGAACAGTTATTCTCCTCCAACCCCAGTATGTAAGACTTAAACTTTTCTGACATTCCTCCAATACTCATTGGGGAAGTAACAACATATGTTCTGAACCAATGCAAAGTTTCCATCAAAGAAATAGGAAGGGATGTACTTTGAATAAAAAGAAGTAAAACAAGTAAGAGCCATGATCTGAACAAGGTTTATATTAGCAGCATACTCAACTCCTTTCAAAAAGGTAAGAATAACGCAACAGCTTTCAATCCCACCTAAACCACATTGTCCTCACACAGAACATCTGGTAATGTTCAGCTGCAAATTCCCAAAGGATTTTACACTTATTAAATTCTTATTAAAATTAATAGCAGGCCTTCAAGGCATGGCAATATTATAACAACCCTTTATCAAGAAAATATTATCATCTGAAATGATAAAACTGTCTTCAACTGTAAGAAAATTAAGTCCGCATATTATATACAGTAAACTGGTTAAATTTATTCCTGAGGAAAGTTATTCGTTTCCATACCATATTGACACACTGATTATTTATTCATAATACAATGTCATGAACATTAGAGATGAATACGTCTGTATGATGACAATAGATATTCCCACAAGTTCAAAATTCTAATTATTTCCATTCTTATATTCCTCTACGCTATAATTAAATAGTTTTAGTGACTGGAATATCACTTTTCATACTGTATCATTGCTGCATGCTGACAAAGGTCACTGTTTAAAAAGTCATCCTTTATATGGTGGAATCTCTATTTGAGACATAGCAACACTGCATAATTACTTTATGTATAAATTGAAGTTCTTGTTTACTATAATATTATTTTTCTGCATAGTCTTTTGTACCCTGACTTCAACTTTGATGCCCTCTCTCCCTCTCTTTCTGTTACATTCTCTGTCTTTCTTTCTGTTTCTCTGTACATCTGTTAATAGGTCTGTCTCTCTGATTCTCTGTGTGCATCTCTCTGTATACATTTGTGTGTATAAATTTTATTCTTCTTCTGAGTGTGCTATGTATAGCTACTGTACTTACATCTTTCCATGGGGTGTGTGGGTATCTCTCTGTTTTTATTGAGATCAAATTGATGTAGCATAAAATTCACTATATTAATCAGTTTAAACTGTACAATTTAGTGTTTTTTTAGTATATTCACAAAGGTATGCCACCATTACCACTAAGTCCAGAATATTTTTATCACCCTTAATAGAAAGATGGTACCCATTAAGCAGTCATTGCCCATTTCTTCCTCTCATCAGCCCCTAGCAACCACTAATTTTTCTGTCTCTATAGATTCACCTGTTCTAGACATTTTATATAAATTGAACCATAAAATAAGTGACCTTTCGTGTCTGGCTTCTTTGATTTAGTATAGTCTTTTCAAGGTTCATCTGCACTACAGCATGTATCAGTACTTCATTCCTTTTTACTTTTAAATATGTGTTAGTCTAGGTTCTTTGTATTTTCAAGTGTGTCTGAGCATGTGTGTGTCTCTCTCTGTAGATGTCTGTGCATGCACATCTCCTATTTCTCTCTATGTTTGTTGTATCTGTATTTTTATTAAAAAGAAATACTGCCTAGGCTCTTCATCTCTGAGTGTATCTGTGTACCTATGTATACAGACAGATATACAGATAAACACTACAAGAGACTTATATAATAAATGTTGTGAGCTTGTTTACAGAAAGACTGTATTTAATGATTATTGGTTCTTTTTCTTAGAATCCTGATTGGCTATCAAGGGTAACAGGAGATCCTCCATAGAGGGCAGTTTTGAAATAAGAGGAATCACACTTTACATCTAGACTCTTTTTGGCACCAATAGTCCCACATAACTAGATAAAACGGGCCTGTTTAATGGTAAGTACGTAGTCACTTGGGCAAAGAACTGAAAAATTAAGAGCTACATGTCAGAAAAGGTGGCATTAAAAAGGCACATCTGCAAATCTTCACATCAAATTTTCTTCTGTATATTATCTCAAGACTCCTTTTCAAACCATGTTCCACACTTTCCAAAATCACAATTGTTATAGTCACAAATCATAAGGCACAGGATGCATCACCTTGTTACCTTTGCAATCTCATTTGGTTTCCAACTGACTACAAAAAAAAAAAAAAAAAAAAAAAAAAAAACCTACGACCCTTTGCTAGCAGATCCACAACCTATCCACAGTTCATAGCTTTAAGATCATCTACTGCTTTCTTCCGCTGCACCCCAGCAGCTCGCCACTCACCTCGAACACATCGTGCTTCTTCCTAGTGCTAGTTCCTCACCTTGGGGTATCTGGGTAGCTTTCTATTTTTGGTACACAAGACCTCTTTCAAGAGAAGACATAATTCAACACGTTTTGATCAAGTACAATCCCCGCGAGTTCCTTTCTAGCACCGTACAGGTTATCACCCCCATATTCAACTCTAAATACCCAACCAACTTAACTTGTCGAATGTGCCTAATCAAATGCATTTTACAATTCACTGGTTTCTCCGTATCTTCTCATTATACAATAAAATTAATCTTGCTCACTTATACGCCCACATTTTAAAAACAATGCTATCGTGGGACCTATCCTTTGTTACAGCTATATATTTACTTTTCAAAATCCCTTCTAATGTATCAGATTCTGGAGTATTTTACTCAGTTGTTCATATGCAGTGCTTAACAAAATGCCTGGTACATACTAGATTCTGAATAAATTTTGGTGGAATTGGATAATTTTAAATTTTCATTTAGGTAGTGTGAAATTCACACAGCTTTTTGAATGCTGAAACCAAGAAGAAGAAAAGAAGAGGGAAGTGAGTGGAATCTAAATAAGAACATGATTTCTAAGCCCAATCTTTGAGGAAAGTGCCTAGACATCGGCTCCATCATCATTGTGGCTGGCGAGCCAGGCAGAGTTCCTGTGTGCAGTCGGCGAACAATGTCACATTAGTGATGACGATTGCCAGGCACTTGGGGAGACTTGCTGAGTACCATGGCCCACTGAAGCAGCAATTTTTCTCAAATCAATTTCAGTTTCTCCAATGCTGAGTATGTAGTGATATTTCAAAGTAATCTCCAGAGATGCACTCAGGCACCAGCAGGAGTTCCAAGCTATTGTTCTATTACATCAGATGTTATTTTTATGCTTTTTTTAAAAAAGAGAAAAAGACACAAAACTTCAGAGAAGACCTAATTCAACATTTGTTAGTCAAGTACAGTTTCCACTAGTTTCTTCCTAGTACCCTACAGGTTATCATCCCTATATTCAACTCTAAATACCCAACCAACTTAACTTATTGAATGTGCCTAATTATGAGAGGTTTTAGAGTTATTATCATCATTCTCTTTGTGCATATGGGTTAGGTAGCTCTAGTTTTTTTAGATGAGCTCTGTCTCTTTTCTCCAAGCTGAGATAAAAGAATCTGATATTAGAAAATAATTGTGTATTTTGAGTTATATTTATATTCTTTTCTAATGTCAGAAAACTCAGATATTTATCTAAGTCAGAGGAAGAGAAACTGTTTCATGCAGTCAATCAAAACTAAAGATATGCAAGCTTATGAAGCTTTAGTCTCTACTTTCTAGAGACTAAAGTAGAAAAGGAGAAATAGGAGGAGGAGAATGAGGAGGAGCTAAGTTGAGCCCAGTAAGGAAAACAAACTTTCCTGAGAGCTGTACGAAGGGAACCCACACTGAAGACACAGACTGTATCCAATACAGTAGGCACCTTGTGAGCACTTGAAATGCAGATAGTCCAAACTAAGATATTCCATAAATAAAAAGTTGCACACTAGAATTAAAGCTGTGGTGTGAGAAAAGGTATATAAAATAGTTCATTAATAATTTTCATATTGATTACATGTTCAAATGATAATATTTTTAATATAGTGGGTTAAATTACTTTCACTGGATTTTCTATGACTTTTTCATGTGACTACTAGAAAATTTTTAATTGTGTATTTAGCTCACATTACATTTCTTTTGGACATGTCAAATTTTTTAAATCCAGATTTGAGTAAGTACAAAATTATTTGAAATAATTATTGTAATAAGAGGAAAGGGACTATTGCAATAGAGAGAATGCGCTGACCAGAAGATCTGAAAACGCCACAAAGATTAGGCAGAAAGGAATATAAATGTCTATATATCAGAGGAGAAACAAGATTAGAAAGAAATAAAAGTGGAGAAGTAGGTAGCATATCTGGACAATTGTTCAAGGAATGTATTTCCTTGAAGTCAGCTGATTCACAAAATATACAGTTAAGAGAACAAGATACAAGGGTTTGTCTGCTGTTTCAGGCTAGAAAGTATTAAAGTTCAGGGACTAGGGGAAAAAGAGAAGTTTAACTAAGTTAGCTAACTTAATTAATACCACTTTGTTCCAATTGATCAATGGGGCAAACAAATCAGCTAATATTTTATGGGGCAAAGAAATGGGAATGTGGCGGGTCTGTGTCTGGTCTTTGCATAAGCAGCGGGGGTGTCCAGGAGTCTTAAATGAGACATATAGGAAAAGGTGGTTCTTCATAAGCTATTTTCCTGGGACACAAAGGGTGGGAGATTTCTTATCTGTCCTTGTTTTCCAGGATCACAAGGCTCCAGTAAAACTTCGCATTGTCAGACAGCGTATTTCTAAAATATAAGTTTAGCACTATTGCCAGCGTGGTGGTTAAAATAAGATGCAGAGTAAGAAAAACTAATTTCAGACCTCAGGCCTGCCATTACCAGCTCTGTGAACTTGGGCAATTTGTGTAAGTTCTGTTTGCCTCAGTTTTTTTTTTTTTTTTTTTTTTTTTAATTTCTCAAAAGTATTTACTTCACACGGATCTTATGTTTGTGGAAATAAACAAAGAGTACTCAAATGAAAACAATAAGGTTATTTGTTCATAGCTTGCTTAGCAAGGGAGTCAGCCACCATCCCTTGCATTTGGCAGAGACTCAAAGGTAGGCAGGGGAGTAAAAAATGTTTATAGTGGCAAAAAGGGAAGATTTTGGACGTGTTCTGATTGCAGATTGTTGGCACAGTGGAGCTGGAAACAGGCTAACTAGAAGCAGAGCATCTATCTCGTATCATTGGTTTGGAGAACACATTTGGCTTTCTTTGGTTGGTCTTGAGTTGAAAGCATGGGTGAGGGCAGTGGAATAATGAAGCTCTCTGTTATTGACTAAGTCCTGGCTTTCTGGGTTGGTTATTGCAGAGGCTGACGTTTAGTTTTCCCTTGCTGCAGAGAATATGGGCCAGAGTTCTACTGATTAAGTTCTGGTCACATCAGTTTGTACATTTAGTTTCTCATGTAAAGTGCTTAACCAATGATTTGACCCACAGTGAGAATCAGCTTTAATTTTAAGCCGTCTTCCTTTCTTAGCAGGTAATATATAGCTCCTTACTCTTACTTGGGCCAGTTTTATTAAGTATAATAGGAAATCAATCATATGTCAAAAGCTGGCTCTCCAAACATTAACACAATTTGGAGATGAGACAAAGCTTAGTTATTGCTTATTAAAGACAAGGGAGAATATCATCTTTCAAAGCTTTTACAGTGTTTCAGAGGGGGAAAGTGAGGTTGGAATTTACTAAAAATTGTAAATTGGTTTAAGGTGAGGTTTTCAATGCAGAGACTTAATTAGGGTAGGAATTATGATAAAATCATTCCATGTTTGGTAGAAATAGTAAGATGATGATTTTGAAGGATTCCAAGAATCTTAGGGCATGAATTCCCTGTTGATATTGTCTGTCAAAAAATTGATGAGTCTTTTTAGAAGTTCCTGTAATCAACAATCATACCATTTGGCAGAGGAAGATGACCCTGGGAGAACAAGACCCATGTTCATGAATATAAAAGTAATATTAATATAGACAGTAAGATATGGTTTCAGTTCTCAGTGCCTAAACTGAATGGGGGAAGAAGATTTTTGTTTCTTACGTAGATGACACCTATTTATATCTACAAATTTTAATTAGATATGCAGTTACAGAGAGCTTGATCTAATTTGGAAAATTTGTATTTGTCATGAAGGTGCCTTTTCTCAATGTTTTCAAAAAGTATTCTCCAAAGAAATCTACTTCTTTAAGATACAAAAGGGAATTGCTGAAAAATGTGCTATGGTTGAATAAGATTGACAAGTTTTTCTAGCTTTTCTTCTCATTGATATACAGTACACTAGAATATAATAAAATGTCTCAGAAGCACCACATTCCAGACTCCTCTTTAACTTGTTCAGTGCAAAGGCTTTGAGTGCAAATGGTTTATTTGGGAGGTCAGGAGTTGATCCTAGGAAGCAACATGGGAAATGAACAAAAGGAAGATGAGATGTATTCATGAGCAGACTGCCAGTACACACACCAGGGACTCAGTGCTGCTGGGAACGCCAGAAGACAGTGTGAAAGGAGTTTCAGTTGTTCCACTTAAGTTGGTTGTATGCTACAGACTATGCTGTATTATCATCATTGGTTGAGTGTTGTTCTTACGGGCATTAGCTTCTCCAGCACTTCTGGCTTGCCTTGGGCAAAGGCTAAGAGAAAGCTTTCAGGCAGAGAGCCACAGGATTTTAAAAGCCAATATTATTTACCCATACGACAACAGTGCATGCTATTACAACAATCAGTGTTGAAGGGGATAAGCTTTTAGCTCCAATGGCATGTGCTACAGTCTGCCACTTGCAATTCTCAAATTCACTTGTCTTCCAAGATAAGTTTAATTTGCCCTATCAATGCTTCTTCAAGTTGATGGTCCATAACAATTTCTAAAAAAAAAATTAGACTTTAAACAAGAAGAATAATGGGGATTTATAACGGAAAATGGAGTAAGCTACAATCCTCACTACTGCAGTTGATATTGAGGCTAAAGTGACATTGTACATCTCCTGCTATCACTCACTCTAGACCCTTTGAGTACCTTAAGCAGTACTTCAGCTTGTCTCTGAGAACCATAAGCCCTGCCTGTTGTATCTTTGTTGGGGTTAGTAGCCCACTGGTAGTTACTGTTATTCATTAAAGCATCAAGAACTCCAGGAACATAGGGTGACTATAGTAAGCAATAATTTATTGTATTTGTTCAAAAAGCTAGAAGAGGGAATTTTGAATGTTACTAACACAAAGAAATGATAATGGTTTGAGATGATGGATATGCTAATTACCCTGATTTGATCATTATACATTTATCAAAATACTATGTACTACACAAATATGTACAATTATAATGTGTCAATATGAATAAATAAAAATAAATTTAAAAACAAATTTCAGAAAACTTGTGGATTTCAAATATACTCTTTCCTATTTTTATTATATAGCAGTAACTTCATCTCCTTAATATAATGATAGCTAATTACTTATCAGTATAGTAACTTCTTTCTTGGCTAATCTAATAGCACAAGGAATTTCAAATGACATGGCAATAGTTATTAGTGGGAACACTACTGTATTGGTCAGGATTCTCTAAAGGGACAGAATTAATAGGATAAATGAATATATGAAGGGAAGTTTATTAGGACAATTGAATCATATGATCACAGATTGAAGACCCACAATAGGCCATCTATAAATTGAGGAGCTAGGAAGCCAGTCAAAGTCCCCAGGCCTCAAAAGTAGGGAAGCTGGTAGTGTAGCCTTTAGTCTGTGGTCAAAGGCCTGAGAGTCCCTTGCAAACCACTGCTATAAATCCAAGAGTCCACAAGCTGAAGAACTTGGAATCTAATATTTGAGGGCAGGAAGCATACAGTGCTGGAGAAAGATGGAAACCAAAAGACTCAGCCAGTCTAGTCATTCCACGTTCCTCTGCCTGCTTTTATCCTAGCTGCACTGACTACAATTAGATGGTGTCCATCCAGAATGAGGGTGGGTCTGCCTTTCCCAGTACACAGACTCAAATATTAATCTCCTTTGCTTGGAAAAAGTCCTTGCAGAAACACCCAAGAACAATACTTTTCATCCTTCAATCCAATCAAGTTGACACTCAATATTAACCATCATAAGTACTGTCTCTCCTGATAGAAATGCCCAATCTCTATCCCAGGAAATGAGACCTTTAATACAGAACAGGGCACAGAAAGCAAAGTTTCTCCAAGTATGTCACTGGGAATAGTGAAAGGGGCTTCTCCAAATTCCATCCCTGTACCTGAACCTCTGTATTCTGAGTATCACACAGTACCATATATTGCCAATGGTTCAAAGTTATATCATATCTTAAAGGACAGTATCTCAACTCTGCAGGGCTATACCTAGCAATGCTTTTCAAATGCTACTCCACTTAAAATTAAGCCAACCATTTCAAGGTTAATAGATGGTAGGATGAGTGAATCTTATAATTATGTACCTCCTTTGCAAAACAGAAACAAAAAGTGGCTCCTATGATTTAAGGCAGGATGTGGGATGTCATATCTGTGAGTCCTCAGATAATTATGCCAATTAAGAGAATGTGGGCAGTGGAAGAAAACCCACATTCAGAGTTCATATAAATACCAGGGATGATAAATCACCATCTCCTCCAGAGTTCAGTGCCACCTCCTGTGTTGGTATTTGGTCTTGACATCTCTCTCTGGAGAATGGCCATACACTCTAGCCCTTCCCTGACAGAGATCCATGAGATTTGATCATAGATGCTTACAGTGTGTCTTTCACAGGACACATCTTTATCCTGGCAAACAACCTAAGTGTCTGACTCATGACTAATTGTCCCTCTCTCAGGAAATTTGTTTATACTGGAAGACACCCTCGTGGCTCTTGACTGATCTGTGCCTAGTTTATTTCTGCAAAGATACCCACTCTCTAGAGAGAGCTTAACCCAGAAAAAAGGTTAGGTTTTGGTGTGTCAGTTGGGTGAGACCCAGAGAACCCACACAACAAAAACACACAACATAAAAGAAGTTTATTACCCATAGGTCCATGAAAGAGATGGATACCATTGGAGAGTCCACAAGAGGGTCACAGAAGCAATGCACTCAATCAGCAGATATGGAGCCAGAGAAAGTTAAACCTATAGGCCACAGCCTTACTGGGGTTCAGGGTGTAACTCAAGCAGCTTTCCTGAGGTAAATTCTAATTGGTGGGTTTAGGACAGGCACATGTTCCACACAGTCACACTGTGACTGAGAACTAGTCACTATAACATATTTGTGCAGTCCATGTGGGTTGTGTGGGCGTCAGTGGGACAAGTCAAGGAGGTTGTATCTATCTGTCTCAGAGAGAGGTGGCCATCAGGTAGTGATTGTTTAAGACAAATATCTGAGCTAGGCATACTGGCACATGCCTGTAATCTCAACACATTAAGAGGTCAAGCAGGAGGATTGCTTGAGACCAAGAGTTCAAGACCTGCCTGGGCAACATGATGAGATCTGCCTTTACAGAAAATAGAAAAAATAGCTGTGCATGGTGGCATGCACGTGTGGTCCCAGCTCCTTGAGGGACTGAGGCAGGAGGATTACTTGATTTCAGGAGGTTAGGGCTGTGGTTAACCATGTTTGCACTACTACACTCCAGCCTGGGCAACAGACTGAGACCCTATCTCAAAAACAGACAAATATCTGGATTCACCACATAAAGGAATTGGAAGGATGCAAAGAATTGGAAATTGTCAAAGGTAACTAAAAACTAAAACCTACTTCTGGTGTGAAAAATTTAAAACCTATATTCAAAATGGATGCCAAAACAACATAAAATTATAGAAATTTGCTACATCCTAAATTTTACCTTATCTGTTTATTTGGGTGACCCCAAGAAGGCTGGAAAGGAGGAGATGATATTACACGGGAAACCAATAAAGAGTGTTAATGAACAAGATACCACCATGGGTAATGGGAGCTCAATCTTGCTAATGATCTCTGAGAGGTAGTGTAGAACATGTCTGAGAGTTTCCCATGTAAAGGACAAAAACACTGGCATATTTACACTCCAGTTTCCATTTATTATTGACTAGGAATTTTTCCTGGTGGTGTTAATTCTCCTGATCTTTCTTACTCAAAGTCTGAGAGAAAGCACTTAGGTAGAGATCCCATGGGACACCTGTTCATTTAATGAGATATTGAATGCTAGGGGAGGGGACATAGGCAGGGCAACCACATGGTCTCTTACACTCAGCATTTAAGAAGATGATCCTAGAGCAGAATATTCAGTTGGTTTGCTCTGCCTAGCTGTTTCAGTTATTTACAGCTGCTGTCTGTTCTGATTGGCCAATAGCCATGCTCTGCTGGTTAAAAATTAAAAATATCACCATCCTCAGGGGTATGGGATAGCTCCCTAATTATTAGTAGGGAAAAGACTTAAAGTATGGAATGAGTTATAGTTCAAAACTCGGAGGTAAGAAAAAAAAAGCTCCAGACACTTGACAACAAAGACTGTGTTGTCAACCATCGGAACACTTTGCAAACACCTTCCTATTATATGGCAATTGGTCTTGACAAGAAAAGCTCATTGTTCAATGCTAAGGTCAAGGAGAAAGTTTGAGTTTTTATAAACAGGAAGAGACCTAATTTGGATCTACGCCCTTGAAACAGAGATATTTCTTACACTTTCTGTAATGAGACATCCCTTACAATCTAAATTTGTTTGAAGTTCAAGTACAGTGAGCTTGTTAGCAATCACTGTCTCAGGGTTATACATTTTATCAATATTGTGTGGCGGAAAGTGCTAGAATGAACAATTACAAAGACCAAGTTAGTTCTGTCTTCCAGTGGGAAGATATCACCATGGGCAATGGCAGCTCAATCAATAATACATATGATATTATATATACTTATATAATATACAATAATATTTAATATATATCATATGATATATATAAAATATATTTATTATATATATAATAAATATATAATATATTTATTATATATATGATATATAACAAATATATATCATACGATATATAATATTCATATATTATACAACTATAGTAAATTATAATTTATTGCATTTATAATTATAAATTCATAAATATAAATAAAACCCATCTCTTTGCATTTAGTCCAGGGTTCTACCCAATAGACCCTTGCCTCTTAAACTTCTCAATGGTAAAGAATTATTTTAAAATCATTTTCAAAAGGGCAAACCTAGCATGAAACTCAAGCCAATACCATATGGAATAGAGAATAAAATGAATTAGCATATTATTAATTGCATACTATTAATTTTCAAGGACAACTGCAAATTAGAACAACTCATTCATTTCTAAAATGTAGCTTATGTATAGGGAATATCTTCATGTCCCAGACAGGTTATTCATTTATTAAGTTTAAAATATTTTCTTTCAATCTTAGTTCCCTGAAGGGTGCTATAAAAGGGGACAGATGTTAAATGGCAAGAGTGAGAGTTTGTGAGCCATAAGCCTATCACTATAAATCAAGGAGAAAAATAGCAAGCAATAATCAGAGAAGACTGAGGAAGCCCAAGTACTCAGTCCAGACACATGCAGAAAAGGAAAAACAATTTTAATAGTATCAGTTAAGAAAAACTGTGAACATTTTAACAAGAATCTATTTTAGTCCCTTTGCAATTGCCTTCATTATTCAGCTGATGTCAGTAAGGCAAAATTCTCTGCAAAGTTTTACTCCTGAATTGTTTGCCACACACTGACACTGTGCTCAACTATGTATTGACTTAGAAGATGACTTGGTCTTTGCCTGGGGCTCTGACAAGCTGGTTGAAGTAGTCAACACAATTTAAACGTAAAAATACCAATTGAGAAGGGGATTAAATCCCAAAAGGTGCAAGGTGCATGTAACATTATTAGCCATAACACCACATAGATGGTAATTAAGTAGAAAGCCCTTCTATTTTGCTACCTTCAGCAGCCCATATCAAAAGGCTACTATTTAAACTAAGTCAACCTGTGACCTTGATGTGACTTATGATTTGCCAAACTTTTAACACTGCAATCAGTAATTCAAATAAATTTAAATAATCAGAGTTGTGTGTTAAAGATTTACATGTTCTCTTAACATTTTACAACCAAAATACATCGTTACTTTTAGACTGTGACACCACCTATGAAGTTATTCCAACACTGTAAGAAGTTATAAAACAGTCTAGAAACTAAATTGGGTTTTAACATACTCATCTTACATGTCCATTGGCTAAGTTTCACTCCTGTCAGTGAATTTATGAAGATTGGTTCAGTAAATCAACAATATATTCAGGATATGCAAATGTGGCATCAGTGAAGTTAAGTTCTGTTCTACTCAAGTCTAACAGAATCAATGGTAATTATTATTAAACTGAATTATATTCCACATCATATAGCATTATGATTAAACGATGTCCTAAAATAGGCTCTGTTATTCTCCACAGTGTGATAATAGATAGGTAGATGATAAATAGATAAATAGGTAGGTAGGTAGGTAGGTAGGTAGGTAAGTAGATAGATGGATAGATATTTTATAATTCAAAAGTCCTAAGTTGGTATATCTGAAGTTGATGTGAAGCTGATTCTTTTTTTCCCCAAAAAATTTCATTCTTCTTAGACTTTCCTCAATTCTCTATAATGTAAATTAAAATTAAGGTATTAATTTTCAGGGTCTTCTAAGAAACATATGATAACTCTGAGTGTTTCTTGAACAAAGGGACTATTTACAAAGTTCTAAGTAAATGTAAGAAACTCTTACGCTAGTAATGGTAAAACACACACAGAAAAACAGAACCCATTGCAATCCCTTGGAACCTAAGGAATCGGAGAAAAGTAAGGTAATGGTGAAGTCCGGAGAGGTCTTAGGACCATGAAAGAGGAGCCACATGATATAAGCTATAATTGTAGAACCAATCTCTGGCAGAATTGTAGCAGGCAAAGAGAGTGGTAACGGAAGGTAAATACACAGATTTCTAATTTCTTCTGCCCTCTGATTTCCTGCTTGTGCTTCCCATTGGCTGAAACTAATCAGAAGACAGAGAACCAAGATGATGCCAACTATAGTCTCCTGGGGCATAAAAGCAGGGTAGAAGACAGTAAAGAATGCACAACACAATGATTAGATAGTCAGATATTCTATTTTGCATATTACTCGTAAATGTTTTTATATTAAACTTACGGTCTGTGGCTACATGTAATAAAACTATGAAATAGTTTTGAATGGTTTGAGTGTTACCCCCTGAAAAGCATGTTGAAATTTGATTTCCAATATACCAGGGTTGGGAGGTGGACTTAGTATTAGGTGTTTAGATCATTAGGCCACCAACTTCATGAATAGACTAATGCCATCTTTGGGGACTAAGTGAGTTCTCACTCTCCTGGGAATGGGTGAGGGTGGGTTATAATAAAATTAGCTCAGCCTCTTATGTGTCTCTCTTTGCACATGTCCACTGTCCACTCACTTTTCTGCCTTTCCACCATGTTGTAATTCAGCCTATGACCCTTACCAGAGCAGATTCTGGTGACATGCTTCTTGGACTCCAGAGTCATAAGCCAAATAATTTCCTTTATAAATAATGCAGTCTTAAGTATTCTGTTATAGCAACACAAAACGGACTAAAACATACACTAAATATTGTTTATAAAAGATTTCTATTTACTCAGTTCTATTAATCTGCGTATTAAAATGTCATTTACAATCCAAGAACCTCCACTCAAGATGACATGCTTGAAATGAACAGCTTCATTCTTACAAGTAAATACTTTCATTTTGTAGCATTGAATGTATGATCAATATGTGCTTCTTTCCAGAATATATATTCTCAAATGAAAAATTCTCACAATTTAAAATGGATTGTCCCAAATGCTAAAAAATAATCTAATGCTATCTTTGCCTAAGCAAAATAATCCAAGCAGGATAATGAACATAGAGAGAGTGAGTGAGCCCAGTCTGAGGTATATGGATTAATAAGAAGGAAGATAGATAAGGAGATTGTAGACAGAGAAGGGGAAAATTCTAGATCTTAGATGTGGGACTGCCTTATAATGACAGGGTTCATACTGGTGCCATGTGGTGGTGGAGTAGAAATGGAGGTTAGCGATTCAAGGAAAGAGAAGAACTATTCAATTAAGAGATTTATGAACCATCAACAAGAATAAAAGTGGGAGGGAGTTAGAGAGGGAAAGCATAATACATGCTTGTAACCTCCTCTGTTATATTTTTCTGAACCATTAATGTTGATGTTTTGACCTCACATATTTATTAGGATCTATTTTTTCCTATTTTCAATGTATACTTCTCAAATGTATGTAGATATGTTAATTTGTCCCCTTATGTAACTCCACCAAACACTAGTTGGATGTAAGTTTCTCTACTTGACCAACTGATTCAGCCCAAATATTTAAAAAATTATATTCCTCAAAATTATTAAAAAATTAAGTCTACTTAAGAAAGCACAATGAGTATCGTTCTGAACAAGATGAAATAATACTCTGCATTTCAAGATTTTAAAAATAAAATTGGACTCTAACATCTATTCTGTTTCTATTATACCATTGTATCTTTCTTTCTGAAGGTTAAGTCCTGTTTTCCAAACTAAATTACCAACTGCTAGACTTGTAATTCTGGCAGAATATAGTCCATTGTGCAGAGAGAATTGTTGAAACTCTACAAATTTTTGTTGAATGCGATTCATTTTCTATTTATCTATTTTCACAACTGAGAAGCTTGTGTCTTTTATTTTTTCTCTAATTTTATAACCTAAAGCAGAGTGCATTCTAAATTCATGCTGCCTATTCAGTTTTTCATACAATTTCTAGAAGTCAGTCACTCAAATCTAAGTTGATTTAATCCACTTATAACCATCACATAAAGTATAAACAGAAATTTTTATATAATCATGAAAATAAAATCTAACAAATGACATACACACTGTTGTGAATTACTTTAATCACCATTCTTTGGGTTTTTAAGGTTTTTAACTAAGCTTTTAACTATTTTAAAAAGTCATAATTTTATTTTGTGCAATTTATAACATAACATAGACTTATTATCATTTTTGTTTCTTCACCTAAAACATCGATATGATTTTAACCATTCCACAGCTCTTCATCATATGCACATACAAATCTATAATAAAACATTATCTCATAACATAAGAAACTAAAGATGATAACTTTCTTTACTATAGTTTTAAAAGATTTATCCTAACTTAAAATACAAATTTCCTTGATAAGGGCTATATTCTTCAAAACACAGTACACAGTCAAACAATCAAATCTTGGGATCAGGCAGCACAGTAAAGGACCCTCAAAAATTTATTTATCATATGCACATATGATGAATATCTTCCATTTCTGTTATACAGAATCTTATTCTGTCATCTCAGATAAGAGATGAAGATTTTATGTATACAGGTACTCCTTGACTTACAATAGGGTTATGTCCTGATAAACCCATCATAATTTGAAAATATCATAAGTTGAAAGTACATTAATACACCTAACCCACCAGAACATAATAGCTTAGCCTAGCCTACTTTAAATGTGCTCAAAACATCTACATTAACATATACTTGGGCAGAATCATCTAACACAAAGTATATTCTATAATAAGGTGGTAAATATCTTACGTAATTTATTGAATACTGTACTAACAGCAAAAAACAGAATGGTATTAAAAATCCATCCTACATCGTCTATATATCTCATATCTTCTATATCTCAGCACCTTTTCTTTTGTTTGAATTCTCTAAACATGTAGTTCAGACTCTAGAGAAGAGGCTTTCATGTAGTGTTAGACTCTAATTTCAATTCTCTAAACTTGGACTGGTAAGAACTCGTCAACTCATCCCTCCCAAAGTTGAATCTCTTCCAAAATACCCTTGATGTGTTTCCCTTTCCTTTGCTTGAACACTGCCAGTGACAGGAAGCTTAGTATCATGGGAAGATACTTCTACTGAGAAATATTTTCTGCACTGGGTTAATATTTGCTTCCTTCAATTATTTAAGTAGCGGCCTTTCAAATAGTTGAAGGCAGTTTAGCTTTTCTTGGGCTATTCTTCTCTAAGATAAACATTTAATTTTCCTGTTACCATAATTGGTTCCAATAATTTCCCTCCTCCACCATTCATTCTAAATTTTCTTTGTCATTAGCTATCACTGCTAATAATCACAGCGGCTTACCTGGGTGTATGACCTAAATTTATTTCTGAGAGATATGAATACCAGTAACCATACTTTTTTTACATAAGCCTCAACTGTCCATAACCACAATTAAGCAAGGAAGTAACAATATGTACCTGGTTAGATACAGAGTTCAATTTATATTATATCTTGCCTCCATAATACAATGTCCCTTCCTTCTCTTAGTGATCAGGTCAATTATTCCTGCCAGTGTCATGATTCCTCTTTTTAACTTCTGGTTTCTGGCAATAAGAAGTACAATGTGCTCAGATGGCAACTATAGATTATAATTCAAAAAGACACTATTGCATCTCCTGACAAGAGCAGGGTCCCTTTGAGGACCAACACCTTTAACTTGCAAAGCCCAGAATTATAGAAAGAGCAAACCACCACTCCTTCCCCCCACCTTAGATCACAGGGAATTATGGTCTAAGTGAAGACATACTTGCTTCTACCCCTTGGTTTCTAGACCAATTAATTCTTTCTGTTGGGTTCACAGCACTATATTGATTCAGTGGATATGCTGCATTCTGGAGTATAGCATCTCATCTTCACAGGTGTTATCTCTAGCCTCTGCTACAGCTGTAGCTTCAATAGACCATTCCAGTAATCTATTAGGCTGGCTCCTGCTGGATAGCGCAGTATATAATTCAACCAGTGGATCTCACGGTCTGAGTCTATCTCTTCTCCTTCCTCACCATTAAGTGGATCCTTCTGTCAGCTGCTATGTTGTAGGTATTCAATGACTGAGGACCAACAGCTGCATAAGCTCCTGGATAGTGGTATTGATTAAGGATCTCCAAGAAAGAAAGATAATACCCAGAACAGGTGTTTTTTTGTTTTTGTTTTTTGGATTTTTTTTTTTCCCCTATGAGAAAGAATTGCTGGTGTTTACAAGACGGAAGGGGCCCAAAATATTTAACTTGCTACCAATGGCTGGTTGATCTTCTGAAAGAATACTGTCATTCCAAATACTCATGGTTGTGCTCTATTGTTGTCAGATTTATTTCCCACTCTTTGGAAAGCTTATGTCTTATCGAGGCCTGAAGCATTCTTGTCACCTTTCGCTCATCCTACTTGATCAGCATGGTATCATTTATATAATATATTAATGTGATGTTTTATTTGACATGATGTTTGTGTTACATTGAGTCAGTACACATCTTTTTGGAGTAGGAGAGTTTGTATATCCTGAAACAAAATTGTAAATGCATATTGTTATCTGTTCTATATGAATGCAAACTAAGATTTTTTTTATTGGAATAGAAAATAATGCATTCACCAAATCAATGGTTGAATATCTTGTGCCTTAGGCTATACCAATCTGCTTTAGTAATGATATCACATATGGCATGGCAGTTACAATTGGGATTATCACTTGGTTGAGATTGAAGTAGCGGATAAATGTTCTACAGGATTCATCTGGTTTCTTCAGGGGCCAGATTGGAAAATTTAAAAAGATATATGTAGAAATCTCTTAAGTTCTTAAGGTGGCACCAGTCTCTACCCTGCCCCCACAGCAAGGAACAGTTTCAGGGCTTTCAGTTTGGCCTTCTTCACAACAGACCAAGGACCCAATATGAGGCTTTCTCCAACTATCAAGCATGCCATTCCCAATTACACATTCAGAGATCAGTGAAATAAGGACTGGTTGAACCTAAAGACCCAGCTGGACTTTGGTCAAGTCTACATTTACTACCTGGTCCCTGAATATTGTCACTTAAAAGAGGGTAGAGCAATGGTTATACTTAGGCTTCTGGGTATCAGTGACAGCTGAAGCCTTATGTGCAAGATTCAAAATGTGTCAGGTCTATTTTCCAAATATACCTGAGTAAATGGCCATAAGTCCAACTGGGGATGAACTAGAAAAATCATTACACAACATTCTTTCTGCACTGTTATTAGTTTCTTTTTCCTGATAGAGATTTATATGTTGGATATGATATGGGAGGAAGGATTCTAATTGGCTTCAGGTCTGAAAACTGACTGAGGTCTGGAAACTGGGCAAAGGATGTGACCTTTCATGAAAGCTATGACCTTCAGTTTCCTGTTCATCATTTTTGCTTTCTTTTGATTAGGTACAAATCAGTGTCCTCATTAGTTGCCCATCTACTTTGTTCCTAGAGATGTTACATTTTGTTAGGTATCTCCACAATTCACTGCATGTAAAGTCCCCTCAGCTGCCACTCAGATTTTAACAGTTATTATGACAATTGTGACTGCTCCTCTGTCCTCCACCCCCTGCATCCCTAGTTTCTGAAATTTAAGTGCAACTACCTGGCCTCTTCTGCTTCAGTGCTACATCATCCCCACTACTATCAAAAAGCAAAGTTCCATTACAACCTCCTCCCATAATCTTTGACTTTCAAAGGAGAGCCTCCACTAAACATTTTGGTGACGATAGAACCCCCTTCACAGTTCATTCCTGTTGGGTTTGGTGAATGGTATATTCTGCTTTACTGACAGTATTTTGATGATCTTCTGGGCTCACTTAATATATTCAATCTAGCATTTTCATTTCCAAGCTTTCTTATCCCTTCTTCTGCCATCTTCCACGGCAATCAGGCATTTCAACTTGTTCAACAAGAACCAGTGTTATCTCCAGACTTCTAGGAATCACTCTTTCAATGAGTTTGCCCCATCACCTGGGATCCTTGCTAGAGTGTTAAGACAGCATTTTGAGAATGTCCTCCAAGGCAATATACTCTCCCTTTTTAAAATTTATATTCAGCCTCCTTTGATTTAATTCTGACACCCCCAAAATGCAGTCCTAAGTGTATACCTGCAGGTCCTGTTGGTTCATCTGGCTAATTCTTAGAGATTCTTTGATTTAAGTCCTTTTATTCTCACATATCATTCCCAACACATCCCCAACTTGGTTATGTTTTAACTTAATTTTAGTTATTGGCCTAAAAGCCAAGAGAGGGCATAGAGGCTAATCCTGAGAAGAATCTCTATTGTCTTACAATGAAGACACCCTGGCAGTACCTTTCTACATAGGAATGTGCCAGCTCTTAGAAAGGAAACATGGATCACCTCTGGAGGATGAGAAGGACCAGTGGAATTGTGAGGCCAAAAGCTTTAGGAACATCCACCCAGATTTGTAGATTTGTCAAGGTACAAGTTTTCCCAAGAGTCATAAAACTTCAGGAAAGTTTGAATGCTCAGCCAAGGAAGAGTGCTGACTTAGCATGATAATCCTGCCTTGGCTGAGCAGTGAAACATCTCTGAAGTTTGGTGACTCTAACCTGAGTTTGGTCATCAACATTTATGTTCTCCCACTCTTTCTCTGAAGTCACTACCAATGAAAGTTTTAGCAATTGAACCACCACCCTATGCCAGAAATAGAGTCCTTGGACCAGGATGCCACCTGGAATACCATTGTCATTGCCAACCAGATGGTGAGCAACCAAGGCCCCAAATTCCTTCTGAATGGCTGTTTGAGCAGACCACTTACAGTACAACCATTGCAATTGAGTTCTCCAGGAAACAGATCCTGAGACAAAGTTAAGAGTACGAAATGTTCACAAGTAAGTGATTGTGAAAGAAAAAGAGCAAAAAATAAATAAAATAAAATAAAATAAAAATAGAACTGGTCAGATTTGACAGTCTCTTCCAGCCAACTGGGAGCTCTGATGCAAAAATTACTTGTTAGAGCTGTCCCATATTGGGTGGACATTGTTTGTTCTTTATATCACAGTATTGATAATTTATTAGTTAAGGCCATCCTGAGAGGAACATGATCTTGACACAAATGCTGAGGTGGAAAATGAAAGAGTTAACAGTCAGAGACCATCTATTCACCATACTCCCTGAAGGCACATATCACTGCTTGTCATACCTCTATTTTGTATTTTGGGGTTTTTTTCCACCAAAACACCATCAAAAAGCACCCAGGATTTTGAATTTTGGACCCCCCTAAAACATTGACCTGATGCCTTGGAGTCATGGCACTACTAAAATAATGTCTTTTGAAGGTCAAATCCTTAGCTAAAATAAAAATGTAATTCATGTCCAGCCTGGTCCTTTATACAAGTAAGTGTGACAGGTATTTTTCCTTAGTAAAGTGTGCTGATTGTTTCTCAGGAGCTTGATTTTATGAAAGTGTTTGCAAATTGATTTTCTCATAGTTGTTCTTGATGCTTCTTTTGCAGCAAGTCTTATCTGAGTTAATCTATTACCTTACATATTACTATGACCATAACTCAGATAAAGCATAACACATTTTCATTTTGTCACTCCATTATTTTTGCAGTAAGTCAATATAATCTGAGGTGAAGCATGCCTTGCTCAGCACTTATTGATCTGTTGGTTTGCTCATTGTTTACATCAAAATACCACTTGTCAGTTCTGGCCCTATTATAATTATCTTCTCATATGGGAAATGACAGCTTCAAAGCCCAAATATGAGTCAATTTCTAAGATGAGTTACTCTCAAGATGCCGTTATGAAATGTGAACCCCACTTTCTCTAGACATAAATGATGGATAACTTTCATTTTCTAGCTAAAAAAAGGAAAGCATACATCTATCCTAACAAGACACCATTTTCTCCAACATGAGAAAAAATGTATTTTAACTTGTATCAAGTGCATGGGCATGTAGTAGATGTTCAATACATAGTAACCATTATTAATATTGGTTCAAACAGTTGTGAACATATTATGATAATTAACAGGAATCAATTTTGGTGAGGAATGGGCAATGATAAAGTAAGGCAGGTTAAAACAGCTTTTCCAACTCACACAGAAGTAAAATCCAGTTGGTCTTTCAAACTTCTCACTATGCAAACAAACCTTTTACTCAATGCTGAGCTTGACTTCTCAGGTGTCTAAGCTGCTTTTTGCTTATTTTAAAAGTATTCTGCAACCACATTAATTATCAAAAGCCATGGGAATATTACTATTTTATTAATAGTTTAACTAACTTATTTACTATCTTTTCAAACTCTCTACTCACTTCTAGAAAGCAATTTAATCTTCAATTCAGTCAGCTCCCTACTGACCCAACTTTACATTAACCACATTGCTAACTCTAGAGAACTTTGCTTTCAATAAAAATGTCCTTCACTTTTTTCCTTACATACAAAAATTATATTAAACCATTCCTGGGCCCAGCTTAAAATTTATTTTCTTCATGGACTCTAATATAAAAGGACTATCTATGTATGATATTTTTATATAGATATAAAAGGACTATCTACATACGGTCTTCTCTCACTGTCATTGATAGGTTCTTGGAAACTGTGACTTTAAGCAAAATATGACACATACTAAAACCAGTTGTTGTTGTTTTTTCTCATCAACTTTATAATAACACAATGCTGAACAAAATGGCGTTATTCAAGGACCTGCTGTATGTCATTTTAGCTTTCCTTCTTAGCCTAGTATTATGTTCCATATCATTTTTTACTATTCTCTCAGTACCTACCAAAGCAGTTAATTCAGTACATACAGTAGTATAATAAATACATGCTGAAAAAAATGAATGCGTGAGTTAATTAATTAAAGTTTTTGCTGATGTGGAAAGTATAATATGGATAGAGAGATTTAGTTATAACTCAGCTTATTGTTTACAATTTGATAGTCTTTGTCACTATTCTACTTTGGTTTAAAAGTAACTCATTACCTTTTAAAAAAATTTTCCAAAAGAGTTTTTATACACAACATTGTTTCTACAGGATCACCATTAGATATACATATACAAACCTAAATGACAGTTTTGTTTGATAGGCAACAGTTTTTAAAATAACTTGATCATTTGCATTTTTCCTTTTGGTATTCTTTACTAGTCTTGCTATAAATGCAACTTCTAGTAAATGTTCAAAACCATTATAAAAGCTAAAGTAACTCAGAGTATGCATGCATGTGTGCATATAAATTATTGAACACGGCTGAAAAAGATAAAAGAAATAGCCTAAATCTATCCAAATTTCTAAACAGTGTCAAAAATTGCCATGCTTTTAACATTTATATATGAAGATAAAAGTGAATTTAGGCTAAAGAGAAGAAACAGACTTTAAGTCTGACTAAAATCTAGCAGCATATGATGTTTGCTCTTATTCTGTGAATATAGAAATGAGTTGTTTCTATTACTTCTCTGTGATAAAATTGAAAGCAGTTTGTTAATCATGTGTACTCACAGCCCAGAAGGGAGGTGGAAGGAAGGAAGTCCTCACATGCCACACAGCACTTGAGTAGAGTGTTGAGTAGAGTGACCCAACAGGAGCTGTTGGAGGCAGGATTTGTAGTAACAAAAGGGTGAGGTTTCCCATGGTTCCTGGGGTAGGTTGTGATTGGCTTGTTTGAATAATCTTGTAGACTAGCAAAGTGAAACCCATTAGGTTAAGGACCAGGTGGAATACAGCTGATATCGCTGATGGGGGAACTCACCAGGTGAGGAGCCTTTCCTGCTGGGTGAAAAGCTTATTTGAGAACAACGGAACTCACAGACAGGCCTTTTGAGCCATGGGAGCCTCAAAGATGTCAAGGCAGAACTTGAAATTTTAGGTTTTAACATACACTTGGTCAATATGAGACCAAAATCAGTTTATATGAAAGAAGAGGAGATGATCATAAATTTATATTTTTTAAAGAGTTCACCATGAGTTAGTCTTCTGTACAGCACTTTATGTATGTACTTAGCCACTCATATTGACGCACAAAACAAGAAGTAATATCCAAATGGGTATGAGTGAGACCTACATTTACTGAAGGTTGAGAATCAAAAGATATATAATACAGTAAGCATCTTTAAGTAATTTTATTAATTTATAGGGAAATCTAGCCTGGAAGATTATACTGAATATTTAATTCAGTTAATGTGTCAGTTGGAAAAGAATAAGGAGAAGAAGGAGAAGAAAGGAAAAGGAAAAAGATCATGAAGAATAGGAAGAGGAGAGATGCGCTTATAATTATTGTATTTTTAGGGAGTTAAGTTAAAAGGAGATAGTGATAAAATGAGGGAAACAGAGATTGGAAGAAATATTATCAAGTATAGTAATGGTCATCAATCCCAGTTTGAGCCATTATGCAACATTCTCTGCATCTGTGTTTTGACCATAAAGAAGTTTCTCAGCCAAATGCAGGATTGCCTATATATTTAGAAAAATGTTTCCATGTGGATACATACAAAAATATGTCAGAGATTATGAGTAATGTAGAGTAATAGGCTTTCAACATAGTGTTCCAGTTTGAGGATTCCTAGATTTTTTTGGACATTTTTTCAATAAAGACTGAATTCCTTGATTTATACTAGAATAGAGAAGTAATAAAGCTAAAACTTTGTTGTTAATACAACACTTGAAATACATATTTTTAATTTTTAAAATACTTTGGACTTAACATAAAGCATTTTAATCAGTTAATAAATATTCACAGCTAAAATATCCATAAGAGATAACACTATAAATCTCTCCTGTCATCACATTAAGATAAGAGCTTGAAAAGGTCACTTTTCTTCCCTGCCAGTACCTCCTGAAATGTAAATATAGGGACCTCCCACCAGAGTCTTTCAATACAGGAATGATTAAAAAATACATTCATTATAAATGCAATTGAAATTAACAAGAACTTGGGAAATTACAATTATTATCATGAAAACAGAATTATTAAGAACCCACAAGGTGTAACTTGAATATATCCACCAAGCTGTCAAAGCTATACAATAAGCTTTTATCCTGACTTCCAGCTGCAAGTACTTCAGAGGCTCTGAACATCAAGCTTTCCCCCAGGAATTACATTTGCCATTCAATAAACTCTAAGGAAAATGTTTCAAACAGATGCTGACTGTGTCCCTATCAACACTAGACTGGGCCAGGGACAAATCCTCACAATTACACTACACTTGTAAAACATCCCCATATTATTTTAGGACATAAATCATTTTATGCTCATCCATTTTTATCACGATGTGTGAACTACTACTTATTCCCTAGAAAATAAATAATAGCCACACTTTCCCCAAAATGCTTGTCATGTCTCCTCTACTAGTCCCCAAAGCAAAGAGGGCTGATAAGCTGTTAAGGAGATTCTGGAAATGCTTTTGGATAGGAGGATCAGGAGGCTGTGATGCTTATAGGCGTAGAGCAGGGCAGGGCATGAATAAATGAATAAAATCAGTAAAGCTTTGCTTAAAAGATCAATCACTTTGATGCACTAAGATGAGCAATATTTAGCACCTCCTGTTTTTGATCCAGTTATTTTAAAGAAAAATTTAAAAATTTAAGTCAAATTACCTTATAAATCTGAATGAAGTAGATGAAAACCTAATAGAATTCTTTTTAACAAAGTTTAGTTTTTCAGGCTGGGGATTTACATAAGTAACTGTATCAAATCCCTACATTCTGAAATGGAGCTTTAAAATTGAGCTGAAGATTGGTTCCTAAAATGTGAATATTTTTAAAAGACATTTACCTTTGCTTAGAATTGCAAATTCTGCCAGCACTGGATGGTTGCCCCATCTGTGCCTCCTCCCTCCCTATTGAAGCACAGGTCCTATCAGATTCCAGTTACACACTCGCTTGTTCTCTCCTTTCCCCTTCTTAGAGACTATACAACTCCAGTTATCCCTTCTCCCTCCTGCATCGTTAGCCCTCTTTTTCGACCAGATCGTCCTTTTCAATATTCTAGTGTGCTTTAATTCCATCTGTTAAAAGTATAAAGGTAAGGCTTTTCTTCCTCATATCCTCATCTTCATCTTGTAAACTCTTACTCGTCTGAGCTAAAGATCATTTCATAAGAGATCTTCCTTGGAAATCTAGACTAACAGTATTTTAACTCTTTCATAGCACAATAATCTTTTTTTTTTTTTGCATCAAATTTTAAAAATTGGGTATTACACCAATTTCCTAGCACTGCTATAACAAAGTACCACAAACACTGGCTTAAAACAACAGAAATTTATTCTCTCACAGATCTGAGGTTAGGAGTCTAAAATCAAGGTGTCAGCTGGGCCATGGTTTCACTGAAGGCTTTAGGGGAGGGTTCTGTCTTATTTCTTCCTTGCTTCTGGTGTTTGCTGGCAATCTTTGCCAGTCCCTATCTTGAATATAAATCACTGAATCTTTGTGTTTGTCCTCACACAACTATCTTCCTTGTGTCGCGTATTTTCTTACCTTTGTGCATGTCTCTGTGTCCAAATTTCCTTCTTGTGAGAACACAGTTATTGAGTTAGAGCCCACCCTAATCCAGTATTATCTCATCTTAACTGAATTATACCTGCAAAGACCCCATTTCCCAATAAGGTTACATTTACATGTTTTAGGAGAATATAAATTTGAGGAAGTCATTCAATCCAGTATTGATATGTACATGCTTATTTGGCTTGTTTCATCTACAAAAGGCCTATCAATATTTTGTGGCACATTGTGTTTTTTCAATAAGTATTTGCTGAATGAATCTGAGAATATCTGGATTCACAGAAAAAAACTAGAGGAGAATGGGCAAAAACTGAAAGCGTTCCTCTAGAAAACCAGCATAAGATAAGTATACCCTCCCTCATCACTCCTCCTAAACATAGTATTGAAAGTCCTAGCCAGAGAAATCAGGCAAGAGAAAGAAATAAAGGGCATCCAGATAGAAAGAGAAAAAGTCAAACTATCCCTGTTTGCAGATTACATGATTCTAATTCTAGAAGACCACATAGTCTCAGCCAAAAGGCTCCTCTGCTGATAAAACCACTTCGGGGAAGTATCAGGATATAAAATCAATGCACAAAAATCGCTAGCATTCCTATATGACAACAGCCAAGCCAAGAGCCAAATCAAGAAGGCAATCGCATTCATTAGTGCCACAAACCAGAGATGTGAAAGATCTCTACAGTGAGAATTCAAAAACACTGTTCAAAGAAATCAGAGAAGACACAAACAAATGGAAATATATGAGGAAGGATGTATCCATCCTCATGAATACAAAGAATTAATATCATTAATATGATCATACTGACCAAAGCAATTTTTAGATTCAGTGCTATTCTATCAAACTACTGAAGGCATTCTTGATATAACTAGATAAAAATCATTTCAAAATTCATATGGAACCAAAAAAGAGCCCAGACAGCCAAGGTAATGCTAAGCAAAAAACAACAAAGCTGTAGGCATCATGTTACCCTACTTCAAACTACACTATAGGGTTACAATAATCAAAACAGCATGGTACTGATAGAAAAACAGGCACATACACCAAAGTTACAGAATAGAGAGCCCAAAAACAATGCCATACACCTACAACCATTTGGTCTTCAATGAAGCTGATGAAAACAAGAAATGGGGAAAAGACTCCCTATGCAATACATGGTTTGGGGATAACTGGCTAGCCATATGCAGAAGATTTAAGCTGGACTCCTTCCTTACAGTATAGACAAAACCCAACTCAAGATAGATTACAGACTTAAATATAAAAACCCCAGACTATAAACAACCTGGAAGAAAACCTAAGCGGTACCATCCTGGACATAGGAACAGGCAAGTATTTCATGACAAAGACACCAAAAGCAATCACAACAAAAGCAAAAATTGACAAATGGCATCTAATTAAACTTAAGAGTTTCTGCTCTTAAAAGACACTAACAGCATAAAATAAACTATGAACATAGTAAACAGCCTACAAAATGGGAGAAAGTATTTGCACACTATGCATCTAACAAAGGTCTAATATTCAGCATCTGTAAGGAACTTAAATTTACAAGAGAAAAACAAACAATCCGATTAAAAAGTAGGCAAAAGATGAACAGGCAGGCACTTTACCAAAGAAGATGTGCGGCCAATGACCATCTGAAAAAAAAAAAAAAAAAATCAACATAACTGGTAATTAGAGAAATGCAAATCAAAACCATGAGATACCATCTCACACAAGTCAGAATGGCTACTATTAAAAAGGAAGAAAATAGCAGATTCTGGCAAGGTGGCGGAGAAAAGGAAACACTTATACACTGTTGTTGGGAGTGTAAATTAGTTTAACCACTGTGAAAAGCAGTATAGCGATACCTCAAAGAGCTGAAATTGAACTACCATTCCATCTAGCAATCCCATTACTGGGTATATACTCAGAGGAATATAAATCATTCTACCATAGAGACACATGAAACTGAATTTTCACTGCAGCAGTATACACAATATAAAGACCTGGAATCCACCTAAATGACCATCAATGGCGGATTGGATAAAGAAAAGGTGATACGTATAAACCATGAAATACTATTCATAAAAAAGAATGAGATTGTGTCTTTTGTGGGAACATGGGTCTAGCTGGAGGCTATTATCCTTAGCAACTAACACAGAAACAGGAAACCAAATACCACGTGTTTCACTTATAAGTGGGAGAGCTAAAGGATAAAAAATCATGACTGCAAAGAAGGGAACAACAGACACTGGGGCTGCTTGAGGACGGAAGTGAGAGAGGAGCAGAAGAAATAACTATTGGATAATAGTATTAATGGTGGATTAATGCCTGGGTGGTGAAATAATCTGTACAACAAACTCATGTGACATGAGTTTACCTATAAAACAAACCTTTACATGTATCACAAACCAAAAAAAAAAAAAGTCAAAAGGAAAATAAAACAACTATAGGGGCATTTTGAAGGTATAGAAAAAGGGAATAATGTGCATTATTTATCAGGGGGTAGATTTACCTTAGATGAGAGGATTTTTAGGCTTCTTTTTATTTTTGTTTTTGTTGTTGTTTTCCCCCATCAATTTCATCGAGGTACAAATGCAAATAATGATGTGTATTCATTTGATTATTAAATATAAGTACATTTGAATGAGTGGTGGCAAATATAACCACCATCACAATTAAGATAACAATGTTTCCTGCATTCCAAACTATTCCCATGTGCCCCTTGCAGTTAAGCCCTTCCCTAATCCTGCCCCTATTCCAGCCACATGCAACCACTAATCTTGTCTCTATCAAAGTAAATTAACTTTGCCTGTTCTAGAACTTCACATACATGGACTTATCCAGTATGTTTTTGTGTCTTGCTTCATTCCACTCAGCATAATATTTTTAGGATGCCTTCAATATCACTTATATCAATAGCTCATTTCCTTTCATTGCTGATTAGTTTTCACTGTATAGATATATCACAATTTGTTTATTCATTCACTTGTTAATGGACATTGAGGTTGTTTCTAGTGTTTGGTGATACTGAAAAGAAAGCTGCTATGAACATTCCTCTAAAGGTTTTTTTAGTGGGAATATTTCTTAAATTATTCTTGGATAAATACCCATGATTGGAATTTCTGGATCATATAGAACTTATATATATAAAACACTGTAAGAGACTGTCAAATACTTTTCCAAAGCAGTTGGAACCTTTTATACTCACCTCAGCAACATCTGAGAGTTCCAGTTGCTCCACATTTCCACCATCACTTTGGTTTTTTTCAGGCTTTCTAATTTTAGCTATTCGAGTGAGTGTTTCATTGTGGTTTTAATTTATATCCCTCTGACTATTACACTGTTGAGCATATTACATGTGATTATCAACCATTTCTATATCTGCCATGTGACCTATTTGTTTAAATCTTTTGCACATTTTATACTGAAATATTTATTTGACTTTATTAAGTTGTAATAATGTGTTATACATTCTACATGCAAATTCATTTACAGATACCTGTAATACAAGTGTTTTCTCACAATCTGTAGATGGCTTTTTTCATTTTTGTAACAATCTTCTGAAGAACAGACTTGTTCATTTTGATAAAATTCAATATATTAATTTTTGTCCTTGATGGTTTATGAATTCACGTTCTAAGAACAAGTCAAGACTATTTCATCCAATTTTACTTTGTAGAAGAATTACTAGCTTTGCTTTAAGTCTATAGTTCACTTCAAATTTATTTTTGTGTAAAGTGTGAAGTAAGATAAATGGTTAGCTTTTTCTATATGGATAGCTGAATTTTCCAATATCATTCACCTTAATGACTGTCTTCCCTATTGAGTTTCCTTGGCACTCTTGTTAAATATCTTTTGACCACATATGAGTCTCAATATGTTTATAAATTATCTATTCTGGTCATTGATATATATGTCTGTTCTTATAGTGATACCACACTGCTCTGATTTCTAGGGTTTATAGCAAGTCTTAAAATCAGGTAATATACATTCTTCAAATTTCTTCTTCTTTTTTTTTTTTCAAAATTGCTTTAACTGTTTTAGGCTTTTGTATTTCTTTCTAATTTTTAAAAACCTCTTGTTAATGTATGCCCAAAAAAAAGCCCACAGATATTCTAACTGGGTTTGGGGTCTTTGTATATGTGTGATTATTCCCACATTGCTGTATACACACATAGATATATGAACTTTGCCGCATTCTTATAATTAGTGTTTGTACAATAAAACTTTTACTTTGGACTTATCTGTGCCTTTACATATGAATTGCATTTTTTTTTTTTTGGTAAAAGCATGTAGTTTGTTTCTGCTTCCTTTGAAACCCAGTTTGATAATGTCTGAATTTTCACTGGAATTTTTGGACTATTTATGTATAATGTAATTATCAATATAGTTGAAGTTGTAATTATGAAGATGGTCCACCATCTTGCTCTGTGTTTTCTATTTGTACCACATGTTCTTTGCCCCCTTTTTGTCTTTGTCTGCCTTCATTGTACAGAGGGTTTTTTTTTAAGACATTTTATTCATATTTATCTCCACTGTTGTAGCTATTTATACTGTTTTGGTTTTTTTATTTTTAGTGGGTCCCATTGACTTTATGTTTGTTTCTTTAACTTAGCACAGTATACTTTAAATAATATTGCACTATTTTTAATAATATAAGAACTCCATAACAATATGCCTCCATTGCCCCCTCTTCTCATCCTTTGTGCCATTGGGTTTTTTAATTTTCCTTCTGTGACCTTCTGGCATTTTCCTCCTGCTGTACTCATACCTTCTTTATCAAGAACCATTCACTTTTATCAATGTCCTTTATAACTCATAATTATCCAATAATATCCTCTAAGAAAATCAATTGCCTCAGTTTAGAGATAAATACTCTGATGCTTGCCATATGCACCTTTCGGGGAGTTGTCAGGATAAAATAAGAACATGTACTCAAAAACAACTTATAATCTTTAAAACATATTACTCAGAAATTCTTTTTGCTAGCAGAAATATTTTCACAAATAATATATGCAATCCTCAACAAAAACATAGCAAGACTTCTATATAAGTTCAGTGATTTGAAATGAGTGATATAAAAATGAGCATGAATGTAAATCAGTGTGTTGAGCTAGAATTTACTTTTGTGCTTTCTGTAAAATAAAATTTGATAAGCAAAGAATACTCTAAACATGGCACATACTTAGCATAGGTAACCAAGAAGGGCAACAAACTATTTTTGAAGTGCCAGAGTATAAGTATTTTACATTTTAAAAAGTAATATGGGTAAAATTATTTGAAAAGCACAAACGGATGCTTCAAAATAAGTGCTCTGTTCCATCCTCTTCTTTCTCAGTCAGCAGTTACTCATTATAGCCAAAAGTAATAAAGCTATATTTCTTTTGAAATATACCATAAGTCAGATTTTACATCAAGGCATAGTGACCTTCCTTTCAGTTAGTATGAGTTAGTGAGGTTTAAACTATATTTTGCCATATAAGCACTGTAAATAGCAGTTGCCTTGGACCACATCCATTCCTCCAGCTAGGGAACTGGGTGCTGGAGGGGCTGAGAGAGAGAATTACCTTCATTGTGTCATCTTTGAACTGCTTGAATTTTTTACCCTGAGTATAAATTGCTTTTTCAATTAAAAAAAAATGGTTAATAAAATTGTTAAGTAATATAATCTCATAACTCTGTTGTGCATTGTTCATTGTGGTTTATAAACTGCCATATGTATGCACACCTAGCTTTTATTAGCATTGTACCCAAAATGATATTTGTTGTGCACAATTGACTACTGCTTATTATACTTTAATGAATGTGAAGTATTCACATATTAAATATAAATAATCAGTGATGAATAAAAACATTTTGGCAGTGTTAAATAGCTAATAAAATATCAAAAGTTCATTGAGTCTCAATAAAAATCAAATTTAATCAATAAGCTCACACTTAAGGCCACCACACAATTGCTTCAAAAAGTCTTTAGAAATCAGATAATGATGCAGTGAATTCTTTCAAATACCATATGTCCCATACATTTTCTGCAGAATATTAAAAATGACAAACAGTAGTGTAATGAAGTGGAACCTCCCATTATTTCAGCATGGTTCATCATTATATTACTGAAACAAGGACATTGCCTTATAAAATCTACTAGCTCCCTCCAATTTACATTTAGAATTACAGAAAATTAAATAAGAGACTTAATTCAGTTATTCTTGTGGGAAAAGCCAAGAAGCACCGTCTTTCCAGTGCCTTTCCTCACATTAATGCTTTATCCTGTCTAACACTGGATTGGGAGCTGGAGGAATCTGATAAACTGGCACTAAGGTAGACATTTTAGAAATGAGATCAGCTCTAGGAACCTGGCACACTAAACAGAAAGTTCCATTTTCTTCTCATCTATTTATTTCAGTTTAGTTTTACAGGCTATTCTACAATACCAATCCTTATGGAACAGCTAAGGAGGAAATTATTCATATCCTATATAGGTCTTCATCATGCCTAAATAGCAGCTCTGTCTTTAGTAAGGATTTCTGCAATTGGAAGATAATTATGTGTCCATTGATTATCACTGGTCATTTTAAAACAATTTCTATCAAAATCCTGGCAAGATTTTTTTGTAGGTATACACAAGATTATTCAGAAATGTATACGGGAAGACAAAGAAACAACTAGAGCAATTTGGGAAAAGAAAAATAAAGTGGGAGGAATTGGTTTACCCAATTTCAAGACTTATTAGGTAGCTACAGTAATCAAAACTGCATGGTATTGATAGAGGAATGGATATTCACATCACTTTAAAAATAAACAGGTGAGTTATGAACAGGATCAGCAGTTCAAGGAAGCACATAGAAAAGGCCTCCAGCACATGCTTGAGTCTGGCACAGGACACAGCACACGGAGTGCAGGGTGCGGATGCCGCAGCCAGCCTGAGGAGGATGGTGGAGAGCTGGATGCTCTACTTCACTATGGAGCCTTGACAAACACTCTTAGCTCACACAAAGGCTTTTTTTTTCTCTAGTGTCGTTTACAACTCCCACTTTGCAAAGGTAGGTATTGAGACTCCAGAGGGTTTTTCTGGGGCCACAGCCACAGGGAGATAAAAGCTAAGACAAAGTGGAGACTCAAGTGTGACTACAAATTGTGGTGCCCTCAGCCATGCACAGCTTCCTTTTACAGGGTAGGAAAAGGCTACTTGCCTTTGGACTTGTGCATGCATGTGTAAGTGTACTAGGTGGTGGTAAAGTGCGTTACTTGAATGATGGTTATGCTATGAACGTGATTCATAAGCAAAAAAAAATCACGTATTCTCTAGATTTTGCTTTTGAAAGCCTGTCTTAGTTTTCTGAAACATGTCGGCCATTAAGCGAAACTCGATTAAAAGTTCCAAACAAGAGTCCAAAAGCTGTACAATTCATAAAATGTTTCTCTGTATACTTTATCTTACACCTTAAGTGAAAGAAAAAAATTTAGTTTAGCAAAATAATCAGCTCTCATCTTCCTTTTCAGAAGGATATGCTGTGTTAATTACAACCACTGCCTTAGCTTTAGCAGTGTCAGACTTCTACGGGTGCAATGTTCTCCAAGTAACTTCATCTGTAGATCTCTTATAACCCTCTTTTATTCTTTGCTTCTCAGGCAGCTCAGGCTATATGTTGGTTATAAAATTCAAACCAAACTCCTAACCTCCAGTATAAAGACTTAGTACAATTGATGTTATTGCCAATTCTCATTTTAGGTATAGGTCCCTATTCCATCCTATCAAACTACATCCCTCCTCTTCAATCTTTGGGATAAAATGCATCTATCCACTCCAGGTTACACACAATCTCTAGCTTATTCTGTTATTTCTCAATATTGTCACTTCATAACCTTTTAAAGTTTCCCATTATTCTTGGAGTAAGGGACACAACCCTTGAACATGATCTCTAAGACCATAAATGATCTGGCTTCCACTTCCCTCTGTGGTCTTGTTCCTCACTAACCTTTTCCTTGCTCCATGCACACCTTTTCATTTTTAGAGTACACCATGGTCTCTGTTGTCTCTAGGCTTCCCATCTGCCCTTTAGCTCTGTCTGAAAAGCTCTTTCCTCCCTCCTTTTGTCACTTAAACATCACTTCCACAGAAAAGCCTTTTATGATGCCTTTATTGTAGGAAGACCAGATTGGGAAATAATACAAATAGCAGTAAAATAGCAGCAACAACCACAATTGTAATTCTTAACATTTATTGGGCATTACTTTTGTGTCAGCCTCTGTTTTGAACATTTTACACGCATTTATTAATTTATCTTTACTGTCACAAAAAATACGTACTGTGATTGTCTCTTTTTACAGGTAAAGAAACTGGGGTAAATGAGAAGCTCACCCCAGGTGTCACTGGTAGGAGCTGAGGAGCTGAGCTTCACTCACAGGCAGCCTGCCCCTAGGACCTATGCTCTTAGCTGGACACACCACGATGCTTTATCTCTCTTAGGCAGAAAATACAGTAATTCTTTTTGTTTTTTGTTTTTTTTTTACATTAAATACACTTTATTTAAATAGCATTAAACTCAGTTGGATCTGTGCCAGTTGGTCTTGGTATTGGGGTGAGGGGGTATTTTTATTTCAATAAGATAGATATTTCAAGACACCAAGAGATAAAGATTCATCAGAGGTTTCACATGCCTTCTACCCATACTAAATACAATACCAAATCCAAATACTATGTGCACTACTTGCAGTCACCTATCTGAAGGTAAGAATTTCCAATTGCCCAGTTTCATATGTTCCCATGGTTGGAACATATGAACATGTGTTTCCCTTGTTCTTGAATTTTATACAAATTTTATTCAAATTACCTGTAAGCAGAGTAGAGAATAATACAGATGCTACTTTTCCTCCTTTAATGTAGATGCTCATAGGTTTTAGGGTGGTCACAGAGGGGTTCTGAAGGTCCTGGAAATTAACAGACAACACTGTAGCAAAGAGGAAAGACGATTATGACTACATTATTCCTTTTTCTGGGTCAGAAATTGTGGGCCGAAGTGGAAATCCATTTGGAAAAGTGTTTGGCCCTATTCAGGATACAGTACAGCCTCTTTCAAATTATTGCATATCAAAAAAAAGCAGACAGGCAGAATTTTATACAAATTTTATTCAAATTGGCTTTAAGCAGAGTAGAGAATAATACAGATACTACTGTTAGTGTAGATGTCCATAGGTTTTAGCAGTGTTCACATACCTCATTTTTTTTTTTCTTTTTTTCTTTTTTTTTATTGCATTTTAGGTTTTGGGGTACATGTGAAGAACATGCAAGATTGTTGCATAGGTACACACATGGCAGCGTGATTTGCTGCCTTCCTTCCCCTCAGCTATATCTGTCATTTCTCATTTTTAAGCCATAGTAATTATATATTTGTCAGATTTATTCTGCTAAGAAGGAAGAATACTTCCACAGCTGTGCCTGTCATTTCACACCCATTTGAGGAATTAGCCTGAGAATGCAGCATTGTGCCTTACATTTCCTTGAGGCCCTGTCCCTCATCTTCTCTTGCTTCATCCTGTACTTCTCTTTTTTTCAATACTCTGTACTCCTGTCTTTCTTTACTTTCTTCTCCATTAGCCCATGAAAGCAGAGATCATTTCAGTCCAATTCACACTGCATTCTCTGTGTGTTGGCTCAGATAAGTTGTTGGCTGATTGGCTACACTGCATATATGTTGATTCAACATTTATTCTTTCAGCTAATATTCTCTAATGTGTAGGAGGATATTAAAATGTTGACAAGACACAGATCTTGTCAAAACTTGTCTAATGAGGGAAATGAATGAGTTCACAGGCTGTTTCAGCAGCTTTGTGCTTCAATTGGTATAAGCGGGGGGGTGACATGAGAGCACATAAAAGGGACACTCACAGTCTTGAGGGGTGGTGACAGTGCCCAGGGAAAAAGATGCTGGATTTGATAACTGAAGGAGGGCTTGTAGCAAAGGAAGGAGAAATCACTCCCATGAAAAGGCCCAGAGACCAGGTCAGGCTGGTTCATAGACCTGTGAATGGTGGGACTATACACTGGGGAAGATGAATCTCGAAGTTAAGCAGAAGCCAAGCAATGGAGAAGCTGGCCTGGGATGCTAAAATTTTAGATTTTTTTCCAAGGGCAATGGAAACCTAGTTAAGTATTCTCAGCACAAAAAGCAAAATGATTAAATGTACACTTTAGGAAAACCCTTCTAGATGCAATGTGCCAAAAAAGTTGAAGAAAAGGTTGCTAGCTAGCAGGAGTTGGATCATTTCAGTTATCAAGGTGATGGATGTTGGCGTTCCAACCTCAAGCAACTTGGATAAGATTAGAGAGAACTAGAAATGGACTTAAGCATTAAAGGAACAGAATCAACAGAACTTTGGGACTGACTGACCTGATGTGGCAGATGAGTGACTCCAAGGTTTCTTGCAAAGACTTCTGTTGGTCACCACCTGTGTAGCCATACATGCAGGATTTAGATGGCACCTGTATGCATACAAACCAGCATTCCTCATGCCCTATCTCTCATTTCTTTTGACTCTTAGAAATATATTTTAAAATGTCCCAAGTCATAAAAAATGTTTGTGTCCGTTTTAGAATTCCAAAATTAAGGTATCTACACAGGATTCATTTAATATGCAGTGTACCTGCCTTCCTTCTTCGAGATTGTACAAGTTCCTATCAGAGTCATGGGCCTCCTGAATGAGTCCTGATCCTCAGGAAACCTTCCATAGGAATAGATTCAATTTGACACTTTTTAATGTTCCAGCGTATTAGTTACAAAGCTGAGATTTGGCTCTTCTCCTGTGCTGGCCTCCTGTGTGTGCCTTTTAGTGACTTCCAATACCTCACCTTCATCTTTATGAGGTTGGAATATATTGCAACATCACTGGTCCATATTTTCTAAAAAATGCCGGTCAAACATAAAGAGAAGTCCTCTGAAACTGACTTCAAAAAATACTAGCTTTCCCTTTACTATCAACATTTAACATAGTTTTCAGAAAAGGATTTTACTTGCTTCTCTATTAGTTTGGTATCCCACTATTTTTGAAAATAATAGTCAGATGTTTCAAATACTGTATAGCCACAGGAGGGATTTAGCTGGAGTTCAGACTTTCACGCATGAGCACCAAAAGAAGCGTGAGAGGATTCAGCAGAGTGAAGGCCAGTCCCTTCAATACTTAGGGGCATAAATCAAAATTAGGTAAAGTATGTTTCCACTCGTTCCAGGAATAGTACTGCCATGCCCTCTAAGATTCAGAATAGCGTCCTAAATTATTACTGATGGAATAGTTATAAGGAGGAACTACCTAGTGGGATCTATATTTTTGTTCTTGTCTCTCCATGTTCTACATGACTTGCTTTACAAGAGCTCTCAGAAGCAAGCAAGAAAGCCAAATCTGACGAGGAAACAGCTTCTTTTGATTCCCCACAGCACTATTTCCCCTGATTTCTCTGATAAGCATTTGATTTCCACAGAGAGATTTTTCAAGACACTCTTTATACAGAATACTGAATTTCACATTGTGTTTTTATGATTATCGTTTAGTGGAAATCAGTGTGCCAGCCATTCTTTTTCTAGCCATATTCTAGTTTGGCCATGCTGATTGGTGTTAGGGCCACTTAATCAGTCGTGTTTGTAATTGCAGCAGAGAGAATGCTCTTCTACAGGTCAGGGTGGTTTGTGATCTAGCAATACAGGTATCTCCCTTGCAGTCCATAATGAAAGGGTTTTCTGCCTTAGCTGGACTATGCCATCTTTTAAGGAATATGGTATGGTAAAGGTATGTATTTGACAAATGATTTTGCCACACTGTATGCCTACACAACTAAATCATGTCTAAGTATATCCAGTCTAGTGTTAGAAAACCTCTTTATCTTAAGTAGAGTTGGCAGAATCTGCCAAAATATAATATTTTAAATATTTGGATATAGTTCAGTAGTTCAAGGAAATAATATTATAAAATTAATCTAGTTTAGGAATTTGTGCTTACTTTTAGAATTATTCTTCTCTTAAATGTTCGATTGTACAGTTTTGTTGTGGTGGTGGCTAGATATATTTAAGAAATCTTATTATAGAATATAAATTGTAGGAGACAAGTTGAAATACAGCCTATACAATATTGAATATAAAATGGTTAACTAGGCATATTGTGACTACCTAAGTCACAAGAATACATTCAACTGTGACAGCCTAGAGAGTGAAGTAAATGGTTTAATCTGGAAATGTTATGACTTCTAAGCTTTGGTGGGGGATGGGATACTAAAAGGGTAGCAAATTTTACTTAAAAGTCTCAATTAGGAAGTTACGGACTCCCTCTAAAAGGTATTCTAAGCACTCTTTCTTTTGTTGTAATGTAACAGAGAACAAAGGAACTCAACAAATACACAACCAGACCAGGAGCTTACTTGAAAAAAGAGCTGAAGCTTCAATAAATAAGTAAATAAACAAACCCCAAACAAAATAAAATAGTAAAACAGCAAACACTGTAGCACACAATCCTCCTTCTTAATACAATTGATAAATACCTTACTATAAGGAAATACTAACATATGTAGAAGTAAACAGCAAACTGTAATAATGGCTCTAATCTAAGTAGCTTAAGAAATAAGCACAGGCTAATTTTATTTTATTTTATTTTATTTTATTTTATTTTTATTGCATTTTAGGTTGTGGGGCACATGTGAAAAACATGCAAGATTGTTGCATAGGTACACACATGGCAGTGTGGTTTGCTGCCTTCCGTCCCCTCACCTGTATCTGTCATTTCTCCCCATGCTATCTCTTCCCACCTCCCCACTCCCATCCCTCCCCCATTTCCCCCGAACGGACCCCAGTGTGTAGTGCTCCCCTCCCTGTGTCCATGTGTTCTCATTGTTCAACACCTGCCTATGACTGAGAACATGCGGTGTTTGATTTTCTGCTCTTGTGTCAGTTTGCTGAGAATGATGGTTTCCAGGTTCATCCATGTCCCTACAAAGGACGTGAACTCATCGTTTTTGATGGCTGCGTAATATTCCATGGTGTATGTGTACCACATTTTCCCTATCCAGTCTATCATCGTTGGGCATTTGGGTTGGTTCCAGGTCTTTGCTATTGTAAACAGTGCTGCAATGAACATTCGTGTGCATGTGTCCTTATAGTAGAATGATTTATAATCCTTTGGATATATACCCAGTAATGGGATTGCTGGGCCAAATGGGATTTCTATTTTTAGGTCATTGAGGAATCGCCACACTGTCTTCCACAATGGTTGAATTAATTTACATTCCCACCAACAGTGTAAAAGTGTTCCTATTTCTTCACATCCTCTCCACCCTATCATCAAAATTGAAAGAGCTAGAGGAGCAAGATCAAAAAAACTCAAAACCTAGCAGAAGATAGGAAATAACTAAGATCAGAGCAGAACTGAAGGAAATAGAGACACAAAAAACTCTTCAAAAAATCAATAAATCCAGGAGCTGGTTTTTCGAAAAGATCAACAAAATAGACAGGCCACTAGCCAGATTAATAAAAAAGAAAAGAGAGAATAACCAAATTGATGCAATAAAAAACGATAAAGGGGATATCACCACAGATTCCACAGAAATCCAAACCATCATCAGAGATTATTACAAACAACTCTATGCACATAAACTAGTAAACCTGGAAGAAATGGATAAATTCCTGGACACCTGCATCCTCCCAAGCCTAAACCCGGAAGAAGCCAAAACTCTGAATAGACCAATAACAAGGTCTGAAGTTGAGGCAGCAATAAAGAGCCTACCACCCCAAAAAAGCCCAGGTCCAGATGGGTTCACAGCCGAATTCTACCAGACATACAAAGAGGAGCTGATACCATTCCTTCTGAAACTATTCCAGACAATCCAAAAAGAGGGAATCTTTCCCAAATCATTTTATGAGACAAACATCATCCTAATACCAAAACCCGGCAGAGACTCAACAAGAAAAGAAAATTTCAGGCCAATATCCATGATGAACATAGATGCAAAAATCTTCAATAAAACACTGGCAAACTGATTGCAACAGCATATCAAAAAGCTCATCCACCATGATCAAGTAGGATTCATCCCGGGGCTGCAAGTCCAAAAACGTAATTCACCACATAAACAGAACCAAAGACAAAAACCACATAATTATCTCAATTGATGCAGAGAAGGTCTTTGACAAAATTCAACAGCCCTTTATGCTAAAAACCCTCAATAAACTAGGTATTGACGGAACGTATCTCAAAACAATAAAAGCTTTTTACGACAAATCAACATCCAATATCATACTGAATGGGCAAAAACTGAAAGCATTCCCTTTGAAATCTGGCACTAGACAAGGATGCCCTCTCTCACCATTCATATTCAATATAGTACTGGAAGTTCTAGCCAGAGCAATCAGGCAAGAAAAAGAAATAAAGGGTATTCAAATTGGAAAGGAGGAAATCAAATTGTCTCTATTTGCAGATGACATGATTGTATATCTAGAAGACCCCATCATCTCAGCCCAAAATCTCCTGAAACTGATAAACAACTTCAGCAGTCTCAGGATACAAAATCAACATGCAAAAATCACAAGCATTCCTATACACCAGTAACAGACTTAAACAGGCTGATTTTATGTAAGAACCACTAAAAAGAATAAGTATAACTTGAACAATTTAAGAATAATTTAAAATATCAATAACTGTAAAAATAAAAATTATCATTTATTATTTCTATTTTCCACACACTCTGCTAAACAATTTTTATTCATTGCACTGTTTAATCCTCACAATAAATCTATTGTGGTGGGTACCTATTTTAATGCCTGTTTTATAAATGAAGAAATTGTTGCTTAGTGTGGCCAAGAAATTTGCCCAAGGATGAATGGTGGTAAAAACAAGATTCTGACCAGTCAGAATTAATCTTTTGTCACACTCTCCTCCCTCACACTCTAGAAGTAGTGTCACCACATTATTCTCCTGATGGCTTTCACCAGCTCCTTAATATGAATGAATTAAATAAATGAATTAATAGGAATGAATTACTCCAATTTACATTTGAATCTCAGCAAATACCATTTGTAGTTTTTGCATAACCTTATGTTCAACTTTCTAAAAAATGTATGTACTTCTAAATATAGAGTGAGGGTTTTGTCATTCTCAAAAATTCTTTTAAAATTTTCCTAGAGTTTCAAATTAAAATCTTAATTTCCAGTACCTCTGTGAAACAAAACTAGATAAACATCATAATTTACAGAATATTTTTAAATGGAATAATTCAGTCTGGAAGTTCCCATGTTACAGTAATACTGACCACAGCTACAATTGATGTCATTTTTACTGGTGGCCAACTTGCATGAGATTTCTAAGGCAATTTTTGCAAATAATTTATGTATCTTCTTTATAGGTTTTTGTGCTTTCCTGTGTATTATGACAATTTTCCTCACCTACATTTTATACAGAAGATGTACACATATGCATAAATTCATACATTCACACATGCTTCACACATATGTAAACAAGCCCACAAAGCTACAGTTTTTTTTTTTTTAATATTTCAAGGCTACTGTAATTGAGAGGCTACTTTGATAGCTTAGTAGTTATATTCATGCAGCATCAGCAACTGCCCAACTTATGATGATATAAGGGCACTCATGATATTATATTCACTGAGCTGCCATAATAAGTTTCCAGAGAAAGATAACTTAATTGGAAGCCTATTATCAGAGTAGGTATATGGGTGCTCTGGCGTTTGGAATGTGCTCATTGAAGCCAAGGTAATTGAGGCATCAGGTGATTTGAGTAATGGTGATTAGAATCATCTGTGTGCAATGTGCAGCGAGTAAGAACATGTGTAGGAAAGAATCTTTTTATGAGACATTTAATTGTTGAGACCCCTGAATAACCTTGCTATTCTTTTACTCTTCTCACTTCTAAATTCTCTATTAATTCAAGTTGGAAATAATTTACACAAATATTCCTGGGATTTATTTTTGTAACAATTATGGGATCTTAGGGTAAAAACTCAAACTTATTTCTAAGGTAAACATTACTTGATACATATTCTCTTAATTGTATATTCATTCAACAGTCTATACCATAGCTAAAGGAATCACAAATGGTTTTTGGTATGTTTCAAAATACAACGTGATGACAGTTTCTGAAGAAACTTGAACAGATTTCTAGATTTTGTTAATGTTGGAGAAAACTATGCCAGTGTGAAAGTCTGTTTAAGTATGTGGAAAATTCATGATAAACTGAATGAATAAATAATAACTTCTTCCTTATTAATACCAACAATGCTGACTATAAACATTAAAGAACACATCAATTTATTCTAAATTCAATTGTATAAATTCTATGTTTTGTTCTAAATTCTACTAGGTCTGATAGGCCTGTTGTTGGGAAAAAAGACATAATACACAAGGATAGCATTAAACCCTAGGCTTCACTACATAAACTATTAGTAAAAAATATTTATATTTAAACAGAAAAAGAAAGAAATCAAGAGTCTATTTGACATGTTCTATCCTATGACAGTTGCTTACAGATATTTGTTGAATTAATGAAATGTATATTTGGGAATCAGAGTTTAGTAATCTGATTATACGGTTCTAGTAATTTTGTTTAAAATCATTTTCCAATAGCAACTTAACTTTTACTGCCAAATAGCAGTGAATTTTAAACACTGTGACAAGTGACCAAAAATCTCTAAAATATGTTACTTTAAATATTGGCTGGTATATTTCAGTAAATGAGAATCAGTATGATCCTGGCTATGTTGAGTGATTGTGTAATAAGCTATTCCCCAAAATGTTGGAAAACTTAGTGAAAATTAGCATTAGGTATGAATGTAATATTAATGAAGGCTTTGAAATAGCCATTACCACTATGTGAAAACATAAGAACTAAGCCTATGGAAGATCAATTGATCCTGGAAACACTTTCTTTCCGGGTTATCTGTGGCAAAGTTGCATGAACCTTCTAAGGCAAATTTTACTAATCATGCATATATTTTCTTTGTTATTTTCCTGTGTTTGCATTTGTGCTTTTCTTATGTATTACGATAATTTCCCACCTATATTCTTATTCCAAAGACATTTCTGCACATAAATGCATACATGCACTTGCTTCACGTGTATGGGAACAAGCACACAGAGCTACAATTTTTTGTTTTTGTTTTTTGTAATTTCAAGGCTATTGCAGTTGAACAGCTATTATAATAGGTGGAATAAACTTGGGTCACAGCCCTTCCTATGGCCTTTCTGTATCATTTTTCTCTTTAAAGAAAATTGTGTGAGTAACCTTTAATCCTTCAACAAAAATAGACTGCGTCAAGAAGTAGCATTATCTACTTACTAATGAGACTTAAACTTAGAGATAACCTTTTTCATTTAAGTCAAGTCTCTAGTTTTCCAATGTCTGGGTTTATCATAACCACTTTATATTTAACAAAAAACTTTCATGCTGCTAGAATCTAATTAGGTAGTGACATTATGAGTGAACTCTGAAGAACAGATGTTTGGAAGAGTAGAACAAGAGGTCATGTCTGCTGAGCTCGTCACAGTACAATAAAACTCCTAATGTATCTTAATAAATTACATCAGAATAACCTGCCTAATAGGTTAGTTAATACTGCCAATTATGAAAGAAAACAAAATTGTTACCTAAAATGACTTCTTTCAATTAATATTTTCTATAGCAGATCTGATTTAAAAAGAGGTTGGAAGGTACAAGCAGCCACTGATTTCACAGAAATACCTTCCTTGTCGATCAGTCATATACCTCACTGAAGAATCATTAACGAGCTTCAAAGTTTTTATTAAATTTTAATGAAGAAGTGTAGTTGCTAGAATTTATCAATCTCACAGTTAGCTTAGGGTTCTTTATAATTTTCTCAATGTTCACATTTATTTTTAATTATATTTCCTGAAACATCAACTCACTTTCCTGATGCCCCTGTTTAATTCTTCTAGTCACCTAGGAAGAAAAATCTAGCTATAATATCCAGATCATTTTAGGGATCAAATCCTGCCATTTCCCTTGGGATATTTCTCAGATCCAACATCTTCCTTCGGATTTCTATTGTAATCGACAATAGCATGGTTTGAACCAGGAATTTCTGAAAGTCAGAGACTAGACACATAGTGGCGAATAAGATAAAAGATGTAAAGAAAAAAATCTGTTGTATTTCGACTACTCAACATCCATTTGTCTTCCATAATAGACATAGCCTTGAAGAACTCTGAGGGCGTTGTGAAAATTTACTGGATTTGATCTTGTTAAGGAGGTCAGAAGAGGCTTCCCTAAGAAATTGAATCTGAAACTGAATTATAACATATGAATAGGAATAAACTAAGCAATGGAGGGAATGACAGACAATCCAGGCTGCGGTTATACCATGTAAAAGGACTCTATGGTGGTGAAAAAGAACCGAGAAGAAGGCCTGTGCTGTTCCAGCAGAGAGCAACGGGAAGCATCGTCACATGAATGAGCCTGAAATGAAAGGAAGAGACAAGAACATGCAGTCTTGAGAGCCAGGTTAAAAAATTTCATTTTTATTCAGGATCACTGGACCTTTCATGAGATCTCAAATGAGATCTCAAATGCAACACATTGAAAAACAAGAACCTTTCTTCACCTTGGACTCTGAATTATCCCTTTTTAGTTTCTAACATTTAGTGAATAGTTTCCTTTACCCAGGGTCTAAAACAAACCTTCAGTCAGTCTTTTCTACCTCCTACATATACTTCACATTTATATCACTTATGACACTGATGTTTAATTCAGATTTCATCATTTTTTCTTGATTTACGTAATTAGAATTCTCTCTGTTCTCCAGCTTAGGCTCCCTCTAATTCTTCCACTTCACTGCTCCCTAAGTAACCTTTCAAAGTTGTTGATATAATCCCAATAATTCCCTACCCCTTCATAGTAAACCCAAATTTCAGTTCAGGTTAGTTTACTGCACAATCCACTACCTAAATCTTTATTCTCAGTATTGCAACTTCTTCAAACGCTTTTTTGATTTCAGTACTAAGCCTCCTACAAATATTATTTCATGCTGTGCTTTCTTGATGTTTGTTTAATTTTGGTTCTTTATCCAGCCTTGTAAAACTATTGGTTTGGTGCAGAAGTAACTGCCATTAATTTTAATGGCCAAAACGATAATTACTTTTATACCAACCCAATAACACCTTGACTTCAATACTCAACCAAAGCAGCATCTCCTCAAGGAGGATTCTAACTCACTTAACCCTCCTCTGGCTCTGTCAACTTTTAAAAGAGTATTTTATAAATGTTCAGTAATGGTTGGTTTTAAGATTTGTTACCTTAACCAGGTCGTCTATAACTATGTCACTTGAATTATTAAGGAACTTAACAACTCTTTGTCAAACTATAGATTTTACATGACAATATATTTAATTGCTATAATTCTGTTCAATAAACAATTTTAAAGCTATTAAAGTCAAAAGTGTGACTCAGAGAGGGTAAATATCTTGCTCAAGAAATAGTTCTTCAATTAATAAGGAATCCTTCCTCCGTGTAATAGTAAATCAATATTTATGCTAAAGATGGCCCTTTAGCTTTTGAGATATGATAGTTTCACTGTTTACTATCTGCTATTGGACCATTATTAGCATTAACTATAACTTAGGAGACCCCATTTGAGGATTTCATTGTGAAAAGGCCATGTGTATGTATGTATGTATATATATATATATATATATATATATATATATACACACACACACACACACATATATATACACATATATATAATATTATAATTATACTAAAAATAATGACAATGATAATCTAAGATTCCCACAAATGCAGGGAAAAGGCCAACCTCATCTCTGTATAATAAGAAAACAATCCTCCTAACATCATCAAATGATATTGTTAAGTTAAACCTCTGAGCAGTGATTAATGATGAAAATTAGAAATGGAACTTCACTAATCCCTTTTAATATAGAGAGTTACAGGAAAGAGGAAGTTTGCAATTTTATATTAGTAGTTCAGAAAAGGCCTCACTGAAAGAGTAATATTGAGCAAACTCTGGAAAAGAGAAATCCATTTAGTTTCCTGAAAAAAAGAGAAATCATAGCAGTAGAATTTGTCATACCAAGAAAAATTGAGATTCCCCCCATGGGGTCAAAGAAGAATAGAGTTTAAAGAAGGAAGGAGGACGAACCACCAAATGCTGCAGAATAGACATATAACACCAAGACAAGAAGCACCTGCTAGTTTTCACAATTTTGTTTTGTTTTTGAGACAGGGTCTTGCTCTGTTGTCCAGGCTGAGTGCAGTATCACAATCATGAGTCACTGCAGCTTTGACCTCCTAGACTCAAGCAATCCTTCTGCCTCAGCCTTCCAAGTACCTGGGACTATAGGTACATTCCACCATACCCAGCTAATTTCTTTATCTTTTGTAGAGATAGCACCTCATTATGTTGCCCAGGCTGGTCTCAAACTCCTGGATACAAACAATCCTCTCATCTCAGTCTGGGATTACAAGTGTTAGCCAAAAACCCAGAGTGCAGCAAATTAAAGAAATGATTAAGAGGTGAAAAGAAAATCCAGCATATGTGAACAACTGTTTTCAATAAAATAATTCTCGCATCCCTCCACATTAAATTTATCAAGGCGTTGTGTCAACTCTACGCTAAAAATGTATCCATATCTCACTGCTATTTATCTTCTGTAATGCTATTCTAATCTAAGCCATGACCGTCTCTTTTCTGGATAGTTAATAAAGCCTCCTAATTAACCATTCTACTTACACTGCTTCCTTCTATAGCATATTTGCCACACCAGCAAGTACTTTCTAGTTAAAATATCACTTCTTTAATCAAAACTCATCGTTAACTTTCCTTTCACTCAAAATCTTTGCAATAATCACAAAACCCTATGTAATCTACCCCCACTACCATCTTATTGACCTCAAATTCTACAACTTCCCACTTCCCTCATCCAGTTCGCAGCCACACTGCCCCCCTTATATTCCTCAAATATGCCAAATATGGTATTACCTCAGGGCCTTTGTGCATGCTGTTCTTGCTGCTTGAATTGCTATTTCATTCTGATAACTCTGTAATTTTTTCCTTCCTTTCCTTCAGGTCTTTGCTCAAATAGCACTCTTAAACTGAGTTCTTCCTTGAGCAACATAAAATAGCAAACTCCTCTTTCATCCCTTAATCTCTCTCTACACCCACTCCCTGCTTTTCTCTTTTTCCATAGCACTTATCGGGTAACGTTCTACCTGTTTCATTTATTTTTTAGTTTATCATACATCTCTACACACTATAACAGTAGTTGCTATATTCGAGCAGGAATTTTTATTGCTTCATTTGCTGTTTTATCTACAGCATCTAGAACATGCCAGTCACATAATAAATGCTGAGTATTTGTTGAATAAATAAAATGAGTGAATATTTCTTTAAAAAGGAAAATACTTCTTTAAAAAGGACAAAAATGAATTAAGGAAGAAAAAGTTTATGGAAGAAATTTGTAAGTATGAACAATACCAGAACATATGTATATACTGCTGAAAAAGAGACAGAGGAGGTAGACTTGTAAAGATATATGAAAACAAGGAAATAATTGATAGAAAGAAGTCCCTGCAGAAGCAAGAAAGTCTGGATTTTAGCACAAAGATACATTTAAAAATGCATAACACCCATTGACATGGCTCCTATCAGCACCCATGCACACACACACACACACACACACACACACACACACACACAAATAACAAGTGTTGATGAGGATGAGAAAAGATTAGAACCCTTGTTCACTGATGGTGGAAATGTTAGATGGTACAGTCACTGTGGGAAATATTACAGAGATTCCTCAAAAAATAAAAAATAGAACTTCCATATGATCCAGCAATTCTACTTCTGGGCATATACCCAAAAGAATTAGAAGCTAGATCTTAAAGAGATATTTGTACACCCATGTTTATAACAGCACTATTAACATGAGCTAAAATGAAGAAGTAACAAAATGTTCATAAGTGGATTAATGAATTAATAAGTAAAAATATACAATGGAATATTATTCAGCCTTAAATTCGAAGGAAATTCTAACATATGCCAAATTAGCTGAACATTGACCTTTGAAGATACTATGCTAAGTAAAATATGTCAGTCACAAAAAGAAAAATACTGTTGTTCCCCTTGCGGAGGTACTTAGAGTGGCCATAGTTACAAGGGCAAAAAGTAGAATAGAGGTTCCCAGGGACTGGGGCTAGCAGAGAATGGAAAAGTATTGTTTAATGGGCATAGAGTTCTAGTTTTACAAATGAGGAGCTCTGGAGATGGATGGCAGTAATGGTTGCACAACATTATGAATGTATTTAATATTACTCAACTGTGTGCTTAAGATTAATTAAGATGGTAAAATTTGTGTTATGTGAATTTTTCCACAATTTTTAAAACTGAGAAAAAAGTACAGAGTGGTTCCTAATCTATGTTTACTGGATTTTAGTGTACACTGTTCTAAATAGTTTTCAGAAGTGGACTTAGATGCAAAAATCAAAGTTAAAACAATTTGCAGTATGTCAAAAATAAGTAAAGGCGGTATTTTCATGAAAATAAACTTTGTCATACAAATTGGTATTACTATACACTAGTCTTAAGAATTATGCTAATCATTGGTTGCTATCTCTGTAACTTAGTTAAATGTGCAGTATGAGTTCTATGAAAATACCATTTTTCTTCATGATTGTAATGAGACCTACCATCAAACCATGTCCAAATCATTCAAACCATTAAGAAAACCCAACTGTTAGAAATGATCAACACATTTTTAAAAATATTTGCCAGGTTACTGGGAGATTAAAGGGAACCCATTGCTATTCCATCTGGATCCAAGCATTATACAAATTAACACACAAGCTAAATAAAAATGATTTTTCTTTTTTATTATCCAGGAAAGAAAATCAAAGAAGAACTGGAATATCACATCAAACGAAGTGTTCTCAAACAAGTTTTACATGCCTGGTGTGCCTGATTGGTTTTGGCAGGGTGTTAAGAAGGGACGACACGTGGAGGGGTTCAAACACTTGGCATCAGATTTGGTTCTTCTGTATACCTTGTCTATTTCCATTTACCAATCATATTTCAAGAACTTTAAATTCCCCCTTTGAAAGTCTATTCATCCTTTTCAATATCACTTCCACTGCTCTAAATCAAGCTCTCATCACCTCTCACAGAGAGCGGCCTCCTTATCAAACTAATTTTTCTGTACTTAGAACTAAGTGATTGCATACATATGGCTGTGATTGCACTACAGATCTCACAGGGAGATCTTCAGAATCTTCAATGAAAATTTTGTTGACAGAAGAGCTCCAAGTTGGTCAAAGTTCACAAGTGTCATGCAGAATCACAAATTTACCTGAAGTTGGCTGGAGGTAGAATGCCTCATAGAGAAACTCTTAAATTAAAATAAATTTTGCAAGTCATGAACCACAATCATTTGATTGTATATTTTCCATGGAAAAAAGTAACATTATGTTAGAAGGTAAGTATCATTGTTTCTTATATATATATATATATATATATATATATATATATATATATATATACATATTGGGGACATCTTTTCCCCAGAACTATTTTTCTTCAGTATTCCCATGAAGTATCACCACATACCTGATTGATTAGTAAGGAATCTGAGTGACATTATCTCACTTAGATGCTATTGGCTGCAATAGAAAGCCTGATTAAAACTGGTTTAGATTATAAACGATTCTTCTCACATAACACCTCTCTTTAGCACTGGCCCTCTTCTCTGATTTTCTTGGAATTGTCTTTCTTTGCATATTGGCTTTTTCTCCTGACTAAGAGGAAGGTAGTGGCAGCAGGTTCAGGCATCATATTCAGATATTACAATATCCAAAGGAGAAGAAAGAACTACGTTTGCAAAAATCTACCACTTAGAAATGAGAAAATGTTTCAGAACACCCCTAAAATGGTTGCACTGTATCTTCAAAGAAGATATATTTGAATCTTAACCTCTGATTCCCGTGAATGTGACCTTCTTTGAAAATTGAGTCTTTGAGGACATGATTAATTAGGATGAGGTTGTACTCCATAAGAGTGAACCCTCAATCTAATGATGGACATCCTTATAAGAAAACCCCATGAATACACAGAGAAACAGAGAAGACACACAGGGGAAGAGATCAGTGAAGACAGGCAGAGATTGGAGATTGCAGTTGTAAGCCAAGGAATAAGGATTGCCTGCAACTACCAGAGGCTGGGAGGCAGGCAAAGAACAAATTCTTCCTTAGAGCCTTCAGAAGGAACCAAACCTACAGACACCTTGATTTCAGACTTCTGGCATCCAGAACTATGAGGGAATACATTTCTATTATTTTAAGCAAACCAGTTTGTTGTGATTTATTACAGCAGTAACTCATAGAACTCTCAGGCCTTCCCTACACATCTTATTGGCCGGGATTGGGTTACATGACTATTCCTAAACAAATCACTGCCAAGGAGAATGGATCATAACTACTGGAGTGGCCTACTGATTGGTGGAATGGATGAAGGGCACTCAGCCACAAGAACCGCTGTAGTCACCTTTCACTCCTCCCTCTTCCTCACCAACTCCTACATTTAGTCACCAGATTGTGCCTCGTATCACTTTTGACTGTATGCCTTTCTTTTTATTTTATATTTTATCTTTATCTAAGCATTGGCATAGTTCAAAAATCATAATGATATTTTCAAAAAACATGTAGAAGTCTCCTTCGCACTGTGAGTGTTTCTGTCACCTTACAATTCATGTTGAAACCCCCAAGGTGGTGATATTAGGAAGTGAGGCTTTTGAAAGGTGATCAGGTCATAGTGCTCTCCCTTCATGTCTAAGATTAATGTCCTTATGAAAGAGACACCAGGCTGGATGCAGTGGCTCACACCTGTAATTCTGGCACTTTGGGAGGACAAGCCGAGTGGATCACCTGAGGTCAGGAGTTCAAGACCAGCCTAATCAACATGGGAAACCCTGTCTCTACTAAAAAATACAAAATTAGCTGAGCCTGGTGGCACATGCCTGTAATCCGAGCTACTCGGGGGGCTGAGGCAGGAGAATCACTTGAACCCAGGAAGCAAAAGTTGCAGTGAACCAAGATCACACCATTGCACTCCAGCCTGGGCAACAAGAGCAAAATTCCCTCTCAAAAAAAAAAAAAAAAAGGAAAGAAGGAAGAAAGGAGGGAAGAAGGGAGGGAGGGAGGGAGGAAAGAAGGGAAGGAAGGAAGGGAAGGAAGGAGAGACACCTAAGAGCTAGTTAATCCCTCTCCCATGTGACGACACAGCAAGAGCTTGGTAGTTGGTAACCCAGAGGAGGGCCCTTGGCAGATCTTGGCCATGCTGGCACATTAATGTAGACTTTCAACCTCCAGAACTGTGAGAAACAAATTTCTATTGTTTATAAGCCACCCAGCTTACGGTGTTTTGTTATAGGCAACTGAACAATCTACGATTCTACCCATGCCCTAGTCACTCTATTCGCTAACCACCGCCTGACAGTCAAGTAGCCATTTTTATTAGGTTATTCTATACATTTCCAATGCTTCCTTATGTAGATATTTTTGCAATAAATATGTTGTCCTTACAATAAATATACAACTTTGTTTTTAAAAAACTCTAAACTCTCTTCAGGAGATCTTTTCCCCAAATATGAACCTAAAAACAAGTTTGAGACTCTTCTAAACATGGAGGCCTGTGCAACCACACAAGTCATACACCCATGGAGCCATCCCTGGGACTACATATTACTTGTAAGCTACCATTAATCTGGATCTAAACTCTTTTCCTAATCCTATAGTCAAGTTCCCTTTGACATTCTATGCCCTAATTATACTAAGGTTATGTCAATTTCTTGTGTCCCAGGTTTATTCTCTCACCTATGACTTCCATGAGCTATTCTCGCCTCATCTTTCCTGTTATCTGAGTCTATGAATCCTGCAGTTCTTGGCTAGTATTTTATTTCCTCTGGGAGGCCTTCTGTGAATCCTTATACTAGCAAGCGTTCCCCCACTGTATGCTCACAGAGCCCCTATAATCCAACTCAAAACACATCATACTTGCAAATAACAAATAATCTGTTTGGCATGATGTTAATATTGCCTAATATTTATTGAGTGCTTACTATGCACCCAACTGGTCAGAGACTAAGGTGAGACAAGTAAGGCGCTTGCCTTGGGCACAGAATTTCGGGGGGTGTCCAAAACTATGTAAACAAAATTATAGTATTTTAGTGTAATATTTTCAAATATAAAAATGCATGCCTAAAATCCATGGTGAACAAAATATAAATATTATAATTGAAGATAAGCTTCTTACTATCTATAACTAAAAACAGTATACTGATTTTTCCTTTTGCCTCAGGCTACCATAGGTATCTGCACTGGTGCCCAGCATTGCACTAAGCCCTCTTCATACTTCAACTAAATGAGTTTTTAAAGCAGTTCTGTTTACAAAGAGATAATCATTTTCCTCCTTTTATAAATGAAATGTCCTTAGGCTTAAAGAGGTTCAACAGCTATGCTCAGTCCCATGGCTAACGGTGGTGCAGAGATTCACAGTCTAGTCAGCCTGCCTCCATGGTCACTGCTCTTAATCACTGCTAAATTGTCTCCTGGCAGGAGAATACATGTAATTGGAAACTTTGCCATATACTTTCTATTTTAAATATATGTTTAGACACGTTATAAATTACCTGACCCCGAAATACTTCTTGTGGTGAGTGGAGAAATGACATGAGAGAAAAACATTTATAAAATCAAAAAAGTAAACCATTTGTTTACTCAAGTTAAAATGTATCAAAAACTTGCAAATTTAATCATCTGCTAACTTTCAAATTTCAACTCCTCCTTCCTGATTCCTACAGCAGTATATTTTTAAGAGGTTTAAAAATCTTCCTTCAATACTCACTTAGTCAATAAAGACATGTTTGCAATAGAAAAATATATCCATTCCAGTTAACATATGAGTCAAATCATATCCATATGGTAATTTGCCCTTGAGGGCTAAAAACGTGTCAAATAGGCTTTTTTTCCTATACTGGATGGGTGATCATCCTTCTGTTAGAATCAGTCACATGGTTTGATGAAAAGAGATAATACAAATGAGATTTTGCTACATTAAAGAAAAAAAAATCCTGATTTTTACAGGTATTTTTTCATCTCACTTCTTAAGCATAGTCACTGTCAGGTGTGTTCTTTTATTTCTTCATGTGTGCTGTTTTTTTAATGTTGCAAAACAAGTAGAAGAGTAACACTAATTTGACTAATGGCAAACACTCTCCAAAGTGTTTGAAAAAATACTTTTTTTTTTCCATGATTGCCTCATTATTTTCAAAGATCATTAAACAATAGAGAGAGGTCAAGTGTCCTCATTTACATTTTGCTCTTGAGGAAATAAAATCACAAACAGGATCAATGACTTAGCTTAGATAACTTGGATATCAACATCGAATTTTGTTACTATGGCCAAATCTCCATATTGTAGTCTAATTCTGTAAGTGAGGAAGAAGAACGGGTTTATGATTCAGAAAAAATAGCATAGGTGGCAGTCTGGGGTGAAAGGCGGTGAAGTAAACCTATGACATTTAGAGAAATGTAAACTCTATGAACAAAACCATTTGCATAGTGATTTTATATACAATGGGATAATAATATGTAGTTTTGCTATTATGCCTTGAGATATGCAACATTATTATGTTCATTTACATAGGAATTAACTGAAAACCAATGTCAAACAATTAGTGAATTATGAAATTGGAATTTATTTCCATGTCCTTGACCCTAAGTTTTTTTCCTGTTATTATACCATAAAACTCAAGAAAGAATTACAGTTGACACTTGAACAAATCAGAGGTTAGGGACAGCAACCCTCCCATGCAGTCAAAGCCACATATAATTTTTGACTCCCCAAAAACTTAGTAATAGCCTACTGTTGATCAGAAGCCTTACTGGTAATATTAACAGGTACAAAAATACGTTAGGTGACTAACATATTTTGAATATGTATTATATATTGTACTCTTACAATAAAGTAAGCTAGAAAAGAAAATGTTATTAAGAAAATCATAAGGAAGAGAAAATGTATTTACTATTCATTATGTGGAAGTGGGTCATCATAAAAGTCTTTATCTTTATACCTTCACATTGAATAGGCTAAGGAGGAGTAAGAAGAGGAAGGTCTGGTCTTGCTTAGTCTGTCTTAGGGACGGCAGAAGTATAAGATCTGCACGTGAAGTGGACCCTTGTAGTTCAAACTCATGTCATTCAAGGGTCATCTGTACTTGCAATGTTTCTTAGTAATCAATAAAATATCTAGGTGCTACAAATTCATTTATCTAAATTCACTTTATAGTTATTTAAACATCAATATAAAAAAATTTTAATTAAATGGAAGTACATCTATTAAAATTGAGCTTTAACTATTCAGGGAATTTTTATGTTACATTAAATGAAATATAAATGACTAAGCAAATGGGTTTATCTACTCAGTTTTTTTGTTACTTTTTTGACATTAGAATGCTTAGTAGCTAATAAAGTGTCCCAGGAGGCATAATTCTGATGGCAACAGACACCAAATGCTAAAAGCTCTTCCTATGTTTTAGTTAAAAGCGCTCTAGAAAACAGAAGTCAAAGCACAGACTAAGTACGAGAGCTCCATTTGTGTGTGCAGTTCCAGGGCAGTGAGAATGAGGGAGAATGGATTTAGCCATCAAGAATGGCAAGAAATTCAAAGTGATGCATTGCTACACTGACAACTGTTTCAAGAGGAGTCACAAAGAGACACTCTTAGTTATTCAGTGGGTGCATCTGTAAAGCCAGGCAGAATGTCTCCGGAGAGCTGTAAGAAAAAAAAAAAAGTGGGCCACAGAATAGTCCAGTGGAAGAGGAAAGAAAAAAATGCAGTAAGTCTTCACAGGTCTTTCCCATATCCCCTATTCTGCTGTTTGACGTTGTCCTCTAGAACATAGCTCCTCACAGTTCTGGGTTACATGCTACCTTCAGCAACCTCTTGAGAAGCATAATTCTATGTCCCACAGTATGGCTAGTAGGTCCAAAGCAGTTTAACCATGCAAGTGTGCATGGAGTGAGTTATCCATGACAGTGGCAGAAAGGGAACAAGAGGCTGAGGTTCCTGGGGATAGGTGAGGCCAAATGAATATGAAGAAACACTTAAGATGTGTCTGATAAAGTCAGCGATTTGACTATTCAGTTGTTGCATGGACTTACATAAGCTAGAAAATTAAATTCCCCTAATTCATTATTTCTGATAAATAGTAGCAACACTTTCCCTAAAACACAATTTGGAAATTTCTAAAATGTATTTTATTCCCATACCTTTGCCAACCCCACATGCAATTGCTTGAAAATTCCCACTGATTCTTTTACAATAATTTCTCATAGTCAGTAAGTCCTTTTCATAAGTGTTTTAATCATCCTAGCTCAATCTGTCAAGAGTCTCTGTTGTAGGACTCTTCTTACTGTTCACCCTGTTATTATTTCTTTTTACCTTCAAACTATTCTACATACCATGGCTTCTTAAGCCCTATTTAAGGGGGCGGGGTGGGGGGGAAGCAGAAAGTTTTGTAAATGTCTACAAATGTCTACAAACTCATTGCCATATTTTAAAATTATGTCCCTTTAGAAGATAATCTCCAGATTATCCAAAAGACCCCCAGGATTGAGTACTACTACATAACTTCTGACTTCTAATCAAAGTGTGTGTTGGCTCCAGAATTACTAGGATTCTCTCTGGCTAAAAAGCATTCCTTCCAAGAAAAACACAATGTATAAACAATAAAAAGGCAATAGCTTAAATAAAAGAAATATGATGAGGAAATGGAGTAATCACTCTGCGTAGGAGAATATGGATAGGCTGAGTAAAAGAGAATTTGCCCTGTACTAGTCAGTACCATATTCATTTTGAGAACAGCCATGTAATCTAGCACATAAAATTTGATATTGTTACTTTGAATTATCTTAGTTTTTCTGTTTCTTTAGTATTTAATTTTATATTTATTTTTGTTTTATAATTATAAGATTTATCATCATAAGAATTTTTACTGAATTTACAGCTTTATGTTTTTATATAGCATTAATAATAATTTGCATCCATGCTAGAAATCCAAAAGAACTATGGCAGTTTCTTTAAAACTGTCCTGTAAATTGTTTGAACTTGAGATGTGTTAAAATATATCACTGCTGGCATATCTCTAATTATGCCATTGTCTGAAACAAAATCTTTAGAAGTCTCTTACTGACTATAAAATTAAGTTAAAATTCATGAATCTGGCCATTCTTCCATGTATGTTCTCCTTCGGTGAACCTGTTTTGTTTGTTTTCCAAACTACTGCAGCACATGGACACATACAAATTCTCACTTATCGTTTTGCTATAGTTCAAATGTTTGTGTACTGACAAAATTCATATGTTGAAACTTAGCCTCCAGATGATGGTATTAGTTAAGTGAGGCTTTTGGAGGTAACTAGGTTATGAGGGTAGCTCCTTCACGAATATGATTTGTGCCCTTGTAAAAGAGACCTCAGAGAACTAGTTCCTTGCACCACATATGAACATGGCAAAAAGGTACCATCTATTAACCAGAAATTAAGGCCTCACCAGACATAGAATCTACTTTAAGACTTCCTAGACTCCAGAAATAGATTTCTATTATTTATAAGCCACTCTGCATGATATTTTGTTACAGTAGCCCAAACTAAGACATCTGTTTTTATTTAAATTTCTTTTTGCTACAGTCTCCTCATGACCAGTCTTATCCATGTATTAAAATCCATGGCTTCGTCCTGATCCTTCAAGTACTTGGGACTTGACTCTTCATTAGAATCCTGTGAAGTTTTGTGCATATCATTCTTTCTTTTCTTTTTTTTTTTTTTTTTTTTTGAGACGGAGTTTCGCTCTTGTTACCCAGGCTGTAGTGCAATGGCACAATCTCGGCTCACCACAATCTCTGCCTCCTGGGTTCAGGCAATTCTCCTGCTTCAGCCTCCTGAGTAGCTGGGATTACAGGCACGCGCCACCATGCCCAGCTAATTTTTGTATTTTTAGTAGAGATGGGGTTTCACCATGTTGGCCAGGATAGTCTCGATCTTTTGATCTCGTGATCCACCTGCCTCGACCTCCCAAAGTGCTGGGATTACAGGCGTGAGCCACCACAACCGGCCCTGTGCATATCATTCTTATGGCACTCAGCATATCTGCTTTGTATAATGGAAGCTTATATAAATTCCAAGGCAAAGTTATCTTATCTTCATCTGAGAATCCTCTAATTGGCCCAGCTTGGTATGTTGTATAGGTTATCTGTTCAATAAATACTTGTTAAGCTAATGTAACACATAAAACAAAATTAGCTGCTAACACATTTAAAAATACCTATATGCTGGGAAAATAATCACCATGAAATTATTGATAGCTAAATATGAGACAAATAAAGGAAGCTCCAAAGGAGTGAATTTTTGTGTAATTTGTTGAACACCTAGCAAATACTGACATTCTAAATGAAACACTTTTAGAAGGCAATGGCAAACATTGGAATTTAAGATTTTGTATTGGTATTGACTAAGATCACTGAGGAAAAAAATAGCAAAAAGGGTCCAAAGTATTTCTTCGTAGGATACCAATTAACTGCTAATCTGTTTGCTCTAATAGGCCACTATTAGAGGAAATGATAAAATTAGCTATGCACTTAAGAAACATTTATTACCTACATATTACTTTTGCCCTGAGACCAATGCAATTCAGCAAACTTGTACAATAAAATCAGCCCCAAAAGAGTTCAACAAACACAAGCTTTAATCCATACTTAATGTTTTTTTCTTTAAAAAAAAAAAAAAAAAAAAAAAAACTAAAATCCTAAACAGTCAAAGGAAATGAGAAAAATCTGTTTCTTTAAATGATTTTTGAATACTCCTTTTTTAAACTTCTGAATTGCTTTCTGCATCTAGAATGCTATCTAAATCCCTGCTGACTTATTCTTGTACTTTCAGCAGGATTTCATTGCTACGGGGCACCAGACAGTCTTGTTAATAACAGCAAATCCTTTCAGTCCCTCTTTGGTGCAGGTTAGGCTTTGATTGACAAGGTAATAAAAGTGTTAATGAGACAGAGTGGCACAGTCAGAGATCGATAGTTGCCAATAAGAGAAACAATACCGATACTCAATTTGTAAAATTCCCTCAAACCAGTTAAAAATATTTTGCATCAGAATAGACCTTTCATTTGATAATTGATGATTTTCTTTTTAGTGTGTGGCAAAGCTGTCATAGACATCGTATGAAATTATAACCATGCCTAGATTGGATACTGTCCATAAAATCATGCCAGACTTTCCTAGTTTGCTGTTTGCTTACCTGGTAGGCTTCAGAGAAAGTGTTGTTACAAAAGACTGCAGTCAGAACCAGAATGGACTTTTCAGCCCCTTCACTGAGCAGCTGGGTTGCGCACAGCAAGTTTGTAAACTTGCCTGAGCCTCACATTTAAATCTGTTGATGGGCTTTACCGACAACCTCCTTGCAAAGTACTCATAAAGGATAAATGCTATGAAATCGGTAATGAAGTAAACAGTGTTTGGGGCAAAGGAGACATTTCAGAATGTGTATAGCAATTTCTTCTCAGTTATGCCTGGTTTAGAGCCTAAAGAAAAGGTTTTGTTTTTTCTTTTCTTCATCTTGGACATCCATGATATATTGAATTGGAAAAACCACTGGTGAATTCAGGAGGTATAAATAGATATCTACAATTGCTTTCGAATCCTTTGTTTTTATTTGGTCTGATTCTATTTTGATTTATTTCTCTATTCCTTTGTATCAATTAGCATTTGTTGCATAACAAACCATATCCAAACTTACTGACTCAAATAATAAACATATTATTTCTCACAATTTTATGGGTTAGCTGGGTGTACTTCTGTCCAGGCTGGCTGGAACAAGATAATGTAGGATAATCTCTTTCATGTCTAGTGGTTGGTTTGTCAGTGGAAACCACAGAGATGAACTGGTCTCATGTATCTCATTATCTAGCAAGCTATCACTGGTGTGTATTCATGCCGTCGTCATGGGGTCCCAAGAACAGCAAGAAAGGCAAGGACCAATGAGTATGCACTGTTCAAGTCTGTTTTTACCACATCTGCTATTACCTTATTAATCAAAGCACGTCATGTTGCCAAGCCCAGAGTAAGAGCGTGCATATAGAGAGGTAAATTATGGAGGCCACTTCTACAACAAACTACCACATCTTCACACTTTACTCAGATGTCCTCAAGAAACACATACATTTTTCGACAGAACAATAATACTTTTCAGATATAATTTAGTCAGAGTTAAATATAACAAGTGATTTTAATATGCTTTTATATTTTGTATTCCCATTGAGTGTCTGATTAGCTCTTAATTAGGCAGAGTGCTGAGAAGTACATTTGAAGCAAATAGACCATTTATACTACATATGTATGATGGTTTTGTTAGAAGTCCTTTGACTTGTAGAAAAATGTTAGTTTTACCTTTCCAGTTTAGAAAGCGTGGCTTTTCCTTTGCTTTGATTCTTTTTTACTTAAATAAATTACTCTTGGGTTAATAATACCTTTTAGTTTTAGAAGGGAACCAACTTATCTCAGAACCTGAGTTGTTCCTAATTCTTTGCTGTTTACCTTGGTTTTGTCAGTTTTATGCCATATAATATGACCAAACTAGAATGTCTTCCATCTAAAACATGGTGACAAGGACAAGGAAATTATATTAGTCTACATGGATTGCCATAAGAAAATACCCTAGGTTGGGTGGCTTAAACAACAGAAATTTATTATCTCACAATCCTGGAGCTGAGGAAGTCCAAGATCAAGGTACTGGTCAATTTTATTCTTGAGAGAGCCTCTTTCTGGCTCCTAGATGTCAGATTTCTCATTGTGTGTTCACATGATGAGGAGGAAGAAAGAGAAGGAAAGATGGAGAGAGAGAAAGAGAGGGAGAGAACTCTCTGGTGTCTCTTCCTGTACAAACACTAGTTATTGCATATCAGGACCCATCACTATGATCTCATTTAATCTTAGTTACCTAGTTATAGGCTCTACCATCAAATACAATCACACTTAGTGTTAGGACTTCAATATATGGATTTAGGGGCGAGTCAAAATCAGTCCATAGATGGAATACCGAAAAAGTGAAATCCAAAAGCTTAAATGTTTACACACTTCACCAATTTAGTTGAAATAGACGTGATCTACATAGTGTGTGGTGATTATGCAAACTTCTACATCTCTCTGTGCAGCATTGACTAATCACAATACAGATGAATGAAGCAAACAAACCTAAAATTGGTCAAGAAATATTATCCTAAGAATATGTAACCAAAGCTAAAATTTGGCAGACATGGCCTGCTGCAGCATCTAGGAAGTCTGTTGAAAATAAACTGAAGAATCATGAAGAATGTAAACTGTTTCTTCTTTCTTTTAATTAACAAAAATAAATAAATAACTTCATAATGCTGTTTCTTATAAGACTTTTTAAAATATATTCTTGATGTGTCTCTGGTTTCAGCAAGAATAGGTTTGGAAAAACTTAGATAATGTGACTGGAATGTAAATGTATATTTCCAATGCTAAAATATATTTTTCCGAGAGTAGTAATTGTTTGAAAGTCTGAGAAGTATAAATTTTATTCTGTAAGTACTTTATGGCTTTTTCTAAGGAACATAAAATAGATAAACTTAGAAATATTTAAAGCAATTTATAAATGTCTTTACACATTCATCGCAAAATGCTTAGTAAAATTTCAGGTACAAAATTCTCTAGGGCATTACATTGTTGAGTGTCTTAAAGAACTATAAACTTTCCTAGCCCCATTATTTCTCCTGTTTAATTTCCTGTCACCACAGATGAATCTGAGCTTTGTTTGTTTTGCCAACTACAGAGATGAAAACTCTGACTTGTGAGATACTAAATTATAAAAGAAGACATTTTTTTCTCCTTGTTAAAGTTCTTTTTGAAAAGGACATGGAAAAACTTAGTATTAATACTGCCCAGTATTATGTCAAAACTACAAACTAAAAGTCATTCACTTCTATATTGAACATGTCATAATGAAACAAATTTTAGTTTCAATTGCTTGGAAATATATGTTTGACTGTATATTCTTACAGTTTGTTTGTTTGTTTTTGTCAATACATCCAGGGTATTAAAACTGGTATCTAGGAAGGTGTGTTAGTCAGCTTTGGGCTGTCAGAAAATACCACAGACTGGGTGACTTAAACCACAGAATTTTGTGTTCTCACATTTCTGAAGCCTGGGAAATTTGAGACCAGGGTGTCAGCTGATTCACTTCTTGGTGAGGGCTTGCTTGCTGGCTTGGAGAAAGCTGACTTCTCTCTGAGGCCTCCCTTGGTGGGAAAGGAGTGAGGGGTGGAGGGGAAGAGAGAGTTTGAGTCTCTTGTGTCTTGTAATATGAGGTTACTAATCCTAGCATGAAGAGCTTCAACGTTATGATCTCACTTAAACTTTATCACCATCTCATAGGCCGCATCCCTATCTCTGAATACAGTCACAAGGAGGGTTAAGGCTGAATCATAACAGTTTGAGGGGTAGGGCCAGATGCAACACAATCCACAGCATGAGTCAACTGCTGGACCTGCAAGTCAGACTGCAAGGCTAATCTTCCCTGTTGAAATTTCCTTTTAGGCCCCACAAACTGATGGGCCTTGCATCATTAATTAGGTTGTAGTTTTCCAAATTGTCAGTTATCATGCACATGTTGATTTTTATGCTGTCTAGTGTAGATCCAGCTTCAAGGATCATCCCTAAGAAGAGAAAAGAGAGAATTCTCTGCTAGTGGGAAGAGACCAAGGGACCTGTGGTTCAACCATCTCATCCAGTGGAGAGGGAGAAGGCTCATCTCCTTCTCCCGCCTTCCCATTTCTCCTACCACCCTTGCCTCCAAAGCATTCTCCAGATTATGAAGAGAAAAATACAGAAATCAACTTTTATATTTGCTTTTCACTTGTTATTTTACTTAACAAAAATGTTGCCAGATGTTGTGCTATAAATCAGGGGTACAAATAGCATTCTTTTATTCCTTCAGTGAATATTTATCAAGTGCCTACTATGTGCTGGATGCTACTCCAGAATCTGTGAATAAAATAGAAAAAGATTCATTTCCTCCTCAAGTTTATATTCTGAGGGAGAAAAACAAACAATAAATAATCAGTTTTAGAAGTTAAATGATATGGCAGGTTAGAAGTTGATAAATGCCAATAATTACCAGAGCAAAGTAAGAAGGTACAAAGTGAAGAGAAGGGGATAAGTTGCATGAATAAAAAAAGTAGTCTAGGTAGACCTCACTGAGAATGTAAAATTTGAGTAGGGAACCAAAGATGAGAGTGTTAGCTAAGTAGATAACTAGGGTTAGGATATTCTAAGCAGAGGGAAAAACTAAAGCAAACATTTAGACTAGAATGTGTCTGTGAGCTCCAGAAACAGCAAAGAGGCTAAGGTGGTTGGAGCAGAGTGAGCAAAAATTCAGAGCTGAAGAATTATATTATGTAAGGTCTTGTAATCAAAAGGTTACCATTAACTCCTCATGACTTCAGGAGGCACCTCAGGGTTCCAAAAAACGCTCTGACGTATTTTTTAAGTATTATTTTTTAGAGTTAAGTTATATAAGACAAATATGATTATATTTTGCTTTTTAATTCAATTTGATCCTCTGTCTTTAGGTAAATGGTTTATTCATCTTGATTAGAAATTTGGACTCAGTTCCACCATCTTTGTATTACTTATTTATCCTTCCCCTCTTTCCTAGTGTGCTTATTTTTTCTCTTTTTTTCTCCTTTTGAATTGGCATGGTCTCACTGATGCCCATTTGATTTTTTTCTTCTACACATTTTTAAGTACCTCATCTAACTTTTTTCATTTTGCTGTTTTTCCAGCATGCTTATTTAACCTCATCAGTTCTAAGCTGAATATCTTTATTTCCCTCTGAAAAATGCAATGACCTTAGAATGGTTAATTCCAATAATTACACTCCTTCCTCGCTTATATAATATTATTGGGTAAGATTTTTGTAAACCAAAAAGTGTCTGAAACATATCTTAATAAATTAGAGGTTTATTTTGCCAAATTGAGGATATGCCTAGGAAACAGAATCACAAGTTACCATAGAATTTGTAGAATCCTTTTCAAAGACAGTTTTGAGGGGACCAAGCAGGCAGGAAGAAGAGGAGAAAAGAAAAATAAAAGAGGAGGGTAGGCAATGAAGCAAGTGGTTACATTCTTTTGTGTGTGTGTGATGGGGGAGGAGTTTGCTACCTCCATCCTCCTGTCACCTATATCTGGCATTTCTCCTCATGCTATCCCTCCCCAGCCTCCCCACCCCCTGCTGTTCCTCCCCTATTTCCTCTCAACAGACCCCAGTGTGTGATGCTCCCCTCCCTGTGTCCATGTGTTCTCATTGTTCAACACCCGCTTATGAGTGAGAATATGCAGTGTTTGATTTTTGATTTTCTGTCCTTGTGTCAGTTTGCTGAGAATGATGGTTTCCAGATTAATCCGTGTCCCTACAAAGGACACAAACTCATTGTTTTTTATGGTTGCATAGTGTTCCGTGGTGTATATGTGCCACATTTTCATTATCCAGTCTATCATTGATGAGCATTTGGGTTGGTTCCAGGTCTTTGCTATTGTAAACAGTGCCGCAATGATCGTATGTGTGCATGTGTCTTTGTAATAGAACGCTTTATAATCCTTTGGATATATACTCAGGAATGGGATTGCTGGGTCAAATGGAATTTCAATTTCTAGAACCTTGAGGAATCACCATACTGTCTTCCACAATGGTTGAACTAATTTACACTCCCACCAACAGTGTAAAAGTGTTCCTATTTCTCCACATCCTCTCCAGCATCTGTTGTCTCCAGATATTCTAATGATAACCATTCTAACTGGAGTGAGATGGTATCTCAATGTGGTTTTGATTTGCATTTCTCTAATGACCAGTGATGATGAGCATTTTTTCATATGTTTGTTGGCCTCATATATGTCTTCTTTTGAAAAGTGTCTGTTCATATCCTCCTCCCACTTTTCAACGGAGTTGTTGCATTTTTCTTGAAAATCTGTTTTAGTTCTTTGTAGATTCTGGATATTAGTCCTTTGTCAGATGTGTAGATTGCAAAAAATTTTTCCCATTCTGTTGGTTGCTGATTTACTCTAATGATTGTTTCTTTTGCTGTACAGAAGCTCTGGAGTTTTCTTGTGAGGCTTTGATTAGTGCTCATTGAGTCCACACTTTACATGCAAAATTTAGTTTGGAAACAAAAGGAAGTCGCTTTTTAGTTTGTTTTCTTGTGTTTTTGTTTGGTTTGGTTCAGTTTGTGTTGAGGTTGTGTGTGTGTGTGTGTGTGTGTGTGTGTGTGTGTGTGTGTGTCAGTTTCCAAGCTTAGCTTTTCCCTTTTGCAGAGTGAGTTTTGGGTCCTGAGATTTTATTTTCCTTTTACTTTTTTTTTTCTTGAGACAGTCTCACTCTGTCACCCAGGCTGGAGTGCAGTGGTGTAATCTGGGCTCACTGCAACCTCCACCTCATGAGTTCAAGTGATTCTCCTACCTCATCCTCTCTAGCAGCTGGGTTACAGGTGTGTGCCACCAGGCTGGCTAATTTTTGTATTGTCAGTAGAGGCAAAGTTTTACCATGTTGGTCAGGCTGGTCTCGAACTCCTGACCTCAGGTGATCTGCTCACCTCAACCTCCCAAAGTGCTGGGATTATAGGCGTCATTTCACATTTTATCTCTGTCTTAAGTTTTTTTTTGTTTTTTTTTTTTTTCACCTTTCCCAATTAGACAGGATAGTTATTGTTTTACAGTCAGTGATGGTTTAGATTTTTCCCACAGCCTTGACATTGTTTTGCTTACCATAAGTTCTTCTTATGGTACTTCTGACCTTTCTATTATGATCCTTTTCTCTCTTAAAGGGGATGTTTTAGGCATTCCTTTAGTTAAATTCCATTGTCAGTAAAATTTCAGTTCTTGTTTACCTCAAAAAAGTATTTCTTTCTTTTTCTGAAAAATAAAATTTTGCTCAGTATAGAATTCTAGGTTAACAGATATTTTCTTTCATATTTTAGCTATATCATTCTACTATCACCTGACTTCCACTGCAGTTATTAAAAGTCACTGGTCATTTAAGTTTTCATTCTTTTGTTTATCATCAAATTGTTCTCCCTCTGGAGGCTTTTACATAACTATGATTGTAATTAATTACGTTAGAACTTTTCCAAATGAAATGTTTGCATTGCTGGAATAACTCTGCATGCCATAATTCTAATAATATGCTTTTGGATACTATTTACTAATAATATATCTAGGATATTCACTTCATATTAGGATTTGCACTTCCTTTACTCTTTGCGTAAAATGATCTGCAATCCTTCTGTCTGGCTTCTTCCTGTCAATCAGGTATCAGCACGAGTGTAGCGTGTTCCACTGGGCCTTTCTTTTTCAAGCAATCTAAAAATATCCTCCCTTCAGTCTTCATACCATCACCCTTTTTACATTTGTTTCAGCACTCTCAGAACTACAGTCATCCTACCAACATGCTTGCTAATGTGTCTGCTTCTGTACCTTTCCATTCTCCCTTCCCAAACCTGTGTGAATGCAGAATGTTCCCGCAGGGCCCTCTTTTTTCCTTATGGAAAAGAGCACAACGTTCCTTTGTCCTGGAAGCTTATACAAAATCAGAGGATTCATGATTAAAGGATTACTGACTTTTATCATTCCTTTTAACTTGGGGTTTGAGGGGGATGCACATCAGTATACGTTGCCAAGCTGCCTGGATCACAATTTCTTACTTTAATTTTATTTTTAAAATGTTATTAAATATGTATATTTTTAAATTAAAACAGAAATAAACAGTATGATCTTATTTTTCGTAAAATAAAAAATATTAGTACATTCAGATCTATATTTTATTTACATTCATATAAATGTCTGAAGATAGTACTGTGAAGTGGAGAGTGATTGTGTCGGTTTATTATAGCTTTTCCCCCAAAGCTTTAAGCATATGGGTAATTTTTGTTTCCTTTTCATGTTTTACTACATTTATAAAATAATAAAAATTAGTCCAAAATTCACCAAGGATCCCATTAACTAAATACATACATACATAGAAAATTAATTGCCCCCCAAATTTCTGCTTTCTTTCTTAACATTTAGAAATATAGATTTAGCTTTCCATCAATTACATGAAACTGAGCTTCCAGCTTTTATTAAACCTTTCCCTGATTCTATTCAGATTTCTAAAACACAACCTCTTATTTGTCAATTGGTCTTTATATAATTTCTTGCCACATCACGAATTGGCAAGTGCTGTAATCAAAGATACCCCTTAATCACACAAGCTACTGAGGAAACTGACATAACCTTTCGCCTTTGGAATCTTCAAGCTCTCATGCCCAGGTATCTGAGAAAGCACTGCTCTTGTCTTTCATCAGCTTGTATATCAAAACACTGAATGTATAGCACAAGAGAGCTTAACCCTGCACATTTTCTCTGAACAGGGCCATAAAGAAAGAGTACCCATAAAAGGAGGTCTATATAACTGAATTTCATGGGGGAACAGGAATATATTCTATTTTATGAGAAATTCTTATGCCTTGGAGCCCAATTGTAAGGCACTGTATTTCATTTCAATTCTTTTTACTGGGGAAAAAAATAAAAGATGGATTACTCTCTGAACTAATGAAACTCAAATGGCTAGCAGATTGAGCTCTCATCTTTGCTCCAGTTTTTGAAGTATTTGCAATGCAAATAAGTGTTCAAGATTCCTATGGCTACACTAACATTTATGTGTGTTGTGCCAAATAAAATAGCTATTTATGTGTTTAAGGGAGAGTATTTCTTGTTCTGTGTGTGCACACCTGGGCTCACTTCCCTTGAGAAGATGCCTCAACAGCACTAGTACAACAAGACAATAACAACGAAATAATAGAGATTTATAGTGATTGTCCAGAAGTCAACAGGGGATGGTTCACACAGTGAGTGTAACCATAACAAGTGTCAGTTTTTTCAAGCAGAAAACAAAAGTAGAGCTGTCTGATGCGATCTAAGTTTGAGCCGGAAAGCCACACTGAATCTACAAGCTAAATTCATGGCATGCTCTTGCTCTCAGGAAGAAAAAAAGAAGAAAAAGAATCATAAAATATTAAACTGTAAACCCTACAACCAGAATTGCATGGAAAAATCCTATTTTTAAGGAAAATACCATGATTTTTCATTGCTGGTGATGCTTCCTAATGGTCCAAACCAGTCTACAGATTTTTCTTTTTTCCTCTATGTCCCCCAGGCTGGAGTGCAGTTGCTCAATCTTGACTCCCCACAACCTCACCTCCTGGGTTCAAGTGATTCTCCTGCCTAGTAGCTGAGATTACAGGTGCCCGCCACCACGCCCAGCTAATTGTTTTTATTATTATTTTTTTTTTTTAGTAAAGATGCAGAAGTATTTTGTTGGACCTATACAATAATAAGGAAATCAGAACATTTCCACATTTAAAAGTCTAGATTTTCAGCTTTTTTTAATTACAGAGGATTTAGCAAATTCAAAGTCATACATTCATGGTAACCATCAAACGAGGCTGAGTAACAGCTGCCCATATTTTAGCTATTTCTTTTCTAGTGGAGCACATTCTCCACTACTCTCTATTGTCTTTCATCTCCTACTCCTTTGCTAATTTATATACAGTCATTACTTGTCTGGCCCCTCTCAGTACTCAAGTCTGCATTCTCAATACAAATAAGTCCCCTCTTATTACTCCAGAGTCAGGTTTTATCATCAAGAACTTTATATCTCAGGAAAAGCTCTAAGATAGATATTATGTGAAATAATTTGCAATGCAAATTACCATAGGCTTAGAGGTTTTTGAAATGACTTATCCATGTATATTAAGACATGACTTTGAAGGGAAACTAGAATAAAGATAAATTCGATTCACTCTTCATATGAGGTAAATTTTCCAATCTTTGAATTGTAAGAGAACGGCATCATGACATAATGAAATCATCCAGAGCCTCGTGCTAACTCTGGGTCAGCTTTAGGCAGATGATTTTACTTATCTGGGTCTCAGATTCCTCGCCCCTAAAATAACTGTCGGATGTGATGACGGCCCCTTCCAACTCTTGATTTCTGTGTGAATCCCAACTAAGAGGAAAGAAGTATCTCTTTCTTAACACTTCCTGGCTCCAGAGAGCAAATGTAAAAAGAAAGAACATGTTCATTTCTACCTTCTAGTTGTTCAGTAGCCATTATATTTATATTGGGAAAATTATATTTAATCAGTATTTTCCAGCAAAACAAGTAATTTCTCCTGTCTTTAAATAATCTTGAATCCTCATCATCTAGCACAAGAAACCATGCTATAACACACGCTGAAGATCTGAAAGACTGCCCTATAGTGTCCAGGTTCCTGGGATTTCTCCAATAAATTATAGATATGCCAACCATCAACTTTCTAACAACTATCATGATGGTTATTGTTTATTGACATTTTACTAGAGTGTCTGCCAAGCATATCACATGCATCTAACTTAATTCCAGATACCATTTTATAAACACAGGGGCCATTCATGTCTATGCATTCCTATATGTTCCCTCTTGTGTCATCATCAATACCATATTATGGAACCATCTCACTTATGCTTAGAAATGAAAAAACATAAATCCAGGATGAGACAAAAAGCTTTCCTATTGTATGAACTACCATGAAATCTTACAGACTGGTTATGGATTTTATGAGTTTATATCTGTCCATTCCATCTCCATTTTATTTACACTCCAGTCACTTATCTTTCTACCAATATATACTCCTTGTGTACACACACACACACATACACACAAACTCTAGTATATATTGACTTGAAATTTGTTTAAGAAAACATTTGGTATCCTGTTTCCAATTTGTCTCTCTAAATGCATATATTAATATTTAGTGGAGAATTCACTACATAATTACTTGGGATATAAAAGAAACTAGTAACAAAGAAATTATTACTTTCATTATCCTCAGGTCTCTTGAAGAAATCACTTTTAAAATGTGAAGACTTACTTTCATCAGACATAGCAGAATCAGTCAATGTTTTCTGTAAAGGGCTAGATAGTACAATAAATATTTTGGGGTTTCCATAGCACATTGCCTCTGTTATAACTACTCAATTCTGTCATTGTAGAATTGAAGCAGCCATAGATAATCTGGAAATGAATAAATGTAGCTGTGTCCAATAAGACTTTATTTAGGGAAATTTAAATTTTATATGATTTCATGTGTCATTAAATATTATTCTTCCTTAGATTTTTTTCTCAACCATTTTAAAATTTGAAAACCTTTTAAAACTCACAGGGTGTAAAATATGGCCATACAAGGGCTATATTGGCCTGCAAGCTATAGTCTGTGAATTTTGAAATATAGAATGAAGGTAAAACTACTTAGCTTATAGAGTTGCTGTGAATATATGCACATTAACCTATGTAAACTGCTACATGGAGTATATATAATACAACAAATCCTCAACAAATAGCTTTTATTTATAATTATTAGTATAAATAAGAATTTTTTCTTATGTTTAAGCTACACTCTTTTATAATTTAAAAAATCTTAATGGTAGATAGCAAGTATTACATTAAGATAATTCTAATCGAATTAGAAAAAAAATTTAAGATACTTTATTATTGCTGATTTAATAAAGATTGTGTTAGCAAGTGGTGTTTTATAGTTCTAGGTTAGACAACCTATTATCATAATTTTTATGTTAGGTCTGTATGATTTGTTTTCTAAATACTTTGAATATTCGTAAGACAAGTCATCACAGTAATGACCTTAAGTCATTATGGGTCCTCACAGTGAGGAGAGAGCCTCAGGGTCTCACAAATAGTTAAAATCTCAAGAGGAGTGTCATAATTCATGGTTATCCAAGTACCTATTTAACAGGAGGGTTACAGTAAGCCATGTCGTTATCAGTATCTATTACTCCACTCAGCAATTCTATTGAAGAATGTTTGTGAGGGTTGCATCCACCAGGGGGAGCTGAGATGCAGTGTTAATGTCAGAATGGGAAAAAATTTTTGCAATCTACCTATCTGACAAAGGGCTAATATACATAATTTACAAAAACCAAAACAGATATACAAGAAAAAAAGAAACAAACCCATCCTACAGTGGGCAAAAAATATGAACAGACACTTCTCAAAAGAAGACATATATGAGGCCAACAAACATTTGAATAAATGCTCATCACTGGTCATTAGAGAAATGCAAATCAAAACCACATTGAGATACCATCTCACTCCAGTTAGAATGGCGATCATTAAAAAATCTGGAGACTACAGATGCTGGAGAGGATGTGGAGAAATAGGAACACTTTTACACTGTTGGTGGGACTGTGAATTAGTTCAACCATTGTGGAAGACAGTGTGGCGATTCCTCAAGGACCTAGAAATAGGAATTCCATTTGACCGAGCAATCCCATTACTGGGTATATATCCAAAGGATTATAAAGTGTGCTATTATGAGAACACATGCACACATATGTTCACTGCAGCACTGTTTATACAATAGCAAAGACCTGGAACCAACCCAAATGCCCATCGATGATAGACTGGATAGGGAAAATGTGGCACATATACACCATGGAACACTATGCAACCATAAAAAACAATGAGTCTGTGTCCTTTGCAGGGACATGGATGAATCTGGAAACCATGATTTTCAGCAAACTGACACAAGAACAGAAAATCAAATATTGCATGTTCTCACTCATAGGTGGGTGTTGAACAATGAGAACACATGGACACAGGGAGGGAAGCATCACACACTGCAGTGTGTTAGGTGGGGCCAGGAGAGGCACAGTGGGGCATAGGGAGGTTGGAGAGGGATAATACGGGGGCAAAATGCCAGATATAGGTGATGGGGGGATTGAGGCAACAAACCACATTGCCATGTTTGTACCTATGCAACAATCCTGCATAATCTGCACATGTACCCCAGAATCTAAAGTACAATAAAACAAAAGAAAAAAAAAAACCATATATGTGACTACATGAAAAACAAACAAAAAAATGATCTCAATCTTTTACTAAGCATAATCAGCAATGATTGGTGGAAACTTCTCCATGAAGGACAATTTCCATTAAAGTTAATTTTATAATCATTAAAATGAAGAAAATCCATTGTTCCTCGGCAAAAAAGAATACATCCAACTCTTGTTGTTGTCAAATTAGTACATGACACAAAGCTGGTGATGAAAGAAATATATTAGATAAAATATATTAGATATTAGATTAGAAATAAAATAGATTACACAAGATGGCAAAATATACAGGCTGTCACTGGAATTTGTATTAGGGTTCTCCAGAGAAACAGAACAAATAGCGTATCAATGTGTGGGTGTGTATCTGTGTGTGCATGTGTGTATTATGTATATATTATATATACATTATATCTATATATATTATATATATGCATGTTTTATGTATATATAATGTATATATTATAGATGCATAATACACACGTGTATATTATATATACATGTGCATTGTACAGACATACATTATAGATATACATAATAAACAATGTAATATACATACATAACGTATATGTATATATGTGTATATAGTTTATATATATACATAATACACACACACACATCATGTGTGTGTGTGTGTACATATTATACACATTCACACTCTCTCTCTACATATATATATATGTACAACTTAGTCATCACTGTGACAACCTTAAGTCATTGTGGGTTGTCACAATGAGGAGAGAGTCTCAGGGTCTCAGAAATAGTTAAAATTTCCAGAGCAGTGTCATAATTCATGGTCATCTACATATATACATATGTAGAGAGAGAGAGACTTATTTAAAGGAATTAGCTCTCACAATTATAGAGGCTTGGTAAATCCAAAATCTGCAGCATAGTCCAGCAGGCTCCAGACAGGAAAAAGTTGATGTTGCAGTTCAACTCTGAAGATCATCTGCCTGCAGAATTACTTCTTAGGAGAAATCAGTCTGTTCTATTAAGGCCTTCAACTGATTAGATGAAGCCCATCCACTAATAGAGAGTAATCTATTCTACTCAAAGTCTAATGTTAAGTCTAAATGTTAATCTCATCTAAAAATACCTTCATTGAAATATACACAATAGTGTTTAACCACGTATCTGGGCACTGTGACACAGTGAAGTTGACACATAAAATTAACCATCAAAGACCTGAATATAGCCAGGAAAAAAAAATTAAGAGATATAACTTGTAAGAGAATAAAAAGTTTCCCTACTCTATTTAAACCTTTCCTGGTGTTGGGTTCAAGTCTTGACAAGATGTTTTAAGAAGGGCCTAGAGACACTGGATCATAATTAGGTCAGCATAGAGCAAAGCAATTTTGATAATGAAGAACTTAAAACCATTACATGGGTAAGATGGCTAAGTAGAAGAAGAATGTTTAATTAAAAAAATTAGAGTTGGCTGGGTGCAGTGGCTCACGCCTGTAATCCCAGCACTTTGGGAGGCCGAGGTGGGCAGATCAGGAGGTCAAGAGATAGAGATCATCCTGGCCAACATGGTGAAACCCTGTCTCTACTAAAAATACAAAAATTAGCTGGGCATGGTGGCATGTGCCTCTAGTCCCAGCTACTCGGGAGGCTGAGGCAGGAGAACTGCTTGAATCCAGGAGGTGGAGGTTGCGGTGAGCCAAGATCTTGCCACTGTACTCCAGCCTGCAGCCTGGAGACACAGTGAGACACCGTCTAAAAAAAAAAAAAAAAAAAAAAAAAAAAAAAAAAAAAAAAAGTTTTTGGAAGGGATAAAATAACTATCTTCAAACAGTTGGGGAACTTTCACGTGGAGTTGCCCTGCTTAATCTAAGTATCCAAAGACAAATCCTGAATCCAGTCCAGAAACCAGATGCTACAAGGAGATTGATTTCTGACCAACATTAACAAAAGTATTTAACATACAGTCATTAAAAGATAAAATAGAGCAGAAATAGATGGAAAGTGGAGTCTGCCTTGCTGCACATCCACAAACTTGGAATGGAAGACCACTTACTGAAAATGCTCTACAGGATATTTGATTATCACATTGACAATTTGACCAAAATACTTTAAAAGAATCATTCTAACTTTGACTTTCCGGTTTTTGTTTCTGACAAGCTCTCGAGCAGGCCCATTGCCCATGCTGATGGTTTATGAATAATTTGTATTCCTCAGAAAATTTTTTAACCTAGGAAGAGTATCTTTCTAATACCTAGGAAAGTTAATTGTAAGACTCAATGAGCCTAAAAAAGGGGGATATAGATGACAGAATTCTTCCTACAGCAACATTTTAAATGAAAAAAGCATAATGAAATAAAGCACAGAATTTTAATCTAGACTCTTCCTTTTCAAAATGTATCCTGCAAGTATTCTAATTAAAATATTTTTCTTGGCTGGGTATAGTGGCTCACACTTGTAATCCTAGCACTTTGGGAGGCTGAGGCAGGTAGATCACCTGAGGTCAAGAGTTCAATGCCAGTCTGGCCAACATGTCAAAACCCCATCAAAATTTAGCTGGGCATGGTGGCAGGCACCTGTAATCCTAACTACTCGGGAGGCTGAATGACAGGAGAATCACTTGAACCTGGGGGCAGGGGTTACAGTGAGCCAAGATCATGCCACTTCACTCCAGTCTGGGCGAAAGAGCAAGACTGTCTCAAATAAATAAATAAATAAGGTGTTTTTCTTTTATGATATCACCTGCCTCAAATTACTTTTAATGATCTCTTTTTTTTTTTTTTCCTGGAAAGTATACACTTGGCTAGTGGCAACCATTCTAAATAATGATGAGAGGATCTACAGATTCTTTGCCAGGTTACAGTTTCCTGATTAATGTGATTTTTGCCACTGTGAGTTGTCCTTTCAAGGCATCTGTAAATATGCAGGGAAAGAGACACAAGATTCTAGAGGAAGACAATTGAGTAATGTGTAGCCTATTTCCAGTTCAGCCAACAGGAGGACTTTCAAGCAGTTAGCCATTGTTGAAGTGTATAATATGGAGAATCAATGCTGAACTGGGGCCTTAGCACAGGGAAAAGCAAATTGTGCCTGGGTGGAACAACATGCTGACATTCTGGAAACTTTTAAAATTATGATTAAAAAGTGATAATTACTATTACTGAAAGTTATAGTTATTAAAATTTAATTACTATTACTAAAAGTTAAAAATTACTATTTTTAATTACTATGCCTCTTTTTAGTAACTAAAGGGAAATGTTTGTATTCAGTGCCTTGTAGAAAAATGTTATGGCAAAATGCTGAATTTAAAACTGTGAGAAAGGGGTGGAAGTGGTAGATAATCCCTCTCTGCTGTCTATGACTCAAAAATTTGGCTAAATTTGGATGCCATTAAGTATAAAATCTCTGCCCTAGCAAATCTAGGATCTTTACTTTCTTTTCCATCTTTTTGAAACAGTATTCTAGTGATTTTCAAGAGACAAAAATTGTTACTTAAGTGGCCTGATATCTGTGGCCTCTACCCTCCTAGACTGTGATAACACAAGTCTCAATTGTAATATTTAATGCATATGTCTGTCTTCTCTCATTAAACAGTAACTTCCTTCAAAGAAACAACCAACACCTGTTGATCTTAGACTTGGGCTAACAAATCACTATGCATAGTGGTGTCCAAACTTAGGATTTAGAATGAATAAATAAATGTATAAACACATAAATATGAAAATATATAATCTTGGATGACAGAGACCATCTAACTTACTTTTTCACACATTATATCCACATACAGTGTCTTGAGCTGCTGGGATTTTTCCTGCACTACTAATATTAAGACAAACCCTCTATACTGTGACTAAAGCGAAAATAGCCCTACTGATTTCCTGCCTTTCCCAAGTAAGAAATACAATTATTTTAAACCTCCGGAAACAGAAAGAAAGAAAAATATTTATATCTGCATGTACAGAGAAGTTTTTAGAAGAACAGGGGGAAATTATTAAATTAGGAAAAGGACCTTATGTCTAATGATGCCTGGAATCCACACTCCAGCAGACAATATTTGCACCCTAGTTGAAACCCGGTGTTACACACGTGGTGTCAGCACTTGCTAAGCATCTCTGATTATGCTAAAGCCACAGAGCAGTTGAATCTCTAAAGCTCCAAGTGCAGATTTCATTCCACATTGGACTAATGGTAAAGACTTTCACTACTTTGCTTCCTTAAAAAAAAAAAAATGTGATTAACTGTGATGGAAACAATGAACATTCAATCCTGGAGCAATGTCCACTTTCCGTTCTTTCTATGAGAATTATTGGAACAAAGAAAAAGAAATAGCCCAGGAGCCTTTTAAGCGTCCTTATTTTTCTCTGTCACAACATTAAAGGTTCAATGAATCTCCAATTAAGTCTCCCTGGCTGCTGTCACCAATTTGATTGATAGATGTCCTTGGCTTACCCTCCACAGGACATGCCAGTACGCCAGGCCCCCACCTGCCACCATCAATTATCACTCTCTTGTCATCAGTGCCCTCACTTGTCAATTTATTTGCCACAAATCCAGTGAAGCCTTCTAATCAGGAAGAAAAAAGAAAAGCCATTCTTCTTTACTTTTAATGTCAGGATAGGAAAAAATTTTAACAAACCACATACTGTTTAATCTTAGAGGAAAGTTTGCTTCAGCGTTTTTCAATTTATTTCCCCACACCATTCACCAAACTGGCATAGAAACTGGTTGTCAAAGAGAATGACTTGTGCACATATATAGCTAACCAAAGGCAAGAGAAAAACGGGAGATTTTTAAAAATACATACATGTAGAAATACAGACTTTTGACTCTAAGAATCCACCAAGCATTTGCCAGGAGGAAAAAAATTATTCAATGTCTTTCAAAACAGATAACAAAGAAGCACAGATTAGAACGGATTAAAAAGGATAAACCAGTTCTTTGGTTGTTGGCAAAACTAGTAAACATAATAAATTTTGCTTGTCTCCTGCCCCACCTGTTTAATGTTTAAATGTGAACTGATTGTGGTCCTTGATAACTGATTACCTGTCTAGGACACTGCAATCTTCTGTCTATCGACAGGAAAATACAGTTTCCCCTGGAGTGCCAATATCCATTTCTGCCTTTGACCATGAACCACTCTGCACACACCCCGGGAAGGCTCAGGTGCATCTGACAGGATCTTTGAGAGAAGATTGATTCCAACTGTATGCCTGTTAGATAATGACCTTCGACCTCTGTACCCAAAGTGACAACAAAAAATGCCATCTCATTCATCTTATGTCCCGGGAAAGACTATCTTTGGTTTCCTAGAAAGAGTTCAGAAGCTTTGGGCTTTCCAGTTTTTGGTTCAGTGGTTTTGTGTTGTTTTGCCTTTTTTTTTTTTTTTTTTTTTTGCTTTTTATTGTTGTGTATTTTTTTCTTTGTGTTTTTGTTTTTATCATTGGACAGAAAGAAAAAATACAAGAGAGGAAAAAGAGAGACTATTTCATGGAATAAGAAAAGGTCTCATCTCATCACTGGTGGGATCATAGGAAGTCATTTTCTGAGTCTAAAGCATCTCCCAAGGATGACTGATGCTCTCCCTACCCCATCTATTTTGCCATTTTCGTAGCACATTGCTTATTACATCATTAAATATATATTCTGAAAGACAAATTTTGTTCATTCAAGAAGGTGTGAAATGAGCAGAGAGAGCTGGGCGATTATCTCTTTCTTCTCTCTTCTATATTTAAAGTTGTCCTTCCTACTGTGATCAAATCACAGGATGTGAACAAGGATCTACAGTGTCAAAATAATTGTAGGGCAGTGCTAAATGCCTATAGGACTAAGAAAATATTGACAGTATTTATAGGACTATAGTCCACCACTATTTGATGAATATTTACTTTGTAAGGTCATTATATCAATTCTTCCAAGGTCAGTCCTTCCTCCAAAATAGTGACAATTGTTAGGTAAATTGATTCTAAGTTTTTGCTTTAGTTTTTAATTTATATTTTATCTATTAATGAACAGGCTAGGGACTTTTTACTGTTTCAAAATATTTGTCATCTTAATAGCTTCTGTTAAAGTAGTCTACCCTTAAGAAAAGGGATTAACTAAAGATAAAAATTACTTGTAAATGAAGTCAAATTATAAATATCTTTAAATATATGTTGCTGAATTCTGCAGAGTAGCCAATATTCCAACCCTACTTGTTAAGCCATGAAATTGGTTTGAGAATAGATGACCATGAAGCTATTTGGGCTTAGTGATTATGAGCTTGACTTACAAAACCCATATTTCATTCCTTATATAGGCATTTCTGGCACAAGAGAGGACAAATGAAGCAATGTTTTCATCAAGGCCTAATTCAGGTAATATGGCTGCATAGTCACTAATAATAGCCTTGCCCAGTTCATGCAACCTGAGGTGTTTTAAGAAACTGAATAATATTTTCATACCAGAAAACATTTAGTACACTCCTAGTTATACAAAGCAACTGATTTTCCAGTTCCTCTTTGAATAATTTGAAGGGGTTCTCCTTTCCTTGGGGGATTCTTTGACACTTGATTTGTTCTTAGATCTGAATGTTAATGGTGATATTTGTCTTTGGTGATACAAATATTCTAGGTCACATTACTCCTTCTCATTATGTATTATATATTAAAACAATATTGATTTACCATCTGTCTCCAAAAGTCCTCTCTTTATTCTATGGAGAAAAAAATGCTATAAAAATATTTTAGCTCTGATTTATTGACATGAATGCAGTGATTCCACTATATATTTACTCTACTCTTTTTACCAAATTTCTAAGCAGATACCTTTATCATTTATGATTCTTCCATATTTAATATACATTATCTTTTGTATAGTCCACAGAAGAAAAAAAAGCTCTTTTTAAAAATTAATAATTAATCATTCGAGTGACTATCAACAGGAGTCTATGGAACCATTGCCAATTCTGCTCAGATGCTTGTCTAGTTTACAAAGCAATTGCTGCAATCCTTAAGTAGAAACCATCTTAATTCAAGGGCTTATTGTTAGCTCCTCACTTATTGCAAGCAACACTCATTTCTCTTAACTATAGTTTAAAATTTTTTAATCACAAGAGAAATCCTCAAGTCCTATGTAAACAAACAGTTCTGAGCCTATATTTAAGCTATGCTTTCTAGGAATAAGCAGTTTCTTAGAGCACTGCTTCTCTGGCTTAATGTGCATACAAGTCACATGAGCATGTTGTTAAAATGTAGATTCAGTTCAGCAAATTGAGGATGGGACCTGAGATTCTGCATTTCTAACAAGCTCCTAGGTGATATTGATGCTATTAGTCCATAGACTACACTTTGAGATTCAACCTTTTATAACACAAATAGTATACATTCAATTTTGTAAGACGACCATACCCACTAAACCACGGAATTGGTTTGATGAATTTTCTAGACTATCCTAATCTAAACATTGAACATTTAGATCTCAGACTTCCTTTTTAATTCTAAACAACAAATAGTAAATATATTTAAATAGGACATGAAACCAAGTTGTAAATATTCTTAAATATTTATGGCTGAATTTTGCACAGTAGCTAATATTCTAATTCTACTTGCTAAATCATGAAATTAGGTCAAGAACAGAAGATCATGAAGTTGTTTGGGCTTATTAATTAGGGCCACTAAACTAAACTAAAAATCCTAACATGCAAGTGGCACAGTAGTTGCTAAATCTAATTAAACCCTAAGAGAAAGTGCAAGCACCATACAGTTGTTCAATCTCTTATCTGTTGACAACTTAAGGTGTTTTAACTCCTCTTTTTTCTGTTCTCCATAATACTGCTTCTTAAATAGCAGTATGCACAAGAGTCTTCTGATGAGTTTGTTAAAGAAGTAAATTACAAAGCTCCAACCCCAATACTGATTCAGTAAGCTGTGATAGAACCTAAGAATCTGGATTTTCTAGCCCTCAAATGAAGCTTGCACAGGCAATGAGCAAACCACTCTTTGAGATATACTGCCATATGGTGTTGAAACTCTTTTGGACCATCTGAAAGACATTTTATTTTTGGATGAAAATAAGTTATATCATTATTAACTTTATCTTTTAAGATTTGGAACTGAAACATTGTTCTGTGATTTGTATGCACATTAAGACTACTCAGTTGTGGTGAATCCTTTTGTTAACATGGATAAAAAATATGTCATTTATGTGCATTTTACTGTTGTGCATTGAAAAATATAATGTTGTTTCCTAAAGATAGCAGGTCTGCTTAAGGGTAGAACAAATACTTCATTTGGCCTCTTAACAAAATATTAAAATTGTTAGTTATTCAACCTCAGGTTCTCTTAAGATATTATAAAGAAAGCTCAAAAAAGCCAAGGCACTGAAGGTTCGAAAGCCTTGTTTTAATTAGAAAATCACAGTCAAATTTTGTGCTGAAGAATAAATAGCATTTCCAAGAGGTATGTTTTCAACTTGCAACTTCTTTTCATTTGATTTTGAAAGGAAAAAAGATATGCATAAATGAGAAACCATACATAGAACATTTCAAACCATTAGGCAAAATATAAGACATTCCTCAGTTTGTTAGATGAGCCTGGGAATGAAAAGAAATAAAGCCAATGATGACCTATGTTGATGATAATCTAATAAAAGGGCAACAGGAAACATATTGAAGGAATTGGGCCCTGAAAAAAATCACAAAAGGCCAGAAAAGTACTGTGAAAATATTTTATATTAATAATTCACATATTTATGGGTCATTGAACCTAATATTTTAAATACCTCAAATATAATCAAAATCCAGAGGGAGTAAAAAGAGGCTTCTGAATTCAAAATACATCAAAAAGTCCATTTGGTATAGTTTTCATCTTCTCTTTGAGCATGAGGGTCTTACATTCACACTCAAAGCTTATTTAAGCATCTTATAAACAATGTTAACAAGCTTTCTATCAAGTTTTCTCTAACTTGCAGGTTTGGCATTTTCCATTGTATATGGTAATGTATAATAAATTGAACAGCCTAATGCACCTCACTTACTTACAGTAACAGACCAAGAACAGAAAAAAATGCTTAATCAATATAGAGAGATACATTCATTAATAGATATATATATACATGGTTACATATGTATACACAATGTTGAACCTGAGATTCTATATCACTTTCATGTTCTGAAAGGCTATTTGTGAGAATTAAATAATCTAATATTTTAAAGAGCTTGGAATACTATATGGCTTATTATTATTGCTTTCATTACTATTCTTATTACTCGGTAATAAAGAGTTCAACATTTGTCATTGTGTGGCTGGGCTCATTTTCAGATTCCATGCTTTACTAAATGTCTGACTTTGGGAAAGTTGCTTAACCTCTTTAATTCCCAGTTCTCTCCTCTGTAAAATTACAGTATTCACTTCACTGGGTTGTGACAAAGTTTAAGGGTCATAATGAAAGGTTCTTAGCCCTGTGCCCGTGCCCGTGCCTGTGTCTGGAATTTAAGCAGTATCCAATAAAAGTTTCTGTTCTTGTTGGATCTGTGGTTGTGACAAAGTTATTATAATCCCACTTTATAAATGAGAAAACCAAGGTGAAAGATGTTAGATAACTTGCCCAAATTCATACAGGTATTAACTAAATGAATTTGGAGTCAAAAGCAGGTCTATCAAAGAACAGAATTCATCCTTTTTTCACTCTATCAGGCTGCCTTTCTTTCATCCTGACTGAATTGTGAAGATGCAAATTCAGCAATCACCAAGTTCTTAAAGTGTAGAATGCAATTAGTAAATATTTATTGATTGGTCTTAATTAGTAGAACCATACTTAAAAGTCAGCAAGGTATGATTTCCAAAACCCCAAGAAATCTCTTTCTCCATAGATGAAATCAAATTTCACCCTTCACTAGTACATTAGTGCCTGACACTCCACAATTGGTGACTCTCCTTTGTTTTTTCTAAAAATATAAGTACCTTATAATGATAATTTTTACTTTAGTGTGTAATGGCATTATCTTTTTTTGGTTTTTGTTTTGTCACTGTTGTTATTACATTGTTTTCCAAAAGCAGATTTTGAGTGGGATACATTGGACCAAATAATGAGTATATAATGTCAAGGAGTAATGGATTGCACATAAAGTCTTTAATATAATCTATAAGACTACATAACCTAGCTCCCGATTATTTCCGAAAACCTTCTCATACCACTCTCCTCCTCTCATTCTTATCTGGTAGAATATATTATTGTTCCCAGTGAGTCTTTTCCCTCCTTTTAAGAAAACTATAACATACCTGCCCATTGCTATGTGACTTGTAATGCCCCCTAGGAGAGAAGGATACTTCCCTGCTCTACCCATGATGACCATGGCCACATGCTTGATTAACCAATGGTTTATAAGCCAAAGAGATAAGCTACTGTGTGTAGTTCAGCCACTTCTATCTTTTTCTTCTATCACAAGAATGGCATGTCACAATTAGTAACTGCTCTTTCTCACTTAGTCCTGAAATGGAGACTTGGGGAGCAGCAGCAAAACCCAATAGCACATCACCTGCAACAAGAGTGAGATATGAGTCTTTATTGTAATAATCTACAGACATGATGGGGCTGTTATGCACCACCAAAATGAAAGCTGACCAATTCAACATTCGACTCACACTAAGCTATTTTTAATTCTCCAATTGTGTCACGCTCCTCCTCACTTCTAAGCATTTATACTGCCATTTCCTTTGGCTTAGATCATACTTATTCTCCAGTTGTGATTACATAACTCTTATTCAGCCCTTTTACTTCTTGTAAACCTTCCTGATCCCCCTAAATTGCATTAAGTGCCTTCCTACATATATGCTCCCATAGCAATCAGACCTTTCCTATCATAACACATACCATGCTGAATTGCAAATACCTGTTTATTGGTCTGCTTTTCTCCTGAGGCTTCTAGCTTCATAAGAGAAAGGACAGCATCTGTTTTGCCTTTATTGTTCCATCACTGCCAAGTCTAGTGCCTGGCTTATAACAATTCACAGCACAATTTACTAAATAAGTAAATGAGCAAACAAATGTGAAAGAATGAAGGGCTGTATGGTAAAAAGTTTAAATATATCATCTTTAAACTCCATGGATTCAAATTCTGGCTATTTTGCCTCCTAGCAGGACTAGCTACATATTTGTGGAGCTCAAAACAAAATGAAAATGTGGAACTCTTGTTCAAAAATAATTAATAGTTTCAATATAAGGACAGAAAGGTCATTAAACCAAGTATGACACCCTTCTAAACATGGGATCCTGTGCAGCTGCTTAGGTCGAAATGCCCATGAAGCCAATCCTGATTCCTAGCCATATAAATTTGAACAAGTGAGCTAAACTTTCTGTGGTTCTGTTTCCCTATGTGTAAACTGTGGTTAAAATAGAATTGAAGTTAATGTTTATATGGTAGTTTCTCCTTATCCAAAGGGGATATGTTCTAAGACCCCCAGTGGTTACCTGAAACTGAGGATAGTACTGAACCTTATAGATACTATATACAAATCCTTTTTTTTCTCACAATTTCAATGATAGAAGATTCATTCTTACCATAGATCTTAGCAACCTCAGTATATGATTATTTTTCTTCCCTTATTAAACAAGAACTTTCAATTTATTATTTAACGGAAGCACTTTACAACTTCTCTTTGGTATATCTGAATTGTAAGCATCACTAATCTTGAGCTTTGGGGCATTATTAAGTAAAATCAGGGTTGACGCCAGCACTGCAATACCGTACAGTTAACCTGATAACACAATTATTAAGAGATGAACAAATGGGGAGCCTAGACAGTGTGAATATCCTGGACAAGAAAGTATTCATTTCCCAGAAGAGATGAAACAGGACACCTGAGAATTTATCACACTACTCAGGATGACAGCCAATTTAAAACTTACAAATTGTTTATTTCTAGAATTTTCCATTTGCTATTTTCAGACTTTGGTTAACCACTGATAACTGAAAATGCAGGATGACAAACCATGAATAAGGCTGGACAAGGGTAAAGGCTTTATAATGATGAATCCTACATATGTTCCGTTGTAACAGATAGGAGAAACTAAGGAGGTCAAAGATAAATTTTCATTTTTCCAAATTTTGCTTCAGGTTTCTTAAAGGCTACAAGACTGTATAGGCCCACGAATCTCGATCAATATTTCTGAACCAGGGATAATTTTGCCTCCCAAAGGATACTTGACAATGTATGGAGACATCTTTGGTAGTCAAAACTGGGGTCATTAATGGCATCTAGTGGATGCTAATATCCTACAGTGCACAGGACAACCCCACAGCGAAGAATTGCCAGTTCAAAAATATCAATGGCACCAAGGCTGAGAATTCCGTATCTAGATTGATTTCTGGGCTTCCAAGGACAAATCACTGAGTTTTCAGACTCTCAGTTTCTCCATAAAACATGGCAAAAAAAACAACTGTGCCTACTCACTCTGCAAGGATGTTGTGGAGATAAATTTAGAGGGAAAAAGCCTAGCTCTCAGAGGGGAAAGGGTACTATTACAGACTGAGGTGTTATTATCAAGCTGTGCCGACACTTTCACTCTCAGGAAGCCAAATGTTCTACTTGGAAATGATAATTTCCCTCCACTAAATGAGCATTTTACCTCCCAGAGGGAGTAATTTTATTCACCTTTTGCCATCATTGGATTGGGCCCATTACAGCTGTTGTTCTTCCTTTATTTGTAATTTCATAACACACATAACAACAGAACCTCTCCTGGAGGAATGGGCAGCCTGCAGTAACAAGCCACACACGTGTGCCCACATGTAAACAATCTGCTAACCCAACCAGCTTGGGTATTTATTATGTAAGCACCATCTTCATATCCAAATTTGTTGTAATGAGACTATTCAGTACAGGAGAAAAAATAATGTTCTTATGAGCCATTGTTCACCTCAGCCACTATTCCAAATTCTAATGTGAGTTACCAGACAAGTAGTAAAGCATCATTTTGACTTTCTGTTTATAAAGTTAATGCTTTGGAGACTGATTGGTATGGCAAGAGGTAAGGGAGAGGTGAAGGAACAAAGAAAAGTTCCGACAGCAAAAATAAAGGAAAAATCCTAGGAACCCACAAATGCACTCAACCGATATTCTCTAATGCTTTAAATGTGTAATTAATCAATAGTTTGTGCGTGAAGACTGCATTGCTTGCATGAAATCAAAATGGAACCACATTACAGCAATTAGAAGGAGCTAATGTCGGTGCATGCGCCCCCAGATGTTCAGATCAATTGCTTTCTAGCGAAATCTGTGTTCACAAAATAATCCCAGGATAGAAAGTACTAGCTGGGGAAAGATTTACCTAACGCGAGTATTACATCACAGTCTTGCTTTGTTCTCCCCTTTTGTCTGACAGCTGAGGAGCAGAGCTGCCTCAGGCATGCTGTGCAGGGCGTTGAAGGTGAAAGCTGAGAGGAAGACGAGCTGCTTACTGTGAAGAGAACTACAGAGCATGAATCAACTCATCAAGTTCTGTTGGTTCCTGCATGGGGCAACTGATGAGTATGAGAACATCTTTTTAGGGCTTTCTCTGTTACCAGTACAGGAGTAGTGGGCAGGCAATATTAGTAGGGATGACAGCAAGCACTGTGGAAGGTACTGGGTGCCTTGGGGTCAGAATGAAGGCCTGAGCCTTCCACCCTCCAGTGTTGGCACTGCCTCTGTTTGTATGTTACCAGGACAGAGCCCTTTGCTATTTTAGTCACTGTACATCTGACTCTCAATTTCCCCCTCTGTAAAATGAGATTAATTATCCTTATATGACAGCAGAAGACCCCAACCTTTTTGGCATCGGGGACCAGTTTTGTGGAAAATAATTTTTCCACAGACCAGACCAGTGTGGGAAGGCAGTTTTGGGACGAAATTGTTCAACCTCAGGTCATCAGGCATTAGTTAGACTCTTATAAGTAGCACGCAACCTAGATCCCTTGCATGCATAGTTCACAATAGGGTTTGGGTTCCTATGAGAATCTAATGCTGCCACTGATCTGACAGAAGGCAGAGCTCAGGCCATAATCTCTCCTCACTCACCTGCTCACCGCCTGCTGTGCAGCCCAGTTTCCTACAGGCCATAGACTAGTACCAGTTCATGGCTTAGGGGGTTGGAACCCCTGTATAACAGAAGTATAAGAAAAAGAAAAGAAAAAAAAAGTTGGTGACTAGAAAAACTTATAACACAACATATAGCTGTCACTCCATGCTTATTTATTTGCTTTAGGAAAACATTTTTTCCTACTTAGGACTGCCTACCTCGTTTAAAATTTGCATCTTCCCCCAAATTGTCCTTGACTGGTTGTGCTACATCCACAGATCTCTTATGTCACATTCCTTGACTTTATAGGCACTCAGTTTTAGCTGCTGCATGTCACTCTTGGTCAAATATTGAATAGTGAATATGGTCAATTTCATAAACTTTTGTATGACTGAATTACTTGGCTTGCTTCTGGGAGAAAAAAAGACTCAAGTAGTTCTTTCTTATCACAGGCCTCTGTCATTTGAACTTGCAGAAATCTAGAGCCTGAGGCCATGTTAGAGTAAGGTCAAAGTGAGGAGAAAGTGAAAAAATCGGGGAGATTCACCCAATTTAAGCCTCTCCTCCCCATCTATGTGCAAATATGTTTATGTTCCTAATCCTTTTCTCTTCTCATTGTAAATTAATGTCTTAAAACTCCATAGTGCTAGCCAGGCACAATGGCTCACACCTGTAATCCCAGCACTTTGGGAGGCCTAGATGGGCAGATCATGAGGTCAGGAGATCGAGAACATCCTGGCCAACACGGTGAAACCCTGTCTCTACTAAAAATACAAAATTTATCTAGGTGTGGTGGCTCGTGCCTGTAATCCCAGTTACTCAAGAGGCTGAGGCAAGAGAATTGCTTGAACCAGGGAGGTTGAGGTTGCAGTGAGCTGAGATTGTGCCACTGCACTCCAGACTGGCAACAGAGTGAGACTCCATCCCCCAAAAAAACAAAAAACAAACAAACCAAAAAACTAATGTCTTTTAGGTACATCACACTGACCACTGATTCAATTACAGTAGAGTCACTAATTAATGGTACTTCATTTAGCGCAAGCTTAATTTTTGTGCAGTTGATTTGCAATATCACTTAAGCAAATACACAATCCAAAAGAATGGGAACATTTGTCATTTTGCCAAACAAGTAAGACTGTACTGCTCCTGTCAAAGTAAGCTAACTACCACATGGCATTCAAAACCTATATGGCTGAACACAGGATATTGAGTCCCTGATCTGTCAGTGTGGCCTTTTTCTAACACTAATAAGGACCAGTAAAGAAGGTATTTTTCAGTCTTGCTTTTCATATCTTTTAATTCATATCTTCAATAATTAGAGTCATTTTTCTTCTTCGCTGTACTTAAACATTCCACCCAACAGGGATCATACAAACAGTTCTCAGATGCTGACAACTGAATGACATTGCTTTTGATAACTGATTATGTTCTGTTATTGAGCCAGAATTTTCAGGAAATGTAAATTAAAAGCAAAAGAAAACAAATTCTCAATTTTACGTGCAGGTTATGATCAGCTGTTTTCTTTGAGTCTTACTTTGGATCCTCCCTATGTTTTCCTTCTTCTGTGTTTCGATGCAGAATTGGATAGAACTACACCAACAAGCAGCTGCATAATTAGGAGCAATTAACCCAGAGTGAGATTCAGCAAAGACAGCACAACACTCAATTTTATCCTCTATTCCCGATCATTCAGTCACAATTCTAATTCTATAATTCCAAGAGAGAAACAGGAACTACCATCAGAACTGACATAAGAGAACAATAATGGAGCAAACTTAGATTTGATTCCAGGCATAGGCCTGTTGTTGTTTTGAAAATGCTTCATCCACTGCTAATAAAAGTGATGCTCCAGTGACTTTCCTAGATCAGTTATCTAATGACAGGATCAGAAGTCAAAGATTGCAGGGTTGTAAGGAAGAGTTTGTTTGTTTGTTTGTTTGTTTTAATTTGTCCACCCTATCATATTGATCATAAATGTTCATGTCTTGAGCGATCAATGTTAAGAAATAGACAATCAGTGCCAGGCAACTCCTGTTGTTATCAGGCAGCACTCTGGGTTCACCTGGTTCCCTAAGAGATAACAGCAGTCTTACTTTGTCCAGCTGCACCTTCCAGCTTCTTACTCTGACACTCACCATCGAAAGGGGGTGCTAGGAAAGCCTCCAGTCCAGCCAGCCCAGTCCAAACCAGATGGCCAGATGATGGGTTTTGCTGCAGGGACAGCTAATGAACTCATGTGATAGTGAGATCATCCTCCAGCCTTTCAGGAGAGGAGACAGTGCTATTGAATTAGCTTTGCAAAGGATCCTCTTTCAGCTTAATCAACATTTGCAGAAGGAGGAATTAGATTGTAAAGCCTGTAAATGCACCTAGCCACCTACCATGGTGAGACATTGCTGCTTCTGATCGCCATGGAGAATGAACTTTAATTTGTACAGCCAGGTCAGGTCTGAGTGCATATTTACTAGCAATGATGATGGTTGATTTTAAACTCTTAGCATGTTTTCTTTGAGAAAGGAAAACAGGTCAGAACTCTAAAATTTAAAACATAAAATTGCCTCTGAAGTTCAGGCTCAGATTAAACAGCCTCAAGAAAAATACTGTGGTTGCCTGGTTAACCTTGAAATTGTTTGTTTTTTTAATCTGTGGAATATTAAAATTTGTTATATCTGTTGAGTATGCTCCTCTTCTAAGCAAAGAACACATTCTTTTCAAAGTCCAAGATTGTTTAGCTCAGTTGGTTAGAATACAGTATTTAAAAAGAACTTAAGGAGCAGCTGTATTCGTTCTATTCCATGGCCATGAGTTTCACACATGTAGTCTGGAAAATCTCCATCTTGGTCATAAGGAGTCTGAATCAAACAGCTCAAGCCTGAGGCGTCGTCTGGGAGAAAAAAAAGAGAGAGAGAGACAGAGAGAGAGAGAGAGACAATGCCAAATAACTGTTCCGCCATAGGCATCCACTTCGTGTGTTGCATCGAATGTTGCATTTTACTACATTAAAGAGAGAAGACCATATCAATTTGAGGACTCCAAAAGTTAAATTTTAAATTTTATGAAGTAAATTATGATTTTCAAGGACAAATACTGGCAAAAGTAAGCATTTCGTAAAGGTATGTTGAACAAATAAATAACAGAGTTTATCACCTTTGTCCAAAATCCTGAGCAAAATATAGAGGAGGCATGCTTTATTTAAATGTATCTATCACATAAATATAGCAAAATTGAAGCATATGGAATTAAATCCAGATATCTGAAACTATTTTAAGGGTACTTATCTTGAGGGACATGGCTAGCCAGTTTTCCCAACAACATTTATTCAACAGGGAATCCTTTCCCCGTTGCTTGTTTTTGTCAGGTTTGTCAAAGATCACATGGTTGTACATGTGTGGCATTGCTTCTGAGGCCTCTGTTCTGTTCCATTGGTCTATATCTCTGTTTTGGTACCAGTACCATGCTTTTTTGATTACTGTAGCCTTGTAGTATGGTTCGAAGTCAGGTAGCGTGAGGCCTCCAGCTTTGTTCTTTGTGCTTAGAATTGTATTGGCTATGTGGGCTCTGTTTTGGTTGCATATGAAGTTTAAGGTTGCTTTTTCCAGTTCTGTGAAGAGGATCATAGGTAACTTGATGGGGATAACACTGAATCTATAAATTACTTTGGTCAGTATGGCCATTTTCACACTATTGATTCTTCCTAACCATGAGCATGGAATGTGTCTCCATCTGTTTGTGTCCTCTCTCATTTCCTTGAGTAGCAGTTTGTTGTTCTCCTTGAAGAGGTCCTTTGTATCCTTTGTTAGTTGTGTTCCTAGGTGTTTTATTCTCTTTGTAGCAATTGTGAATGGCAGTTCTTTCTTGATTTGCCTCTCTTTAAGTCTGTTATTGGTGTATAGGAATGCTTGTGATTTCTGCACATTGATTTTGCATCCTGAGACTTTGCTGAAGTTGCTTTTCAGCTTAAGGAGATTTTGGGCTGAGACAATGGGTCTTCTAAATATACAATCATGTCACCTGCAAAGAGAGACAATTTCATTTCCTCCTTTCCTAATTGAATGCCCTTTATTTTTTTGTCTTGCCTGATTGCTCTGGCTAGAACTTCCAATACTATGTTGAATAGGAGTGGTGAGAGAGCGCATCCTTGTCTAGTGCCAGATTTCAAAGGGAATACTTCCAGCTTTTGCCCACTCAGTATGATATTGGCTATGGGTTTGTTACAAATAGCTTTTATTATTTTGAGATACATTCCATTGATACCTAGTTATTGAGAGTTTTTAGCATAAAGGGCTGTTGAATTTTGTGGAAGGCCTTCTCTGCATCTACTGAGATAATCATTTGTTTTTTGTCTTTGGTTCTGTTTATGTGGTGAATTACATTTATAGACTTCTATATGTTGAACCAGCCTTGCATCCCCAGGATAAAGTCTACTTGATCATGATGGATAAGCTTTTTTGATGTGCTGCTGAAATCTGTTTGCCAGTATTTTATTGAAGACTTTTACATCTATATTCATCATAGATATTTGCCTGAAGTTTTCTTTTCTTGTTGAGTCTCTGCCAGGTTTCAGTATCAGGATGATGATGTTCTCATCAAATGATTTGGGAAGCATTCCCTGTTTTGTATTGTTTGGAACAGTTTCAGAAGGAATGGTACCAGCTCCTCTTTGTATATCTGGTAGAATTTGGCTGTGAACCCATCTGGACCTGGGCTTTTTTTGGTTGATAATCTATTAATTGCTGCCTCAACTTTAGCCCTTGTTAATGGTCTATTCAGGGTTTTGACTTCTTCCTGGTTTAGGGTGGGGAGGGTGCAAGTGTCCAGGAATTTATCCATTTCTTCCAGGTTTACTGGTTTATGTGCATAGAGTGGTTTTTAGTAATTTCTGATGGTAGTTTATATTTCTGTGGAATCAGTGGTGATATATCCTTTATTGTTTTTTATTGCATCTATTTGATTCTTCCCCCTTTTCTTTTTTATTAATCTGCCTAGTGGTCTATTTTATTGATCTTTTTAAAAAAATGGGTCCTGGATTTATTGATTTTTTGAAGGGTTTTTTTGTGTCTCTAGCCTTCATTTCTGCTCTGATCTTAGTAACTCTTGTCTTTGGCTAGCTTTTGAGGTTTTTTTTTTTTTTTTTTTTTTTTTTTTTTTTTTTTTTTTTTTATCTTGCTCCTCTAACTCTTTCAATTTTGATGATAGGGTGTGGATTTCAGATCTTTCCTTGCTTCTCATGTGGGCATTTATTGCTATTAATTTCCCTCTAGACACTGCTTTAAATGTGTCCCAGAGATTCTGGTATGTTATGTCTTTGCTCTTGTTGGTTTCAAAGAACGTCTTTATTTCTGCCTTCATTTCATTGTTTATCCAGTCAACATTCAAGAGCCAGTTGTTCAGTTTCCATGAAGGTGTTCGGTTCTGAGTTAGGTTCCTAATCCTGAGCTCTAATTTGACTGAACTGTGGTCTGAGAGACTACGTGTTATGATTTCTGTCCTTCTGCATTTGCTGAGGAGTGATTTACTTCCAATTATGTGGTCAATTTTAGAGTAGGTGTGATGTAGTGCTGAGAAGAATGTATATTCTGTGGATTTGGTGTGGAGAGTTCTGTATATGTATTAGGTTTGCTTGGTCCAGATCTGAGTCCAAGTCCTGGATATCCTTGTTAATTTCCTGTCTTGTTGATCTGTCTAACATGGATAATAGAGTGCTAATGTATCCTTCTTTTATTGTGTGGGAGTCAAGTCTCTTTGTAGATCATTAAGAACTTGCTTTATGTATCTGGGTGCTCCTATACTGGTTGTGTATATGTTTAGGATCATTAGCTCTTCTTGTTGCATTGATCCTTTTACCATTACGTAATGCCCTTCTTTGTCTCTTTTGATCTTTGTTGGTTTAAAGTCCATTTTACCAGAGACTAGGATTGCAACTCCTGCTTTTTTTTTTTTTTTCTCCATTTGCTTGGTAAATTTTCCTCCATCCCTTTATTTTGAGTCTATGTGTGTCCTGGCACATGAAATGGGTTTCCTGGATACAGCACACCAATGGGTTTTGACTTTTTATCCAATTTGCCGGTATGTGTCTTCTGATTTGGGCATTTAGCCCATTTATATTTAAGGTTAATATTGTTAAGTGTGAATTTGATCCTGCCATTTTGTAACTTGCTGTTTGTTTTGCTCATTAGTTGACAGAGTTTCTTCATTGTGTTGATGCTCTTTACCATTTAGTATGTTTTTGGAGTGGCTGGTACTGGTTGTTCCTTTCTATGTTTAGTGCTTCTTTCAGGAGCACTTGTAAGGCAGGCCTAGTGGTGATGAAATCTCTCAGCAATTGCTTGTCCATACAGTATTTTCTTTCTCTTTCTCATATGAAGCGTAGTTTGGCTGGATATGAAATTCTAGGTTGAAAGTTCTTTTCTTTAAGAATGTTGAATATTGACCCCCACTCTCTTCTGGCTTGTAGGGTTTCTGCCAAGAGATCTGCTGCGAGTCTGATGGGCCTCCCTTTGTGGGTAGCTCAACCTTTCTCTCTGGATGCCCGTAGCATTTTTACCTTCATTTCAACACTGGTGAATCTGACAATTATGTGCCTTGGAGTTGCTCTTCTTGAATACCTTTATGGTGTTGTCTGTATTTCCCGGATTTGAATGGTGGCCTGCCTTGCTAGGTTGCAGAAGTTCTCTGGGATAATATCCTGAAGAGTGTTTTCCAGCTTGGATTCATTCTCTCCATCCATCCAGGTACACCTATCAAACATAGATTAGGTCTTTTCACATAATCTCATATTTCTTGGAGGCTTTGCTCATTTCTTTTCACTCTTTTTTCTCTAATCTTGCCTTCTAGTTTTATTTCATTAAGTTGCTCTTCAATTTCTGATATCCTTTCTTCTGCTTGGTCAATTCAGCCATTGAAACTTGTGTATGCTTCCCAAAGTTCTTGTGTTATCTTTTTTAGCTCCATGAAGTCATTTATATTCTTCTCTAAACTGTTTATTCTTGTTAGCACTTTGTCAAACCATTTTTCAAGGTTATTAGTTTCTTTGCATTGGGTTAGAATATGTTCTTTTAGCTCAGAGAAGTTTATTATCCACCTTCTGAAGCCTGTTTTGTCATTTCATCAGATGCATTCTCCATCCAGCTTTGTTCCCTTGCTGGTGAGAAGTTGTGATCTCTTGGAGGAGGAGAGGCATTCTGGTTTTTGGTGTTTTCATCCTTTTTGCACTGGTTTCTTCCCATGTTTTGGATTTATCCACCTGTGGTCTTTGTAGTTGGTGACTTTTGGATGGGTTCTATAAGTAGATGTCCTTTTTGTTGATGTTGAAGTTATTTCTTTCTGCTTTTTAGTTTTTCTTCTAACAATCAGGCCCCTCTGCTATAGGACTGCTAGATGTCCACTCCAGACCCTGCTTGCCTGGGGATCACCTGTGGTGGCTGCAGAACAGTAACAGTTGCTGCCAGTTTCTTCTTCTGTTATCTTCATCACAGAGGGAGACCCGCCAGCTTTCAGCCTGAGCTCTCCTTCATGAGGTGTCTCTTTGGATATACAGGGGTCAGGGAGCTGCTTGAGGAGACACTCTGTCCCTTATAGGAGCTCAAGCGCTAAGCTGGGAGCTCTGTTGCTCCATTCAGAGCTGCTGAGCAGGTACGTTTAAGTCTGCTGCAGCAGAAGTCATAACTGCCTTTTTTCCCAGGTGCTCTGGCCTGGGAAAGCAGGGATTTATTCATAAGTTCCTGATGTGCTGCCTTTTTTCAGAGATGCCCTGCCCAGCAAGGAGGTAGCCTAGTCATAGTCTGCCAGCAGAGGCATTGCTGAGCTGCCGTGGGCTCTGCCCAGCTGCTGTGTGAACTTTCTTGCAGTTTTATTTACAGAAGTATAGTTAGAACTGCCTCAGTAATGGTGGTCTTCCTTAGTAATGGCAGACTACCTCAGTAATGGTGGATTGCCTTGGTAATGGTGGACTGCCTTGGTAATGGTGGACTGCCTCAGTAGTGGTGGACTGCCTTGGTAATGGCGGACATCCTGCCACCCCACAGAACTGGGCCATCCTGGGTCCAGCTGTGCTTGCCGCAAGCATTTCAGAATACTGGTCTTTGTGGGGGTAGCTCCTGCTGATCCAGATGACCTGTTTCAGCCCCCTTTCTCAGCCCCGTTTTTTGTTTTGTTTTGTTTTATTTTGTTTTGTTTTTTTTTTTTCAGTTGAATTGGTAGCCCTGTCTCCCAGGCAGTCCAGGAGCCAGTTGAAATGACTGCCCAGATTTGTGTGAGGTTTTGTGCAGAGACCTGCTGTGCAGGCTGAAACAGCTGTGCTAGAAACTCATGGCATTTTGCAGCTCAGGAATCTCCTCCTCTGTGGGCAGCAAAAACTCATTTAGAAATTCTGTGATCACTCACACTCTGTGTTGTTCTTGCTGGGACCCGCACTCTGAAGCTGTTCCTATTGGGCCATCTTGGATCCACCCTTTATTGAGCATTTTCTAAGTGTCAAAGTTATGTTATATAACTACTATAAATTAGGAATTCTTACTGTAACTGACCAAAGTCATAGAGCTTTCTAGGATAATTGGAATTTAATTCAAATCCACTTTGCTCCAAAGTTCATACTTTTGCAAATAAATAAAACATATAACATACTGGAATGCAAACTCATCTTTGTAAAGTCACTTATTTTGAGAAAAAAATATATTATTTTTATAAAATACTAATATGATAAAACAATTCAATGAAAATATACAGACAGCCCCCAACTTATGATGGTTTAACTTAGTGATTTTCAGCTTTACAATGATGTAAAAGTGAAATATGTTTAGTAGAAACCATACTTTGAGTATTCATACAGTCATTCTGGTTTTCACTTTCATTGCAGGAGTCAATAAATTACATGTGAGACACAACACCTTATTATAAAATGGATTTGTGTTAGGTTATTTTTCCCAACTGCAGGCTAATGTAATGTTCTGAGCACATTTAAGGTAGGCAAGGTGAAGTTATGGTGTTCAGTAGATTAAGCATATTAAATGTATTTTCTACTTAGAATACTTTCAAATAATGGATTTGTCAGGATGCAATCCCGTAGTAAGTTAAGGATCATCTATAATTATTTTTTCTATTTGTGTATATAACAAAGTTGAATAGCTAAAAATAATTTCCAAATAATTTATTTCTTTAATAAAAACATTTATCCATAAAAGTTTATAATATCAGGATAGTTTCTGAAAGTGATCCCTGTACTTAAAGATATATAAAATAACTTATTTGGATCTCCTAGGGGTCAGTGGTAGACCTGTTAAGTTACTACTTTTCTTCCCTAACTCAACCCTGGATTTGTCATATAGGGGAAGGAAAGAAGAAAAAGAAAGGAAGGAAGGAAGGAAAGAAGAAAGAAAGAAAGGAAGAGAGGGAGGGAAGGAGAGAAGGATGAAAGGAGGGAGGAAGGGAGGGAAAGAAAGAGTATAAAGATCTCAGAAACCAAAGATTCTGGGAAGATAAAAGGTTGTTGTGACATGATGTGGAGAGGAAAGTTAAGTCTAGGGCAGATGGGGGCTGGATGCCACAAACAAGAGATACAATGAAAGAACAACAAACTGAACAACCTAAACTGGAACCAAAGTAAATGTAACAAAAATGTGGAAAATGTAAAATAGGAATAAAAATAATTACAAGATTTATGGAAGAGTAAGGTTAACCTGAAACAGTATAAAGTAGATTTAACAATTAAAAAAAAGTGGAATTACACTTAGGAAAAAATTTACATATGAGGCAAGGAGAAAATGAGATGAAGTAATTATGGCTAGATGGCAGACCTAAATATACTGTTATACAGATTCGATTTTGACATAATGTATATAACCATAAAAAAACTAAATTAACAAAATTCAAATTTCTAAAGCAAAATTAAACAAGTGAATGTAAATATATATCTACTTTGTAGCATAATCACATGGAAAAAAATCCTTTCTAATGACTCTAATACAAATAAATTTGATTATACATCTTTGGGGCAATATATCATAAGGAAAAGAAACCTGAAATAAATTAAACTGTTTTTAGTAATCACACTGTAAGTGGTAATATTAATAATCAATATATGACTATTACAGAATTACTTTACAGTAAAGCAGATCAGAAATTATATGAGTCTAGCAATATTGGCATTTAAAGCAAAGGGAAGGAGAAACTGATATAAATGTACATCCTTTAAATTTATGTTAAAATCTGTAGTCCTGAATTTGAGTTGGAAACATGAATATGAATTTATAAAATATTTGATCCTGAAATAGAATGTATCCTCTAGCTATAATTAATACCAAACTGGTAGCAAGGCATTCGCCTAGTACCCATCTTGTCATCTCTAAATACCAGTTTTCACTAACTTAAAGGAATGTGTAATTTGAGGTCTAGACTATGAAATGTATAAAAAGAACCTAAAAAATTCTGTCGTATCAATTACTAAACAAGAAAGTTATCAAAAACCTCTGAGACTGAATCAAAAGCCCTAGGAGTAAACTGAAGAGGCCCCCACTGGCCACAGATGGAGCAATATGTACATCAAGAAGAATAGTGAGGGGTATGGAGACAGCAAACCACCATGGCATGTGTGTACCTATGCAACAGTCCTGCAAGATCTGCACTTGTACTCCAGAGCTTAAAGTACAATTTAAAAAAAAATTACAAACTGGAGGGCACTTTAAAACAACAAGAATTTATTTTCTAAATGTTCTGAAAGCCAGAACCCAAAACTAAAGTGTTAGTTATGACCCCTCCAGATCCTCCAGAAGAGGATTCTTGTCTCTTCCAGCTTCTCGTGGCTGCAGGTGTTCCTTGCTAGGTAGCACTAGAACTTCAGGCTCTCCTTCCCTCTGTCTTCACATGACCATCTTCCATGTTTCTTTTTGTATCCAAATTTCTTCTTTCTTATAATAGTCATATCAGATAAACTTCCCCCCATGAATTTATCCTAACTTGGTTACATCTGGAAATGCAGATGAAAATAGCAGAAATGCTGTTTCCAAATGAGGTCACATTTATAGGTATGTGGGGTCGAACTCCAATATATCTTTTGAAAGACACATAACATAGAGTATTCCAGCTATTAATGAGAATAAATAGAATAAAATATCATTTTCAACTCCTGGTAAAATAATGAACCTACACAAGGATGATGAATGACTAATAACACCAAAAGAGAGGCTATTTTGGACCTTCTGAGAAAAGCATGCAATAACCATCTATTGAGAAGTTTTATCAAAAATTCTATCTTAAGTCTGTTCAAGCCTCTAGCACTTAACTACTAATTTACAGCAAATACAGGCATCATAGGAACAATTATAAAGAACACTACAGGGATGCAATCAACAACAAAACTGAGACTTGGGGAAACTGTAAAAAAAAAAATGACTTATTCCTTCACTAAATACATTAAAAGGGAGACAGAGAGAGAGAATGAGAGAGGGGGAGATTCATAGATTCAAAGCAATCTTAAAAAAAAACCAAGAAATTGCAGTATATGCTTCACATTTCAAAACTGATTTCACAAAATAAACTGTAAAAAATTATTTTAAAGATGATTAGATGTAAATACTAGTTTTAAGTACTGATTGAATAGTCCATCATATTGAGGAATTAGCACTAATTTTCAGAAAACAGTGTATTATGGTTATGCTTAGAAATAAAAAGAATTTAGCTCTCTAGAGACACATGCTGAAATACAGATGAAATGTTACAAGGTTTTCAGTTGGCTAATAATTTAAAGGAGGGCGAGAAAACAAGGATGAAAGTGCAACAAAATTGGCCATGAATTGTTAAATGTTTAAACCAGTAATGAACATATAGCACTTCATTGTCTTATTCTTTCACATTTTTATGTTTAAAATTTCTGCAGAATAAAATATTTAAAATAAACATTTATAGTAAACTATAAATTTAATAATGAGGTAAAAACCTAAATAGTCAGAGAACAAACTAATGGTTGGAATATGAGACAGAGGACTCTCCAGAACACACTGGGAAGAATGAAGACATAAATAGGCTGAGCACAGTAGCTCATACATGTAATCCCAGCACTTTGGGAGACCGAGGCAGGTGGATAAGTTGATCTCAGCAGTTCAAAACATGGTGAAACCACATGTCTACCAAAATAACAAAAATTAGTTGGACATGGTGGTGCACACCTGTAATCTCAACTACTTGGAAGGCTGAGGCATAAGAATCACAAAAGTCCAGGAGGTGGAGGTTGCAGTGAGACAAAATCATACCACTGCACTTCAGCCTGGGCAACAGAGAAAAACTCTGTCTCAAAAGAAAAAGAAAAAGAAAAACAGCCTGGGCAACAGAGGGAAATTCTGTCAAAAAAGACACACACACAGAGAGAGAGAGAGAAAGAGAAGGAAGGAATGAAAAAAGAGGAAGGAAGGAAGGAAGGAAAGAAGGAAGGAAGGAAGGAAGGAAGGAAGGAAGGAAGGGAGAAAGGGAGGGAGGGAGGGAAGATATTGAAGATATGAAAAGAGTTCAACATTTATATCATAGGAGTCCCAGGAAAAATGAAAAAAAATCCTAAAATAAAGGATGTATTTGGAGAAAGAATAACCAAGAATTAAATAAAGACATGAAACATTAAAAGGAGGAATAGAATTTGCTTTTAGGAGAGATTTTTTTAAAAATCTAACTAACCTCAACAAAAACATCCATACCTGGACACATTATACAAAATGTAACAGTAACAAAATGAAAGAAAAAATTTAAAAGATTTTAGGGAGAAGAAGATCACTCATACATGATAATTATTGGATATTATATTCTTCATCAGTAACACTAGATATAAGACGAGAGTTTGGCAATATTTTAAAGTTTTGAAAGAAAGTGAATTTCTATATAACATTTTATATTCCAGTTAAATGATTATTTAAATATTTGTCTTTATAAGGGTGGGTTTTCTAGACACCAGCATCATACAATTTGAAGTTTTTAGTGGCTAATTTTTTTCACTTAGCACATTTTCAAGATCCATCCATGGTTTGGCAAAGTTCAGTACTTCATCCCTTCTAATGACCACATAATATTCTAGTATGTAAATATACCACATTTTGTTTATACATTCATTGGCTGATGAACATTTGGGTTGTTTCCACATTTTTATTCCATGAATAATGCTATTATGGACACTAATTTTCAAGTTACCCACAAAGGGAATCCCATCAGACTAACAGCAGATCTCTCAGCAGAAACCCTACAAGCAATCAACAACAAAACTCAGACTGTGGGAAACTACAAAAAACAAATAACTTATTTTTCCACCAAATAAATTAAAGGGAGACAAAGAGAGAGAGAGAATGAGAAAGGGGGAGATTTATAGATTTAAAGAGACATGAGTAATGCTGTTACGGACAATAATTTTCAAGTTATCCACAAAGAGAAGCCCATCAGACTAACAGCAGATCTCTCAACAGAAACTCTACAAGCCAGAAGAGAGTGAGGCCAATGCCAATATCCACATTTTTAATGTTTTTTTTTTTTTTTTTTTTTTTTTTTTAGGCGGAGTTTTGCTCTTGTTACCCAGGCTGGAGTGCAATGGCGCAATCTCGGCTCATCGCAACCTCCGCCTCCTGGGTTCAGGCAATTCTCCTGCCTCAGCCTCCTGAGTAGCTGGGATTACAGGCACGCACCACCACGCCCAGCTAATTTTTTGTATTTTTGGTAGAGACGGGGTTTCACCATGTTGACCAGGATGGTCTCGATCTCTTGACCTCGTGATCCACCTGCCTCGGCCTCCCGAAGTGCTGGGATTATAGGCGTGAGCCACCGCGCCCGGCCACCACATTTTTAAAGAAAAGAATTTTTAATCCAGAATTTCATATCCAGCCAAACTAAGCTTCATAAGTGAAGGAAAAATAAAATCCTTTACAGACAACCAAATACTGAGGGATTTTGTCAGCACCAGGCCTGCCTTACAAGAGCTCCTGAAGGAAGCACTAAATATGGAAAAGGAAAACTGGTACCAGCCACTGAAAAAACATAAAATGTAAAGACCATTGACACTATGAAGAAAATGCATCAACTAATGGGCAAAATAACCAGCTAGCATTACAATGACAGGATCAAATTCACACGTAACTCTATTAACCTTAAATATAAATGGCCCAAATGCCCCAATTAAAAGATGCAGACTGGCAAATTGGAGAGTCAAGACCCATTGGTGTGCCATATTCAGGAGACCCAAATCACATGCAAAGACAGAAATAGGCTCAAAATAAAGGAATGGAGAAATATTTACCAAGAAAATGAAAAAAAAAAAAAAAGCAGGAGTTACAATCCTAGTCTTGATAAGACAACTTTAAACCATTAAAGATTGAAAAAGCCAAAGAAAGAAATTACGTAACAGTAAAGGGATCAATGCAACAAAAAGAGCTAACTATCCTAAACATATATGTACCCAACACATGATCACCCAGATTCATACAGCAACTTCTTAGAGACCTACAAAGAGACTTACACTCCCACACAATATTAGTGGGAGATGTTAACATCCCATTGTGAATATTAGGCAGATCAAGGAGACAGTCAATTAGCAAAGATATTCAGGACTTGAAATCAGCTCTGGACCAAGCAGACCTAATAGACATCTACAGAATTCTCCACCGCAAAATTAACAGACTCTACAGTCTTCACTGCACCACAGAGCACTTGTTCTAAAATTGACCACATAATTAGAAATATAACACTCCTCAGCAAATGCAAAAGAACAGAAATTATAACAAACAGTCTCTCAGACCACAGAGAAATCAAATTAGAACTCAGAATTAAGAAACTCACTCAAAACCTCACAACTACATGGAAACTGAACAACCTGCTCCTGAATGACTACTGGGTAAATAATGAAGTTAAGGCAGAAATAAATAAGTTCTTTGAAACCAATGAGAACAAAGACACAACATACCAGAAAATCTCTGGGACACAGCTAAAGCAGGGTTTATAGGGAAATTTATAGCACTGAATGCCCACATGAGAAAGCAGAAAAGATCTAAAAATCAACATGCTAACATCACAATTAACAGAACTAGAGAAGCAAGAGCAAACAAATTCAAAAGCTAGCAGAAATAAGAAATAACTAAGATCAGAGAAAAACTGAAGGAGATATACACACACACACACACACACACACACACACACACACACACCTTCGAAAAATCAATGAATCCAGGAACTGACTTTTGGAAAAAAAAATTAACAGAATAGATAGACCACTAACCAGACTATTAAAGAAGAAAATAGAGAAGAATCAAATAGACACAGTAAAAAAAAAAAATGACAAAGGGGAGATCACCGCTGATACCATAAAAATACAAACTACCATCAGAGAAGACTATAAACATCTCTATGAAAACAAATTTCTGGACACATACATCCTTCCCAAGACTAAACCAGGAAGAAGTCAAATCCCTGAATAGACCAATAAAAAGTTCAGAAATTGAGGTAGTAACTAATAACCTACCAACCAGAAAAATCCCAGGACCAGACTGATTCACAATCAACTACTACCAAAGGTACCAAGAGGAGTTGGTACCATTCCTTCTAAAACTATTCCAAACAATAGAAAAAGAAGGACTCCTCCTTAACTCATTTTATGAGGCCAGCATCATCCTGATACCAAAATCTGGCAGAGACACAGCAGAAAAAAAAAAAAAAATTCAGGCCAATATCACTGATAAATATCAGTGCAAAAATCCTCCATAAAATACTGGCAAATCAAATCCAGCAGCACATTGAAAAGCTTTTCCACCATTATCAAATCGCTTCATCCCTGGGAAGCAACGCTGGTTCAACATATGCAAATCAATAAACCAAACAGAACCAATGACAAAAACCACACAATTATCTCAGAAGATGCAGAAAAGATCTTTGAAAAATTCAACAGCCCTTCATGCTAAAAAAAACTCAACAAACTAGATATTGATGGAACATAGCTCAAAATAATAAGAGCTATTTATGACAAACCCACAGCCAACATCATGCTGAATAAGCCAAAGCTAGAAGCATTCCCTTTGAAAACCAGCACAAGACAAGGATGCCCTCTCTCACCACTCCTATTCAACATAGTATCGGATGTTCTGGGCAGGGTAATCAGGCAAGAGAAAGAAAGAAAGGGCATTCAAATAGGAGGAGAGGAAGTCAAATTATCTCTCTTTGCAGGTGACTTGATTATATATTTAGAAAACCCTATAGTCTCAACCCAAAAACCCCTTAAGCTAATAAGCAACTTCAGCAAAGTATCAGGATACAAAATCAACTTGCAAAAATCACAAGTATTCCTATACACCAATAACAGACAAAGAGCCAAATCATGAGTAAACTCCCATTCAAAATTGCTATAAAGAGTTATAATACCTAGGAATACAACATACAAGGGATGTGAAGGACCTCTTCAAGGAGAAATACAAACCATGGCTCAAGGAAATGAGAGGACACAAACATGGAAAAACATTTCATGCTCATAGATAGGAAGAATCGATGTTAACATGGTCATACTGCTCAAAGTAATTTATGGATTCAATGCTATTCCTATAAAGCTACCATTGACTTTCTTCACAGAATTAGAAAAAAACTACTTAAAAAGCAATGAGGAAAGGATTTCCTATTTAATCAATGGTGTTGGGAAAACTGGCTAGCTGTATGCAGAAAACTGAAAATGGAACCCTCTTTACACCTTATACAAAAATTAACTCAAGATTGATTAAAGACTTAAACATGGGACTTAAAACCCATAAAAACCCTAGAAGAAAACCTAGCAGTGCCATTCAGAATATGGGCATGAGCAAAGACTTCATGACTAACACAGAAAAAGTAATTACAACAAAAGCCAAAATTAACAAATGGGATATAACCAAACTGCAGATCTTCTGCACAGAAAAAGAAACTATCATCAGAGTAAACAGGCAACCTAGAAAATGGGAGAAAATTTTTTGCAGTCTATCCATCTGACAAAGGGCTAATATCCAGAATCTACAAGGAATTAAACAAATTTACAACAAAAACAGACAACTCCATCAAAAAGTGGGCAAAGGATATGAACAGACACTTTTCAATTAAGACATTTATGTGGCCAACAAACATGAAAAAAAGCTCATCATTACTGGTCATTAGAGAATTGCAAATCAAAACCACAATGAGATACCATCTCACACCAGTTAGAATGGCTATCATTAAAAAGCCAGGGAACCACAGATGCTGGAGAGGATGTGGAGAAATAGGAACACTTTTACACTGTTGATGGGAGTGTAAATTAGTTCAACCATTGTGGAAGACAGTGTGGTGATTCCTCAAGGAACTAGAACTAGAAATATTGGTTGACCCAGCAATCCCATTACTGTGTATACACAAAGAATTATAATTTTTCTACTACATAAAGACACATGTACATGTGTGTTTATTGCAGTATTATTCAAAATAGCAAAGACTTGGAAGCAACTCAAATGCTCATCAGTGATAGACTGGATAAAGAAAATGTGGCACATGTAATACTATACAGCCATAAAAAAGAATGAGTTAATGTCCTTTGCAGGGACATGGATGAAGTTGGAAACCATAATTCTCAGCAAACGAACACAAAACAAAACAAAAAAACACAAAACAAATGCTACATGTTCTCATTCATAAGTGGGAGTGGAACAATAGGAACATATGGGCACAGGGAGGGGAATATCACACATCAGAGCCTGTCAGGGAATGGGGGGGCTAGAGTAGGGATAGCATGAGGAGAAATACCTAATGTAGATGACAGATTGATTGGTGCAGCAAACCACCATGGCACACGTAAACCTATGTAACAAATCTGAATGTTCTGCACATGTATCCCAAAAGTTAAAGTATAATAATAAATAAAGAATAGAAAAGAAATATGAGGTATTAGTTCTGTGTTCTAAATTCTGTTTCACTATATGCTATATTTATGCTACCAACATTGTGTTGATTACTGGTACTCTGCAGTAAGTTTTGAAATGTGAGTCCTCCAACTTCATTCTTCTTTTTCAAGATCATTTTTGCCTGTCTGAGATCCTTGAGTTTTCAAATGAATTTTAAGGTCAGCTTACCAGTTTCCACACAAAGAAGGTTGCCCAATCTGTTCTTCCTTCTTGTCAACTGTATCATATATCAGATTTTCATATGCACATGAATGTTAAGTTATAACACACTTGTAAATGTAGGAGAAGGTGAAAACATTTTCAAGGTAATAATAATCAGCTCAGGTTTGATCATTTACCTTAAGGACTCCATTTCTATAAAATTTTATGAAAATGTAAGTATGAATGTGATTTGGGTGATGCAAAAAATTCAGGGCAAAATGAAGGACAATGATACCTAGAATTTCTGAGATAATATTTTCAAAAGAGTACTTCCACTTCATTTATTTCTTCATTCAAAAGTTTTTGTTAAGAAAACTATGTATAAAATATCCTAGGGTGCAATAGCTTTAAAAAGTTCTTTAACTAAATAATAGTAAAATAGATGCTCATGTTGGAACATCTAGGCTCTAACTCTACCACAGCAGAAGATCTATTCTTGCATTTGATAAGCATTTGAGTACATTCTGTGTGTCATAATGAAGACACAAAGTGGTTCTCCCTGAGTTCAGTGTACTGTTGTGGAGAAAATTATGATTCAGGGTGGTAAGTGCCAGAATAGCAGCTGGCACAGACATCTTTAAAAACACCAAGGAGAGAATCTAATGAAGCCTGTCATTAGTGTTTGATCTGCAGAAGGAAGAATGGTTAGAATTGTGAAGAAGTTAAAGTAAGTTGTTTTAGTGAGAGGAATTTTTTTTTTAACTTTTAGGTTCAAGGGTACAAGTGCAGGTTTGTTACATAGGTAAATTCGTGTCATGGGGTTTTGTTGTACAGATTATTTCATCATCTGGGTATTAAGTCTAGTACCCATTAGTCATTTTTCCTGATCCTTTACCTCTTCCCACCCTCTGCCCTCCAAAATGCCCCAATATGTGTTGTTCCTCTCTCTGTATCCATGTGTTCTCATCATTTAGCTCCTACTTATAAGTGAGAACATGTATTATCTGGTCTTCTGTTTCTGTGTTAATTTGCTAAAGATAATGGCCTCCAGCTCCATCCTGTCCCTGCAAAGAACATGATCCATTCTTCCTTATGGTTGCATGGTATTCTATCATGTAAACCTACCTTTCTTTATCTAGTCTATCACTGATGGGCATTTAGGTTGATTCCAGTCTTTGCTATTGTGAATCAAAAGAAGATATACATGTGGCCAATAATCATATGAAAAAAGCTCACCATCACTGATCATTAGAGAAATGTAAATCAAAACTGCAATGAGGAACCATCTAACACCAGTCTGAATGGCTAGTACTAAAAAGTCAAAAGATAATAGATGCTGGTGAACTTGTGGAGAAAAAGGAATGTTTATACACTGTTAGTGGAAATGTAATTGAGTTTGACCATTGTGGAAGACAGTGTAGTGATTCCTCAAAGACCTAAAAACAGAAATACAATTCAACCTAGCAATTCTATTACTGGGTATATACTTAAAGAAATCTAAATTATTATATTATAAAATAAGAGGGAAGTTTAAGTGCAAAAGTATGGAAATGAGAGACAGCATGGAATATTCAGAGAAGAGAAAATAGCTAGACCTAGAAGTGAGTGCAACATGTTCAACTTTATTATTATACAAGCATCTATTTTCCATTTACAAGTGACCATGGTTGAAAACAATTCTTTTCACTGGAGATAATGCAACTGTAGAACTATTTAACTTGAAGTGTGTACCTTAGATCCCTAATTACCAATGAAATAAAGACATAGCAAAGTGAGACCTGAGGCTGATAGAACACACACTAAGCACTTCTGTCCTCAGCTCCAAACATTTTATGCACCACTAAATTGTTCCTTGGAATAACTTGAGAACCAGGAATTAAATAACAAAGCCCTAATTATAGAGAAATTAGCTCTAAATCATACTGGAATTGTAGCAGCAAGAAGGGAAGGAAGCTATAAATGAATAGGACCAAGAAAACAATAGACATGCGTAGAAGAATGGATTTCAGAGGAGGTCAAATTTAGAGCCTCTGAACTGGATGGTAAACTGGAGTTCAACACTAGCAGTAATCTATAATACAGATTTTCAAGAAATGGCAATATCCAGGCAGGTAATTCTTATGAGTATCTGGTTTAAGAATCTGAAGACAGTGATAATAAGACCCAGCCTCCATGGAAAAAGAAGAAATAGTGGCAAGGAATATCTACGTAGTGCCAGACCCCTAACCTAGAGGAACATAGTTTCATCAGAAAAACTGAAGAGAAAATAAAGAAATCAATCCAGAAATGTAGTCATATGAATTGGGAAGATACAATAGGGTTTTTAAAAGCCTGAATCAGGAATCACAGGGACCTGCGATAAACTCCTAACAACCACCAGGCTTAGAGCAGTAGCTGTCCATAGGGTTCTTATGCCTGCAGCTGGCCATAGGGTTCTGAAAGTATTGACTGCCATCAGTTGTGGAGAGCTGACTCCAGAATTGGTATCACTAAGTTCTGCAGGCCAACAATATCAGAGGCTTCAAGGGCTAGGGAGGGCCGAGCCAGATAGCAAGGTAAAAACATTATCAGTCATATTCCAGAGAAATATTTGGCTATTCAGATATTTATTCTACCTGATAACTACATAATATAAAGTTAAAATGTGCATTGCATTAGCTAAGGCCCATTTGTTTCTAAATATCTATGGCAAAAGTTAACTAATAGCCAGATGGTGCACTGAACTTTCACTGTTGGTCTAGACATTTTGGCCCTGTGGTAATAACCACTGAACACATGCTGTGAACTGAAACTCTGCTATACATATGTGTCACTCCCAAGCATTTTGTAAATACCTCCCTCAAAGATGAAATACAGCCTATTTAGGAAGGAATAAAGTGGACTCATCCTCTGCAAATGGAAATTCATTTTCAATTATCTTTAAATGCCTTTGTTCTATAGCATCATTTTTGATATAAATTCTGAGCAAAATTAAAGTATCAGGATTTTTTTCAGAAAGCATTATGTATCACCCATCAAAGGTAATTCTTTTGTAATCAGCATTGAACTTTTAAGAAGTCATTTTACCCATTTAAAAATTCTACTCCAAGCACCATTTCTAATTCTCCAGCAAGATACAAAAAAATTTAAAATGATAAAACCACCCCTCAGAAAATTTCTTTTTGAATACTTCTTGTATAGGCTGCTGCTTATTGAGTGAGAAAAGGGAAGCATAAGGGTACAACTACGTTGACTTCTAGAAGAGAGAATTCTGAGGGCTTGAGCATGTACTGTTATTTACTTCATTGAAAATCAGGGAAAGTATTTCTTTTTATCTTATCTTTGTAATAATGAGTCTTATTAATATTATAAAAATAGGAATCATGGAAAACATTTGGGGAATGAGATAGGAAGAAAGACTACTATCTACTTTCTTTTAAAAAGGGGTTTTGATGAGAACATAAATACAGATTTAGAGAACTATTAAAACTCCAGCTACAAAGGAAATGAAAAACTTGAATTGTCTGTATTCTTGTCATCTACACGGCTATCCATCTCATAATAGCCTTATTGCAACTAGACGTGGGGTGATGAATGCAGAAATGTCAGACAAAAAGAAATGTGTAAAGATAAAAGGCTATAGGGTGGGGGTAAAAAAACCCATACAACAAAGAAGTGACTGCATGTTGCTTTTGTTATCATTTTGTTTCCAAAAGCTGCCCAGGTGGCAGCTAAAAGCCAGAATTCCATAAAGATGGACGCAATCTACAAAAGGCCCCTGATGTTTCTGAAAAAAAATTATAATACAGAAAAAGATGGACAAACCTACCACTAAAGGTATCTCTCTGTCTCTCTCTCTCTCTCTCTCTCTCTCTCTCTCTCTCTCTCTCTCTCTCTCTCTCTCTTTCTCTCTCTCTCTCTCTCATCTTTCTCTAAAGTTAAGGTCTAAGCTCACATACTGAACATGTTTTATTTAAGAATCTCAAAGCATTTTACCCACAATTAATTATTCTACCATTTCCCATTATCAGTCTAAGACTGAAAACCTTGAGAGTCAGGTTCAGCAGGAGCCTTTAGGTCCTATTATGCAGAAATAGAGGAGAAGTTACTGACTTGAGTGCCACAAGCATCAATAAGAGACTCATTGTTGCTTCCTTCTCTTATAAGCACTTTCTCTTCCCAAAAAATGCTTATTATAGTCTGCCAGAGATAAGAAAACCATATCATACAGTGTCTTTTCTTTATTGAGTCATTAATTGTACACTCCAGATATCCATCACCTCTTCCTCTAAAGAACACATTTTAATTAAACCAAACTGCATATAGAATTATCTTAGTGTTAAAAAAAAAAAAAACTCCTAAAAACCATCAAGTTTTTTTTTTTCTTTTTAGTACTCTGATTCTTCCAAATTCTCATTCAGTCATGGTGCAAATATTTAAGTAGACTTTATTCTCTAACTTTACTTTTCCTTATTACACGTTACCTTATATAATAAAAACGAGAATATTTCATTATTTTCTCAAGTGGCACCACTGATACTCTAAAAGAGTATCTAAAATTTATTTAGGAAAAATTTATTCACCTGTGACACCATTAGAAAATCTTTCCCAAGAGTTCAAGTATCATTAGCTCCACTGACATTCATTCGATAGAGGGATACATCTCTGCACAACAGATAAAGAAGTCTTGGAGCATCTAGAGAACATATAGAACTGAAAGAGTAAGCAATGGAAAAGAAAAGAGAAGGAGGAAAAAACAGGCCAGTGAAAACGGTCTGTGTATTATTACCTATTACTCGCTCCTATAAGCCCAACCCACAAAATAACTTTACCAAAATCAAGTAAGTTGTCCACTATAGGACACTAATTAAGACACTTGCCTCAGGTCCCCTCATCTGAACAAAACCCTCAAGATAAGTAGAAAGTAAGTGAGGGGTGGTGTAGAAGAATGAAATAGAATCAAAAATGAAAGTAAGCTGAAATTGTTGTCTTATATTGACAGCAAAATTCAGTACAACTAGGCATCTTAATTAGTTAACGGCAACAAGCAGATGAATAAAAATAAAATGCATTCTTTCTAACCAAAGAGCCAAAAAATAAATAAAATTTGAACAAAGAAAATATCTCCAGTCAAAAGTGAGAAAGGAAAAAAAAAGCATGATAAGTCCAAAATAAAGTGTTCCTGATAAGTCTTGACTGACGTTAATTACAGCAAAAGAATTGATTTAAACTTGACATTTATGATATGTAAATTCTTAAAATAAATTTTTCCCAAAATCCAATAATGTGTTATACTAGAGGTACCAAAAAAGATAAAGACACAAGAAAACTATGGAAAACAAAGGGATTTAAAATATATATTAAGCAATATGTAATAATATAATTTAAGGTAAAAAATGTCCTAATGGATAAAGATGAGAATTTTATACTGAGCAAAAAATTCAACACACTAATAAAATATAATAATCATTAATATATACTACCAATAATAAAATCTCATATAAAGCAAAAACTGCAATAATCACTGGAAAAAATAACCTTTAGTTTTAGTAGAGATGGTAATGTAATGGCCGGACATGGTGGCTCACGCCTGTAATCCAAACACTTTGGAGGCCAAGGCAGGCTGACCACCTGAGGTCAGGAGTTCAAGAGATGGTAATGTATTCATCTAAAACTGGTAAACAAAGCAATGAAAAAAGAACATAGAAGACCGGAATAATATTTTTAATAAATCCAACTAACGGACATTTTGAAAAATGTATATCTAATAAACAGAATACATATTAGTTTTGACACAAGAATATGTTTAAAAATCTGTTATGAATTAGGTTTAAAAGGCAGCCTTGAATAAATTTTAAAGTATTATTTATTTTTGAACACACAGATCATATTCTCTATAGCAATATAATAAAAATGAAGAGTAATAATATCCCATATAACTGAAAATTAATAATCTTATGTCCAAAAATCAATGGGTTGAATAGTAAATAGCTCAAATTTTGAAATACTTACAGTTACAAGATTATGAAAGCACTGCATACCATAATTTGAGAAACCAAGTGATGATACATGTAAAGTCTAATTTATAAATAGAAAAAAAATAACAGGAAATAAGGACTACTAAAAAAATTAGTTAAGCATTCAACTCAAAAAATGAAAAATAAGCAAGAGAATGTTAAAACTAAGAAAGAAGGCAGTAATAAAAACCAGAAATCAACAAAATAGAAAAAATGTAAGAGAAAGGATTAACAAAACAACCTAATTTTGAAAGACTAATATGGCAATTCATGGAAAATATTCATCAAGGAGAAATAACAAATGAATAAATAAGCAAAATTCTGAAAGAAAGAGAAAAATATCACTGATTACAGAGCAGATTTTTAAAGATTATAAATGAATCTTTTGGTGACAGCATGGGACAATAAGAAATAAAAGCTGGAATAGATCAATAACTACTAAAAATAATAAGATTATAAAAGAAGTAATCACCCAGATAGATTTTTCAGGCAGTTTACCAACCATCCAAGGAACATGTAATTACCTACAGCTTCTATGGTGCTCACTGGACTTGTGCAATGTGACAATTGTAATTGGAAGATTTTAAAACTAATATGGAATAATAAAATTCTAAAAATAACTGACAATCCTGGAAGAAAAGAAAAAATAATGAAGATGAATTCTATCAGCCATTAAGATATTTTACAATGTTGCAATAATTAAGGTAGTACCATACTAATAGAAAAGGAAGCCAGATCAATGTATATACAACTTACACCAATGTTTCACACAAATGTAATAATTTAGAGAACAAGAAATACTGGAAAGGGTTACAGGTTTATGTATTAGTGAAGCTATTTTAGGGTGCAAATTGGTAGCATCTGGTAAAACTAAATATATGCATTGCCTATGCTCTGTTCTACTTTTGGCTTTAAATTCTCAGAGAAACTTTCATACCCAATTACAAAGAGGAAAGTATAAACATGCTTATTGTAGTATTGTTCATAACAGCATAACCTTAGAAGCATCTATAAATATCCATCTAGGTAAAAAGATAAATTAAATATTGTATGAGGTATATTTTAATGCTAAAATTATGCATATCAAATGTACACAGATCTTAGAAAAAGCTTTGTGGAACAAAAGTCAAAAATAGAATGAGTGGCACGTCAAAATATAGCAGTATAGATGCTTTAAGTAAATACAAAACATATATATTCTGTATACATCACATATATAAAATATCTATAATATATTATTTTACATTTTATATGTACTTATATAAAAAAAGAAATAGTACATACATACAGAAAGTAGAAGTGAGTGGGAATGGCTATTGAATTTTTTTTTTATTTTAAAGAAGAAATAAAGTAAGCCTATTAAATTCATGAATGCTTGTTTGAGTGATGTTTTGGCACTAAAAATCAATTAAAGAGCTAGATTCACATTGGAATGATACACTGCAGAACATAGAGAAAAAAAAATAAGAGGAAAAAACTAACAAGCAGAGAATGCCAGCATATCTCAGTCTTTCACCAATCTTCCTGCACAAGAAATAAACAAAAATATTGATGGAAGCTCTGGATTTCCATAGATCATGAAATTAGAGAATTCAAGTCACCACTGTCATCTAGATAATACAAGCCTGTAGCAGGTCTCAATGACATCTCACTTAGATTTATAACAATCAAACTTTTATTGAGGGCAAACCATATCTTAATTTAGTTAAGCTCAACAACTCACAATATGTTTCTTATGCATAAGATATTATGCTAGAGGCTGCTTTGGCTTATGAGATGATTGGAAGGGCAGAAAAGATGTCTTTTAATCACATTTATAGAATATCCAAAATAGCGTCACACATTCAAATTACTCACCATGCTCAGAGAAGTTAAATGACTTGTCCGATATCACATAGCTAATATATGGACTAAAAATGAGAAGCTGAGATACTGAAAGTTCTGAGCAATTTAGACAAATGCTAAAAATAAAATTAGAAGAATAAATTCACATCAATATCTTATTTAAACAAAAAATAACCAATATTAAATATAGAAGTAAATATAATTTAATGACATGAAAAATATGGTAATATCATATCGTGTAGGGACCAAAGATAGAAGTAGGCCACTGTAGAAATAAAAAAAAGAATATAAATGATAATAATAACATGTTATCTATACTAGATGATGTGTTTTTATTGTTGCTTTTTCTCTAACGTAAATGGTTTGACCTCAAGACCTCAATGTGATGCCTCTCTCATACTGAACCTATTGCCACTTGGTGGTCTTCCAGCACAGAGCCTGAACTGTCAGAGTCTTATCTAAATCAGACGCCACCACAGCTCTCTTGTATCATGATCCACAGCTTTTGTGGTCACTGGTATGACTTTATTTAAGCAGTAATAGTTACATTGTCAGTGACAACAATATAGTAGTCTCATCCTTATCTACAGGGGATACATACTAAGACCACCAGTGGATGTCTGAAACCACAGATAGTACCAAACTCTCACATACCTTCTAATAAAGTTTAATTTATAAATTAGAATAGTACAACATTAACAACTGGAAATAAAATATAACAACTATAATAACATGCCAACTGAAACGTTGTTAAAATTGAAGATTATAGATTGAATACATTATTAAATAAAAAAGAATTATTTGAACTGAAGCATTGTAATCCCACAAAAGTTGATTGATAATTGAGAGGGCTACTAAGTGACTAATGAGCAGACAGTGTGTACAGTGTGAATGCACTTGACAAAGGACATGATTCATGTCCCAGGTAGGACAGAGTAGGATAGCACAAGATTTCGCCACACCTCTCACAATGGCCCATAATCTAAAATTTATGAATTGATTGTCTCTGGAATTTTTCATTCCATATTTTTAGACAACAGTTGAATGAGGATAACTAAAACTACAAAAAGCAAAACCAGGGATAAAGGAGGATGGCCGTAATTGCTCAATTAATCATCTAATTGTTAAATGATACAAAATCAGGATTAATCCACTAATATGTAACACTATTTTTTTAACTTTCCACCAGCAATTTGGAAACTGAACATATATGTAAGTAGGTGAACACGATTGATAATAAATCGTAAATTCATATTTTAGCCTGGACAGCCTCTGGTACAGCATTTCCATTCTTTGGACAGAAAAATAGAAAATTTTATTCTTATTGCTAGCCCTGCCCAGGGCCAGAGAAGAAATGTGAAGATTATTGTTCTCCTAAAAAAAAAAAAAAAACATGAATATAACCACAGGCCAACAACATCATTAGCCACTCATTCAATACTCCAGTAATGATTGATGTGAATAGGGAAGTGTTAGTCTCTTGGGATTGTCCAGAGTGGCTCATGACAGCAATAGAATTATTGCAGTCAGCCATAAGTCATCGATGTTGCTGCACTTCACTTAAAAAACTCTGTCCCTATGGCCTTAAGAGTTTGCACAGCTAATCTGCCTTATATATTTAACATTGGATTTCTTATTTAATCTCTGAAAGGAGTTTTTATTGGAATAGAAATTTGAAATTGTGTTTTAACTTCCTTATCCATAAAAACAGGTGATACAACTTGATGTTCTTAAAATGTTTTATTATTCTAAATCAGGATTTTTCATACTTATTATAAAGGGATTCTTACTGGCTTCCTTTCTTATATTTCACTTCTTATCTCAGTGCTCTATTGCCCAAATTAAAATGGAAGGTTTGCTTCTGAATAATATATTTAGAACATATAGAGTCAGAACATATAGAATCTATAGAATAGAATGAGCATAGGATACTTTCCTCAGTTGAGACAACTTTGTTTAAGTGCAAAACAAACAAAAAACAAATGAATCCTCTATAACTTCAGAGGTGAAAAGTGTGATAATTTGTGAGAAGTAAAAATTTCTTCTAAGATGACACAAAGTGATGGGAAAACTGATAGCGTGGTGGAAGGTAATTTTGAGAGTTTTTTGGTCTGAGGGTCAAGAAAAAAACAAAATGGATATTGGGGCTACGGAATTCGTTGCTTAACTAAATAAAGAGGATCTTGTAAGAAAGGAGAACAGCCAGTTCAAGAAAGAAAGAGTCAACATGTTTGTTTCCTCTACCTCCCAAAATCCCATTAAAATGACAGAAGACATATAATAAAAATTAATTTTATGGTTTTAGAGAACAAAAGGATTGCCGAAACAAAGTACAAGGACTTTCTGGAACAGAGAGAGAGAGAGAGATTATATCTGGCATCAGATACATGCAGAAACAACAGCACAGAGTACAAAAAATACAAAATCCAAAAAGGATCTAAAGAGACTAAGATCCATACCTTCCAACAGAATTATGGAGAAACCACACAGCATCAACAAGTACAGAAGACAGAAGCAAACTGTGGGCAACTAATAATTGAATTAATGGAAATTATGAACTAGTAATCCCACTTCTTCTGTAAGGGAGATGGATGGGGATATGAACTTCAGTTTAGCTTTATAAAAATGCATAAGACTAAGTGTGTAAATAAAGTCGATTGAGGAGCAGTTACTTCCTTGTATAAATGTGTATTTATACACACACACATACACACTAACTTAACATATAAACTCATACCCTGATAAAAGAGTAACTTAAATATCACAAAAAGGAACTTATAACTCTGTTTCATAAAATGGGATTATATCATAAAATTATCTGAAGCACTGAATAAAAATTCATCAGATTTTTGTTATGTGCTAAATTTCAGAATATATGATAGAATATAAAGAACATAAGAATAAGAGAAATTGCTGTGATTAAATTGTATGAAATGAAGGATGATTATTCTAACCATAACATCTAACAAAACTTATTTCACTCAATCTAACAAGACTTATTGGTTAATTTTGAAGAGAATCTGTTTAATGAATTGTAATACACAATTTAATTAAGAAAATAAATAAAACTACAATTTAACCCAACAGGAAACCTTGACATTACTATATAATGCTACCAGTGAACATTATACAGTTAATTTTGTGTGCCACAAAGATCAAGATTACAATCACCAGTCAAGAAGAGAACTGGATCACCATGATAATACAACTGCCAATGCTTCACACTTTCATTGTGATGGTTCAAGAAAAATTTTGTTTGAAATGATATGGCTAAATCCATGATATGTCATTTTGTTTTCATTTAGCTGCAAGTAAGAGAAAACTCAGCTAATATTTGGCATTTAATTACCTCAAATAATGAGAAATCTTGAAGTAAGCAGTTCAAGGGATACTGAAAAAGGGCAATGATTTTAAGTGACAATTTTTTGATATAAACTTATAACTTAAATGTATGAGGATACTGACAAAGAAGTAACTGAGGTGACCATCAAATAAATAAATTAATACCTTCAACACATAGCTAAGGTCTACTTCAACTTAGTTATATATCATAACTTATTCCTCTGCCTCCTGTTTGTCAATGTATGTAACTTCATTACTTTTAATAACATATGCATGCCAATTTCTAGAATTTTAAAATGTGAAAGAATTTGACCTTCTACATAAAAAAAGAAAAACATAAACGAATAACTTTAGTACATTATAGACTAACTCAAAATAACATTATCAGGTATTCAAGGACCCAGAAAGTTCAGCATGTACTCGCTGCTACTAAAAACAGTTTACTCCTGGACATATTTTGGTAAAACAAAAACTAAATCTAAGAGACAAACATGGGATCCAAGAAACAGTGAAATCACCTAATGTGTTAGTCTGGTGGATGCTATAACAAAATACCATAGACTGCATGACTTCACAAAAATTTATTTTGTGGAAGTCTGGAAACTGGAAATCCAAGATTAGGATACCAGTATATTCAGTTCCTGATGAGGGCTTTCTTGATAATGTACTAACACCCACCATTTCACTGTGTGCTCACATGACCTCCTCTCTGTCTATGCTTGGAGAGACAGCACTCTGGTTCCCTTCTTAGAAGGATACTAACCCTTTCAGATTGGGGGCCCAACTTTATGACATTATTTAATCTTAATTACCTCCTAAAGACCCTGTTTCCAAATATAGACACATTTCAAGTTAGAGCTTCAATATATAAATTTTGGGGAGATACAATTTAGTCCATAGCACTTAAGGTGTTCAATTAAAAAAAGAACTTTGTGTAAAAGCTGTGCCATCAGTTAGTTAAATATATATATTATATATAACTATATATATAATATTATATATAGTTATATATAATATTATAACTATATATATAATATTATATATAGTTATATATAATATATATAACTATATATAATATTATATATATAGTTATATATTATATATATCTATATATAATATATATAGTTATATATAATATATATAGTATATATTATTATATATACTATATATAGTATATATTATTGGTTCAAATTAGAACAGAAAATCTAGGATATTTGTGAAAAAGTCTTCAAATTAGAGTGAATATTATATGTAGGTCATATGAGTAAGAATATATAAATTAAATTATTATGTGATTTAATGAGAAAGCATTCCTCTTTTTATCAAGAGAAAAAAATTAAAAGTAGAAACAAATACAAATAAAAAGTTATAATCCAAACCAAGTAATCATACATAGTATGATTTTGAGTGATTGATTAGATTATAAGAAATAACAGTTCTTGAAATAACAAAGCCAAAATATTTAGTCAAATAATTCAGATATATAAATAAGAGTAGCACTCTGAATTCAAGCTTTCTTATCTTATAAATCTGCCTTTTCATACTTAAAGAGTAATCTTAAAGGTAGATTAAGATTTTAAACTTGTTTTTATATTAATGAAAGGCAACCTGATTTTATAAGATGGTACATTAAGTTTTTCTATCTGGAAACTTTACCCTCTGAGAAATATGAAGCTCTAATCTCATATGAATAACTCCCATCACAATAATAAAATGTTATCAAATATCTTTTCATTTTTCCTTGATATTTTACTTTAACTTCGGAAAAATATTTTAGCAAATAATAATACATTTTTAAAAAATAACTAAAGTCTAACATTTTCATTTTAGTATATTTTTCCTTCTGTCAAATTCAAGTAAAATTAAGCTTAATGTGTTTCAAGATGTCAACCACCATTCTTTGGATGACAGGAATATAAACAATTTCCACTTTATTTTGGATCCTTTTTGATATTTTTTAAGTTTCCCACCATAAACACATTATTCTTAAAATCAGAACAGACTGATGAATGTTATTTTTAATTAAAAGAATAATTAAATGTCAAATAAAGAAATATCGATATTAAGGGTGAAATAGCTGTGGGGAACCTGGTCGTGGTTCTATATTATCTCTAAAAGTAGAGACAAAAAAGAAAGGATTTAAAGAAATGAAAAAGAAGAGATCACTAGACTGTTTTGCACAACTGGAAACAGGTGACTATAACAGAATCCAATCTCAAAAATTTGTGAATGTTAGTCATTTGAAAAGTAAAACATATTTGCCTTAGATGCTGTAAATATTTGAAAAGACGTCCGGATACCCTTCCTTTAATTATCTTTACCTTTTTGTTTTGTTTTGTTTGCCTTGGTTTGGTTTGGTATTTACTGGAAACAATTTTGATTATAGATAGCAAAAAGCATGGATAAACAGTTTTATTCTGATTTTGTAATAACAATAACAACAAAATTTGTCGAGCCTGGACTATATAATAGGAACAAAACACTTTACATTAAATTTGCTTGTTTAATCCTCCCAACATTGCCTTGAGGTAGGTATGGCTATCCTCACCTGACAGATGAGAAAACCCAGATGACATAAAGAGTTTAATCACTTGCACCAGGTCACTCAGAGTAAGCAGAAGCTAGTAATAATCCAGACAGTTCGACTTCTGAAGCTAGCTCTAAACTGCAACACAAAGTTGTCCTTAACAGGACAAAAAAGATGATTGATCCTCACTCCAAGGTGAATCAAGAACCATATGAGGTAAAAGTGAGAATCAGTTTTCAATTTCCAACTTGGTTTATAGGAAAAGATAGAGGCTTTCTCTTTGTGACTGAACTTGTTACCAAAAAAATGAGATTAATTAATCTTTGAAAAGCATTCTATAATTTACAAAGCATGATTACATGTTAGAGATAATTTAATGGGCCAAAATCTTAAAGAGTCAGTAGTATTACGGAATATGAACATCAGAGAACAGAGATGGCTCACTTATTCCCAAGAGATTCAGAATGAAACTATGCTTTCTAGCCCGGATGCTATTCTCTTTCCATCACTGTATTCACAATGAATGCCAATACCAACACTATGGTTTGCAGTAACGTGGATAGAGTTTGAGAAAATTATGTTAAGTAAAATAAGCTGGGAACAGAAAGTTTTCACCTATATGTGGAAGATTAAAAAGTTGGTTTCATGGAAGTAAAAAATGGAAAACAGGATAACAGAGACTGGGAAAGCTGAAGGCTGAAAGAGATAGAAAAAAATAGGTTAAAGAAGACAAAATTACAGTTAGACAGGAAGAATGAGTTTTAGTGTCCTATGCCACTGTAGGATGACTATAATTAACAATAATATATAGTTTCAAATATCCAGAACTTGGATATTGACTGTTCCAACATAAAGAAATGATATATGTTTGAGATGATGAATATGCTAATTACCCTGATTTGATCACTGTACGTTATATGTATCAAAACATCACTCTGTGCCCTGTGAATATGTACAATCATTATTTGTCAATTAAAAAAAAATAAAAATTTTATAGCAGCAACTCCAGCTGAACACAGCGGCAAACACCTATAGTCCCAGCTACTTGAGGGGTTGAGGAAGGATCACTTGAGACCAGCCTGGACAACATAGTGAAAAACTTGTTTCTAACATAATAATAATAATAATAAATGAATAAATAATAAGCTGAGTAACTGGAGGCATCATGCTACCCAACTCCAAACTATATAATATGATTTGGCTATGTCCCCATCCAAATCTCATCTTTAATTGTAGTTCCCATAATCCCCACATGCAGTGGGAGGGACTTGGTGGGAGGTAATTGAATCATGAGGGCAGTTACCTATATGCTGTTCTTGTGACAGTGAGTTCTCACAAGAATTGATGGTTTTGTAAGGGGCTTTTCTCCCATTTGTTTGGTACTTCTCCTTGCTGCTGCCATGTGAAGAACGTGCTTACTACTCCTTCTGCCATGATTGTAAGTTTCCTGAGGCCTCCTTAGCCCTGCAGAACCTGAATCAATTAAACCTCTCCCCTTTATAAATTATCCAGTATTGGATATGTCTTTATTAGCAGCATGAGAATGGACTAATACACTAGACTATAGGGCTACAGTAACTAAAACACAAAACAGCATGGTACCAGTACAAAAACAGACACATAAACCAGTGGAACAGAATAGAGAACCCAGAAATAAGGCCACACACCAACAACCATCGGATCTTTGAAAAACCTGATGAAAACAAGCAATGGGAAAAGGACTCCCTATTCAATAAATGGTGCCAGGATAACTGTCTAGACATATGCAAAAGATTGAAACTGGACCCCTTCCTTACACCACATAAAAAAATCAATTCAAGATAGATCAAAGACTTAAATGTAAAATCCAAACCTATAAAATCCCTAGAAGACAGACAACCTAGGGCTTTTATCATTCTGGACAAAGAAGTGGCCAAAGATTTTATGATAAAGAAGCCAAAATCAATCACAACAAAAGCAAAAATTAACAAATATGATCTAACTAAACTCAAGAGCAAAAGAAATTATCAACATAATAAACAGGCAACCTATAGAATGGGAAAAGATATTTACAAACTAGGCATCTTATAAAAGTCTAATATCCAGCATCTATGAAAAACTTAAACAAATCCATAAGAAAAAACAAATAACCCCATTAAAAAGTGAGCAAAAGTCATGAACAGCCACTTTTCAAAAGAAGACATACATGTGGCCAACAAGCATATGAAAAAAGCCTTGACATCGTTGATCATTAGAAAAATGCAAATCAAAACCACAGTGAGATGCCATTTTACACCAGTCAGAAGTCTATTATTAAAAAGTCACAAAATAACTAGTGCTGACTAGGTTGTGGAAGAAAAGGACGCTTATACAGTGTTGGTGGGAGTGTAAAATAGTTCTCCTACTATGGGAAATAGTGTGGTGATTCCTCAAAGACCTAAAAACAGCACTACCATGTGTCCCAGCAATTCCATTACTGGGCATATACACAAAGAAATGTAAATCATTCTACTATAAAGATACAACATGCACATTTGTGTTCATTGCAGCAGTATTCTCAATAGCAAAGACATGAAATAAACCTAAATACTCATCAATGGTAGACCTGATTTTTTTTTTAAATGTGGTACATATATATCATGGAATATTATGCAGCCTAAAAAAAGAACAAGATTATGACCTTTGCAGGAACATAGACGGAGCTGGAGGCCATTATTCTTAGCAAACTAACACAGGAACAGAAAAGCAAACACTGCATATTCTCACGTATAAGTGGGAGCTAAATAATGAGAACACATGGACACACAGAGGGAAGCAACAGACACTGGGGCCAATGAGAGGGTGGAGGTAGGGAGGAAGGACAGGGTCAGGAAAAATAACTAATGTGTGCTAGGTTTAATACCTGGGTGACAAAATAATTGGTACAACACACCCTCATGACAAAAGTTTAACTACATAAAAAACCTGCATATGTAATCCCTGAACTTAAAATAAAAGTTAAGAAAAAAAGCAGCAATTCTTTAAAATCTATCTTCATTTGAGAAATGTCAGGAAGAATATAGAATTCTTTTTATTGTTGCCATAATGTTTTCCCCTTCATTCTTGTACTTCGCTCCAGTTCCTACCACCCCCACTTCACCCCTAACTTCAACCCCAGGGCACCTGCTTTACTGTGTTCAGTATCTGTTCTTAAATTACCATGTATCCTTATAAATGCATTTTATGTCAAGCACTAATTTACAGAAATGGCATTGTGCTGTGACTTTTATTCTGCTCACCTTTGCTCTGTCAGTCTCAGGTTTGAGACTTGTATGTACCTCTAGTCTACTGTTCCTAATTGTGTCTGATTTTCCTTGCTGTGCAGCCACCAGCGTTTCCTTATTCACTTCTCTAGTGATAGAAACCAACTCTTCCCTTTTCCTTCTACTACGACAAACAGCATTCCGACATAAGCCCTGACTTGCTTCCTTAGTGACCTGAGAAAAATTTCCTGGCAGATACCCATTGGATAGATTATCATAAGACATGCATTTTCTTGTTTTCACTAAGGATTGCCAATCTGCTTCCCATAAAGAATATATCATTTATTCTCACTAGCAGAGCATAACATTATAGTGTCTCACACCCCCTCCAACCTTTGTAGCATACTCTATTCTAATCATGGCCAATCTGACATATGTAAAATTTTATCTCAGTGCCAAGTTTAGTTGCATTTCTTGGATTATTACATTTCTTATATACTCATTGGCAAATCAGGTTTCCCCTTTTCTAAATTACCAATTCATATCCTTTGCCTATTTTTCCATTTGATTTCTTTTTTTTATTGTAAATTAAATTTTTTACAAATTTACTTTTTTTTTTTTTTTTTTTTTTTTGGAGACAGAGTTTCGCTCTTGTTACCCAGTCTGGAGTGCAATGGTGCGATCTCGGCTCACCGCAACCTCCGCCTCCTGGGTTCAGGCAATTCTCCTACCTCGGCCTCCTGAGTAGCTGGGATTACAGGCACGTGCCACCATGCCCAGCTAATTTTTTGTATTTTTGGTAGAGACGGGGTTTCACCATGTTGACCAGGATGGTCTCGATCTCTTGACCTCGTGATCCACCTGCCTCGGCCTCCCAAAGTGCTGGAATTACAGGCATGAGCCACCGTGCCCGGCCAAATTTACTTTAAATTCTAGAAGTGGATCCCTTGTTAACTTTACAAAATACAAACGTTGTCTATCAAGCAGTTATCTAAAACCTTACTCTTTCTATGACATCCTTTATTAAGGAAAAGCGCTTTTATTTTTATAGATTTAGGAGTACAAGTGCAGTTGTGTTTTATGGATAGATTGTGTAGTGGTAAAGTCTGGGCTGTTTTTAGTGCACTCATCACCTGAAGAGCATACACTGTACCCAATAGGTAGTATTTCTACTTTCACCACCCCCTCATCCTCCCACTTTTTGGAGTCTCCAGTGCCCACTATTCCACTCTGCATGTCCATGTATGTCCATTGTTTAGCTCTGACTTATAAGTGAGAACATGTGGTATTTGATTTTCTGTTTCTGAGTTATTTCTTTTAGAATAATGGCCTCCAGTTCCATCCATGCTGCTGAAAAGGACCTGACTTTTATTCTTTCTTTTCTTTTTTTTTTTTTTTTTATCACTCATACTACTCTGTTGCATATGTACCACATTTTTTAATCCAATCAACTGTTGATGGACACTTAGACTGATTTCATGACTTTGCTGTTGTGAGTGGTACTGTGGTAAATATAGGATGTCTTGCATCCTATATATGCCTGCACAAAAAAGATTGTGCAGGTGTCTTTTTCATATGATGATTTTTTTTTCCTTTGGGTAGATAACTAGTAGTGGGATTGCTAGATAGAATGCTCATTCTATTTTTAGTTATTTGAGAAATCTTCATATGGTGTTCTAAAGAAGTTGTACTAATACATTTATACCAATGGTGCATAAGCATTTCCTTTATCCACATCTTTACCAACATCTGATGTTTTGGGACTTTTCAATAATAGCCATTCTGGCTAGTGTAAGATGGTATCATATTTGCATGTTTTTATCTTTTAACTTCCATGTCTGAGTAGTAATGTTGAGCCTTTTTAATATGTTTGTTGGCTGTTTGTGTGTCTTCATTAGAAAGAAATGCAAACATCTGTTCATGTACTTTGCTCATTTTTCAATGGGATCATTATTTTTTTCTTCTTAAGTTGTTTGAATTATTTGCAGATTCTGGATATTAGCCCTTTGTCACATGCGTAGTTTAAAAATATTTTCTTCATCGCGTAGGTTGTCTCTTTACACTATTGATTATTTTTTTTTCCTATGTAAAAGCTTTTTAAGTCCCCAAATCAAAGAGCCACATGCAGAATAATGAGAATCAACTCCTATTTCACCATATATGACAATTAATTCAAGATAGTTAAAGACCTAAAAAACTATTAAAATCTGAGAAGGAAAACTAGAAAAATTTCTTAGGAACATTGGCCAAGGCAAAGAATTATGACTAAATTCTCAAAAGGAAATACAACAAACACAAAAATATTTATTTCAATGTGCCCAGATCTAGCCATTTATCATCTTAAAATTTATACTCCTGGAATTTCATTTAAAAATTCTTCTCGTCCTCTAAGTTACAAAATATTCACTATGTTTTCTTCTGTCAGTTGTATTTAACCTTTCACAATAAGGATTTTAACATGTCATATCTCCTGTAGATTAGTAAAACAAAGATGGGTGTTATTTTTCTTCATATAGGAAGCCAGATTTTTCCAATAACATACACTAAGCTGTTGTATTCCTTTGCTTGGTGGCTCATATTTATTATACGTTATATTCTTAGAAAACAAACAGATTTCACAGAAAGGCCTTATAATGGTAAAATATTTTAACCAAGACATTAGCTGTGGTCCTTAAATCATATTTAACAAAATGAATAGCCTATGACCCCCTTTCATTGTTTGGGACCCAAACTTTACTTAAGTTATAAGAACTACATTATATCATGTGGTGTTTAATTAGTACCTATCTGCTCCAGCCTTCAAATACACTCACCTTTTTAAACCTATAAACTTTTTCTTCATTGTAAGAGCTTCATTTCAGAAAACAGTAATCTGCCCAGACTCCACTTCAGGAATTTCTAAAACCCATACATTTCTGACAGAGCTGGTAGCTAACTTGCTATACCTATGTAAAACATTGGTCTTCCCAAGCTAAATTGTGAGACTGTTTTTCCTAGAAGAGCTGCATAAAGAGACAGTAAAAAATATTATACAGCATCCATAATAATAAATGAGTAATCAAATCTCGTGCTTCAAGAAATAAAGTAATTACTGCTGGATTTAGGAACCAGAGCCTATGTCCTCCATAAATAGCATTGTTGAAATCACTGGAGGCTTTGTGTATAAATGTGTGTGTGTATTTAAGTATGTGTGTTTATGGGTATTTGTGTGCAAGAGAGACAAATCATGTATATTAATAAAAATGTTGGAGTGAGACACAATATGCCTCTTCCTCCTAAATTTCTGGTATCACTCAGAAGAAAAAGATCAGAGCCTAGGATGCATGGAGTTACACTTTACTTGGGAATAATAAATCCCAGATTTTCATTGTTCATTCTGCTTCTTTACTCACTAGAGAATAATCTCCCCTGAGACTGTATCCAGGTCAAAAGGACCAAATAGCATTCATTAAAGAGATTGCTTCTGGAATTCCTCTTGCAAAACACTTATTTCTCCCCCTTGTGGTTTAGGTACATTTGACGGGTTGGAAACAAATCTAACATTTTTCACTGTATCACCACTTCACAAAATATTATTTTTAAAAATACACATTTGCTATTATTTTACCCATAATGCAAACCTATTTAACTTAACACTAATTCAGCTACATATAAAATCAGTTAAATGACAAAAGCCTTTTTTGATGGAATTTTTATTCTAAGCTCTAATCCTAACACTGTCAATGGCTTTCAACTTTTCAGCTTGGGCTAGTAATAACCCATTCAACAATAGATATAAAAATCTTTGACTTAATTTTAAAGGTTCAGTGAAAATTATAGATTTATGTAATAAAAAGGTTATGGGACAGCTTAAAACTTAAATGTGATCTCTTTGCTTAAGATTATACCATATGAAATCAGTGCAAATTGATGGATATCCTTCTCACTAGACTGTAAACTCCTTGAAGGCCAGGATTGTGCTTTATTCACCTTTATATCCTCAGTGCCTGGCACACTATGGACAAGCAATAAATTATACTTTTGGTGACTTCAACTATTAATATTGATCAGAAGCTCTGATTGGAAGTTTTATATTGTATTGATATTAAAAATACAGGGACTATAAATTAATGATTACTTAATGAAGACAGTTTGAGAAGAAGAGTACATGAAATAGATGATTTTTTAAGTTGGGAATCATGCAATTACACCATATTTTGTATATTATTTGATATAATTATACTTTCTAACTTTGGATTTCTCCAGTGTGAGAGATAAATGTTAAATGTCTAATCCACAATAATATGAAAGAGATTTAAGAGTAAAATATAACAAACAGAATCTCTTAAATAGGCAGTCTTGTATTCTTGAGCGCCTGAGAGGACGATTTGGTCATTGGACATGGATTGCAGGCGTTTGAGAAGCGCTCGGATGCCCAACGTGGCTGCCTAGCCATTCAGCTTGGGGCACTGGGCTCTGCAGAGACAGTGCTGGGTATTCATTGGTGCACAGACCGTGGGAGAAGCCACTTCCTCCCTGGGCATTATGGGTTTCCCCTGGCTCTTCCCACACGTGTGTTAGGAAATGCCCATGAACCTGCCCTCTGGGTATGTTTAGTGAGAGGCTTGGCATATGTGGCACACAGCCATTTCTTCTCCACAAGCCAGCGACTTGCAGAGCAGAACGAGCTCACTCCTCAGCGCCGTTGCCTGCTTCCTCATCTGCATTTCATCTGCAGCAGGGTGGGCAGCCACACGAGGAGGTGTGCCCAAGGCGGCCCGGACTGGGCAGGAAGGTGCTCCCCGGACATACTCTGTGAATCTTCTGGAAGGCTGCTGGCAGTTTTTCCTTTTTGTCCACCACCCTGCTCTTTTTAATGATTGTACATAATCCGTGTATTTGTTTTACCCGCTCATCTTCTAAACTGGTGGGCCCTATAGTTAGTTCTCATTGTTAGATTTTGCCTTTTACAAGTGTACCCAACCTGCAATAAACTTTCCCCTCTTGAGAAAAAGCAAAAAAAAAAAAAAATTGGTATTCTTGGTATTCTTGGTAATTGTATTCTTGGTAATTCATCCTTAGGGTAGTTTTAAGTATTTGTGTAGGAATTGGAAGTGATTATTCAATAAGAAAATAATATGCAATTCTAGGCAGAACGAATTCCACCCAAAAACACTCCATCAGAAATTAAATCTGTTCTATACTATTATCAATTTATTGTTAGATTTTAAAAATTGTTTTAACTGCTATTGAAATGTCAGACATATTCAGGAAAATGTGAATAACACTTCAGTCCAGGTGACAGGAAAGCAATGACAATATTCTAAGATCCATTTTATAAAAAAATTAAACAGGAAGGAATGTAGTATAATGCCTAGTAGAAGAATCATGCCTTACTTGACTAAAGACAACCTCATAGGTAGGAAATCAGTCTTGTCCAACATCTAGCATGCTACCTCTTGCTCTCTCCTCTCAACAGATAGATAAATAAATATATACAGATAGACATACATATATATCTTTTTGAAATTTTTTTCTTATTCCCAGTACTTAACATTTCAGCTTAGTCAAGTTTAGGAGAATAGACTCCATGTGGAAAAAAAAAAAACAAATAATATATTAATTTGCCAAACTTAGTTGCCAGGCATTATAAAATGTCAAAAGCAGCAATCAAATAGCTAGAACATCCCTATTGTTTTGGAATAATTGTCACAAATTCTCCAAAAAAGAATACAATAATTGGCGTATGGAAGCAGATCAACAAAACTTTATTAAAGCCATTAGATCAAAGCTGGCAAAGTATTTATCTGTCAGCTATGTAACCTTCCTTTACCTGATTTCTAAAAAATAACAGGCTGTTTACCAAATAGAGAAGAAAGTCCAGGGTTAGGGCCACACACATGAGTAAGATGATGGAGGTCCTGGTCCCCCAAACAATACCTACTCTCTACCATCGCCTACATTCTCTGAGAAAATTACATCCAGAAAGGGTTTCTCTGGCTCAACCATTTTGATATTTAGGCTTCATCATATAAATAATTCTCTTTCTGAAGATGTCAGGTTTTTAACCTCTGATCAAATGAGGAGCAATAAATATGATTACTACTAGACATTACATACAAAAACTTCCAGGTAAATGTTGAATATGAGTCTTTAAAATAGCTCTAACTTTATAAAAATACACTGGGAACTTAATGCCATCAACTCTCCTTTAAAATTTTCTGGTTGATATTTATATTAAAAAATTTATCTTTCAGATGACTATGTTAGCACATGGACTGCTCAGCTCATATCTTAATCTTTTTTTTTTTTTTCCCTAGAAACTTGGAACTGATTCTGTGGCCAAGAAGTAAAAGAGGGCCTGCATAAAGTCAACACTCAGTAAATACTTACAGAGTTAACTATTGGAAGGAAGAAAATTTGGGTCATTACCAACACACAGCATTTTCTTATGTTGGTAAAAACATACTGACTAAAGTAAAGCATTTATAACCTACAAATAAGTGGATTTATTTAAGTTTTCAAACATGTCTTACACGGGTACCCAGACCATATTTTCTTTATAAAAGGATCAGAATGCACCTGACTCAGGAATTTTGCACAGCTTTCTTATGGGATAGGCAATATAGCAAATGTTATTTGGATCCTTAGAATGTTTATTTCAGCTATTTGTAAAACTGCAGAGAAAAATTGGGACAGTTTCTGAAAGCCTGAAATATATGGTCCCTATAACTATGAGAAATTAGAAAGTCAGAGACTAAGACAAGGAAAAGCAACAGAGAAAAGGAGGTTCAGGGGTCAGACAAGCTGCCTAGAAAAAAACAAAACAGTATTATTTTAAACGGAAAACTTTAAGATTGGAGGGGCGGGGTGGGTGGGGAGGTGGGAAGAGATAGCATGGGGAGAAATGACAGATACAGGTGAGGGGACGGAAGGCAGCAAAGCACACTGCCATGTGTGTACCTATGCAACAATCTTGCATGTTCATCACATGTACCCCAAAACCTAAAATGCAATAAAAAAAAAGAAAATGATTGCATAGTGGAGCTTCAAAAAAAAAAAAAAAAAGATTAGGATGTAGAAAGTCTTCCAATGAACAAAAAAAAATGTGTTGCTCATGAAACTCACAATTAACCAAGTCAGCTGTTAAAATGTTATCTCTGTGCTGCATAAGAGGAAGAAGAGGTTTTTATTTAGGAATGTTAAATTATTCTTTACGGATGAAGCACTGATCTACCTAATACACTAAAGCAAGGCTGTTTTACCTAGAGAAGGAAAGAATATGGCTAATGACAGAAAATATAAACTAGCTAATACAAGGCTTAAATGGAATTTGCACATTCCCAAACCAAAGAAATATACATTTTCTCTCTGCTCTTCCTCTGCAAAAAAATAAAAAGATAAATAACTTCTTTAAGGAAGGTACCGAATAGGCTTACTTATGTGTGAGCAGCCTGAGAGCTACTGGCTGTCAATGTCATTTCAGTCATTCTGCCAATATATGCTCTTTCTACCTCACACTGATTGGAAGGGTTTTCTAATTTCAGTCACCAGTTAGTCTGCTCATTCAAGCATCCTGCAGCCATACGTGAATTCTTCCTTATTACAAGGTCACTTTCACCTTACATCTCTGCCTTCTAGTTGGATGTGAAATATCCAGGTGTTCTGGATTATTAAAACATACACATAGCTTACCCTGCTTGAGAAAGATTATATTCATTTCTTTCATGGGGTTTTACATCTCATAATAAGCTACTTGTGTGATGATCCATTTTCATTTCTAATTAGGATGTCCTCTGAATTCCCTTTTTGCTTCTTCAGACAAGAAAAAAATTAATCAAGAGATATCTTTGTAAGCTTCGAAACAATTAAAATGCAATTCTTGCAGGAGTGTTATCAGATCGAGAGAATCTGGAATTAGTTGTTTGGTGCTGTCATTATCAAAGGCAAACTCTCACTCTAAATGTAAAACATGCCTGATAAGCCTTATTACATAAAGTTAAAATAGTGTTTTTAAGAAGGAAAATGGATTCCTGAATCTGGTTATGGATATCTAAGGTCAACTTAACAGGGTGTCTATTATCAACGAGTGATTATGATAAGTGCTGTCTTGGAAGGGAGCAAATCCTGAGAAATAATTGGATTTGCTAAATCCAGACTCGCTTTGGCTTTGGTTCTGGCACCTGCAACAAAAAAGGACAGCTGTTCTGGACACCCACCAAGTAAATACTATTAAGCTCATTAACACAAACATTTTGGCTATGATCAAGTGAAGTATCAGTTTAATCCATTCTGTGTCTTCTGTCAAGGGACTGACTCGGTCTTGCCCTGCTACTTAGAGAGGTTGTGGGGTGGAACTTGGCAGGTCAACACAATCTCCATTTTTGACAGCTATGAGTTTTATCTATGATCCAAGTGAAATGGCATAATAATGATAATGATAATAATACCTCAGGTAGATAAACACCTCAACCCTAAGGAGCTCAGAGGGCTCTGCTGATTATTTATCTAATTAATCCTCACCACATGGTTGGTGAGGAGGCATGTGGCATTATCCCTGGTTTACAAATGAGAAAAACAGGGCAGAAGTGACTAGCCTGGTATCACCAAGTAAGCTACTTTGAAGAAAATAATATAGTCAAGACTTCTCATCTCTCAATGCAATACTGTGATTAAAATTAGCAATGGTCACAATTTTAAATTTCTGGTAAAAACTATATATGTAACCGTGAATACTACTATTTGGTAATTGCATAGTATTGCCCAGGGAGCAATAATCAAACAAAATAAAGAGGTATGTGGATATATTACAGCTTCAAATGATCTAAAAAATCCCTTCTTATCCACATATATTGACCATTGTGTTTAGACCAAGTTCTAATTGAATTAAAAGGGAAAAATGGGGCAGTTATTTAGGAAGCTTTTTAAGCACTACACCACAAAAGAGTTTAGAGACCACAAACAAACCTATTTATTCCATAACCTATTTCACGCTTATTGTTTAAACCTCAGGATTTTACATCTTTAAAGCTACTTGTAGTAAAACAATGATTTTTTGTTCATATTACTCAAATATTATCATAAATAAAACAACCTGGCAGATGGTATCTGATTCTTAATTTAATTTAAAAAAATCTCAGCTTTTAAGGAAAAGTGACTACATAGATTTAGCTTAGAAAAACAGATACAGAAAGCATTGGGTCTTCATTCTATGAATCAATCTGTCCTTGTTTTTATAGGGTCAAATGAATATTTACTAACAGCCATTGGCATTAATCCTCTGAACATTCACCGTGACAATGACAGCCTTTGAAATAAGTGAAATCTGAGCAACTGCAAATTGTAAAAAAAGTATACATATTTTTCTGGAATTGTATGCTTTTTCTTTCTTTTTGTAGCAGTATGAATACTTTGTCTCTTTCTTCTTGCAACAATAAGGATAGTTTTACCTTTTTGCAGTCAGAATATATCTATAGTAATACCATAAAATAATTAGAAAGTAGGTTGAAGTTCACAGAGAATTTTGCTCCTAGTCCAAAAGCCAGATGGATTAGAATTTAACCTTGTTCAGAGCCTCTGTAAAAGAAGCAGTGAAGGAAAGATGAAATGAATAAAAAATAGATGTATTTTCCTAACAGAAAATGTAATATCCAGCAAAGGGACAATAGCTGATTCATTTTAGAAGAATATTTTTAGTTTCAGCATTCACAACTTCTGACTTCCCTTAAGTGTCCTCTCTAAGTACATTTTAGTCACAGCATAAGACCCTTAGTATGATAATTATTAAATGTTTGACATTTTCATATGCTAGCACTATGCAAATGTGTGTCACTTTTTATGGGTGAGGCTTATATTAGGCACTTTCACATTACTAAGTTATTTAATCTTCACAACAAACTTGTTCTTCTCATAGGCAAACATCCAACAAATGTTGGTTGAATAAATGAATGATAGAGAAAGATTTTATCTTTATTTTACAGACAAGGAAACAGGTTCATACTGATAAAGCAATGTGCCTGAGGCTATGTTGCCACTAAACGGCCAGGTCAGAGTTCAAATCCTGAAAATCTTACAATAAGTACACAATTTCTATTATACAGTTGTCTCCCGAAATAGGTAACTCGTTTTTTTTTTAAATTGCTTTATTTAAGGTAACTCTTTGAGTGTCATTTCTGAGCACCTAATAAGTATAATTGGGAGATAAGAGATATGCAGTCCCATACTGACATAACTAAATCGCAGAAAGTTAATGACTTAATTCCTCTCTACTTTCTTCTTTCTAAAGTAGAGATATTGTTCAGATGAGTATGGTCTTAGGAGAACAAAGATCAGAACATCCTTAACCCTTGCCTCCATGGCCATTAGAATATCACTGAAGCTCCTCATGCCTCCCTCCTACTGCCCTAGTGAATATCTGGGAATCGGAACTGCTTCTGACACCTGACCGCAGGAGAAGGCAAATTGGAGAGCTATTAAAAAAGTCACTACTAAATGTATACAAAAGAACCACAGATGTAGGAAGGAAAAAGAAGATCTGAGAAAGTGAATGAGGAATGTTTACATTTTGTTTTAAATTGCTATCAATAAACAACTCTTTCAGAAATGGTCTTTGTAAACCAAAAGCAAATATACTAGGCAATGGGAGTTATATATCTGAACTGATATTAAAGCTTGCCATGTTCACACACTTTCAAATGTGAACTTGCCATGTTCATACACTTTCAAATGCGAACTTCGAAACATTTTGTTTTACTCGAAATACCTTAAAATTATGAATTTTACAATCATAATGGAATTTAAAAGATCAGTTAAATGTCAATTTTAATTAGAAACATGATGACCTCCTTTTACATAGTTATAGAACCAGCGTATAGAGCCAGTAAATATTGTCAGTGTAATTCACACCTAAATATTAATAATTGAACAAATCCTGTATTTCATCATTTATTATATACACATTAAGTATATGTTCTAATATTACTGTGCTATCTTGGTTCTTTTTGGTAAAATTCAAAACTGACATGATAGGGTTTCATACATTGTTAAAAATCTCCATGGACTAATTGTGCAGCCCTGTGGATCATAGTCAGCTCTTCACTGTGGGGTCTTTATGTCCACAAGCGCACCCTTCAGGTATGAGAGCCTTCAGTTTTAATGGACTCCTAAGTGCTAACAATGAACCAAACAAAAATATAGAATATTCAAAAGAGCAACATTGATATGGATTATGATTCTGTGCATTTTTAAGCATTATCTATACAGGATCCTTGCCATGCCAAGAATATATATACACGCACAAACACATATACCTAAGACTGAATAATTTATAAAGGAAAGAGGTTTAATTGACTCATAGTTCTGCATTGCTGGGGAGGCCTCAGGAATAACTATATATAGTTACTCAACTTAGTTTAGCTAGTTCCTTTATGAAAGGTTTTCATTCCAAAGAGACTCACTTGACCCCACCTAAGAGAAATGTTCAAGCAAGTCACTGCTGATTAGGCTCTTTTTACAGTCTCTCATCTAGCCCTTATCAATTTCTTCATTATTTACACTCCTTCATCTAATTTCTTTAGATGTAAAATCTATGCTTCACTTCGTGAAGCATACACAGGTTTCAATAGCAGAATTGATAAAAAAAAAAAAAAAAAAAAAAAAACTAGCTAAACATGATGAAAAGCCTCAAGTCTGCTGCCTATGAACGTCCTCCCACATCTCCTACTCTCCACTTTTTTTTAAAATCTCATTTAATCCTCACTCATGACAGCCATGTAAGAGAGTGAATATCTTTTTTATTTTAATTGCATTTTAGGTTTGGGGGTACATGTGAAGAACATGCAAGATTGTTGCATAGGTACACACATGGCAGCGTGATTTGCTGCCTTCCTCCCCTTCACCTATATCTGGCATTTCTCCCCATGCTCTCTCTCCCCAACTCCCTAGCCCGCACTGTCCCTCCCCTATTTCCCCCCAACAGACCCCAGTGTGTAGTGCTCCCCTCCCTGTGTCCATGTGTTCTCATTGTTCAACACCCACCTATGAATGAGAACATGCAGTGTTTGATTTTCTGTTCTTGTGTCAGTTTGCTGAGAATGATGGTTTCCAGGTTCACCCATGTCCCTACAAAAGACACAAACTGATCATTTTTGATGGCTGCATAGTATTCCATGGTCTATATGTGCCACATTTTCCCTGTCCAGTCTATCATTGATGGGTATTTGGGTTGGTTCCAGGTCTTTGCTATTGTAAACAGTGCTGCAATGAACATTTGTGTGCATGTGTCCTTAGAGTAGAATGATTTACAATCCTTTGGCTATATACACAGTAATGGGATTGCTGGGTCAAATGGAATTTCTATTTCTAGGTCCTTGAGGAATCGCTCCACTTTTATCTACTGCCTTCTAAGTAGTACCTCATGAAGGCTAGACCTCTCTAGTTCTAGATCTGTCTCAATTCTCTTCCCTTGCTTTTTTTCACTCCCAAATCTTATTTTAGCATTTTTCACTTTGGGTCTTTCATTCACTAAATGAATGTTTATTGAGATCCCACCATGTGGTCTGCATTGTTTTAGATGCATGAAAGAGAGGAATGAACGGGAATCCTGGCTGTCACACAACATCCACAGTAGTGTGGGCACAGAGAGTAAAAGTAAACAACAGAATACATAACGTATTTTCAGGGAGCTAGTGCTAAGAATAAAACACAGCAGCTTATAAGCCTAGAGAATAAAAGTGGGGCAGGGAAGTCTCTTTTAAATATGTGGTCAAGAAAGACCTACAAGGGAAAAGGAGAACCGAAACTGTTTTAATTAGGCTGCCATAACAACACATCATAGACTGGAGAAATTTATTTTCTCACAGTTCTGGAGGCTTTGGAGTCCAACATCGAGATGCCAGGACAGTCTGTTTCTGTTGAATATTCCCTTCCTGGCTTGTGGACAGCTACTGTGTCCTCACATGACAAGGGGAGAGACAGAAAACTCTCTAGTTTCACTTCATATAAGGGCACTAATCCCATCATGAGGGTCTCACCCTAAATACCTCATTTTAATCTAGTTACCTCCAAAATCCCCCTTCTGCAAATACCATTAAGTTGAAAGTTTAGGCTTCAACATATTAAGTATGGGGAAAAACAATTCATTCCATGGCGAAGCCCTGAATTACGTCAATGAGTAAAGATCTGATGAATGAGATATTCCAGGTGGAGTGCCATGAAGCAAGAATCAGCTTGGAGAATTTGAGGGACAGAAGGCCAGTGTAGTTAAAACAGAACGAGAAAGTGGGGGAGTGATAAGAAGAAGGTTGGAGAGACAGATAAGGGCCAGTGCATGCAAACATTATAGGAGCACTGAGGAATTCAGGAATTATTTTGAATATAATGTAAATACACAGATGGATTTTGAGAAAGAACATTACTTGATCTAATTTATATTTAAAAGAAAATCCCCCCCACCTCCCCTGCCGCTATGTGGAGAATTGACTAAAGTGGGAATACAAGTGAAAGCATCCTTGTTCCTTGTTTGGAGGCTCTTAGAAAAGTCTAAGTGGGAGATAATGATCCTGGTTTAACAGTAGTGGAAATAGTGACAGGTGATGGGACTCAGTATGTATTTTAAAGGTAGAACCAACAGGACTTGCTGATAGAGTAGATATTGAAAGCAAAAAAAAAAAAAAAAGAGTGAGATAATGAGATCAACGAAGGCTTATTTCTTAGTTTTGTCTTCAGCAATGACATAAACAGTGGTACCATTTGCTGAGATTAAGTAGAATTAGACAAGAAGGGGAGACATGATAAGACGAAAGTTAAGGGTTCAATTTAACATATAAAATTGAAATGTCTCTTAATATCCAAATAAAGGCTTAATGCTGAGAAAGCCAATGGAAGGCTTACAAATGAACATATAACTTGGAAGCCATCAGCAGAGACATGGTATTTAATTCTATGAAACTAAATGAGGTCACTTAGGAGTGTCTGGAAAAATAAGGACTATTTGTCTGTTTTCATACTGCTATAAAGAAACTACCGGAGACTGGATAATTTATAAAGAAATGAGGTTTAATTGACTCATAGTTCTGCATTGCTGAGGAGACCTCAGGAAACTTACAATCATAGCAGAAGGTGAAGGGGAAGCAGGTGTCTTCTTCACAAGGAGACAGGAGAGAGAGCAAAAGACAGAGAGAGAAGGGGGAACTTTGAAAGACTTTTCAAACCATCAGCTCTCATGAGAACTCCCTCACTATCATGAGAATAGTGTAGAGGAAACCACCCCATGATCCAATCACTTACCACCAGATCACTCCCTAGACACATGCAGATTACAATTTGAGATGAGATTTGGGTAAGGACACAGAGCCAAACCGTATTAGAGGCCAACAGGTGAACTCTAGTGCTGCACATTTAGAGACTGGTAATAGGAGAAAAAGTTACCAATGGTATTGAGAAAAGGCTAGCAGAGCTGCAGAAAGAAAACCCAGGAAAGTGTTCAACCATCCCATACTCTGCTGAAAGCCTAAGGTGGAAAGGGACAGTAAATGCATCACTAGACTTGACAAGATAAAAGCCAATGGCTACCTCCATTTTTAGTAGACTTTTAGTGGTGTGACGGTGACAGAAAAAAACTAATTGGAACAGGTTAAAGAGAGAATTGGGGAAAACAAAGCGTAGGAAGCCAGTAGAGACATTTCTTTCAACATGTTCGGCTCTTGAAAGAGATCAGAAAAATGTGGCAGCAGCTAGAGAGAATAATGGGTAAGGGAAAATTTTTTAAGACAGAAAATAATATCAAATTTGTATGCTAATGGGAATCACTTGGGAGAGAATTAAGTCATAAGAAAAAAGAGATGGAGAGAATAACTGGAAGAAAAAAGACCTTGAGCAGGCAAGAGTGGATAGAATCTTGTGCCTAAGGAGAGAGTTTGGACATACTGAACAGCAGAGAGAATTCACTGAATCCAATAGAAGAAAAGTCAGGGTATGGCTTCACATGCAAGTATGTTTTGAAAATTTGGTAAGGGAAAGATGGATGAGTTTTCTTCCGAATGAAGAGGTAGGAGATCGAATTTGAGGTTTGAAGAGAGAGCAAGTGTGTGGTAACTTTCACAGTAAACGAGAAAGTAAAATTATATCTTCTTTATAATAAAAGGAAATTTCTCTTGAAACTTAATTCCCATAGGCAACATTGTTTGCATAGATAATTATTTCAAATAATGTCACATATAATGAAGCCCACATTTCCAAGAAATATAACCCTGCTCTTATTCAAGTAAGCAAAGTATTCCTTTCTTACAAAACTAATACTACACTAATGAAATTTTGCTAGCAAAATCTACCACATTGCTCATTACCTCCTATTAAGTAAAATCTTATTATATCTAATACTCTCTTTTTTATTAAGGAACTAAACTCTGTTAACCATATTTAGTTTGTTTTGGATAAAGAAAGTCCATATTTTTCAAGCAAGAAGCAATTATTTTAAAGAAAATAAGCTGACCATAAAAGATCTCCATTAGGTTCCAGCCCCAGCTGAGGTCCAGAAGGAGTGGGTGGATGGGCAAAAGGAACATTTGGGGGCTATAGGCAGGTCAATATGGTTTTATTCAGCAGCAGCTGTCACCAACAGCTTTCTTACACTGGCTCTCTCACACTGTCCGCCCTGTGTCAGCTACTTGAGCCAGCATCTCCCAAACATAGCTGCATGGCCGGCTTTCCCCTGCCTTCAGAGTCAGCAGCTTAATTATTTTTCTCTCTGGGCATGAGCATTAGCCATGCCGTGCCATGCCATGCCATGCCAAGCTGTGTTGTGGCTCTCCTCTGTCCATCTACAAGATGGACAGCTTTGGCTCTCTCCCTTTCTCTGGGCACAAGAGCCTGCAGAAGAGCCACGTCAGGCCAAGCCGAGCCCTGTGCACAGTGTCCCCAGGGCAATTATGTCTTTTACAGAAAATAATGGCTCAGAGCCAAGTACGAACTTACACAAACAGGTTACATAATAAGTGGAGAAGTGTGCCTGCATGCCAAACTCACTTAGCCATGCTGGCCTGGATATCTGCCTCAGTGCCTCAGCCTATTCCTTGACCAAAGCACATCCATGTGCCTTACAATCTCAATAAGGTGAAAAACACCCATTGTCACTGTATTTTCTAGAACACATACTAAACTTGAACATTAAAGAACAAAATAACCTGGAAAGATTTCCCTGAAAGTTTTAATAAGAGTATATACACATGAAGAGTTCAATTAACATTTAGATTTACTACTTCTTTTTCATTATAATTGTTAGGTTCACAACTACACCGAAGGTTCCACTTGGGGTCAGATTCCAGTCCATGCTGAGGTCTGAGGGGAGTGGGTGGATGAATGGCAGATAGCTGAAAGAACACTTTGGGAGCCGTAGGTAGATGAAGTGTAGTTTTATTCAGCAGCTCTCCCATCAGCAACTTACTCACATTAGATCTGTCACTGTTCACCTTTATCCCAGCTTTGCTCTGGCTCTGCAGCTCCTCGCAGCAGCCGGCTCCCAAGCACAGCTGCACAGCCAGTCTGCAAGGCCAGTTCTCCCTTACAGTGTTAGCAGCTTAACTCTTTCCCTCTGGAAACAAACTGATTCCTGGCTTCCCCTTGCCCTCCTTCAAGGTGACCAGCTCTTCCTTACAGTGGTCAGTAGCGTTACTCTCTGTCTCTGGGCACCAGAGCATGTACCATATCAAGCCGTGCCATACCCTGATTCCCCTCTGTCTGTCTGCAAGATGAACAGCTCTGGTTCTCTTTATCTGGGCGTCAGCAACTCCTGTTCAGCATTAGCAGGACAGTTATACCTTCTACAGACAATAGTGGCTCAGAGCCAAGTATGAACTTACACAAACAGGTTATATAACAAGTAGAGCATGTGCCTGTGTACCAATCCTACTGAGTCATGCATGCCTGAATGTCTACCTCAGCCTAATTCTCGACCAAAGCACATCCATGTACCTTACAATAATAATGGAGCTCTATCAATCAATAAATACAAAACAAATTAAACATTGAATATTATACAAATACATATGTTTTGTGAAGAATATATTATTAGAATCTCATTTATTTAGCATCTGTCTCGTCTATAATTCTAGTTTAAGTCACTTTCTCTCTATATAAATATTACTGTCTTCTCCTCTTTCTACAATCACCATGGAATTAATGTCTAGTGAAATCTAGATTACACTCACATTCAGAATATGCAAAATCTGGGTTGATCTGTACATTCAGTTAGGACTCAAGGGTGAACAGCTGCTGCTGCTCAGGCTCCCTGGGCAGTTGATTCTGAGCCAGGGACTAGCCTACAGCAAGCTTGCTAGGAAGTGCTGTAGGTATCAGCTGGAGGAAGAGAGAAGGAAGCAGGATTGAGCAGAGTGAGGTTGTGTTGCAGTACATTCTCAATAAGGTCCTCAGTTGAAACCACGAGAGCACTGCAGGTAGGATGGCTTTTTGGAGTTGTCACTAGCTGGGGAGAGGAAGAGAAGCCTTTGCACCCACCTTAAGCATCAGACACTGGAGTATAAATTGCCCCTGGGAAGGGGACATAATTTGTACAAGGTAGTTCTCCTCAGCTGAGGACCATTTCCAGCTGTGATCTCTCTGGCAGCAGCACTCCTGGGAGCTGGAGGAAAAGCCCTTTGGTCCTAAAGGAGAAGTGGTCAGCACATGGTTCAATACAAGAGTAAAGATTATCTTAGCTCCATTGTAAATTCGAGGGGGAAAAAATGATAGTTTTAATGGTTGCCTTTGAAAATGCAGAATCAAATTAGTTCTTCTTACAGGTAAAATATGTTTTGTGGGAACAGGAATAAGTAAAGGATTCTTTTCTGGCTTTGAATATGTGTTGACCTCAGAGAGTCCAGAGAGCTCCTGACCAGCAGCTCAGAGCTGAGAACTCTATTATGCACAAGATTCCCTATAATCACAAGAGGACTTGGATAGAACGTGACAAGTGCCATCTTTATATTTGAGGAAAGGTATTGAAGAGGTCCGTGCTGGGGATTAACTGCAAATTAGAGGATGATCAGTCAAGAGTCAATAAGTTGGTGGTCTCCACACCCCTACCAGAAATAGAAAATACTGGGAATTATTAACATAGCTATCCTCTAATGAAAATCTAGAAAATGTGACTGAATAGTAATAGTTATGGTGTCAGTAGTAATAACATTAGTTTTAGTAAGAGTAGCAGTTGAGATAGTAAAGCCACTTATTAAGTAATGGATATGTTCTACATATCAGACATTGTATTAAGGATCATAATTTAATTACAAAAAGTAAAAATAATTTCCAAGGCTTCCTGCTGATGACAAGCAGAACTAAAACTCAGCTACCTGTCTATATGACTCCAAAATATTATTTTTACTACATAAATGACAGTCTAAGAAAAAAAAAGCTTTTAAACTCAAATTCCTTCGAAAGTTACACAAATAAAAATGGGTGGAGTGGGCTGCTGTGATGGTTAATACTAAGTGTCAGCTTGATTGGATTGAAAGATGCAAAGTACTGTCTCTGGGTGTGTCTGTGAGGGTGTTGCCAAAGAAGATTAACATTTGAGTCAGTGGACTGAGAAAGCCAGATTCCTCAATCTAGGTGGGCACAATCTAATCATCTTTCAGTATGGCCAGAATAAAAGCAGGCAAAAGAGCCTGAAAATACTAGACTGGTTTAGTCTTCTGGCCTCCATCTTTTTCCCATGCTCGATACTTTCTGCCCTCAAACATCGGACTCCAAGTTCTTCAGCTTTGGGACTTGGACTGGCTTCCTTGCTCTCAGCTTGCACATGGCCTATTGTGGGACTTCACCTTGGAATTGTGTGAATCAACACTTCTCCATATACTTTCTTTTATATATACCTCTATCCTATTAGTTCTGTCCCTCTAGAGAGCCCTGACTAATACACTTGCACATAACTTGCATTGCACATGCTATTCGAGTAACAGAAGCTTAGATAATTTGGAGAAAGGGGATAATTAATACTCAATTCCCATCAAATGTTATCATTTGCAAATGTTGGTCCCATCTGACCGAATATACCAACTTTTCAAGAAAAGCAAAAAAATACATAATGTGAATTCACCCCTTTACTGTTGAATTAATTTTAAAATAAATAAATGTTAAACAAAACATTCCTGGGACAAGATTCAGGCATGGATCTTGAATTAGAAAGAGTTTGTTATTCTAGATGTCAATCTATTCTTGGTTGAATTGGTTGAATTACAACCATAAAGCAAGAACGCATGGAAAAAGAAGATAGAAAGGGGAGCTTCGATGGTAAACCTGGAGTAAAAGCAAAACCATGGCTGAGACCTCAGCAGGTGGCCAACATTATTAGTTGGGCAGCAACAACACAAAGGAACTTGGCTAAGAGTGGACTATATCAGTTCAGCAGCAGTGGATTGAAGCATATTGAACACTGGAGGCAGTAATTTGTGGGGTTGGAAGACTTTTTGTCTCTATTATCAAAGGATATTGCCCAAAAGAAGGAAAAGAGCTTCGAGAGTAACACATTAGGCCACATGAGGATTTGGCAGCTCTGAATATGGCCCTAGAAATTGGTAGGAGAAATTGACAGCTGGGTTGTTGCCTTTGAGTTAAAACAATCAGGCTGAGAAGATCCTGGAGCAGCTGCCACTTGGAAACTTCATTGAGCAATGTGAAATAGGAGGAAAGCCTGGGCTTTGAACTCAGATGAATCTCAGCTGGTCAGAGCTAACTTGCAGGATATTGAAAGAGTTAGAAACAAATATATGTATAGGTACTTGAACAGAATTTGAGTATAGACTAGCTTTGGCCAGAATTCGGTGAGTAGGATGAGAAGGAGCTTATGGCAGAAATGAAAACATCCTAAGCAGGAGAAGAGGGATAAAAACATTTCCTCTGACCCAGACCTGAAGACATGAAATGATTATGTCTAAGCATTATTATGAAGAGATGCAACAAAGTAGCTGATTTAAATATTAGCCAAAAACAATACAAATTAACTGCTAACCACCTTCTCCTGCAAACTGGTAGGCACTCCCAGAAAGAATGAAACAGGTGGCATTTGAGTGGGCAACATGATTAAGAGGTAAGATTTTTGCCCTAGGAATAGCAGGCCCTAATTATTCTCATTATATTATGAATACATCAAAAGTTTGGGTTTGGTAAGAGGATGCAGAGAGGTTTAAAAAAATGTGAAAGAAAGAAGAATACCAACAGCCAACTTTGCATATTGACAATACTGCCCAAGCCTAGTCAAAATCAAATAATTCCTTTCAATGGCCATGCCCAGTGAATCAAAGAATGAATGAATCACACAGAAACATTTGATCATTTTTAAGAATCTCTACCTCTAAAACATATGCTAAAATATTATGGAGACAGCCCAAGACTGAATATGACAATATCGGAACTCTAGTGACCACTCACCGGTCATGTGACCTTGAACAAGGTGCTTAACCTCTTTATCTTCAGCATCCTTTTCTGCAAAGTAGAGATAATGAGACCTGCTTGTCTTTCTTATCCGGTTATTAATGAAGATTTAGTTGAATAATAAATGTCTCAGAAAACTATAAAATCCTGTGTCAGTATGTCATTCTAATAGTTTTGTTTCTATAAAATAAACCTCCTTAAAACTTTTCTTTGCTACTGTCACTCACACTCTATACATTTAAGGATGATCCATTGTCTAGCAAAAAATGAATATCTTGAAAGCATTCATATATTTGACTCCAACTATTCACTTCTGAATTCTCCATACTAACAAATTTTGTACTATTATGGACTGGTTCTTTTATTCAATCTACGAATTGACTTCAGAAGAAAAAAAAAACCCTTTAAGACTCAACTCAGTTTGCCTTCCTTTTTAGATGAATCCAGCCCATAATGATCTCCTCTTTATGTGAATGTTCATCCCTTATTATTCGTATTGTTAATTTAGTAATTTATAGTTGTCTAGGGTTTTTTTCTTACCAGTTTTCTAATGCTTTTGAGCACTTTTATCTCATACATTATTAAAATCTCCCTCTGATTATGTCTTATTTCCCCAACTATACTGTATGTAAATTGAAGATAGCAGGGCTACCCCCTGAACATATTTCTATTTCTCCCATCAGTTAGTGGTATTAATACAATAGAAAGCTCCTCCTAAAAACCTGAATCTATTTCATTGCTGCCACTGCAATCACTGAACTTCTGTAAATCTGCCCTGCCTTGCAGAAACTCTTGGCTTCACAGCCACAACCCACTGCAACCGAGCTTGGCCTCTCAAGTGCAAAAACTCAGTCACAATATCATTCTGACTTGGGTTTATTCAGAACTCACTTCACTGATCATAGCTCTGTCTGTGATGTGCCCTCACACATATTTAGATTGTAAGGCTACATACCATTATCAGGAACTGTCAGGCCGAAGTCTTGCCTATGCAATAAGTATTGCATAAATTTCAACTTTTCTTGCCATCTCTTCCAATATTTGTTATCTCAAATGATTATCAAGAATCAATTACTTACTGACCTGTCTTCTCTGCCCCTTGACTAAAAACTAGTAGAGCAGAGAGAAGTGGGCAGCCAAAGTCTATAAGCCCTGGGCATTTCTCTCCTCATGTCCCATCTTTCTGGCCTGGTGATGCCCAATACCATGCCCACTAGTCCCATATGACCATTAAGCACATGAAATGTGGCTAGTGAAACTAAGAAGCAGAATTTTAAATTTAATTTTAATTTATGTAAATTTATACACTGAGGCAGAGTGAAATGTTTCTTTATTAAACAAAACTTTATAATATGTTCAGGATTACTTTTCACTTTATCCATTGACAATGTAACAAAATAAGGTGTGCTGTAAGTGTAAAACATACAATGGAGTCTGAAGATTTAGTATGCAAAAAATAAAATAAAATCACTTCAATGGTTTCTATATGATGACTAGTTGAAATGATATTTGGACACAGCAGACTATATAAAAGCATATTATTAAATTAACTTTATGGCTTCATTTTTTACTTTTTTAATGTGACTACCAAATGTTGACTATTGGATACATGGCATGTATTATTTTCCTATTGGATGGCGCTGCTCTGGCTCACCACCTGGTACATGCAAAGTGTTAATAACTAAGAATGTTATATACATTATTCCACTTCATGCTCACCATGAATTCTGTATCATAGGTGAGAAAACTGAGGTTTAGGAAGATGAAATGACATCAATATTACACAGCTGGTAAGTGATGGAGCTAGGATTCATACTTAGATATGTTTCTCACCAAAGCCCATACTGAACAATTGATTGATTGGGATATGTATTTACCTCCTTGCATTACAAAATTACTGCTCTAATTTATTCAGATATTTATTTTTTTAAATATAGCCCAAATTGCCTGAACAATTACAAACAATAAAAAGTTCAGGCAAAAGTTGGACAAAAACCCAGTCTGGATTGTTTCCAAAAGAGTCCAAATTAGGCCAGTCAAAAGTATGATAATGGAAACACAATGAGGAAACAACTGATAGGATCACAGAACTACCAAAACTCAAATGAGGCATAGTTTTAAATATTCCCGAAGCACTGTTGCAAACATGTACTTAAAACAATAATAAAATGATTCATTTCTCACCATTTTCTCATTTCATTCCTGAAGGAAGTATTCCAAGCAATTCAGTCTTGACCAATTGGCCTTCATCAGAATAATGAGTAGAGTATTAGTATATTTTTGGAATCCGAAGAATTGCTCCAAAGAAGGCTATTTGCAACTTGAATTTATACCCACTTCACTTTAATTTCTGTATCTTTCCAGGCTTTCAAACTGCCTTTAGAAAGTAGCAGTGATGGTGACATTTGACCAGACTCCTGATGCTGCTTCAGAGACACAGTCTCATGCAGAAATGGAGTATGATGATGCTCTCATCCATTGTGGAAATCTAAATTTTTTTTCTGCAACTATAAAATGGTAAGGGTAAGGCTGATAAGTGAGACTGGTTTAACAGTTCATCATGTCACTGGAGGTGTTGATTCTTCAAGTATATTTCCTGAGTAAATAATCTAATAGTGCTGAAACTCTATATCTGAGCTCTATAAATTATTGATCAGTACTATTAAGCTCAAAGAAATCCTTTTGAACATTTTTCACAACTACAATTACTCTCTTTCTTATACACACACATACACACACACACACACACACACTTGCAAGTATATCTTTGCACAAATATGTATCTTTACTTATACGGGTTTTACTTTGCATTAGGACAAAAATGTTTCTATGGAATAAATCAGGAGTGCTATTTGAAATCAAGTTGCATGTCATTTTATGTAATGATGCTAGGTGAGCCCAGATTCTTTTGGCAGTGTTAGTCCTATTCAAAATTGTAAAAATATGCTCCTCTTTTGAATGGATTAAAATCAGTCTTCTTTCTGAAATCTAGAGCGTGCACACCCAGATGTAAGTCAAACATGTGGTTAAGGTGCATTTTCTCACAATAATCTATTTACATTTTGTGAAGAAACTCTTGAAGCCTGGAAAGATTCATGATACTTAGGAATGAATATTTAACAGTATAAATTTCAGACAGACAGATATTGGGGAGAAAATATGAAAACAGAGCTATTTCTTCCTCAAATGGTGTCATTTGGGCTGCTACCTACTCACAATGCCAGTCTTGCTCTTCAGAATCCCACTTAGTTGGAAATTTACATGTAAATTTTAGCTCTCCAATCAATTTTCCCTCCCTTTTTCTTTCTTTCCTTCAGCAAATATTTACAGTGAATGCTACATATATGTTTCCTGCGCCTGGCTCATGTAAACACACACCTTTTGGATGTCAGTTTAGGTGGTATGGTCACAGCAGGACAACTTTAAGCCATTTGGAAATAATGGCAAAAGAAAGAAAAATAGATGCCCAAACCTCTCTCTCCCTTCTGAGAGTTTCCCAAATATCCCTGACCTGAAGCCGGAATCTTTCAGCTCTCTTTGAAGCCTCTGCTGCTTGTTTTGCTCCTGCAGCTTTCTCCAGCTGCTGTCACATCTGTCTGAGATCACAGCAAGCTTGGCTGCTTTAATACTTTGGTATCTGTTATGTTAGCTCCTGCTGGAACCTGGCACCTCAACTCTTCTATCAGCTCAGATCATCGTCATTACCATCCAGGCTGACCTCAGTCTCAGCCAGCGGCTCTCATGTAGTCTCCCTGTCAGAGGCACACCTCAGGCAGTAGACAGTCACAAACTACTCCCCACGGCTGTGGGAAGAGGTTACATATGACTGCTAAGCTCAGTCATATTTTATCAAAGCCTTTGATCTCCGGTTTGATCTTTGCCAAGATCTGTGACACAAACAGGTCTTTGCTCACATGGCAACTGGTGCTTACTAACTCAGTTCCCTTTTTTTTTTTTTTTTTTTTTTACTTTGAGCATCCTGCTGTCTGTATATTAATGTCGTCTAACACTAAATGAAAGGTCAAAGTAAAAATAGGTGCTTTGTGATAGAAGACATTTTTTTCTTTCACCCTATTGGCTTTTTCCAGGGTCCCACACTTTTGCAAAGCTTTTCTTTGTACCTCCCTGAAGGGCATCATTAGATCGTTTTCTGTCAGTTCCTTTTTTTGTCTTGCAATAGGTAAGTTTTAGAGGGACCATAAGGTAAAATAATGCTATATGTCTTGCACATTAACTTTATTAGATAAACATGTATCATTCATTTACTTATAACTGTTGAAAATATTAAATGTTTATCTACTAAAATAAGAATTACCACGAATAAATGAATGATACTTCATCAAGATATGACCCCAAAATATCTTTCTGTGTGTATGTTTATTTTGAATGGCTCTTGAAAAAAAAAATAGTTCCGTTTAAAGGAATAATGAAAACCATTGTAATGAAGAGAATTCTGAAAACCCAGAAGAAGTGAAAGAAGTCAGACACACACTCAGAATATGAACACTCAACAGGGGCAAGGACTGTGAACTTGACTCCTGGGGAACGGGAAGCCTTTCTGGGATTTAAGAGTGAGAATGGAAATGCCGGAAGCACAGAAAGAATCATTTGAATAGTGGCAGTAAGCAGAAATGGAACAGATGGACTGCTTAGAGGCAGAGGGTTTCCATGAAGAGAATCATTCAGGTAAAGACTAGGCCAGCAGTGGAGTGGGAGAAAAAAAGCTGCAAATTTAAAGTGAGGCAGCAAGATTTGGCAATCGATGTGACAAATAAAGGGCAGGGATCTATAAAGCTCTCCCGGGGGTGTTGAATTTGGATGTCATAGAGAAAGACTGAAAACCAAAGCTGCTGCCTCCTGTGGAATACTATTAAGGAGATAACTACAGTGAGAAAGACATGTACAAAAATAATAATAACATCTTGCCCTAGCTCCAACCATTCTGACCATCACCAGGTCTTATTAAGCCGATTAAATTAAAAAAAAAAAAAAAAAAAAAAAGACTGAAAGTCATTCCAAATTTAAGAAATCTATAGTTTCAAATACATGAGAAAAACATGATCAGAATATGATACAAATAAAATCAAAAAGGCATTATCACACAACGAAACCAGACAAAAGATTAAGTTAAAGATTTGGCCACTGATTGACCCAGATTTTTATCTTTTATGTTGCCATAATATAATGGATCATATATAAGAATGATGAATAATAGCAACAGGCAGTATGACATTATAATAGGACTTTATTATCTGAGCAACCTGGGGCTTACTGTCAGCTCATCAGCTAATCACATGTGGACCTCCTGACATTCTTAACATAGACTCACCTAATTGTTGTACCTCAGTGGCTATTGCTTCTCAGCCTTTATCTTCAGCTATTTCCCCTGCTCAGATCTTAATTTTGGAGTACCCCAGGACTTATTCCTCAGCCTTCTTCTCTAAATATGCTCCCTTTTTAAGAGATACTATCTTGTCCCATGGCTTAAATACCATCAATGTGCAAAATGATTCTCAAGTTTCTATTAAATATCCCTAACCCTGAAATCTTCATTCAGCTCCAGGCTCATAACCTTACTAAATTTCTCTATAAACATATCTAACATATATCTCATAGTTAATGTGTCCAGTACTGAATTCCGGATTTCTCCCCAACCCGTCCATTTTTTTCCCCAGTCTACTTATGTGTATTAGTCCGTTTTTCACCCTGCTGATAAAGATATACCAAACACTGGGCAATTTACAAAAGAAAGATGTTTAATTGAGCTTACAATTCCATGTAGCTGGGGAAGCCTCACAATCATGGTGGAAGGCAAGCAGGAGCAAGGTCCCATCCCATCTTACATGGGTGGCAGCAAAGAGGGAATGAGGCAGATGCAAAAGCAGAAACCCCTAATAAAACCATCAGCTCTCATGAGACTTATTCACTACCACAAGAACAGTATGGGGGAAACCACCCTCCATGAATCAAGTATCTGCCACCAGGTCCCTCCCACAACATGTGGGAATTATGGAAGTACAATTCAAGATGAGATTTGGGTGGGGACACAGAGCCAAACCATGTAATTCTGTCCCTGGCCCCTGCCAAATCTCATGTTCTCACATCTCAAAATCAGTCATGCCTTCCAACAGTCCCCTAAATTCTTAACTCATTTCAGCATTTACTCAAAAGTCCATAGTCCAAAGAGACAAGGCAAGTCCCTTCCACCTATGAGCCTGTAAAATCAAAAGCAAGCCAGTTATTTCCTAGATACAATGGGGGTATAGACATGGGGTAAATATAACTATTCCCAGTAGGAGAAATTGGCAAATACAAAGGGACTACAAGGCCCATGCGTGTCTGAAATCCAGTGGGGCAGTCAAATCTTAAAGCTCTAAAAGGATCTCCTTTGACTTCCTGTCTCACATTCAGATCATGCTGATGCAAGAGGTGGGTTCCCATGATCTTGGGCAGCTCCACCCCTGTGCCTTTGCAGGGTACAGCCTCCTTTCTGGCTACTTTCATGGGCTGGCATTGAGTGTCTGCCACTTTCCCAGGCACACTGTGCAAAGTGTTGGTGGATTGGCCATTTTGGGATCTGGAGGATGCGTGGCCTTCTTCTCACAACTCCACTGGGTGGTGCCCCAGTAAGGACTCTGTGTGAGGGCTCTGACCGCACATTTCCCTTCTGCACTGCCCTAGTAGAGGTTCTCCATGAGAGACCCACCCCTGCAGCAAATTTCTGCCCGGGCATCCAGGCATTTCCATATATCTTCTGAAATCTAGACAAAGGTTTCCAAATCTCAATTCTTGACTTCTGTGCACTCACAGGCTCAACAGCACATGGAAGCTGCCAAGGCTTGGGGCTTGCACCCTCTAAGCCACAGACCAAGCTCTACTTTGGCCCCCTTTCAGCCATGACTTGAGTGGCTGGAACATAGGGGATCAAGTCCCTAGGCTGGCCCATGAAACCACTTTTTTCCACCTAGGCCTCCAGGCCTGTGATGGGAGGGGCTGCTGTGAAGACATCTGGCATGACCTGGAGACATTTTCCTACTTGTCTTGGTAATTAACATTTGGTTTCTTGTCACTTATGCAAATTTCTGCAGCTGCCTTCAGTTTCTCCTCAGAAAATGGGTTTATCTTTTCTATCACATTGTCAGGCTGCAAATTTTCTGAACTTTTATGTTCTGCTTTCCTTATAAAAATGAGTGCCTTCTGACAAAGGTCTAATATCTGGAATCTACAAAGAACTAAAACAGATTTGCAAGAAAAAACCAACCCATTCAAAAGTAGGCGAAGGATATGAACAGACACGTCTCAAAAGAAGACATTTATGAGACTAACAAACATATGAAAAAATGCTTATAATCACTGGTCATTAGAGAAACGCAAATTAAAACCACATCGAGGTATCATCTCATGCCAGTTAGAATGGCTACCATTAAAAGATCTGGAGACAACAGATGCTGGAGAGGATGTGGAGAAATAGGAACACTCTTACACTGTTGATGGGAATTTAAATTAGTTTAACCATTGTGGAAGACAGTGTGGTGATTCCTCAAGGACCTAGAAACAGAAATTCTATTTGATCCAGCAATCCCATTACTGGGTATATACCCCAAGGATTATAAATTGTTCTACTATAAAGACATACACACACACACATATGTTCACTGCAGCACTGTTTACAATAGCAAAGACCTGGAACCAACCCAAATGCTCATCGATGATAGACTAGACAAGGGAAATGTGGCACACATACACCATGGAATACTACAAAGCCATAAAAAACAATGAGTGTCTGTCCTTTGTAGGGACTTGGATGAATCTGGAAACCATCATTCTCAGCAAACTGACACAAGAACAGAAAACCAAACAACACATGTTCTCACTGTTAGGTGGGTGTTGAGCAATGAGAACAAATGGACTTAGGGAGAGAAGCATCACACACTGAGGGCAGTTGTTGGAGGGGAGGCTGGGGAGGGACAGTGGGGAGTGGGGAGGGTGGGGAGAGTTAACATGGGGAGAAATGCCAGATATAGATGAAGGGAGAATGGAGGCAGCAAACCACCTGGTTATGTATGCACCTATGCAACAAGCCTGCATGACCTGTACATGTACCCAAGAACCTAAAGTACAGTAATAAAAAAAAAGAGTGCCTTTAACAGTATCCAAGTCACCTCTTGAATGCTTTGCTACTTAGAAATTTCTTCCTCCAGACACCCTAAATCACCTCTCTCAAGTTCAAATTTCCACAAATCTCTAGGGTAGGGGCAAAATGCCACCATTCTCTTTACTAAAACATAACAAGAGTTACCTTTACTCCATTTCCCAGCAAGTTCCTCATCTCCATCTGAGACCGCCTAAGCCTGAAACTTACTTTCCATATTGCTATCAGGCTTTTGGTCAAAGTCATTCAACAAGTCTCTAGGAAGTTTCAAACTTTCACTCATTTTCCTGTCTTTTCCAGAGCCCCAAATTGTTCCACCTTCTGCCTGTTAACCAGTTCCAAAGTCAATGCCACATTTTCGAGTCTCTTTTCAGTAATTCCCCACTATACTGGTACCAATTTACTGTATTAGTCTATTTTCATGCTGCTGATAAAGATATACCCGAGACTGGGCAACATGCAAAAGAAAGAGATTTAACTGAACTTACAGTTCCATGTGGCTGGGGAAGCCTCAAAATCATCATGGAAGGTAAAGAGGAGCAAGTCACATCTTACATGGATGGCAGCAGGCAGAGAGAGAATGAGGAAGATGCAAAAGCGGAAACCCCTGATAAAATCATTATATCTCATGAGACTTATTCACTACCATAAGAACAGTATGAGGGAAAATGCCCCCATGATCCATTGATGTCCGACTGGGTCCCTCCCATAACGTGAGAATTATGGCAGTACAATTCAAGATGAGATTAGGGTGGGGATACAGAGCCAAACCATATCAACATCTCAGCTTACCAGTATCACCATCAACCTAGATAGCCAAGTAAGAAATTAGGAGGCAACCTTGATTCCTTTCTATCATCCATTATATCAAACCCATTGTGTATCCTGTTGACTCCATCTTCAAATATATCCTATAATCATCCATTTCTCTCAAATTCACATTTATTACCAGTCTATGATGTCATCACATCTCACTTGACTAAAATGGCCTACTAAGTGATCCTCTTTCTGCCAGATGAGCTTTCAAAAATATATATTAGATCAATCTCATGTTATGTATATGCATACTATATGTGAAACATATAACATGAGATAATACATGTACAAAAATATTTCAATCAAATTTAAAACAAAAAGCAACTTAGAAGAACCTAAAAGCTCTCTGTGATCTGGTTCCACAGTCCTCTTCAACCTCATCCGGTGATGCTCTCTCTCCCGCTTATTCATGATGCTCCCGACACACACACCTCAGTTTTGCTTTTCTTCATGTGCTAAACCTTTATTGTTACACCTGCTATTGCTCGATTTAAAATGGTCTGCTCCATATCTTTGTAAGCCTAGCTTCTCTTTTTTTCAGTTTGCTTTTTAGTGTCACCCCTGAAAGGACCTTCCTTAAACACCAAATCTAACATGGCTAATCCTCAATCATAGTCACTCGGCCACAACCCATGGTTCTTACTTATAGGTTCACTACTTCATTCTCAGCAGCCAGAAAAGTGCTTAAAACAATGTAAATGCCCAATAAATATTTGTTTCTTAATTAGTCTGGGCCTTGGTTACCTCATTTATATATTTAAAAGCTATATTAGGTGACTCCCAATTTTATCCAGTTGTATCATTTATTTTAAATAACTCGAGAAAATAAGAAAAGTTTTATAGACTCCCAGATTAACACAATGTAGACACTTAATAAGTGTTTGTTAATAAATAAACTTATATCTAAGCTGGTTTTTGTACATAGGTAGTCACCAGAGCCTCTGACATACTGCTCCTTAATGTGCAAAAGGGAGGTTTGATTTGCCTCCCACTAATTTTATCTAATTCACCAGAGTAAATGCCTCCTTAGCAAACTCTTCACAAACACAAGGCAGTGAGAGCTGAAAACCAGCTGGCAGGCGTTAGTACTATAGCATGTCTTGTTCACAGGCAGTATCTTTTCTGATTGGTCAGTCTTTGTATCATATGGAGGTTAAATATTTTGATTCTCACACATCTTATAGTTCTCAACTCATGGCTCTATTTAAGCCTATCAGCTCTCAGAACTTTCACACAAAGATCTCAGTTGAAGTCTTTCAGTTAAGATTATACTAGGCAATAAATGGGCACTAAGCCAATTTAATATTCTAAACCAAGTACCAGAAGGAGTTAATGGAGAATACTGGTCATATTTGTTTACAGCATATGTGACTTCATAAAATAAGTACCTAGTCTTTCCTAAAATTCGTTTGATTCCTTATTGATTGGATTGGAGTTTGTGGGTTTGTGAGCTTTTTTTTCTTTTTACCTTGTTTTGTATTTTTCTGAATTGAGTTTTGATGAGCCTGTTCTGCCTCCTAGAAATATTTTCCCAAGTTATTACACACTTGGTGGTATTATTTGTATCCATCAGAACCACAAAGGAGATGCATTTGAGAAAGTGATTTAAAGATGTTATTGCTTCCATTTCTTTATGAGTTCACTGAGGAAAGCCTGGGCATCGTATAGATTTCTGCCATATCAAGAATTACTTTGTCTTTTAAAAGTTTAAATAATGTTGTTGCATAATGAAAAATTATTTGTGATCTGTTCTCAGTCTTCTCAAAAAATATTGGAAATAAAATCTAATTAGAACAAAAAGACAGGGATATTTAGGCTCAGCATTTCAGTATAGCAACGAATCAGTTTTATAATTATTTTGAAGTGTCAGAAAAATTTGTCTTCACATCACTACAATAACTAAAACATTAATTAGTGTTCACTGGCTATTCTAAAATCTCATCATAAGTAAAAATTCTGTTTTATAATAAAATCTCTTCTTAAATATCTGAACTTATTAAAAATAAAAAAGAAAATATATATTTTTAAAATAATGTAAATGTAAAATATTTTAAGTGAAGCTTAAAGTTCTCAAAATTATATTTCTATTCAGCCTTAAAAGAACATTGAAAATATTTTCAAAATCACTCATGAATCATGGTTTCCTTTTGATGTTATTTATCGGTAAATAATATATGCAAGGTATCACTTTCCACTGTAATTATATATCTGTATCTTATCACAAATAGTAGATTGTGAGATTCTTGGGAAAAGAACATGGGTTTCATTGCCCTGTACATGCTCTCATATTACTCAGGAACTTGTACATGACAGGCACTCAATTTAAATGAAGGTATGAAATTCACAATGCTCTTATTTTGCTTATGAAAAATTAACGAGGTTACTTTAATTCAGTTTTGAGATTTTGACATTCAAGAGACATTGGCCAAACAAATCCCTTTCCCTAATGGGTACTCATACTTCTATTTTTGGAACTGTTGCTGTTGCAAGCAGCAATAACTTCAGAAACATCAGAAATAAATTGCAGCAATGCCAAACACTCAGATTCAGGGTAGACCCATCAGTTCACAGTTTGGTCTGAAAAACTTTTTCTACTTTAATTAAAAGTAACCTAACAGGAAGTCCCCAAATTGACCAGTTTTCCCAGTATTTTTTATATTTGAAGTTAACATCAAACTAAAGCTCTTGCATCCTCTTCAGACAAGTGTTGATTCCCTGGTCCTATTATAGACCCAATGGGTGCCTCTATCATAAAACGTGAACAGAGATTACCTAAAGTTCTCATTTTACAATGTTAAGTGAATAAGCCAAGCTGGCTTAGAAATGCCTTTTTATATAAATGTAGAAAATGAAATAATAAGTACTGTGATTTCACAAATGTTAAATAGAAATGTAAAAAGTAAAGTAAAAAATAAAATAAAAATCACTGTGGAAAGTAGAAATGAAGGAATTGCCAAATAATAGAGCATTATCTATCTCCTAAAGTCTTCAGGGAGGGGAGACAGAAAGAAAGGAGAATATTTTTTTAATAAAAAAAAAATAAGGTGATATATTCCAAAGACTAAGGAAATTAGAAGACCTTAAAAAATATTAAGGGGATTGACTAATGAAAAAGACAAAAGAATTCTCAAAAGCTTTTCAATGACTTATAGGAGCAAACACCCTTTAAAATATCTGTTAAAAAGATCTTACACATTCATAAAAAGGAAGACTCAATGTTGTCAAGATGTTAGTTCTTCCCAATTACTTCTATAGATTCAATGCAATTCCAATCAAAATCCCAGCAAGTTATTTTGTGGATATTGACAAAATGATTCTAAAATTTTTATGGAGAGGTAAAAAATCCAGAATAGCCAACACAATATTTAAGGACAAGAACAAAGTTAGAGGATTAACACTACCTGAATTCAAGACTACTATAAAGCTATAGTAATCAGGACAATGTGGTATTGATGAAAGAATGGACAAATAGATCAATGGAACAGAATAGAGAGCCTAAAAATCGACACATGTAAATGAAGTCAACTGATTTTTAACAAAGAAAGATAGGCAATACAATAAAGAAAAGTCTATTCCACAGATGGTGCTAGAAGAACTGGATATCCACCTGCAAAAGAAGAAAAAGAATGCAGATACAATCTTACACACTTCATAAAAATAAATAAATAATGGATTATAGACCTAAATATAAAATGCAGAAGTGTAAAACTTCTAGAAGATAACATAAGAGAACACCTAGATAACCTTGGGTATGGGAATGACTTTTAAGATACAATTCCAAAGGCATGATTCATGAAAAAAAAAATGATAAGCTAGAACTTAATTACAATTAAAGACGTCCCCTGTGCAAAAGACAATGTTAAGAGAAAGAGATTGAAATAAAACATTTGCAAAAGACATGCCTGATTAAATATTTCTACCCAAAACCTACAAAGAACACATAAAACTCAAGAATAAGAAAACAACCACATTTTAAAAATGGTCCAAAACCTTAACAGACACCTCACCAAAGAATATTTCAGAAGACAAATAAACATATAAAAAATGGTTCACTCCAACAATGAGATACCACAACAAACCTACTGGAATGGCTAAAAACCAGAACATTGACAACAGTAAATGCTGGTAATGATGTGGAACAATAGAAGCACTCATTCATTGCTGGTAGGAATGTAAAATGGTACAGCCGCTTTGGAAAAGAGGTTGGCAATTTATTACAATACTAAATGAACTCTTGCCCTATCATTCAACAGTCCACTCCTTGATATTTACCCAAAGGAGTTTTAAACATTCAATCACACAAAAATTTGCATACAGATGTTTATAGAAATGTTCTCGCTAATTGCAAAATCTTGGAAGTAACCAAGATGTCCTTCAGTAGGTGAATGGATAAAGAAATTTCAATACACCAGTCAATAGACTATGATTTAGTGCTAAAAGGAAATGAGGTATCAAGCCATGAAAAGACTTGCAAGAAACTTAAGTGCATATTACTAAGTGAAAGAAGCCAGTCTGAAAAGATCACATACTATATGACTATATGAGATTCTAGAAAAGGCAAAACTATGGAGACAATAAAAAGGTCAATGGTTGCCAGGGGCTGGCAGCAAGAGAGGGGAAAGGATGAATAGGCAAAACTCAGAAATCAGTGAAACTACTCTCTGTGTAATACTGTAACATGCATACATGTCATTATATAGTTGTCCAAGAACCATAGAATATACAACACCAAGAGTGAGCCCTAATGTAACTATAAACTGTGGGTGACAAAAATGTGTCGGTGTAGGCTCATAAATTGTAAAAAATATACCACTCTGGTGAGAGGTATTATTAATGGGGGAGGCTATGGATGTGTGGAATTAGAGAATAACAGAAAATACTGTATCTTCTGAATTTTTCTGTGAACCTAAAACTGCTGTTTGAAAAAATAAAAAAAGCATTTAAAGAATTACATATTTAATAAAAAGTGTGAAGATAAGCTGTTTTCATAGCAACTCTCTGAGTTTAGGATATGAACGTATAGCTATATATCTGCGTATATACACATATAATGGATTGAAAATTATATATCATGTAAAAGTATCATTTATAGAGTAAATTTTTAAATTATATTTGGTGAAATTAGGGAAAAGCAAATTTAAAACTACAGTGAGACACTTCTATACACCTATGTGAAGAGCTAAAATTCAAAAGACTAATAATACCACAGGTTGACAAGAATGCGAAGCAATGGGGACTCTCATTCATTGCTAAAGAGAATGCAAAATGGTACAGCCCACTTTGGAAAACAACTTGGCCATGTCTTATAAAGATACCCTAAGACCCAATAATTCCACTCCTAGAAATGAAAACATACGTCTCCAAAAAGATGTGTACACTGTATATGAATTTTTATAGCAGCTTCATTCATATATGCTCAGTTTCTGCACAAGTGGGTATACCAATGTGTATTTCTAACATTAATTCCTACAGTTGACATCAGACTCTACAGGTTACTTCACAGGATTGCCCTTACTTCAGATGCAAGCTGCATGACTTGAGAGTTACATACATTTATGAGAGGCTGGCTATAAATTCAAAGGTTCTCATGACTTTGTCAGTGCACTAATTTGCAAAACAAAAAGCCTCACAAAGCTCATTGAAGGTGCTATACTTACAAGAAAGGTTTTATTGTAAAGAATACAATCAGGAACAGCCAAATCGAAGAGACTCATAGAGGAAGTCATAACTTCTCTCTGTGCATCAGAGCACATCACCCTCCTGGCATATCAATGTCCTCACTATCCAAGAAGCTACACCAAACCTCTATGTTTAGAGTTTTTTATCAAGGTTTCATTGTGTAGGCATAATTAATTAAACATTGGCCTTGGGCTTGGATGCAATCTTAGCTTCTATCCCTGGAGGTCAGAAAGCTAAAAGTTCCAACACTCTCCAGCCGTATCCTGATATAATTTTGCTCTGCCACTTTCACCCCTATGAGTTACCTCATTAGCATAACAGAGGTATCTATATCACTCACAGAGGCCTAAGGATTTTTAAAGCTCTGTTCTGGGAACCATATATATTCTCTTTTAAATCACAATACCATACCTAAAACCTGAAAACATACCAAATATCCATCAATAACAGAATGGACAAATGCTCAAAAGCATTGTGCCAAATGAAGGAAGCAAGATATAAAACTATATATTCTATGATCCCATTTTTATGAAATTATATAAAACACTGAACTAACAACTACAGTGATGAGGGTACGGAGAGTGGGATGGGAAGACGGAGAACTGACAGTGAAAGAGAAGGGGGAGTAAACTGTCTGGAGAGATAGAAATGTCCCTCTCTTGATTGAAGTTGTAGTTACACAGCTATATAAGGTTTGTGAAGACTTGTCTAAGAGTACACTTGAAATAAGTGAATTTATCGGTCATAAATTATACCTCATCAAGGCAGATCAAGCTTATTTTTTAGAAAAGTTAATTGATTAGATGTGATACCTAGTGACACAGACTAAAAAATGAAGATTTTTACTCACTTTTCTGAAAAGAAGTAAAAACCCAAATTCTACTAACCTAAATTAGCATCAATAAAAATGAGCACTAACATAATTTTTAAATATGAATAGATTAGAAAAAGAATACCACAGTACTAATGATGTACAAAGAAAAGCAGACTTTCTACAACATAGCCAAAAATCACGAGTAAGCATTTAAACATGCAAAGTAGTAAAATAAAATTAGATTTCATTTAAATGTGATAAAAACTGTGTATTATAAGATTTATCAAAAATTACAATGTGAAAACAAACACATATCTTTGATGGTAATAAAAATTTATTTTGCTGGTTTCACTCATTATTTTCTGATATAAAATCTGTTGGGGGCAAGTGAAGAAGTGACTTTATTATCATTGACTATTTTTATTAAGTTCACCAATTAAATAGGCATCTCTAAAGCACATAAAAAGACGTCATTGGTCTACTCATTCTTAAATGTCATTATAGTGATAATGATGAGAGATGCTAATTGTCCACAATAAGAGGAGTCCTGGAACATCCTTTGTTCAGTTCCAACCACCTCATTACTAGAAATTTGCAGACTTCTATAAAAAGCTATCAGAAGGGCTGAGGGCCAATGTAATTCATTCATATGAAAAGGTCAAAAGAACATCAAGGATGACATACAATTAATCCTCATTAATTTGGGCTCAGATTATTCAGAGTCAGAGCTTCATGGAAGTTGGGGCAAACCTGGCCTTTGAAACAGCCTAAACATGAATGACGGCTTACTGCGTATGATTAGGACGAATAATTTTTAAAAGGCAGAATAGTCCATTGTGGAGAAATTGGGGACAGAACAAAAAGTAATGTGTCATGGTGGCCTTATTCCTCAATGTTGAACATACCAAAAAAAACCCAAAACTTCATACCCTAACCATTCAGTCAGAAATAATTTCATGCTGTCTAGAAAACAGGTTAATGCTAAGTACATTCAAAACCGGCTAATATGTAAACAAATTCACAAAGATCATGGTGGCCTTATTCCTCAATTTTGAACATATCAACCCCCCAAAAAAAATTTATATTTTAATCACTCAGTAAGGAATAATTTGATGATGTCTAGAAAACTGGTTAATGCTAAGTACACTCAAAACTGGCTAATGTATAAAACATAATGCCAAAGTATAAATCTATAATAAAAGAATATTTTTCAAATAATTGAAAAATCCATTGCCTCTAGCTAGGGACACGATTCCTAGATTAAAAATCTCAAGAATACTGAATTCATAATCAAACGACTGTTTGGTGAGAACAGAATTAGAACAAAGGTAAAATTGTGTTTCGTTTAAGTAAAGAATAATCTGACACAAATTGTAAAGAGAGTCAGATGGCAATTAGTTGCATCCATTAGGCATTGATTCTTGTTTGCTTCAGTTAAGGTCACTTTCTCCCCTTGCCTCTAGATATTGACATGCAGGATTTACTTACAAGTCATATTGTCACCTATTCAAATACTACATTGAACAATAATATTCTTTAAGCAATAAAGTGTTCCTTATTAAAGCATGATCTCCAACAATTTGGTGGCATAATAAATTGTTTTCTACTATGTGGCTATATACACTAGTGAATGAGACTTTAAAGTAGTGATAACTTAATTTCTATGAAGGAATGATGAGAATGGGTTTTTATGAAATATTCCTGTTTTACTTCGGCTTTGTGCAGTTTATTCTTTCAACTCTACTACATGTCAAACACTGTGTTTGGCACTGAGGATTTTATAGTAAACATACAGAATTGGCCTTTACCTTCATAGAGAATTCTGTATCTAATGGTGGAATAAAACAGCCTGCATTTGTTAATAAAAGTATCTCTATGAGGCTCTTTCAGTTCATGAGTGAATTTCTCTGAATACCTGGTATAGCTCCTGTGGTTAGTTAGATATGCAAGTCTCATAAAGCCAGTAAGAACTCACAAGGAAATGGGAATTGTATAACATGATTTAACATGTGGGTGTTTAAAAAGCATGTTAATTAATAGTCCACTCGATTATTTTCTTGCTATATGAGAGAATAATTGCCATTCGATTGTGTATTGCCAGTAGCAGAAAGTTCTTTGAAATGGATAGCGGTTATTCATTCCATGTCCTTGAGCCCAAATATTTTGGTGGAAATACTTCCATGAAATTATAATCAAAGTTAGTGGGCAAATACAAATTACTTTCTACTATCCCTTAACTATATCCAAAGCAAAAAACATATCTCAATTATAGACATGATTATTCTTTAAAGGGAAGAGAAAGAAACGGTAGCAAAAATTCTGGGCATGGTGAGCCATACCTGTAATCCCAGTACTGTGGGAGGCCATGGCAGGCTGATCATGAGGTCAAGAGATCAAGATCATTCTGGCCAACGTGGTGAAACCCTGTCTCTACTAAAAATACAAAAATTAGTTGGGCATAGTGGCATGCGCTGGTAGTCCTAGCTACTCCTGAGGCTGAGGCAGGAGAATTGCTTGAAGCCATTCAAGCAATTCTTGGAGGTTGTAGTGAGCTTAGATCGTGCCACTGCACTCCAGCCTGGCAACAGAGGGAGACTCCATCAAAAAGAAAGAAAGGGAGAAAGGGAGAGAAAGAAAAGCAAAATATAGAATAATGGAAGGGACAAGGGACAAGAGGGGGCTAACATGATAATCAGTAGCTGGTGGAAGGAGATCTCATTCCAATTCACTTTCTTCAGCACTGACTGAAATCCCCTAGGTTCGAGGCACTGTGCTGGGTCAGAAGGAAATAACAAAATAAGTAAGAAATAGCTGAACCCCCCAGGGTTGCACAATTTTGTAGGGATTTATTTCTTCTCATTCTAATTTCTCTAACTTAGGATGCATAAAGAGTGTCTGATTCTAAATAAGTATCTGGCCCTCCCCACATATTACTGGATTGTTTGAGAGTTAATGAGAGGTTTAAGAAGATAAATTAAAACATTCACAAGAGTCCTGCTTTGGTCAGATGCTCTTGCACAGTTACTGAGCATTCTGGTTGCATTTTCATAGCAGTATCTCTCTGGGTTGTTTGTGAGTTTCTCTCATCAATAAGAAGGATCTCATTGTGCCACCCACCAAGCACGAACTTGCTAATCACTGTTAATTGCCTACAATTGAGATCAGCAAACTGTTCACTGAGTACAATGATGGGCACTTAACTCATTGGCACTGAGCTTTCCTGTGTGCCCATTTCAACTAATGCATCATTTGTCCTGGAAATTGGAAGTCCCAGCATCAATCACATAAACCAGACTCAGTAGGCAGAAGTGTTTACTTTCCTCTTCACCTCCAGAGGGTTTGCAATATGGATAGGCACTTACATCTGGCCAGAAGGTGGGCATCCTTTGCAGAGAGCAAAATCCTTCACTCCACCTGTAGAGCTCAAAGAAAGGGAACTCCCAGAGAGGCAAAAAGTCCAGAAACATGACAATAAGAGGCAGAATTCTTCACTATTATCCTTTTGTTTTCAGACTCCCTGTCAACAAGCCACAGCACTACAGGAAAGGTCAAAGAAGGCCTCTGGAGATGACTGAGGAGGCAGAGTTTCTTCGTAACTGCTTCAAAAGCTCCTTCCTCTTAAGAGACCACTATTATTATAAATATGGGGATAAAATCACTGTGATCAGCATCTAACTATTGATAGCATATGACCCTGATACAGAGGGAATAAAGAAAAATGTCTTCCAACCCAATCATGTGCCTATACATTTTCCTCCAGAAGTCCAAGGAGATACAATTGTGCCTGCATTTGATATGATTTGCATTTCCTTATAGTCATAGTATGTATGTCTAATAGTGACAGCCTTACAAAGGTGAATTTCCTAGGACTTCGTTAGATTTCTTTCCTACCTCGAACAGTAAAACCTTATCCCCTATAATCCCAAACCACCCTACCTTCACTTCCCGTGATTACTCTTCATCATTGAAGTTTTGTTTTAAGGTATTAATGACAAAATTATTCTGACACTTGTTAAAACAGTAAGGCAGACTGACTGTTTTAGGACAATTGCAATAGCACGAGGAGAGGAAGGTTAGGCTCAACTCAAATATAGCAACACAGCTGGGATTCCAGACAATATGAGGAGGGTCGATAAATAGAAAATTACTAAGAGGAGATATCAAGTTTATAAAGACCCATGATAAACTGACTTAACAGGATTCTGGCTGAAGTCAGGCCAAGATGATCAGATATCAATGGTGGGAGGATTCTTGGTAAACTGACTTACCGGATTTTTGCCAAAATTAAACTCAGCATGCCAAAGACAATCCCCAAGGACAAAGTCTAGTCAAAACGAGGGCTCTGAAGAGCCTATTGAAACTTTGGTCAAGGACAGAGTCTTTGACAAGGTGTGAAAGTGATCCTTATAATAGGTCATGCTGTGTTAGAAGTTACAAAGTTTAAAAGCAGATTTCTTTTAAGTAATTCCCTTATTGGAGTTTCCTAAACCAACAAGCCAGATGGAAGGAAAAGAAGCTTCACTCAAATTGGCTTCAGTTTGGGTTTACAAAAATAGCTTACCTATTTTTATACGTTATATATTTTTATATTGCTTATCCTTTCCCTCTCTATTCACCCCATTTGATCTTTGCAGATATTTATCTCTTTCTCCTACTCTTGTTACTATCCCCTCCATAATCCAGACTGTAGCTTTACTGATTTTCAATGTCTCTATTTTGCCACCTACAGATCTCCATCTAGTATCTAGTCCCAATCATTTAGATTTGATTGTACAACAATTTTAAAATGTTCCTGGATTCAGTTCAATTATTATACATGGGGTATGTAATTTTTTTTAATTTTTTCTCTTATTCTAGCTAATGTGAAAGCTGTTCTTGATTTTTTTTTCTTCTAGCTAGTGTGAAAGCTTTCTAAATCCTTGATCTATATACACTTTCTCCAAGCTAAAGTCCTCCAAGACAATATCTAGAATGTGATTTGTCTATTTTCTTGATTCAAGACAAGAAAATAAAATGAGACATAATTTTGTTTATTCATCAGAAAAGTAAAATTTTAAAAAACAGATAGCACCCAGTGCTAGTGAGTATATTACTAGAAGGAAAAGATACTGCCACTATGACTATATGGCTACCTTTTCACAATCATGAAGGTTATGGAAAAGAAAAAGGACATTTTTTATAAAATGATGCTCTAAAATCTACAACATTTTTGGAGACAGTGGGCTCTGTAAGAGTTCTTACCTTCTTTTTCTTAGATTTATAAAATACTAGTTTGCGACATGTTATTTTCAATTATCAATGAATGTCTTCATTTTACTGTTTTCATTCCCTTCATCTTTACAACACTAGTATCCCATTCTATTCCTTTCTTCACTCTAAGCACCCAAACTTGAGTTTGTATTTACCCAAATGATACTAACATCTAATTCTGCTCACCTTTCCCTGAAAACTTCTCAGATTGATCCATATTAATAGTCCTAGTTCATACATTTTAACTGTTATTTTATTTTGTACATATAAAAAGGTTTAATTGGACATGAATTAGGTATTTCCATTGTTTCCAACTCTTCACCATTACCATTAAAGATAGTTCTCTGATAGATACCCTTATCCATGCTTATTTGGGTACTGATCTAAGAGTTTCTCTGGGATATGTATTAATACCTTCTGTACAGAAGATAATGCATACTTGATTTCACTTCATTTTCAAACTGTTCTCCTGAACAGTTGCCAAAATACCATTTACTTCCAGTAATATACTCACTAGTACTGGATGCTATCTGATTTTTTAAGTTTTACTCCTCTGAAGAGTGCAGAGAATTATGGTTCATTTTAATTTTTCATTGTCTGATTACTAACAAATGTGAGCACTTCTCCATGAAATGACTAGCCATTTAAGTTTTCCCCCTGAAAATTATCTGCTGATATCATTTGGTCACTTCTATATTGGGTTACTTGACAATGTCTTCCTGATTTGTAAAAATTCTTTACACTTTTAAGCTATTAATCCTTTTTTAATTTACATATTTTAAAATCATATTACAGTTATTAGCTTGCTTTTTAATGTTTACATATGGTATCCATTGTTAAACAAAACTGTTTTTTTTTATTATACTTTAAGTTCTGGGGTACATGTGTGGATTGTACAGGATTGTTACATAGGTATACACATGCCATACTGGTTTGCTGCATCCGTCACCCCCGTCGTCTACATTATTTCTCCTAATGTTATCCCTCCCCAATCCTCCCACCCCCTGCTCTTCCTCCCCTAGCCCCCCAACCCCCAACAGGCCCTGGTTTGTGATATTCACCTCCCTGTATCCGTGTGTTCTCATTGTTCAACTCCTACTTATGAGTGAGAACATGCAGTGTTTGATTTTCTTTTCTTGTATCAGTTCGTTGAGAATGATGGCTTTCAGCTTCATCTATGTCCCTACAAAGGACATGAACTCATCCTTTTAATGGCTGCTAGTATTCCATGGTATATATGTGCCACATTTTCTTTATCTAGTCTATCATTGATGGGCATTTGGGTTGGTTCCAAGTCTTTGCTATTGTAAACAGTGTCACAGTGGTCATATGTGTGCATGTGTCTTTATAAATGAATGATTTATTGTCCTTTGGGTATATACCCAGTAATGGTATTGCTGGGTCAAATAGTATTTCTATTCGTAGATCCCTGAGGAATCGCCACACTGTCTTCCACAATGGTTGAACTAATTTATGCTCCCACCAACAGTGTAAAAGTGTTCCTATTTCTCCACATCCTCTCCAGCATCTGTCTCCAAATTTTTTAATGATTACCATTCTAACTGGTGTGAGATGCTATCTCAATGTGGTATCGATCTGCATCTCTCTAATGACCAGTGACGATGAGCTATTTTTCATATGTTTGTTGGCTGCATAAATGTCTTCTTTTGAAAAGTGTCTGTTCATATACTTTGCCTACTTTTTGATGGGGTTGTTTGTTTTAAGTTCTTCATACATTCTGGATATTAGCCTTTTGTCAGATGGGTAAATTGTAAAAATTTTTTCCCATTCCATTGGTTGCCAGTTCACTCTAATGATAGTTTCTTTTGCTGTGAAGAAGCCCTGAAGTTTAATTAGATCCCATTTATCTATTTTGGCTTTTGTTGCCAATGCTTTTGGTGTTTTAGCCATGAAGTCCTTGCCTATGCCTATGTCCTGACTGGTTTGCCTAGGTTTTCTTCTAGGGTTTTTATGGTTTTAGTTCTTATGTTTAAATCTTTAAGCCATCTGGAGTTAATTTTTGTATAAGGTGTAAAGAAGGAGTCCAGTTTCAGCTTTCTGCATATGACTAGCCAGTTTTTCCCAACACCATTTATTAAATAGGAAATCTTTTTCCATTGCTTGTTTTTTTTCAGGTTTGTCAAAGATCAGATGGTTGTAGATGTGTGGCATTACTTCTGAGGCCTCTGTTCTGTTCCATTGGTCTATATCTCTTAAATAAAAGTGTTTAATGTTACTGTAACCAAATCCATCTATCTTTTTGTATGTGTGGTTAGTGCTTTTTTTGGTTTCTTGTTTAAGAAATCTTCCACAGACCCAAGGTCATAATGATATTCTTCTGAATTTTGTTATAATACTTGTATAACATTTTATTTCCAGGCTTTTAATCAATTTTGATTTAATTTTTATAGGTGAGAGAATGAAGCCCACTTCTGAACAGCATTTATTAATAATATTTTTCTAAGTTATGAAGTAACTACTACTGTCTATGTATATGTGCATATTATATATATATATATATATATATACACACACATTCTCATATGACTGTTTCATACGTTTGTATACATACACACACATAATATCCTCATCTAATTATGCAGTAAAACAATATCTTATTATTTGGTCAGGTAAGTTTCTCCCTCTTTTACTTTTGTGGGTGTAAAGTGTCTTAGCTATTCATAAACACTTAGTATTCTATAAATTTTAGGGTTATTTTACTCAATTCCCAGTCAGATTTTGAAAACTTTTCAAACATATATAGTTTAATTTGGGAACTAACATCTTTATGATGTAAACTTTCTCATTCATGAACATGTTACATAGCCATTTTTAAACCTAGCAACTAATTCCTAAATATTTATTGCTATAATTGATACTTTATTACATATTACATCATCTGATTTCTACTATCAAAAAGGAATACTATTGATTTTTGTATGTTGATTTTACATCCTAGAAATTTGCTCAGCTATCTCATTTTTCTATTCATTTGTTATTAATGAAAATAATTGTTTAGTGTCGCTGCTTCCATATTTCGAATCTTTTATGTAAGATGTGTTACGAGTGGAGACTTAGGAGCCAAACTTCCCGACCCTTATGCTTATTAGCTGTATAACCTTGAACAATATACTTGACATCTCTGAGTCCCAAATATTTTCATCTTAATTATGGAGCTGATGATAGGACCTCCTCATAGGTTCTTGTGATTATTAAATAATTTAATGAATATAAAAAAACTAAAACAATGTTGGTAAATTACTACTGCATTGGTAAATTATTACTGCTTTGTTGAATTTAATAGCTGCAAAGATAGACATTCTTGCTTTATTCTAAGGCTTAGATAGGACGATTCTAAGTCTTCTCCATTGGGTCCAATGATCAGTGTTGGGTTTTGGTAAGTAATCTTTTCTGGATCAAGGAAGTCTTATTTTATTCCTGGTTATCTGAGAGTTTTTATCTGATACATTTTAATATCTATATTTATTAATATTTTCTTAAATGCCAACACAGACTTCTGGAGCATAGCAGGTTATTATACCTACATAATAAAAAGCACACTAGTCCCCTTTGTCTCAATTCTTAACTCTTGAAGGTAACATGATAAGAGCTATATATATATATTTTCCAACATGCAGGGGGCCTTCTGTAGGAAAGAAACCTTGAAAATACATCTCTGGCTGCTTACATGCATGCTTTCCCACTTTCTTTGAGAGCATCTCCTTGCAAACTTATTGAGAAGAATCCTGGATCCTTACTTTCTGGAATGTAAATAAATTTAAGGAAAAGGTAAGAAAGGTATCTCCAGCTTTACAACCCAGCAATGTTTCCATGTCTTCTAGTTACATCACCCCTTTGGAGATAAACACATACTTGCAGGGAAGTAAATCTCCCTGGAGTGCTCTCTTGCTAATCAGTCACAAATTGACTTATAAAGATTGCTCTTTTAACCCAGGCCCCAAACTTTAGTTAAATTTTCTCAGAAAAACCCTAACTGTGCAGAAATTACATTATCATAAATAGATATTGAATTTCATCCCCACTTTACCATAAGTAGATATTGTAACTTTATCAAATGCTTTTTAAATATTTCCCCCACATTATCATCAATAGATATGAAACTGTCAAATCCTTGTTCTACATGCATTTAGAAGGTCATATAAATTTTTGCCTTTCCTATGAATAGGTAGTAAACCATACCAACAGATTTTCCAATTTTAAACCATCTTGCATGCCTTCTTGACATAAATCCTACTTGATCTTGATATAACATACCATTAGATGTTCCTAGCTAACATTCTATATAGATTTGATATCTCTATTTTGATAAGTAAAAATGGCCAATAATTAGCTTTTTTTATGTTGTTCTCATCTTGTTTTGAAGATTAGACTACATTTCAAATGATTTGAGCAACTGTATTTTTTAATCTGTAAAGCAATATGTTTGAGAGAAAAATGATCTATTTATTGAAAATTGGGTAGGGCCTCCTTATAAAACTATCTATGTCTAGTACTTTTAAGGGGTGGAGAAATAGTGTGGTTCTTTTTATAATTTAAAATAATCTAATAGAAATTATTCCATTGAACTCTTCTATGTTTAGTTAAAATGTGTATATCTTCTTTGGCCAATACTGATAGGTATAAATTTTTGCCATAAATGTATATGTTTTCTTAAAATTCCCAAATTTGCTGGCATTCGTCTGTGAGTTGAAATATTTTTATCTGTAGCTATTTTCCTTTCTGATTCCATGTTTTTTTCCCAATCAGTCTTGCCAGAAATCTGCCAGTCTTTTTAGTTTTCTTACCTTAATAATTGTTGGTCTTGCTAATCATTTATTTAGATATTCTTCTCTAGATAGTGTGATTTATGCCTTTTATATTTATTTGTTTGTTATTCCTACTTCTTTAGGTTTATATTTATCATCCATTTCTAACTTCTTGAGAAAAAGGCTTATCTAATTTTTGTTCCTTGTTGTATTCTGATAAATACACTAAGCTATAAATTTATCTTAAAAATGATTTAAGTTGCATTGGACTGATTTCATTATATAGTATATTGTAATTCACTGCAAAACATTTTTTAACATCTTTTACAATTTGGGCTCAAGAGTTGTTTAGATGTATTTTTTAAAATTTTTTTTAGTCATATGATTTTTTAAGTTTCCAAAGACTCAACTGGGTGTATGAAATAATGCTGTAATAAGATATACAAGAGTATTTGTAAATGTGATACATTTTTGTTTAATAGCGTGTGTTAACATAGATTCCATTAAGAATGCATCAACTGAAAGCTAAATTACAATTTCACTTTCAAATTAATTGAAAAGATGGTGGGCCCATGAGCAAATCAATTTGAAATAGGAGGCTATCCTTCCTTTTTTCCAAATAGCTGACAGAGGAAATAATACCCTGCTTTGGCCACCAAAATCCTAGGGTAATGACAAAAATGGTCTAGTTAACTTTTACATAGGTGCCAGATACTTCAATAAACATTTATTTGAAGAATGTTAAGGCATTTCTCTTTGTTTCCTCATGTATAAAACAAAGGGTATTGACTAGATTAGTGCTAAAGTAGTTGGTAGTGACTTAAGTCAATCCACCAAGAGATGAGAAATCTGCATCTCAGAATATAAATAAGGCAGTACTTACTTGATCAAGAAAGCCTTCCTCTTCATTTAGGAAAAGGAAATAATCGTGTGATCAGTGAAGATGATTTCTAGTTTCCCTTTTACCTCTAAGTATGATGATTTGATTGATAGTAGTTTGTGAGGCTTTCTAATTTTGTAAAAAGTTCTAAATGTCAGAAGTTTTGCTATAATTTGCATAGTCCTTATTGCATAAAAGCTGTTCTTGTTAATTTTTTCAGATTTTTTAAAGTGCTTTGATTTTTTATAGGTTGTCATCGTTAAAAATTTTGTTTCTTTCAGTCTTTCACATATCAACGCTGTCATCACCTTGTAAGTCATCTTTGCAGAAGGCAGAGGCAGGGAGAAGACCTAAATTAGATTAAAGTAGAGACAATGAAGTACATTATCATTTCTGTGCCCTGAAGGCACAGGGAAGGCAGTTGCAAGAACATTAGATTAGTTGATAAATTAAAGAACCTGGAAAATCGGCACATCTCTATTTTCCTTAACTAACTACATTGTTCTAAGTATTTCCTGGGGATGTGTATAAGGAAAGGAAGTCTGTCCTCAACATATCTTCACCTATAACCTTCTGAATTCCCATTTCCTTCCTCTTATACAAGTTGAGTAGCTGGTATTTTTCTTCTCCATCCAAACCTCTTAGTTTAAATGGCTGTCACATTACCATCTTCTGTTGGAAAGAACCGGAGTCAACATATGATTACACCATGTTTACCACCAAAGTAAGTGTAGTTGATGTATGTTTTAGTGCAAGATATTTTTTAAATATTCCTTTAAACCCTCTTCAGTCAACTCACTGGCCTGCAAATTACCCTAGGAACTATTTTAAATGCTGGAAATAATTCTATAGAAATAAAATAGAATAATTCTCACTGATTATTCAATGAGGCTGGAGAAGAAGTTAGATGAAGAAGTGTATGACCTTTAAAAACTCCACAGATGGAAGTGCTATGAAACTGCTAATCATGGTTTTTGAAAGGACTTCATATACTTCATTCCTTAGCCCAACTACATACCCAGTTCTTAAACCAATCAGTAACACCCTATCAAGCTCGCCAGCACATGATTAGACCCAGATGATGACTCACTTTTCAAAGCAACCTGTTTCAACTGTACAAAATGCAGAGTATAAGGAATCACTCCAAAATTAGTCTCATGGCAACTTTCAGAAATTGGTCTCATGTCTCTCCAGTGGAGCTATTTGAAACAAATTCAATTCACTTCACCCAAGATGGCCTTTCAAATATTTCAAGCAAATACCCTGCTAAGAGACCCTACTCCAGGCCCAACACTTCATTCCTCAATCTATTTTCTTGCGGCACTATCTGATTACTCTCACTAGTGCTGTTCTTGCCCTCTGAACATGTTACAGCAGAGCTGCTTTTGTTTTTGTCATCGTTGTTTTTAATTGAGATGGAGTTTCGCTCTTGTTGCCCAGGCTGGAGTGCAATGGTGAGATCTCGGCTCACTGCAGCCTCTGCCCACTGGGTTCAGGCGACTCTCCTGCCTCAGCCTCCTATGTAGCTGGGATTACAAGCATGCGCCACCACACACAGCTAATTTTGTAATTTTAGTAGAGACAGAGTTTCTCCACCTTGGCCAGGCTGGTCTCAAACTCTCGACCTCAGACGATCCTCCCACCTCTGCCTCCCAAAGTGCTGAGATTACAGGTATGAGCCACTGCACCGAGCCCAGAACTGCTTTTAAAAGCCATTCCTAAAACAGGTGAAATCCTTCATATGAAATCTCAGAAACTAGGAGATCAAAACTATTTTCTGTCACTCTAGATGCTGTGTTTCAAATAAATGCATTTTTACTATTTGCTATTTAAACTATTCTTTGTGGGATCTATATCTCAAAATTTAGCCTACCTTTAATTTGAATAACCTAAAATTTTTTAATTGACATGCCATATTTTACAAATTTATACTTGCTGCCAACTTTTTGCCCTAACAGAAGAATGTTCTATTGATCACTAGAAATATCCATCCTATTGGAATTGATTTATTGTCACCACTTACCACCAGGTTTTATTTTGATTCTCACATCATTTGTAGTCACTGCTCATCTCTGCTCTGTGCCACCCCAGTATTCATCCACATCATCCATGAAGCAAGACAAGGCTAGAGCTATGCCACTGACATAAGATTGTCCTCCAGGCTGGCATGGGTTCATTGATTGAGCAGTGCTGGTTAGTATCCTTGAAGCTTGTTTCTTCCACCAGTTGTTAATTTCGTTAGTTGTATCATACTAGACTTCTCCACTATTTTCAGATGGACACAACAAGAACCTCTTTCCTAACATTTTGGTCGAAATATTCTAAGCTTTCATTTTATCCTGCCATACCTTCCTATGGCGAATGAGGCCAGTGTGACCTAATGTGGTCCCCTAACCTTTGATGTTTTTGGTACATGCTGTTTTTCACTCACGGTGTACTAAACCATCCTTTTAATAGTCGATCCTAGAATCTTGCCCAAATTTAATGATAAAAATCAATCCATCGACATCAGGCATGCCTAGACTTTCCCCATGTTTGTTACAGAGTTTACTGTATTTTATTATAATTGTTTATAGATATGTTACAAAAGGCAAGAACTGTATCTAAGGACAGTACCTGGCATATGAAATATCTGTTAAATGAATACGTTAAAATTCTTCATTCATTTTTTAGCAATTAAAATTAAAGGCATTGCAAGGATTTTAGATAATAAGTATGCTATACAGACTCTAAGATGACCCCCATGATCCTGCCTTCTGATATTTATACCTTTGATTATCCCTCCTTTTGAGTGTGAGTAGGACCTGTGCCTTGCTTTTAACTAGTTGAATACAGCAAATATGATTGTATGCATGGGATTATAAGTAATGCTCATCTTGGGAACTGAGTCCTTCCTTGCTGGTTTTGAAAGAGTGAGAAGTCATGTTGCAAAGAAATACATGGCCAAGAAACTGAGGGCTGCCCCACATCAGCAGTCAACAAAAAACCGAGGCTCTCAATCCAACTACCCATAAGGAACTAAATGTTGCTGAAAAATACGTGGGCTTGGAAGTATATGCTTTTTCAGTCAAGCCTCAGGTGACACTATAGACCGCTGACCCCTTAATTTGAGCCTTAGTAAGACTCACTAGCCATGCCTGGACTTCTGACCCACAGAAGCTACATATCCAAATGATCTAGAAAGTTTTATAAATATATACATGTTGCAACCTCAAACTTCAACTATTTTGAAAAAAAAAAAAAAAAAAAAAAAAAAAAAAAGGGCCTTGCAGATGATTCTGGTTGAGAAACCCTGATCTAAAGTAATCAATTCTAATATAAATATTAAAAATAAAATTATACAGGAGTAGGTAAACAAAACAAAACAAAAAGATCTTCTAAATGAATCAAAAGGGCAAGAAAGACATGCTTCCAGAAACGGTCGCAAAGGATGTTGAGGGTATAATTTGTACAATGTACACATTGTGTGTTCAGATTTTACTTTTCCTTAAAGATTCCTTCAGCAAGCTGTGTTGAAGTATGGCTATCAGTACTGTATTCTACTGAAAGAGAGAGCTCCACATTTTTGCTATTTTGTTCACATTTTTCTTAAGAATCTTGGTTTCCCTGGGGCTATCTGTGATCTCTTAGTCTTGATTCTAGAACCACCTTTCTTATCTGAGATTACAGATTTTGAGTGCATCTAGGTCATCTCCACTTATCATATAATATCCTTGCCTTAGGTATGCACCGGCCTTTCTTGTAAAACAATCTTCTCTGCACCTTCTCTTAGGTCCCTTTTACATGCCCCTATTTTTTTCTTTTTTTTTTTTTTATTGCATTTTAGGTTTTTGGGTACATGTGAAGAACATGCAAGATTGTTGCATAGGTACACACATGGCAGTGTGATTTGCTGCCTTCCTCCCCTTCACCTATAACTGGCATTTCTCCCCATGCTATCTCTCCCCAACTCCCCACCCCCCACTCTCCCTCCCCCATTTTTCCACAGCAGACTCCAGTGTGTAGTGCCCCGCTCCCTGTGTCCATGTGTTCTCATTATTTTTAAACAATATCTATGCTATACATGGTAACTCCTCACCACCTCAACCTATATTTTTCAATGAGTACTCTGGGAAAGCCTCTTTACTATCCTGAAGCAAGAGCCTCTGAAGTTACACTGAGAAAAGTTTCAGTTATACCAATGGCTATCGCTGCAGGGGCACATTTTTCACTTAATTTCTCTGATATCTGTTCTCTCAGCTACCCTGAAGGAGATAAGCTATTCTATTAACAAACAGGGCAGGCTGTGTCTTCCTAGTTATCTCTAAACTAAACTATATTTCAACTAACTAAATTGGACTCCCTCTATGGAAGATCATAGGCTTACTTCTAAATTTGTATTCACTCTTTCCCTTTAAATCTACCCACCAGCAGGACTTGAAACTAAGATGTCCCCATCAAACCTCCGTTCGTTCTCATTGTCCAACGGCTTATATATGCCCCAAAATCGTGGTTAGACGCAAGATTATCTCTAAAAGGATATATTCAGTACATCACCTTTTTTTGGATAGTTCTAACTTTTGCTTTAAGCAGACTTTTGGCAAGCTTTCTAACTTTCCTTTATCTCTCCATTTCTATTGGGAAGGGAAAACTGCTTTCTGCTGCTGATGGTTTAAAAAATAATTTCTTATTAAAAACAGTCATGTATAGCTAAATGCACCACATTTTAGAACAGCTCACCATGCCAAATATATAACAATAATCTTACAACAGGTAAAAGTAAGTTACAGATTACATTTGCATTTCAAATAAGATCATTTAACAAGTTAAAGCCTTCCAATCCAAGACTATGGAAGATGTAAAGTATACACATCCTTTGCCAACACAATAACAATGAGCCCTTGAACTACTAGCCTATGCACTTTCCCAGCGTTTGCTGAAAAAACAGGCATGCATTAAGAGTAAGTGGGAACACGAGGATTTGTATCCCTTGGTTCCCCTTCTCTATCCTTCAGGTGACCCCAAGAGTCACATCACTGATAGCATTTCTATCACAATAAGACTGCTTCTGCTTCGTGAATGTGACCTACATGGGAAAAGTTAGAAATCTGTACCCTAATAGCAAAACAAATCCAATTACATACCAGCAATTTTAATGCCTTTCCAAGATTGAAGTGGCTCACTAAACCTCAGACAGTAAGGATCCAGGGAGCGTGTTTATTTATTTATGCCATGCCTTCCTCTAAATAGGATTTGAGGCAGCTCAGTGAGCATGTTAATAATGCTTATTCTCAAAACCCTATTTACTGTGTTGTGCTGCAGCAGATATCATTACCCCTGTTTGCTCTTAGAAAACCTGACTCTTGGGAGGGTAGTTTGTTTATATGTGGAATTTTCTGAAATTCAGAAGGGATCTTGAAGGCTGACTTAAAAAAAAAAAAAAGAAAGAAAGAAAAGAAAAGAAAAGAAAAACTCCCATGGGATATGTGAGAAGGGAAGAAAATAACCCAAATATTGGGGTGGAACTACCCTGGGAGGGGAGGGCAAGAGGAACCGACAAGGGTAGTGCTGATGGTAGAGATCGGTGCCCAAAGGGGATCGTAGTCTGGAAATGGGACTTGGAAAATTATTGAAGAATTATGCTCCTCACACCAGAGGATGATGCCTATGTATTGGATTGTTAATTTTTTCTTCTTGATATTTGTGATTAGGGAACTGTGAAGTTTGGAAACTTCTGCTACCTAGAAATGAGTATTTACCATGCTTCTGGGTGGGAATTCAGGTGGAGAGAGAAAAGGCATTGCTGAGGGCTCACAGGCATCAGTTACTGTGCTTCGTATTTTGCATATAGAGTTTCAACAGATCGCATTAAGAAATCTGCAAGATTGGAGTTATTGTTCCCCTTCTGTAGATGAGGAAACTGATGCAGAGAGAGCGAGCTAATTCATCAGAGGTAGCTAATAAGTAGTGACAAAGCTGAAAGTAGAATCTGGATCTATATAAGACCTTTGTGTAAGAGAAAAACTTCTGAGTGATTTCTTAGACTGTGCTCAGCATATAGTAGGCACAAAGTTATAGTGTCTGCTTGTAAAATTGACACAAAAATATAAAAACAAGCCATTCAATAGATATTGACTGAGTGCCTACTATGTGCCAGACACTATGAATCAACATAGGATAAATTCTACACTAAAATTACAATTAGAATGTAAATCAGCTTTAATCTATGAAAATGAAATCAGGCCAGCAGGGAGGCTATCAAATGAGACTATTAAAATACATCCCATAAGAGGAAGAGCAAGCAGGAAAAATGAGGCGAAGACAGGATGAGATAATGTAATTTTAAAATTGGCTCCTGTTCTCCTGAAATACTTTTAAGATTTTACTGCAGAATTACACAGTCAACAGGAATATGTCATTTTAAAGACTTTCTCCCTCAGGCCAGTGCATAAATAATAATACATTTTTTTTAATGTATGACTATTCATTAAACCATTGACCACTTCCAGCCTATTGAGTACATAAGTATTTTAAAAATTACTTTAATACGTATTTACCCAATAGGCCAGAAAAGTTATTTTGGTACATGTTGTGCATTTTAAAAGCTGCCTACACAAGGAGTTATCTGATCTAAGCTACAGTCTGCTGCTAACTGCATAATATGCATTTTAAAGAACAACCTAATTATGGGCTTACCCAAGAGAACAAAGTTAATACTGAGGGTCAATAGTTATTACCTTCCTTTACCATCTTTTATTCTTTTCTGTCAAATAAAATGGAAGGAAAAGTTTATGCCTGCTCTCTTATCTATTTTCTCTTGACAACTCATGTTCCAATGTTTGTCTCACCCCTACCTTCAAACAAAAATAAATAAGGGAAGGAAGGAAAGAAGGGAGGAAGGAAGAGAGGGAGGGAGGGAGGGTTGAAAGGAGGAAAGGGAGCAGAAGAGGGTGGGAAGAAGGAAGGAGAGCAAGGCAAAAAAAGAAAAGAAAAGAAAAGAAAAGAAACCTGCATAATTAAAATTAAGCCTGGCTTATAACAAATATGAACGATCAAAAGTTCATCCCTTAATTTACGTTATTTTCTCTGAAAGATCAAAAGTCCATTCCTCAATTTATATTATTTTCTCTTTTCTAATAGTTTAACCTATATGCTCCTTATTTCCAAAATTATGCAGTGTCCTCCGTTGACTTTATTGGAAACATTACCTTTCTCCTTTTCCCTTGGTAAGACATAATTGTATAGGTTCCTTTCTTTACTTGCACAAAACAAAGATTCTATGTTCTCTAAGCCATTGAGTCTGTTTCCACTGGTACAATGTAAAGGATTTCTCTGCAGAAAATCCATTCCTGTACATACAAATATAAAATCAAAAACTATTTTCTGCTGGGCACAATGACTCACGCCTGTAATCCCAGCACTTTGCGGAGGCAACGCAGATGGGTCACTTGAGGTCAGGCATTTGAGATCAACCTGATCAACATCGTGAAACCCTTACTATACAAAAAATACAAAAAGTATCCGGGCATGGTGGCATGTGCCTCTAATCCCAGCTACCCAGGAGGCTGAGGCAGGATAATCCCTCAAACCCAGGAAACAGAGATTGCAATGAGCCAAGATTGCACCACTGCACTCCTGCCTGGGCAACAGAGTGCAACACCATCTCAAAAACAACAACAACAACAACTGTATTTTCAACAGGTAGACTGACTGACTTACTAGTTTCTCTGCTCAGTGGCCTCATTTTACCACACTGGCAGTAGCAATACCACCCCACCTTTGAGGGGAACCTAATAGACCAACAGAACAAGGTTGGCAGTTTCTCCATTGGGACGACAATCCCCCTTCATTTTTGGTGATATATAACCACCCATTTAGCTCTAATGAATATAACCAAAATGGAAATACCACCTCATATTTAGGTAGTAGATGTCAGATCCTTATGAAACGGTAAGTTATGTCTGTGAATACAGATGGTTGCCATATATACTACTCATAAATGTTATCTTCTATCACTCTCAACTGTGACAGCAGAATTAAGGACAGTATTTATTTTATTTAAAAACAATCATTTTGAATAATGGTTTACTTCCTGTATTTACCTCCACTTCCCCATCACTTAAATCAATTACATTCTGTCTCCAAAAAAACTCATAGAAATCTTTCACTAGTTCTAACTGAATCTTAAGACTTATCCTCCTATTCTAAATGTGTTTATTTTGATCAGTCTAGTAAGATGCATTCAGGTTTAAAGGTGAATTAAAAATACCAGAGTCAAGGTTATCTTTTAATTCATCTCAATAATTTATCATTTCTATGCTTTATATTTTAATCATTGTTGTGGTACCTGAAGAATACCTAGAGATCCAAAAGCTGGTGGGAATTTATTAAACTTGGGAATTTTATAGAGGAAGGACGAAGTCTTATAAGAAGCTAAGTTGATTTTAATTAAATAAAAGTTTGTTTACTCTCAGTACAGTAATTAAAATATAATTAATATTTAAAGAAACAATTCTAATACAAAAAAAAATCTGAACTTCTCCATGACTATACTAATGAGCTGAATGACTCCACCTTACTGTACCCATGTTGCCTACATTCTGGATGACAAGATTAACATGTATAATTATATACATTTTATAAACATAAAGTCATTATTTTGTATTTAATGGGTACAGATATATAGCAAAAAAAAACCTAGATAATATTTAAAAATAATGTACTCCATTATTCATCTAAACTAGCAAGATTCTGATTCCACCACTTCTTGATTACATATTACACAGATTAGTTTTTTTTATAGACATACCATTCTCTATGAGTAGTAAACTCTACAAGGGGGTCAGATTTACTTTCTCATTTAGTAATATATCCAAGATGCAGACTAAAAGTTAGACCAAACTGGAAAGAAATTTTAAAGTCTTCAGGCTGCTTGATGTGTTTGTTACGTTTTTAAGTCTTTGAGAAATACACCAATACCTGTTGATTTACAGGCATATTCTCCTTTGTTTCTAATAAGTTTTAAAATAATTTTTCATTTTTACCAAATTAATTTGAGCCATAATTGAACTCAGTTTGACAAAGTAGACACATCAGAATCTACGTGAGTACATTTTCTATCACCATCTGAGTTGAACTGGTATTAGGGCAGCCTTTCTTCTCAGTCCTCTATATACAAACTATGCCTTCAGGAATCAGATTAGATTCTGTCTTTCTTCTCAGTCCTCTATATACAAACTATGCCTTCAGGAATCAGATTAGATTCTGTTGCAAGCATATTTATAAACCCTGTAGTCGACATTCAGATTCATCTCTTCCTTTCTTGGCACAGGTCAGCCACCTATATAAAATGGCAATGTGATACTAAACACTTTCTTCATTTTGGTCACTGATTTTAAACTAGACTGCAAAGTGAGAACCAGATGTAGATGCAAAGTTCATTATCTATCTGGCTACCACTTTCCCACACAAATGACCTATTGACTAACCCCCATAGGTAAATTCCCATCAATAGCTTCAAATTCCACATAACCTCAAAGGACATTAAATCTATTCATTTCTGTCTTGCTTTAGTGTCCAAGTAGATGAAGCAGGATTTAGAAACTTGATTAGATGAATCATCATTGGTTATGAAATCAGTTTTATTATTTATTTGGTAGAATTTGCATAACACATTAAGTTTGGTAATTAATAGAATTATGAATGGTAATTTGGGCTGTTGAGATTTTCTGTTTGGTTGTGGATAGTTAAAACTATTTGGTTAAAAGATTTTGTAAGCTTCTATATGTAGATTCTAAAACAAAAGCTGATTCTTTATGTATTTAGTATCTATTACTGCATATTCAGTTTTCTACTCATATCCCCAAATCAAAATCTTGCCAGAAAATTAGAACAAAGAATATTTTGAATTCTCCTTGGAAGAAAGTAAGATTTTGGAAAAACGTGAGTTTCAGCTAGCCTCTCAGCATTTCTGGGATTGCTGTTTGTGTACTTTCTTACTTCTGACAAGATCCCTAATACTGACAACTAGAATTGTTTCAAGCAAGATGGTACAATTTAGTTTTGCATGCTTTTTTCTAGACCTATTCGTGTGATAGTAACTGATTCTCTTTTACATAGTTCTTGAGGTAAAATTTCTAGATTAGTGGGATTGGATTTGATACCTCACAAAGGGTTGAGGGAAGATAAGAACTAAAGAGCAGTTCACTGCATCTTGGGCCAAAGAAACCCTGAATTAAATGAGGAAAAGAAGGAAAAAGAGGTTCATAGCTCAGACTCCAAAATAGAGGAGAGTGGATGTATTAAGGTTCAAAGGTTATAACCTGACAACAGCCTAATACGGCAGTGTTATAGTGGGAAGGGATCTAATCTATAAATTGTAATTCTACCTCTCTGTCTATCCCACTGTGTGATCTTTGGACTCAATTTTCTCATCTATAAAATGAGAATATTGAAGTACTTGGTCTATAAGTACCATTCTAGGTGTAAAATTATCTAATCTGACCTGAAACAGGAGACTGAGTCAAATTCTGAAGTAGGTAAAATTTCTGGCCTACAACCTCCCTACCAGTCTACGTTTCCTTTCTCTTAACACATTTCCTGGTGATCTCTCCAACCTCCAGGTCTTATCTAGGATAAATATTCTCCCTCTTGGGGGAGTCAAACTGTCTGGCAATTAATGCAATGTAGTTGACTAATAATACAGATGTTAGCTGATAATGGCTAAATTAATGACCCTTGACACAAGTAATAGCAATTTTAAACATAAATGGATTCTCAAAGATTAAAACACCATGACCCAAAAGACTGAAATTGTAATGATGAACTGAGAGGAAGTTGACTTAATTTCTTGTGCATAAGTAATCATCTACCCTGCTTACTCATAAAGCGGTCCTGATTGCTTTGTCTACGGTGAGAAGTTCAACATAGAAGTTGAAACAGCGCTATAGTTTGGTGGTTATTAACACAGACATTGAAAGTAGAGTTGGATTCGCGTCCCTGCTGTATCATTTCATAACTGCTTGAGTTTTAACAAGTTACTAAGCTATCTAATCTTAAGTTTTCTTACCTAAAAAATAGGATAATAATGCCTATCCCAGAATTATTTTAAAGAATTATGACAGAATATTTGGCACAGAGTACACATGTAAACACTGCTTATTATGATTATTATTACCACTTATCTGGGAATATTAGTGATGAGCCTGTTTAAAAATCAAATAATGTTATTTTCATTTCCACCTGGAGACCGATAGCAAGCCTTGCTATTTTATAAAATGAATGTACAGTATAAGATCTCTGACTTTAAAATAATGACACTGGCTCAGCATCAGCAAATCAGTCTGGTTATTTTATAGTTACATTTACATAATTAATTGGTTGAATACCACTTTATCTTGTGAAATCCAACATTCTTTTTTTTTTAAAGATGTACTGTTTTATTTTTTTTAAAAGTTATTCTAAAAGTTTCACACGTGACCACCTACACATAAGCAAACCATAAAACAGGGTGTGATCAAATCAGTGGTGGAAGAGCCGAAGGTTCGTACTAGCCAGGATGATTCCCAGTTCATCGCAGGCCTCAATCACAACTTTGCCAGCAGCAGAGCCGGAGGGAGCCACCATGTAGGCCACACCACTCCTTTTAGCTCTGTCTACATTATCTCTGAAAGGGAAGAAGGCATCAGAGCTGACAGAAACTTCACTCAGTTTGTCAACCCATTCCTTCTTCTCTGCCTCAGTGAGTAATTCAGGGACTTCCTCAAACAGGGCCTTCCACTTTATCAAATCTTCATCCTCGCCAATGGTTCCAGTCACGTATTGATGGATGGCACTGGAGATTTCGGCTGTCTTCACTCCCGTTTTAAACTTCATGGAGAGCACTTGTGGATGGCGTGTAAGCCACCAGTATTTTGCCTTATCTCCTGCAAGGCGGGTGCAGTGTATACGAGACTGCTGTCCGGCTCCAATGCCAATAACCTGCCCGCTCTTGGCGTAGCACACGGAGTTGGACTGAGTGTACTTGACAGCAACGGTGGCTACAATGAGGTCTTGGAGGGCAGACTCTGGCAGATCTTTATTCTTGGTGACAACATTGCTAAATAATGACTTGTCAATGACACCATTATTTCTCTTCTGGCTTAAATGAGGACCAAAGAGAGTTCGAACTTCATTTTCGACTGGTTTATAAGACTGGTCCATGTGAAGAACACAGTTGTTTCCATTTTTCTTTTTGGAAAGTATTGTCAAGGCTTCTTTTTCATATCCTGGGGCAATTATACCATCAGAGACTTCTCTGGAAATAATTTTTGCAGTTGGTACATCACAAACATCAGACAATGCCACAAAATCGCCAAATGACGACATCCTATCAGCCCCTCTTGCTCTTGCGTATGCCGTTGAAATGGGTGTAAGGGTTTTATAGAGATCAAAGACCGTTTAGGCTCTGGCCTCATCTTCCCTGAGTGGAATTCCAACAGCGGCGCCTGCTGGGCTGTCACGTTTTAAACAGGCAGCGGCTGGAATACCTAACACCTCTTTGAGTTCCTTCACCAGCTGCCAGGCGTTCAAAGCATCGCACAGGTCTATAAATCCAGGGGCTCCATTTAGAATTGTGATGGGAAGTTTGGGCTTCAGTGTGTATAGCTGGGCAGGGGTCTGATGAAGGTTCATTCCACACCGCAAGGGCTTCTAAGATAGGCCTTTGCTGTACTGTTTCCTGAAATAATCTGAAATTGCTTCATCATATTGTGCCGTATGAGTAAATGCCTTCAAGGCTAACTGGCGTCTAGTCTCCAAGGAGGTGTCCTTACTCTGCATCTCTGTGGACGCTGCCACATAGTCCTCAGGTTCACACACCACTGTCAGTTGAGCGTGGTTTTTGGCTGCAGCTTCTCAGGAAGGTTACTCCACCAATGTCAATTTGCTCCACAGCCTCCTCAACAGTTACACCTGGAGAAGCCACTTTGTGAGCCAGGATTCCAGCACAGACTGCAGGATGCCAAGTTTTCACACATCCCCCCAACATTTCAGGAAATCCTTTCAACTCAGAGACGTCTCTAACTGCCAGACCAGCATCCCTGAGAGCTTTTGCAGTCCCTCTGGAAGCCACCAGATTCAAACCAACAGAGATCAGATTTCTTGCAAATTCCACAAGGCCTGTTTTGTCAGAGACACTAAACGAAGCGAGCTGGCCGGGAGCCATGAGGGCAGGCACTGGGTCTGGGGCGAGCAGGAGGCAGCCGTGGTGATACCACCATAAAATCCAACATTTTTATGTTCAATGAGCAACTTGTAGCCCCACACAAATGGTGGATAATTTCCCTAAGTCCTCAAAATTTTCTGTCCTATTTAGATAATCTTTAAAGGATAGAAATAGATTGAATTGAAATGGAAAAGGACTGACCTCATGCTATGAATCAAATAAGTCCAAATGAGAAAACAATCCAAAACAGAAGCTCTCTGCATTTGCACACTTCAGTTCCTATGTCTTCGGACTACTCAATATTACTATTGTAGCATTATTTTATTGTATAAAACTTTCTGTGTTTTATTCAGATTAATAGGTTTTTGTCTTTAAATTTATAGATCTTGCTTGTCCAAGTATCGAATAACTGTTGAAGCCAAGGACTGGGGAAGAGCTCCGTCCACTAATAGGGCCAAGGGGAAGCCTCACAAAGTGAGCTGGCCCTCTACTCCTCTCCAGCTTTTTATCTTCAGAGTCCAGAAGGATCCCCAGATGCTGGGAATAAGCCTACTCCTATGACCTTTATACCTCCATTACCAAGGCTCAAGTGAAAAGTACCAAATCTTTTCCTTCTGTTTCTTTGGATCTTCATTTTTGAAGCCTTCTGTGCCCTGTGACACTTATATTGGATAAATTGTTATCCTTGTCTCCTGTTAATCTTTTGTTTTACAGACCTCAGCCATGAACCTAGTAACATACATTTTAAAACTCCCTCAAGATTATGCTGTACATGGGAAATCAAAATTTGAATCTGGAATTTATGCTTAACTTCTCTAGGCTCTGTTTCCTTTGTTAAAATTGAGAAAAGAAGATCTTTGCGGGATTATGGCGAGAATTTTATAAAATATACTGAGAGTCTGAAGACAACAGCATAGTATCTAACTCTGGAATGTCAGTACATGGAAGCAATAATTTTGCTGCAACTGCTAAACATACAGAATAAAATTTGGTATAAGGAATCTGAAAGTATCTTTCTAAATAGAAGTGCTGTGTTATTTAGTCTCCCAATTTGTGTTTTGATTGGCAGCATCATAGTTAAAAGAGGACTTCAAAATCACACAAATGATTTCCTGTCTATGTAAAAAAAATAATTCATTTTCGTTACTGTTTTCTTAGCTTAGTGGCTGTATTATGCGAGTCTGTATCAATGAACACTTAGTCTAACGATGCAGGCATATTTTTCAAGTGAAAGGGGGTAGACTTTGTAACCACTCAGGATTTGTTTCATTTGTCCAAGCCTCTAACCTTCTCTTTATTCAAGCTTGCAGAGCTCCAATATGAAGAAATCTTTAAACCCCAGGCCTGCTGACTGGCATGAGCTGTGTTCTGGTACCACAGAGGAGCAAGCAGTAAGGCTCCAGACAGGGACCCTGAAATGAAGTAGGTAGATCGATGTCCCCATTTGTGTTCCAGTGCCCCAAAATACCTTCACAGCATGTGTGATGGTGTGGGGTCCCTACTGAATTTGTATTCTAGAAAACAGACTAAAAGGTCAACATGCATGTATATTTATAAAGGAATAGGTATTTGCTAATCAATGAGGGGGAATGTTTCTTCCTTTGCAGCAATTTCTCATGGAAGAGCTTCTTAAAGAGAGCTTCTCCACTTTTTTTCTATAGAGAGCCTGCAGTCAGCCTTAGAAAACTTTTACAAATTATACTTCCATATTTTCTGAGATACTTAGGACAAGGTGTAGTCAAACGGATAGTCCACTCATGCTACAATCTTATTACTAAGATTAAGGTGCAATGTCAAGTAGTTTTTCATATTCAATAAAGGGGGGAAATGTGCATACTTGTTTTGAAGCCATATTGTATAAATTCCTTAGACTGGCAAATATTCCTTAGTTGTGAACTATGGGTGGAGCATGTCAGTTTCACATGTGACAATAATTGTCAACCACATTTATCATAATAGAGATTATACTGCTATACAATTCCTCTGATATTAAGAATGAGTAAAGTGATCATCTATCTCCAGCCTCCAATCCTATAGACTTAAAACTTATTTGTCATGTTATGCATGGTTAATTAGTTCTGAAAAGATTTGTTTGTATGAACCATATACAGACATCTTGAAAAATACATTAATAATGAAAACACTCTTTATAGAAATATAAAATCACAGTTGCTTAATAGACATCCATCTCCTTTTCAGGCTATGCTGTCTGATAGAATATTTCTCCAGAATCCATGTCCTTTACATCAGGTGACTCTTCCATTCAGCAAACATAACACCTGCACCTGACAAAAGGTTGGAATTGCTGGACCACACAGCTTCTCTGCCTCTATTCACGACACTGCTCAGTTTGTTGTGATCCCAACATTTCCATTTCTCAGTCAACCCACTCTCATAACCCTTTAAAAATTCACTCTAGAGATTATTTTGCATAGGGTATAGTTCTAATTTTGTGAGTTCTAACAACATAGAACAGAATCCCTTAATGCCGTTAGTCGCTTAATCCATGCAACACTCCCACTTCCAGGAACATCTGATTACCTCCATGATTTATGTCTTCTTGCAAAGCTTAACCATAGTAGCTGGCACTTCCTCACTTGGCCTCAGTCCCCTGCTGTTTTATTTCTTCTTCAGTTACTACTTTAAGTACTCATTCTCATCCACTACTTTACAAATTACACTAAATAAATATCGATTTAATTAAGTTGGTTTTTCTCTTGTTATTATCTTAGTAACTCTGGATTCTAAATGTGTTTCTAAATATAAAGTGGGCTTTAGTTTTAGACTTGAGTCCCTTGGGAATTTATTGAATGGATAATTAACAGCATATTTGGGTGAGTGGAGAAAAGCTAGAATGGGTAACTTGAAGGTAAAGGTAAAAATATGACAGGAATAGCACCCAGTTAAGACAAAGCTAATACTAGGATGAGTCTGAGAGACTTATCAACCCAAACAAGTATAATAAAAATAACATTTAGCTTACAATACATGTAGAATGTGAACTGCAGTGGATAAATGGTGATGGGCAAGGCAACAAGGTACATGAAGCAACTATTATGTATGGACAAAAGATCAATCAGTAAAGAGGATGGCTATGAGATCGTAGCTACATTTAGCACTTGTAATCCAGCCACAGTGATATTCTGTCATGAGGCAAATACAGTAAGTTTAAAGATTTGCCATCTAATAAGATGTTTTTATTAGTGGAGCATATACACACTGTTGTATTAAATGAAGGGTCAGTATTCAAAGCATGAGAGTAGAAATAATTTTTTTTTTAGATACTTTCACTCTGTTGCCCAGGCTGGAATGCAGTGGCACAATCTTGGCTCACTGCAAACTCCACCTCCCAGATTCAAGTGATTCTTGTGCCTCAGCCTTTCCAGTAGCTAGAATTACAGGTGTGTGCCACCACACCCAGCTAATTTTTTGTATTTAGTAGAAATGGGGTTTCACCATGTTGGCCAGACTACTTCAAGACTAAAAGCAGTAGGCACACTCTTCATAAAATGGCAGGAGAAAAGAAGAGCGTGTGAGTGCAGGAAAAACTACAATTTATAAAACAATCAGATCTTGTGAGAATTTACTCACTATCAAGGGAGCAGAATGGGGGAAACCACCCCAATGGTTCAATCATTTCTCTGCTTCAGCATGTGGGGATTACAATTTAAGATGAGATTTGGGTGGGACACAGAGCCAAGCCATGTCAGTGCTCATGGTCAAGTCGTTTAAACTGCAAGTGCCCGAATTTCCTCATCTGCAAATGAAGATCATGACACTACCCTTGTCACAAGATTTGTGTATGGGAGTACATTAAATAAAGAAAGAAACCTAAAGCACATAACAATAACAAACATTCAATAAATGTTGTTATCATTAGTGTTAGTCTTACTATTATTCACAAATGATCTGGTAACATGTTCCCAAAGCCATAAATTGCTCTGCATCAATGCCAGCCCTCTTCCCTGACTTACCTCCATGACATGAGAAATCATTAAAAGCAATATCACATCCCTTCCAAATCTGTATGTCCAGTAGGATCTTCTAGCGGGACCAGAGAGCAGTGGAAGGATAGGGCCAACATACAAATGGTGCCCAGAAGAAAACTCCCTGCTCTTTTCCATCTATTCAGTTTTCCAAGTCAACAGGCAAAGTATAGTATCCAAAAACATTAAGCCACTCATCTAGGAATATGGCCAGGTGCACAAAAGTGAGCACATGGTGTGCAATTAATCATGCACAGTTTTGCAGAGTTACATACATTACTATGAATTGCCAGTAAGTCTGTGAATTAGGTTTTAATACCAGAATGAATTAAGGACGTAAGGAAATTGTCCATAGAACCTAACGTTTTCATTAAAACACAATGCAAAATATTGTCCCTAAATTTTGTTTCTGGAGAACTCTTCCCAGTGGTTGCATGACAATTTGTTTAAAGAAATAAAAGCCTCTGTTGAGAAGCAAATAGGGTAGCATTAATGTATCCCAGACTAAACCTACAAAAATTGTTTCTTATTTTCTATTTAAGTGATCTGAATTTACTAAAAATAACACAAGAAGCTTATATAACTCCTCTAAGCTATAATGCACCTAAAGTAGAAGCAGAAGATTATGGGTAATAAACAAGCTTACCAGGAAAAATGTGATGCATATCATAGCAAAACCCCCGTGGCATCAAAAATAATGATGAAGCACCACGTATTTGATGGGGGTGCTTCAGCAGCTGTCAGAACAGCATGGTGTATCGATACAAGCCACAGAGAAATTGTGTTTAAGTATGGTCCCTGAGCCCACTGTGCACCTAGGAGTTGTGGCAGGCACTTCAAATAGCATCTTTAATGACTATTCAAATAAAGACAGGATGATTAATGATATCCTTTCTCATTTTTTAAAATACCAAACATGAATCCAACCCTACATAAATGCCTTTACCTCTCTCTCTCTCTCTCTCTCTCTCTCTCTGTGTGTGTGTGTGTGTGTGTGTGTGAAAGAAATAGGATTAACACCTACTTTACAAAGTCTTTGTAAGTAAAAGTAATTTGTATCCTAAGTGCTCAATGATATATATTTTCTCCAGAAGTAAATGCAGTATCTATAAGCTAGCATAATGTCTACCACAGAGTACGTCTTCAATGAATATTTGTAAAGGAAAATGAACAAGATGATAAAAGGATAGTGAAGAGAAAGATTAGGAGGAAGGAAAGGGAAAGTACAGAAAGGAGAACTATTTGAAACCTTTTCAAACACTCTGGCTAGCAGAAAAGCCAGATCTCTGTGTGTTTTACCTGGTGCAGAGGCACAAAATGTGTTGATGGAAAGGTGGGGTAGCTATTTCCCCCACAGTTTCGTGGTGAGATATTGAAGATTCAGCAGTAGAATTGAATTCCAAGTAGTCTAGCTACTAAATGTTTTGCCATACTTCGGTGAAAATGTATGCATTATATTCTATTTGATCCTTTTCTTAGAAACCCTTACCAATTTGATGTGGCATCAGAGAGCAAGACACCACATATCAATGCTAATTGCTTCTATTAGGCCAAACAATTTTCTTCTCTTCAATTGATTTCCACCATTTTTGCTCTTGTTATTTAGGAAACTTTTTGAATGCATAGTCTGCAGTCTCTTGGGTAGGAAACATTTTGATATTTCCATGAAGTACTTTACTAATCTGCCTATATCCTTCTCAGCTTCACTGTTCACTGCTACCCATAATATTATTTCCAATCAGTATGTCTCTTTAATGTGTTGAACCTTTAGGGTGACTGATATGGGTTACAGAGTAGTGAACTAAAGTGGATACAGAAAAAAAAATGAGTGTCATAAGTCAGTTGGCTCCATTATTCTAATGGCTTTTAAAACATGAAATTATTTTTTATCAAGGCATATTGAAAATTTGCACAGTTTAGAAGCCATTTGATTTTCACATACTCTATATATTAACATTTAACAATGTGACAGTCTCAAAATGGCATATTGTCAACTTGAAAATCACTTTAGAAATTCTGAGGTACTAAACTAAGTGTGGGATAGACCATACACAATTATCTTTGGAATTGTAGAGCAATGTTGGATTTCAAGGACTTAGATGACAATATCACGACCATGTGACCCATATAACTGTCACATTACTTTTCTTAAAGTGTAAACTTTTCATGAAATGTATTTTATTGAAACCGAAAAGTTTACAACTGAAGCTAAATTGATGAAAAATAGTAATATCCTATGATATGGTCTGGCTCTGTGTCCACACCCAGATCTCATTTTGAATTGTAATTTGAATAGTAATTTTTACATGTTGAGAAAGGGGCCTCCTGGGAGATGATTAGATCATGGGGGCAGTCCTGCCACTCTCATGATAGTTAGTGAGATCTTACAAGATCGAACAGTTTTATAAAGGGCTTTTCCCTGCTTCACTCTGCACTTCTCCTTCCTGCCACCATGTGAAGAAGAATGTGTTTGCTTCCCCTTCTTCCATGATTGTAAGTTTCCTGGGGCCTCCCCAGCCCTGCAGAACTATAAGTCAATTAAACTTCTTTCCTTTATAAATTATCTTGTCTTAGGTATTTCTTCATAGCAGTGTGCAAATGAATTAATACAGTAAATTGGTGCCAGTTGGGGTGCACTGCTATAAAGGTACCCAAATATGTGGAAGTAGTTTTGTAACTGCATAGCAGGCAGAAGTTGGAACAGTTTGGAGGGATCAGAAGACAGGGACATGTGAGAAAGTTTGGAACTTCCTAGAGTCTTGTTGAATGGCCTTGATCAAAATGCTGATAGTGATATGGACAATGAAGTCCAGACTGAGGTGGTCTTAGATGGAGATGAGGAACTTGTTGGGAACTGAATAAAGGTTACTGTTGCTATGTTTTAGCAAAGAGACTGGTGGCATTTTGCCCCTTCCCAGGAGATCTGCAGAACTTTGAGCTTAAGAGTGATGATTTATGGTATCTGACTAAAGACATTTCTAAGCAACAAGGCATTCAAGATGTGATGTGGGTGCTATTAAAAGCATTCAGTTTTATGTATTCACAAAGATATGATTTGTAATTCGAACTTATGTCTAAAAGGGAAGCAAAACATAAAAGTGAAAAAATTGCAGCCTTATGATGTGATAGAAGAGAAAAGCCTGTTTTCTGAGGAGAAATTCAATCTGATTGCATAAATTTGTATAGGTAATGAGAAGCCAAACGCTAATTGCCAAGACAAAGGGGAAAATATCTCCAGGGCCTGTCAGAGACATTCCCAATAGCCCCCAGACCCAGAGACCTAGAAGGAAAAAATGATTTGGTGGGCCAGGTCCCAGGGCCTCCCTGCTGTGTGCTGCCAGCCTAGAGACTTAATGACCTGCATCCTAGCTGCTCTAGCAAGAGCTAAAAGGGGCCAAGGTACAGTTCAGACCATGGCTTCAGAGGGTGCAAGCCCCAGGCCTTGGCAGCTTCCATGGGGTGTGGAGCCTGCAGATGCACAGAAGTCAAGAATTAAGGTTTAAGAAACTCCACCTAGATTTCAGAGGATGTTTGGAAGTCTCTGCATTTCAGGCAGAAGTTTGCTGCAGGGTTAAGACCCTCATGGAGAACTTCTGCTAAGGCAGTACAAAGGGAAAATGCGAGGTTGCAGACCTCACACAGAGGCCCCACTGGGGCACTGCCTACTGGAGCTGTGAGAAACAGTCTACCATCCTGCAGACACCAGAATGGTAGTGCCCCATCAGCTTGCACCATGCATCTAGGAAAGCTGCAGACACTCAATCCCAGCCCTTGAAAACAGTCAGAGTGATGCAGGGTTGGGGGCTGTATGCTACAAAGCCACAGAGGTGGAGCTACCCAATGCTGTGGGAGCCCATCTCTTGCAACAGTGTGTCCAGGATGTAAGACATGGAGGCAAAGGAGATTATTTTGAAGCTTTAAGGTTGAATTTCTGCCTCATTGGATTTTAGACTTGCATGGAGCCTGAGCCCCTTTGTTTTGGGCAGTTTTTCCATTTGGAATGGACATATTTACCCAATGACTGTGCCTCCATTGTATCTATAAAGTAACTAACTTTGCTTTTAATTTTATAGGCTCATAGGCAGAGGGACTTGCCCTGTCTCAGATGAGACTATGGACTTGGAATTTTGGTTTAATGCTGAAATGAGTTAAGATTTTGTGGAACTGCTAGGAAGGCACAACTGTGTTTTGAAATATAAGAAAGATGAGATTTGGGAGGAGCCGGGGGAAAATGATATGGTCTGGCTCTGTGTCCCAATACAAATCTCATCTTGAATTGCATTCTAAATTGTAATCCCCATATGTTGTGGGAGGGACCTCATGGGAGGTGACTATACCATGGGGGCCATCTCCCCATGCTGTTCTCGTGACAGTAAGTCATTTTTCACAAGATTTGATGGTTTTATAAGGGGCTTTTCCCCATTTCACTCTGCACTTCTTCTTGCTGCCATGTTAAGAAGGACATATTTCCTTCCCCTTCCACCATGATTGTAAGTTGGATTCCTTATAATCATGGTGGAAGGGGAAGCAAACATGTCCCATGAGGCCTCCCTATCCCTGCTGAACTGTAAGTCAATTAAATCTCTTTTCTTAATAAGTTACCTAGTCTTGGGTATTTCTTCACAGCAAAGCGAGAATGGACTCATACATCCTATAATCTAATTCCTTAGTATTTAGTCATCCTGCATGATTCAGGTTTTTATTCTGATATATCTGTCCCTTCAAAGTGAGACTTACCAATTATAGTCACTCTACAGTGTTATTTGATAAGTGTATATTGTATAAATTTATTTAAATACTCCCTTAACCAACAAATAGGTACAATTATGTGTCAATTAAAATCAACAATAAAAGCAAAATAAATAGTACGATTTATCAAAATACCTCACTTTTTATGAGTCCAAGAAATTGAACTTCCCTCTTATCATTGAAAATAAGACAATTTACATTCTTCTAGAAAACAGAACTAAGGGACACACAGAAACTCAAAAGGTCAAATTGGAGAATAATAGATAAAATTTAAGTTAGGAAAAAGAATGATGAAAGACTGATTTTTAAAATAATAAGGTTAAAAAAAAGAGATGTTAGTATATGTTTACGTGTATAAGCAGAAGTGAATTAGAACACATAGAATACAAATTAAGACATGGGAATATTTTACAAACAAACCACTGCTAAACCACCAATTTTATCACTCCTGTGAACCACATTGAAAAATTCCCACTCCAAACCTTGTGCTTTACAACATTTGCAATAGATCTGTCCATTCCTAGGAGTTCTTCATACCAACTGTAGTGCACAAATTTAAGAAGCTAGAACAATTTATTTGATCTTTGGCAAACTGATGACCAGCTGATCCTTTCTTGCCTACAATTCTTATATTTTTAAGCCAACACATAATATAAGCCCTCTAGTCATCTATGTTCCCCATACATTCATCCCAATTCTGATAGGCACTTGTCATTTATGACACTGTCTTTCACTACTCATCTCCAATCCCATCACACAACCTGACAGTGACTTTTCTGGCTTAAGGTTTTGTTATCTAAACCCCTGAGACCTATATGATATTTGTTTCCACAATATAACCTAGCCTATCCTGACCAACATACTCCTGAGTAACAATATCTCTTATTGAGCACTCTCAAGAACAATGTGTTCATGTATTAATTCTTATTTGGCTCAGAATCTGGATCCCAGTTCAATCATCTCCCTTCACCTCTTTATGACCATTTCTCATTTAAGGCTCATGTTATTAACAATACAAACCCTGAACATTTTCTTCTTTTTCATGGCCAGCAATTAACCCAGATGCATTTGATGTTCACAGGTATGATCAATTCACTAATTTACCAGTCAGTTATACCACTGTCTCACTTCAATAATCGCAACACCACCTCCACCCCACATTCTATATGCATACATCCATATTTTCATCACATGGATCAGTTTTGCATCTGAAATATGGGATTCATTCATCTCACTTTCTGAATACAGCTTCTTATACAGCAATTTGGTTTATTTAATCATTCCTCAATAAACCAATTATTCCATCTCATCAGGACGATCAGGATACTGCCTCTTCTAATTTATCTTTTTTATCTTAATAACTATTGACCTCACAGTTTTTGATCTCTAGTGATCTAATGATTTTGCACACTTTTGTCAGTATTCAATGTCTTTACTTCACTTTCCTTTTCTTTCCTATCCCCAGAAAAGTCTACTTTGGATGAACAAAACTGCCTGCTTTCTCTGCAGCTTTGCCTCAAAAAATGTGATATCACTGGGTAGACTGATTTGACTATAAATTTATGCTCACCAATTTCAATCTCAACTTGATTCACTCTTGCCTTGTTTCTTTATCATAGAAATGCTAAGTAAGAAATTCCTTTGAATTCCCAACCATATAACCTGCTAAGCTACAAGCATCACTAACCGTCTTTTCCTTCATTGTTACATCTATTGAGTTTTCTGAACTCTTCCTTGTATCTCCAAACTCTTCCTTTTAAAAGTTTTTCCCATCAGCACTTAACCATGATCATGATTATTTTGTGGTTTATATTAACCCAAGCATAAAAGTAGTCCTCAGAATTCTACCTAAAATACTTTCATCATATTCAATAATTATATTAAAAGCAAAGAACTTATATCTATTCTCTTCTCTCATCATTTAACAGTATTTTTATAGATATGGCCACATTTTTCTCTTTAGCTTCTGCACTCCTCACTTTCTTGATTTGTATCCCTAATGTTTCTAGCTAGATAATCTCAGCCTAATTTACAGAACTTTCTTCTATGTCCAGTTCCTTAAACCATCAACATACTTCTGAACCTCATTCTTGCTTCAAATCCTCTACTTATTTCACACATCCTTCCTGAGTGATCATATATATACACATGGTCTCTACTATCTACATAGACTATAACACATGCTTATCTAGAGAACAGATCTCACTCCTGAGCTCCTGGCTAATATAGATAACTGATTACCACACATCCTCACATAAGCGTCAATTAGGAAACTTAGAAACAACCTATTCAAATTATTTTTAATAAATCAAAATGCTTCAAGAAACAAGGAATAGAGCATGTGAGGCACAAGGAATTTCCAGGTTGATGGGTAAGAAAATGTACAGGATGAACCTGTTCAACAGATACGGAGAGGAACCATTCCCAATTAAAATGGGAGGACAGAGCCCAAGAAGGCCTCTCGGAGGAAAATAAAGCTGAAAAATATATGCTGTTTAAGGAAATTTCAAAGATGTCTCAGTATATAGATTGGAGATTAATTACCAATAAGCACACAGAAAGCAAATGACAACATTAGACTGTTGTTAACTCTAGGAAAAGCAAAAAACTAAAAAGAAAATGTAATAATAGAATATTTCTTGAGTCATCTGTGAATATTGGTTACATAATTATAAAAATATGAATATTGATTACTGCTATACCAAAAATTTTATTATATTGACAAAATAAGGAATAATATGCTAATAAATTATATATAACATTGAAATAATGAGAAATAAAAATATAAAAAAGGATATTTGTTAATTAGCTAAAAAGCCATGAATAAATTATTTCAAGAGAGTAGAAACCCGGAGACAAGGGGATGAGGCAAGTGATTACTATTTCTAAATATTAGTGTGCTTTTTAAGTACTGTTTTGCTTTTTAAGTACTGTGCATGTAGTATTTTGATAAAATTTTAAAATATTGATAAATATTTTAAATATTTGTAATGCTCTAAATGCAGGAGGTGTGAAGTAGAAATACTAGAAAAATGCTAAGTCAAAAATACAAGAAAAAAGGGCGAATTGGTAAAAAGAAGATGGAGCACATGGTGCATGTAAAGTGGAGAGCATTTGCCTGATTAGATGGGTAGTTAGGAAAATTAGGAGATAAGAAAGAGAATAAAATATGTAGGAAATGGTTGCTAAGCTCATTGACGTGTGATAACATGCATAATTTACTATCAGTATAGTCTGTAGTTTAAAATTATTATGGAAAGAAATACTTTGACAAAGCATATGATAAGTTGATGAAAGGACATTTAGAGCATAATAATGGTGCTGAAACTCTTATGATGCTAAATGAAAACTTGCTCTCTATGTTTTGAAAATGTTGGGATGAAGGATGAACCTTGGGTTGCTATATAAAAATACAGATCCCTAGTTAAATTTTAATTTCAGATAAACACCACATTTTTATATATGAGTGCCCCAAATATTAAAATATTACATTATATTTACTTATAATAAAAAATGATTGTTTATCTGAAATTCAAATTTAGCTGAAAAACGTATATTTTTGTTTGCTAAATCTGGCAACCCTGGGATGACCTGACAGACAAATAGAAATGCAAACATTCTGGTTGAAAATTAAGAAATTATAGTAACTAAAGTTTTTTAATTCATTTAAAAACCTAAATTCGGCTGGCTGCAGCAGCTCACACATGTAATTCCAGGACCTTGGGAGGCCAAGGTGGTGGATGGCTTGAATCCAGGAGTTTAAGACAAGCCTGGGAAACATGTTAAAACTTTGTCTCTATTAAAAAAAGAGAAAGAGAGAAAGAGAGAGAGGGAGGAGAGAAAGAGAAAGAATAAAGAAAGGAAGGAAGGAAGGAAGAGGAAAGAAAGAAAAGAATGAAAGAAAGAAGAAAGAAAGAAAAAGAAAGAAAGAAAGAAAGAAAGAAAGAAAGAAAGAAAGAAAGAAAGAAAGAAAGAAAGAAAGAAAGAAAGAAAGAAAGAAAGAAAGAAAGAAAATAAGAAAGAAAGAAAATAATGAAAAAGAAAAGAAGGAAGAAAAAGAGAGGGAGGGAGAAAGGCAGTGAGGGAGGGAGGGAGGGAGGGAAGGAGGGAGGAAGAGAGGGAGGAAGGAAGGAAGGAAGGAAGGAAGGAAGGAAGGAAAGAAAGAAAGAAAGAAAGAAAGAAAGAAAAGAAAAGAAAGAAAGAAAGAAAAGAAAGAAAGAAAAAAGGGAGGAAGGAAGGAAGGGAGGGAGGAAGGAAGGAAGGAAGAAAGGAAAGAAACAGAGAAGAGAAAGAAAGAAAAGAAGGAAGGAAGGAAAGGAAGAAAGGAAGGGAAGAAAGAAAGAAAAGAAAAGAAAGAAAGAGAGAGTGAGCTGGGTGTGGCAGTATTGTCCCCGCTACTCGGCAAGGTGAGGCAGGGGATCACTTGAGCCCAAGAGGTCAAGGATGCAGTGAGCCATGATCAGTCCACTTCACTCCAGCCTGGGTTACAGAGAAAAATAAAACAACAACAACAACAATGCAGGTGTAAGAAGTCCCCTTACCCTTGTAAAGTAAAAATAAATGTTTGTGTGAAATAATGATGCTAGTTTCCTAACTGGGTGAACACCATCATGAAGCCACCCTCTTGCCCCACATTCAGAAAAATTAATTATGCTCCTGACAGACTCATCTAAGTTCCTAGCCAAGAGCAATTTAGAATAGAGAGAAATTTATTACTTCCAAGCAAATTAAACTACAAAGCAAGAGTTGGCAAACTATGGCCCACAGTCTGTCTTGTAAACAAAGTTTTATTAGAATACAGTCATGTCCATTTGTTTATGTATTATCTATAGCTACTTTCTCACAAAAATGGCAGAGATGAATAATTGTGACAAAAATCTTATGGTTCACAAAGCCAAAAATATTTACTATCTGGTCCTTTACAGGAAAAGTTTGCCAACTGCTACTCTAAAAGCTACCTTGACCAAGAGTACGCAGCAGAATCAGGCAAGTGGTTTTGAGTAGACCTAAAATTAAGCCTTCTTTTCAATAGCTGAAATTTTAGGGTGAATTATAATCAGTTGAGGAGACATCAGAGTTAGATTGAGTTAAGCAAAATTATTAAAATATTTGCAGATTGAGAATAATTTATTTTTGGTCATCTTTCTTCCAATATTTTCTCTTATTCTTACAATCTACCATTTTAAGTGCTAGATTTTTACTTAAAATATCAACTAGATCATACACATTGTCTTCAAATCTTCAATTTGTCTTGCTTGGAGAAGAAACTGCTTGCTGAGTTTGTACTTAGAATTTTACCAGGCCACAGTGTCTGACACAGAAATATGGGTTTACAGTCTTAGAATGCAAATGAGAAGTAAAACTTAAGGAAATTAACTTTGTAAATTCAACATATTTCAATAACAGGAAGCAACATATTATATCAGAGATATAATTTATATTTTCAGTTTTAACTGTTTAGTCAATTGAACTTTTCATAAAATGTAACCTCGGAATTGAAAATTATAAAGCTGCTTATAGGATAAAAATTACTTGTTTTCTCAAAAAAAAAAAAGTCTGAGAAGTCTGTTCACTAAAATGTCGTAGGTAATAAAATCTGTTTTCTACTAAGTAGCACAGATTTAGATGCTTTTTAAAAATTCCTATACAATAAAAGTTGATTTTTTCCCCATACATTTACCATGGGCTAATGTTTCCATTAAAATATAAAGTATACTGAAAGAGGGAACCCACTAAATAGTTTCATCACTTAGAATTATTTTATGATGACAGAAATTTATTCTTGAAAAAAATGAACAACTTTTTCTCCTTGTGAATGAGGTATAATTCTCAAAAATTATATCAATATTAAAAGCATGTATTTTAAATAAACATTTTAAAATTCATTTTTCCCTCTTTGAAAAGTTTTCTTGAGATATAACTAACAAATAATACAATTCACCTGTTTAAAGTATACAATTCAATATTTTTTACATATTCACCATGTTATGCAATGATCTAATTTAAGAATATTTATGTGCCTCAAAAAAAAATACGTATTATCAGTTATTCTTCATTCTTCTCCATTCCACCTACACCCAGCCACAGCTTCAGTCAACCAGTAATCTACTTTCAATATTTTAGAATTGTCTATACTAGACATTTCATATAAATTGAATCATAAAATATGTTGTCTTTGTGACTGTGTCTTACCATGTTTTCAAACAGCATCCATTTAATCACATGTATCAGTATACTTTTTTCATTACTGAATAATACTCCATTGTATAGTTACACCACATTTATTTCTTCATTCATCAGTGAATGGACATTTGGATTGTTTCAACTTTTTGGCTATTATAATTAATTCTACAATAGGGGTGAGATCCAAGATGGCCGAATAAGAACAGCTCTGGAGTGCAGTTCCCAGCGAGAACAAAGCAGAGGGTGAGTGATCAACGCATTTCCAAATGAGTTATTACTGCCCACAGATCAGGAGATTCCTGGGATGAAAAGCATCATCAGTCTCCAGCATTGTTGTTTCAGGTGGCACAGCAGATCTCCACACGAAAACTCACACAAACCTGGGCAGCCATTTCAACTGGTGCCTGGAATGCTTGGGAAACAGAGCTGCTGAAACAGGGAGCCAGGTAATCTGGCTCAGCAGGTCCCACCCCCACAAAGACCAGCAATCTGAAATGCTCTGGATTGAGAGTTTCACAGCAAATACAGCTGGACCTGGGACAGTTCAGCTCTGTGGGGAGAAGGGCATCTGCCATAACTGAGGCAGTTCACCACTACTGAGGCAGTCTGCCATTACTGAGGCAGTCTGCCATTACTGAGGCAGCCTGCCATTACTGAAGCAGTCTGCCATTACAGAGGCAGTCTACCATTACTGAGGCAGACTACCATTATCAAGGCAGTTCTAACTGTACCTCTGTAAACAAAATCACAAGGAAGCACACACAACAACTGGGCAGAGACCATGGCAGCTCAGCAATGCCTCTGCTGGCAGACCGTGACTAGGATACCTCAGAGCTGGGCAGGGCATCTCTGAAAAAAAGGCAACAGCACATCAGGAACTTATAAATAAAGCTCCACTTTCCCAGGACAAAGCACCTGGGAAAAAAGGCAGTTATGAGTTACACTGCAGCACACTAAATGGAACAACAGAGCTTACAGCTCAGCATTTGACCTCCTATAAGGGTTAGAATGTCTCCTCAAGCAGCTCCCTGACCCCTAGATAGCCAAAGACACACGTCATAAAGGAGAGCTCAGGCTGACATCTGGTGAGTATCCTTCTGGGACTAAGATAACAAAAGAAGAAACTGGCAGCAACCCTTACTGTTAGGCAGCTGCCACAGGTGATTCCCAGGCAAGCAGGGTCTGCAGTGGATATCCAGCAGTCCTACAGCAGAGGGGCCTGACTGTTAGAAGGAAAACTAAAAAACAGAAAGAAATAACTTCATCATCAACAAAAAGGATGTCCACTCAGAGACCCCATCTGAAAGTCACCAACTACAAAGACCACAGGTAGATAAATCCACAAAGATGGGAAGAAACCAGTGCAAAAAGGATGAAAACACCAAAAACCAGAATGCCTCTCCTCTTCCAAGGGATCACAACTCCTCACCAGCAAGGCTGGATGGAGAATGAGTCTGATGAAATGACAAAAACAGGCTTCAGAAGGTGAGTAATAACACTAAGAATCTTGAAAAAAGGTTTGATGAAATGCTAATGAGAATAAACAGCTTAAAGAAGAATATAAGTGACCTGATGGAGTTGAAAAACACAACATGAGAACTTCACAAAGCATATTCAAGTTTCAGCAGCTGAATCGACCAAGCAGAAGAAAGGACAGAGATTGAAGATCAACTCAATGAAATCAAACTAGAATGCAAGATTAGAGAAAAAAAGAGTTAAAAGAAATTAATAAATCCTCCAAGAAATATGAGATTATGTGAAAAGACCTATCTACGCTTGATAGGTGTACCTGAATGTGACAGAGAGAATGAATCCAAGCTGGAAAAAAAATTCTTCAGGATATTATCCAGGAGAACATCCCCAACATAGCAGACCAGGCCATCATTCAAGTCCAGGAAATACAGAGAACACCACAAAGATAATCCTCAAGAAGAGCAACCCCAAGGCACATAATCGTCACTTTACCAGGGTTGAAATGAAGGTAAAAATGCTAAGTGCAACCAGAAAGAAAGGTCTCGTTACCCACAAAGGGAAGCCAATCAGACACAGCAGATCTTTTGGCAGAAACCATACAAGCCAGAAGAAAGTGGGGGCCAATATTCAACATCCTTAAAGAAAAGAACTTTCAACCTAGAATTTCATATCCAGCCAAACTGAGCTTCATATGTGAAGGAGAAAGAAATAAAACAAACAAGCCCATTCAGAAGTGGGCAAAAGATATGAACAGACACTTTACAAAAGAAGACATACAGGAGGCCAACAAACATATGAAAAAATGCTCATCATCACTGGTCATTAGAGAAATGCAAATCAAAACTATATTGAGATACCATCTCACACCAGTTAGAATGGCAATCATTAAAATATCTGGAGACAACAGATGCTGGAGAGGGTGTGGAGAAATAGGAACACTTTTACACTGTTGGTGGGAATGTAAATTAATTCAACCATTGTGGAAGACAGTGTGGCGATTCCTCAAGGACCTAAAAATAGGAATCCCATTTGACCCAGCAATCCCATTACTGGGTATATATCCAAAGGATTATAAATCATTCTACTACAAGGACACGTGCACACGAATGTTCATTGCAGCACTGTTTACAATAGCAAAGACCTGGAATCAACCCAAATGCCCATTGATGATAGACTGGACAGGGAAAATGTGGTACATATACACCATGGAATATTACGCAGCCATCAAAAAAGATGAGTTTGTGTCCTTTGTAGGGATATGGATGAACCTGGAAACCATCATTCTCAGCAAACTGACACAAGAACAGAAAATCAAACACCACATGTTCTCACTCATAGGTGGGTGTTGAACAATGAGAACACATGGACACGGGGAGGGGAGCACTACACACTGGGGTCCATTGGGGGGAAATGGGGGAAGGACAGGGGTGGGGAATTGGGGAGAGATAGCATGGGGAGAAATGACAGATATAAGTGAGGGGAAGGAAGGCAGCAGATCACACTGCCATGTGTGTACCTATGCAACAATCTTGCATGTTCTTCACATGTACTCCAAAACCCAAAATGCAATAAAAAATAAATAAATAAATAAATAAATAAAAGAAATCAATGTGCCTGAGGGCACAAATGACCCGGAAAAAAAAAAAAAAGAAATATGGCACTAGATAAGGATGTCCTCTCTCACTACTCTTATTCAATATAAATATTGGAAGTTCTAGCCAGAGCAATCAGGCAAGAAAAAGAAATAAAAGTGTATTCAATTAGGAAAAGAGGAAGTCAAACTGTCTTTATTTGCAGATGACATGATTGTATTTTTAGAAGACCCCATTGTCTCAGCCCAAAATCTCCTGAAGCTGATAAGCAACTTCAGCAAAGTCTCAGGATACAAAATCAATGTGCAGAAATCACAAGCATTCCTATACACCAATGACAGACTTAAAGAGAGCCAAATCAAGAAAGAACTGCCATTCACAATTGCTACAAAGAGAATAAAATATCTAGGAATACAACTAACAAAGGAAGTAAATAACCTCTTCAAGGAGAACAAAATGCTGCTCGAGAAAACAAAAGAGAAAACAAACTGGCGGAAAAACATTCCATGCTCATGGTTAGGAAGAATCAATATTGTGAAAATGGCCATACTGCCCAAAGTAATTAATAGATTCAATGCTATCCCCACCAAGCTACCTATGACCATCTTCACAGAACTGAAAAATAGCACCTTAAACTTCATATAGAACCAAAAGAGAGTCCACATAGTCAAGACAATTCTAAGCAAAAAGAACAAAGCTGGAGGCCTCATGCTACCTGACTTCAAACTATACTACAAGGCTACAGCAATCAAACCAGCATGGTATTGGTAAGAAAACAGAGATGTAGACCAGTGGAACAGAACAGAGGCCTCGGAGGCAACACCACACATTTACAACCATGTGATCTTTGACAAACCTGACAAAAACAAGCAATGGGGAAAGAATTCCCTGTTTAATAAATGGTGTTGGTAAAACTGGCTAGCCATGAGCAGAAAACGGAAACTGGACCCTTTCCTGACACCTTACACTAAAATTAACTCAAGATGGATTAAAGATTTAAACATACGACCTAATACTGTAAAAACCCTAGAAGAAAAACTAGGCAATACCATTCAGGACATAGGTATAGGCAAGGACTTCTTGATAAAACCCCAAAAGCATTGACAACAAAAGCCAAAATAGATAAATGGAATCTAATTAAACTTAAGAAGTTCTGCACAGCAAAAGAAACAATCATTAGAGTGAACTGACAACCAACAGAATGGGAAAAATTTTTTGCAATCTACCCATCTGACAAAGGGCTAATACCCAGAATCTACAAAGAACTAAAACATATTTACAAGAAAAAAAACAAAGTCATTCAAAAGTGGGTGAAGGATGTGAACAGACACTTTTCAAAAGAAGACATATATGAGGCCAAGAAACACATGAAAAAATACTCATCATCAGTGATCACAGAAAAATGCAAATCAAAACCACACTCAGATACCATCTCACACCAATTAGAATGGCAATCATTAAAAAAATCTGGAGACAAGAGATGCTGGAGAGGATGTAGAGAAACAGGAACACTTTTACACTGTTGGTGGGAGTGTAAATTAGTTCAACCATTGTGGAATACAGTGTGGCAATTCCTCAACGACCTAGAAATAGAAATTCCATTTGACCCAGCAATCCCATTACTGGGTATATATCCAAAGGATTATAAATCGTTTTATTATAAAGACACATGTACATGTATGTTCATTGTGGCACTGTTTACAATAGCAAAGACCTAGAACCAGTCCATATGCTCATCAATGATAGACTGGACAAGGAAAATGTGGCACATATGCACCATGGAATACTTTGCAGCCATAAAAATGATGAGTTTGTGTCATTTGTAGGGATATGTATGAATCTGGAAACCATCATTCTCAGCAAACTAACACAAGAACAGAAAATCAAACACTGCATGTTCTCACTCATAGGCAGGTGTTGAACAATGAGAACACACGGAAACAGAGAGGTCAGCATCACACACTGAGGTCTGCTGCAGAGGAATAGGGGAGGGACAGCAGTGGTTAGGGAGGTTGGGAAGGAATAACATGGGGAGAAATGCCAGACATAGGTGACAGGGGGATGGAGGCAGCAAACCACATGGTCGTGTAGGTACCTATGCAATAATTCTACATGTTCTGCAGATGTACCCCAGAACCTAAAGTGCAATAAAATAAATAAAAAGTTTGCAGACAGTAAAATTCACTTTTTATGGTATATGGTAGAATAAATTTTAAAAGTGCAGTAGAATAAATAAAAAGTTTTCAGATAGTAAAATTCACTTTTTGTGGTATATGGTACAATATGTCTTGACAATCACAGATTTATAAATTTACTACTACAATAATGAGAGAGAACAATTCAATTACTTCAAAAATCCCCTTGTCCTGTTTCTTTCAAGTCAGCCCCTCTCTCCACCACTAACCTCTGGCAATTACTGATCTATTTTTTGTTCCTATAGTTATGCCTTTTCCAGAATGTCATACAGAAGAAATCATGTAGCATTCAACATTTTGGGTCTGACTTCTGTTACTTAGCAAAATGCATTTAAGATTCCTCCATGTTGTTGTATCAAGTAGTTGTTCATTTTTATGGCTGAGTAGAATTCCACTCTAGCATTGTTGGAGGTACCACAGTTCATTTGTCTGTTTGCCAGTTAAAGAACATTTGGATTATATCAGCTTTTGGTAATTATGAATTAAGCTGCTATTAGCATTTTAAAATAAATAAAAATAAATAATTCTACTATAAACATTCATGTATATAGTTTTTGTGTGAATATATGTTTTATTTATCATGGGTGGATACTTAAAAATGGAATTACTAGGTCATGTGGTAACTCCATGCTTAATGTTTTGAGGAAAAGCCAAACATTTTCCAAAGTCACAGTACCATTATTTTAAATTTCCACCAGCCAAGGGTGAGGATATCAGTTTCTCCACATTCTCACGAATACTTACTACTGTCTTTTAATTATAGCCATCTATAAATAAAGCTTCATTGAGTATAAGGCTTTATTCATTGAGGTTTTGATGTGCATTTCTTTAATAGTAATGTTTGAGTACTGTTCCAAGTGCTTAATGTGAATTTATATATCTGCGTTAGAGAAATATGTATTCTGACACTACACCCATTTCTCAATTAGGTTGTTGGGTACTTTGGATTATAACAGCTCTATATATGCCGTATACAAGTCTCTTATCAGATATAACATGCAAATACCTTATCCCTTTCTGTATATTGTCTTTTCACTTTCTTGATGGCATCATTTTCAGCACAAAAGTGTTCAATTTTGAGGTAGTCTCAATTTATCTGTTTTTTTTGTTTTGTTTTGTTTTGTTTTTTCTTTCGTTGCTTGTGCTTTTGGTGTTACATTTACCCCAAGATCATGAAGATTTACTCTTATATCATTTCTTCTGAGTATGTTACAACTTTGTTCTTGAATTTAGGTCTATAATTCATTTTGTGTTATTTTGGGTTCGGTGTGAGGTAAGGGTTTATTCTTTATTCTTCTGCATGGGAATATCCAATTTCCCAACCATATTTGCTTGAAGATTATTCTTTCCTCCACTGAACAGTCTTTACACCCTTGTCAAAAATCAACCGATCACAAATATGAGGGTTCATATCTGGATTCCCAATTATGTTTCACTGATCTATATGTCTATCCTTGTGCCAGTATCACACTGTCTTGATTACTGAAGTTTTGTGGTAAATTTTGAAATCAGAAAATACAAATACTCCCATATTAGTGTTCAAGATTGTTTGGCTAGTCTTGAGGTCCTACATTTTTTTAAGAATGGTAGGATCATGTTGGACTACAGCTTCAGCTCTGTGAGTGGTAACTAGGTGGGAAAAAGGAGACCCAATCCTCTCAGTGCACCTACCTCAACATGGGACTGGAAGAAATAAGAAAGGGCAGCCTTCCCCACTAGGGTTGAAACTGTAGCACCAGACTGGAATCTGAAGAGTGAGTTCCTTGCCTTCTTCTTGGCTGTATTGAGGAAATTTTCATATCACAGCACTGATGTGGAGGAGGGAATAGTGAAAGGAAGTGAGCCATAACTAAAATCCCAACTCTTCCTGTTCTAATGGAGATTTAGTAAGTTTTCTTGAAAGAATGTTTCTCCATTCTCTCTATGTGTCCAGGATAAATTTAAAGAAATTAGATTTTGGTTTTTATAATTTTCACCAAAATATTGTTTGCTAAGGAGAGTTCTGCTAAGCTCCTTACCACTTTGCACAAACTTTTAACAATCTGCTTGATTACTATGTCATTACCATAAGAAGAGGAGTAGCAGATATTTTTCTCATTCTTCAAATAAGGTTAAAGATGTTGAATGTAGAAATAGAAATTATGCATCTGAAAATAAAGCATATGTCTCTCAACCAACTGGTTTTATCAGTTCAAGCTGCTTCTGTGTTGAAATAACTCTGGAGAAAAGGTCAATAAATGTAATTTTCCTTCTAAATGTCACACGATCCTGTGTCATGGTTCTGTCATGTCAATCTTTACAAAGCTTGCAAAGACAGTCAGACCTAGTTAGGCAGCACTTTTGTCAAATGTTAGTAAGATATACCACATAACTAATCTTTAGTAGAACTCCTTCTTAATAGAACACATACCAGAAATAGATACATTGGTGGTAATAGTAGAACTTCTCCTTAATAGAAAATATGCAAGACACAGATAAATTGGTGGCAATAGATTACAGTTAAAATTTAGATACATTTTCTAACCATTTTTTACTGGTTTATATCACAGACCTTAAAAAATAACATAAAAACTGCAAAGGCATACACAAAGCTAATTCATAGGGAAATCTGCCACATGTACACAAAAACATATGATCAACTTAAGATAAAACATGATATAGGCAATTTTCTTTTCATATGCAGTTTTTCCCTGTTCTGATAATTTCATTTCCTCAGCTTCAAATGTCTGTTGGGCTTGTGTTCTTCTTCACAACTATTCCCATCTTAGTGTGGTACCCATTCAAGTTGTTCACATTTTTACTAAGGTTTGAGGTAAAGACTACATCTGGTTTCTTTCTAGAGTGTGGCAAGTTGTCAACTTCCCTAGTTGAATTTGCTTTGAACATCAGTGTGAAGCAGAACTGATATGCTGCTTGAATTAATAAAGGAAGTCAATTGGGTGCCTGAAGTTCAGCCACTGAGTAAATTACATAGATTTCTGATTCCTACAGCCAGGTTGTGATTATAGCAATATATATATATATATATATATATATATATATATATATATACACACACACACACACACACACACACACACACACACATATTCAGGGAAAGCTTTCATTTATCTCTTCTTTAACTTATTGTGGAAATAAAACAGCTGTTTTGTGGATTGGACTACAAGATCATTTTGAGGCAAATCTCAGTAATTCTATAATTTAAACCATCAAAATCTTGGAATGGAAGACCAGCCAAAATGGCCAAATAGGAACAGCTCTGGAGCACAGTTCCCAGTGAGAGAGATGCAGAAGATGGGCAATCTCCACAGTTCCAACCAAGGTACCAGGTTCATTGCAGTGGGACTAGTTGGACAGTTGGAATAGCCCAGGGAGGACAAACTGAGTGCAATCAACCAGAGGATCAGGGACATTACCTCTTCAGGGCTTTGGTTCAGATACTCTCTGAACTAGAGTGTTTCTCTCATGGCCTTTGCAATCCACAGTCAAGGAGGATGCTGCCAGGCTGAAAAGCACCATAAGTTGACAGTGCAGATCTGAGTAACAGCTCCAGTTGGCCTGGCACTACAAGGTGTCAGTACAGAAAACTAGGCAGAGGTTTTGGCTAGCACCCAGAGCACCTGCAGGACCGATCTACCCGCTCCCAGAAAGAGGAAGAACTGAAAGCAGGGGGACAGGTGATATAGCTAGTTAGGTCCCACCACCACAAAGACCAGAAAACTGAAGCCCTCTTGGTTGAGAGTTTCACATCCAGCACATCAGTTCGAGCTTGATCTGGGACAATCAAGCTCAGTGAGGGGAAGGGCATCCACCATTGTAAAGGAGGGTCTAATCTCACTTCCATAAACAAAAGCCAAAGGAAGCCTAACAGCAGCTGGGCTGAGTCCTCTGCAGGCAGATAAGGGACAGACTCCCTCCTCAAGCAGCCACCTGACCCCTGTATAACAAAAACAAACAAACAAACAAAAAAAAAGCCTCTTACTGTTAGAAGAAAAACCAAGAAACAAAAAGAAATAGCTTCACCATTAACAGAAAGAATGTCCACTCTGAGAACCCATCCAAAATCACCAACTTCAAAGACCAAAAGTATATAAACCCATGAAGATGGGAAGAAACTAGCCCAAAAGGATGAAATCATCAAAGACCAGAATGCCTTTCCTCCTCCAAAAGATCACAACTACTTACCAGCAAGGGAACAAAACAGGATGGAGAATGAGTTTGATGCACTGACAGAGCAGGCTTCAGAAGGTGGGTAATAACAAACTTATCTAAGCTAATGGAACATGTTATAACCCAATGTAAAGAAACTAAAAACCTAGAAAAAAAAGTTAGATAAAAGGCTAACTAGAATAATCAGCTTAGAAAAGAACATAAACGACTTGATGGAACTGAAAAATACAGCACAAGAACTTCACGAAGCATACAAAAGTTTCAACACCGAAATTGATCAAGCAGAAAAAAAGATATCAGAGATTGAAGATCAATTCAATGAAATAAAATAAGAAGGCAAGAATGGAGAAAAAAGAGTGAAAAGAAATGAACAAAGCCTCCAAGAAATATGGGATTATGTGAAAAGACCTAATCTATGCTTGATTGATGTACCTAAAGGTGACAAGAAGATTTAATCCAAGCTGGAAAACACTTCAGGATATTATCCAGGAGAACCTCCCCACCTTAACAAGGCAGGCCAACATCCAATTCCAGGAAATACAGAGACCACCACCAAGATACTCCTCAAGAAGAGAAACCCCAAGGCATATAATTATCAGATTCACCAGGGATGAAACGAAGGAAAAAATGCTAAGGGCAACCAGAGAGAAAGGTTGGGTTACACACAAAGGAAAGCCCATCTCTCAGCAGAAATCCTGCATGCCAGAAGAGAGTGGGGGCCAATATTCAACATTTTTAAAGAAAAGAACTTTCAACCCAGAATTTCATATCCACCCACAGTAAGCTTCATAAGTGACGGATAAATAAAATCCTTTACAAACAAACAAATGCTGAGAGATTTCATCACCACCAGACCTGGTTTATAAAAGCTCCTGAAGTAATTACTAAATATGGAAAGGAAAAATCTGTACCGGCCACTGCAAAAACATATCAAATGGTAAAGACCAGTGTTGCAATGAAGAAACTGTGTCAACTAATTGACAAAACAACCAGCCAGTTACAAATGGCAGGATCAAATTCACGAATAACACTATTAACCTTAAATGTAAATGGCCTAAATGCCCCAATCAAAAGATCCAGACTGGCATACTGGATAAAAAGTCAAGACACATCAGTGTGCTGTATTGAGGAGACCCATCTCACCTGCAAAGACATACATATACTCAAAATAAAGGGATAGAAAAAGATTTACCAAGCAAACAGAGAGCAAAGAAAAGCAAGGGTTGCAATCCTAGTCTCTGATAAAACTGACTTTAAACCAACAAAGATCAAAAGAGACAAAGAAGGTCATGACATAATGGTAAAACAGTCAACGCAACAAGAAGAGCTAATGATCTTAAATATTTATGAAGCCACACAGGAACACCCAGATACATAAAACAAGTTCTTAATGACCTTCAAATAGACTTAGCCTCCCACACAATAATAGTGGGAGACTTTAACACTCCAACGTCAATATTGGACAGATCAACGAGCCAGAAAATTAACAAGAATATCCAGGACTTGAACTCAGATCCGGACCAAGCAAACCTAAAAGACATCTACAGAACTCTCCACCTGAAATCCACAGAACATATATTTTTCTCAACACCACATCACACTTACTCTAAAATTGACCACATAATTGGAAGTAACTCACTCCTCAACAATCACAAAGGATGGAAATCATAACAGTCTCTCAGATCATAGTGCAATCAAATTAGAAATCAGGATTACAAAATTCACTCAAAACCGCACAACTACATAGAAACTGAACAACTGGCTCCTGAATGATGACTGAATAAACAATGAAATGAAGGCAGAAATAAAGATGTTCTTTGAAACCAGCAAGAATGAACACACAATGTACCAGAATCTCTGGGACACATTTAAAGTAGTGTCTAGAGGAAAATTTATAGCAATAAATGCCCACATGAGAAGCAAGGAAAGATCTAAAATTGACATCCTATTGTCAAAATTGAAAGAACTAGAGGAGCAAGATCAGGAAAACTCAAAATCTAGCAGAAGACAAGAAATAACTAAGATCAGAGCAGAACTGAAGTAGATAGAGACACAAAAAAAGCCCTTCAAAAAAAATCAATAAATACAGGAGCTGTTTTTTTTAAAGATCAAGAAAATAGACCACTAGCCACACTAATAAAAAAGAGAAGAGAGAAGAATCAAATAGATGTAACTAAAAATGATAAGGGGGATATTACCACCAACTTCACAGATACAAACTACCATTAGAGATTACTAAAAACCACTCTATGCATGTAAACCAGTAAATGTGGAAGAAATGGATAAATTCCTGGACACTTGCACTCTCTGAAGCCTAAACCAAGAAGCAGCTAAAACCTTGAATACAGCAATAACAAGGGCTGAAGTTGAGGCAGCAACTAATAGTCTACCAACCAAAAAAAGTTCAGATGGGTTCACAGCCAAATTCTACCAGATGTACAAAGAGGAGATGGCACCATTCCTTCTGAAACTATTTCAAACAATACAAAAAGAGGGAATCCTCACTAACTCATTTTAAGAGATCAACACCATCCTGATACTAAAACCCGGCAAAGACTAACTAAAAAAAGAAAACTTCAGGACAATATCCATAATGAACATAGATGCAAAAATCTTCAATAAAATACTGGCAAACCAAATGCAACAGCACATCAAAAAGCTTTTCCATCACGATCAAGTAGGCTTCATCCTGCGGATGCAAGGCTGGTTCAACATATGCAAGTTTATAAAGGTAATCCATCACATAAACGGAATCAAAGACAAAAACCACATGATTATCTCAATAGATGCAGAGAAGGCCTCCCACAAAATTCAACAGACCTTTATGCTAAAAACTCTCAATAAACTAGGTATTGATGGAACGTATCTCAAACTAATAAAAGCTATTTATGACAAACCCACAGCCAATATCATACTGAATCAGCAAAAACTAGAGGCATTCCCTTTGAAATCTAACACTAGACAAGAATGCCTTCTCTCACCACTTCTATTCAATATAGTATTGGAAGTTCTAGCCAGAGCAATCAGGCAAGAAAAAGAAATAAAGGGTATTCAATTAGGAAAAGAGGAAGTCGAATTGTCTCTATTTGCAGATGACATGATTATATATTTAGAAGACTCCATTGTCTCAGCCCAAAATCTCCTGAAACTGATAATCTACTTCAGCAAAATCTCAGGATACAAAATCAATGTGCAGAAATCACAGGCATTCCTATACATCAATAACAGACTTAAAGAGAGCCAAATCAAGAATGAACTGCCATTCGCAGTTGCTACAAAGAGAACAAAATACCTAGAAATACAACTAACAAAGGATGTAAAGGACCTTTTCAAGGAGAACTACAAACCACTGCTCAAGGAAATAACATAGAAAACAAACAGATGGAAAAACATTCCATGCTCATGGCTAGGAAGAATCAATATTGTGAAAATGCCAGACTGCCCAAAGTAATTTATAGATTCAACACTATCTCCATCAAACTACCATTGATCTTCTTTGCAGAACTGGAAAAAACAACTTTAAACTCCATATGGAACAAAAAAAGAGCCCACATAGCCAAGACAATCCTAAGCAAAAAGAAAAAAAGCTAGAGGCCTCACGGTACCCGACCTCAAACTATACTACAAGACTACAGTAATCAAAACAGCTTGGTACTGGTACCAAAACAGAGATATAGACCAATGGAACAGAACAGAGGCCTCAGAAGCAATGCCACACATCTATAACAATCGGATCTTTGACAAACCTGACAAAAACAAGCAATGGGGAAAGAATTCCCTGTTTAATAAATGGTGTTGGTAAAACTGGCTAGCCATGAGCAGAAAACAGAAACTGGACCCCTTCCTGACAACTTATACTGAAATTAATTCCAGATGGATTAAAGACAAACATACAACCTAACACCATAAAAACCCTAGAAGAAAACCTAGGCAAAACCATTCAGAACGTAGGCATAGGCAAGGACTTCATGATTAAAATACCAAAAGCATTGGCAACAAAAACCAAAATAGACTAATGGGATCTAATTAAACTTAAGAGGTTCTGCACAGCAAAAGAAACAATCAGAGCAAACTGGCAACCAACAGAATGGGAAAAATTTTTTGCAATCTATCCATCTGACAAAGGACTAATATCCAGAATCTACAAAGAACTAAAGCAGATTTACGAGAGATAAACCCATTCAAAAGTGGGTCAAAGATCTGAACACTTTTCAAAAGAAGACATATATGAGGCCAACAAACATGAAGAAATGCTCATCATTAGTGGTCATTAGAGAAATGCAAATCAAAACCACATTGAGATACCATCTCACACCAGTTAGAATGGCAATCATTAAAATATCTGGAGACAACAGATGCTGGAGAGGGTGTGGAGAAACAGGAACACTTTTACACTGTTGGTGGTAGTGTAAATTGGTTCAACCATTGCAGAAAACAGTATGGCAATTCCTCAAGGATTAGAAATAGAAATTCCATTTGACTCAGTAACAATCCCATTACTGGGTGTATATCCAAAGGATTAGAAATCGGTCTATTATAAAGACACATGCACACGTATGCTCATTGCAGCACTGTTTACAGTAGCAAAGATCTGGAACCAATCCAAATGCTCATCAATGATAGATTGGACAAAGAAAAATGTGTCACAGATACACCATGGAATGCTATGCAGCCATAAAAAACAACGAATTCCTGTCCTTTGCAGGGACATGGATGAATCTAGAAACCATCATTCTCAGCAAACTGACACTAGAACAGAAAGCCAAACACCACATGTTCTCACTCATAGGTGGGTATTGAACAATAGAAAACATGGACACAGGGAGAGGAACATGACACACTGGGGTAGGTTGAGGGGTGGAGGCTAGGGAGAGGGACAATGGGGGTTGGGAATGTTGGGGAGGGATAACACTGGGAGAAATGCCTGATACAGGTGACAGGGGATGGAGATAGTAAACCTATGCAACACTCTTGCAATATCTGCACATGTACCCCAGAACTTAAAATATAATTAAAAAAAAACTTGTAATAGAAAATAAAATGACTCTTAAAATTTATATATATATCTGCATACTCTCTCCAATCCTCAAGGGAGTAAAAAAGAGATTTTGGAATGCAGTGAGGCTGTCTTCCCTTACACCTGCAATCACTCATATGTGGGTAGTTTTCTGTTCTACTTACACATAAGGATTTCTCTACAAGAAAGATACCCTTTCTGCTTGTATAACTGAATCATTCTCCTGAATTTACAGCTTCAACCCCTCTATCAGTCATTGTGACAGCACTTCACAGCAATACAACAAGAGAGATTGAAGACAAAGACAACCGATCTGCCCACTAGTCAGATGTGATTACAGCTCTGCACATCAATGTTTAGACTAAAAGGCAGTGTGTATCAACTTTATCACAATCAGATGAGCCACTCACTGCTCATTATCTGGAGAAAGCCTAGAAGCGAACACACAGCACCAGACATACTGTGTCATCTTTCTTTCACTGAAGAGTAAAACTGGAGGACAGAAATGAAAATTAACCAGTTTAGGGATTCAGAACTTAGCTACACTTGTTATTTAACATAGAGATATATCACCTTTTAATTTTAGTTATTTGAATAAACGAACTATCTAAGAATACAGGGAGGGGAAGAGGACATTGCAATGCCTCTAATTTTGTTTCAATTTTTGGTCCAGCTCAGTATCAGATGGGAAATACCGAGATGCAATAGGAAGTTGTCCTTTCTAAGGTTGAATCTTCCAGAAAAAGAATAAGAAAAGGCTAACAAGGTAACAAAAGGCTGATAACAAAATTCCCAGAAAGGAGAGTATAAAGCCAGTGGAGGACATACATGAAAACGATAATGTCATCTAAGTTCCGCTACCCACTTTCCCAGGAATCTGCAATAACTATGTTATCAACAGAGGTATTATTTTAAAAATTGTTTTTTAAAGCTCAAGTCATCTTTTCATCATAAAGTTATAATGATAAACTTTTAATAGCAATGCAGAATTATCAGTTGACTATACATTGTACATACCTATTTGGCTTTTTAATTAAGAGTAATAATGTGATATTTTGTATGTTTTAATAATTTTAACTCAATTAAATTTTTAGCCCAGGTTTATTAACAATAAAATAATCACTATCACTTTCCATCTATTTGTCTCAAGTTCAAAACCTTGTACTCTTGCCTTTGCACCCTACATCAAATCCATCAGCAAGTCTTAAAAGTTTCAGCTTTAAAGATATTCAATCTAGCATGTCTTGCCACATAGCCTCCTTCAAAACTTTTAGGTTCTTCTAGGAGTTTCTTATTGCTTCTCTGAGATTCCACTTTTACTTCACTTCTGGCAATTTTCTGCACAGTAATCAGAGGGAACTTTTTTTTTTAACTCAGATTATTTCACTTTCTTACTTAAGACCTATGAATGTCTTCTCTCTTCTTTGTTTATTTAAAGAAATTTCAAACTCTTAATGAAGGCCTGAATGCCTATTATAATCCAATCCCAACCACTTATTCTATTCAAGTCCCACTGACTTCTCATTCCACTTTGAATATAGCTTTCTCCTTAACAAAATAAGGTTTCTGCTTCAAAAAAAATACAATGATTCCATATGACATTGAATCCTTCTATATTATATTCTCTTTGAACAATGCCAAGTAATACCTCTTCAGGAATGAGTGGTGGGAAAACTAGTGATATGTTATCTTACTAGGTGTATTAGAGTTCTCTGGAGAAACAGAGACAATGGAAGATAGATAAATTATAGATATAGATAACAGTTAGATAGTTAATAGAAATTTATTATATGGTAATGGCTCATGCAATTATGGAAGCCAAGAAGTCCCAAGATCTACTGTATGCAAGCTGGAAACCCAGGAAAGCCAGTAGTGTAGGTCAAAGGCCTTAAAGCTGGAGGGCCACGGTGTAGAGTCCAGTCTGAGCCTGAAGATCTGAGAACCAGGAGTACCAAGAGTAAGAGAATATCAATGTTCCACTCATGCAGTCAGGAGTCAGGCAAAGAGAGAGCAAATCTAGCCTTCCTCTGTTCTTTTGCTCTACTTAGGCCCTCAGTAAATTGGATGACACCCACCACATTATGGAGGATCATCTGATCCACTCAGTCTACCAATTCAAATGCTAATCCTTTCCCGAAACACTCTCACAGACACCCCAGAAATAATGTTTAATCAGATATCTGGGCATCCCATGGCCCAGTCAAGTTGACATATAAAATTAGCTATCATATTAGACAACGAAAATATAAATGAGAATTTCCTATAGATCAGTGAAACCATCAAATGGTAAAAAAAAAGGGTTGGAAATCAAATTGAATGTATAATTATTCATATCAGCTGGTATCTAATTGGATCACAGCATCTTTTAAGAATCAATCAATATTTAACTTCATATCTGATCAATTGGCTAGCATAATCTAACATAAGGAAAAATGAATTAATTTTTTAGAGAAGCCATCTAAATCTCAAAATCATTTTATTAAGTCCTTTGCTTAATAAGAAATAAAATATTGAAGAGAGAATATGAAGATTCATCTTAACCTTAAATCAGATAAAGAAATTAGGTATTTTGAAAATATCTTTATCATACATTATCTATTTGAGCAAATCCTGTGAAGTACAATGGGATTTCCATGCATAAGAAAATTATTTCTTTGTAAGTATTAAATAGAAGTTGTTTCAAGTCTATTTCATATGTATGAATAAAATGTTCAACACATATTTTTACTTTTTTGCACATGCTCAGTAGTTTTTAATTCACAGACTTTATATCATAATAGTAAATCCTCATTGTGTATGTTTTTAAAATGCTACCTACTTATTATAGTTCTATTCCCACCCTGACTAATGTTCTGAGATTAAAATGGTTGCTTTAGCTCAAAAGAGGTATTTTCTAAAAAGCTTTAAGTGTATAGTATTTCTTAGAGAAAAAAATCATAATTCTAGAGCTGGTAAGAACTGAGGAGATTTAGTGATATGCAATCCAGCTTAAAATAAAGTTGCTGTCCTGTCCTTTCCTGTGGCTTATATCTCTGACAGCAAACATAATTAAAGCTGTAGAGAGAGAAATCGCCAGTTGTTCTGAATCAGTGAGACTTGACAACCAAGAAAATAATGCAAAGCTTTTTTTAATCCCAAGTACTGATTCTACCCACAGTCTCCTTTGTCTCTGTGTCATTCTTAACAGCAGGTATAAATACAGAACAAACATGAATCAATAGAAAAGGATGGGGAGAGAGAAAGCAATTTAGGGACTTTTGGATGCATCATAGTTCACACATTTGCAAGCATCCAACAAGGCTGACGTCTTCCGCAGCTCTGAGATGCTGGCACCTGCTCCATTCTTCTCATCAGCTCCACGGTTTCCTGTCTCTCTCCCTCTCGTAGACTGAATGTCAGTTCAGATACCAGAAAAAGTATGGCTGATAGTTCAACACCTGTTTCTTAGTAGAGTCAGAAAAATTGTTTCTCAATTGCCTGCTATTTGGCCTTGCCAGTAAAGGATGATTATAAAGAAGGAGAGTAGTACAGAGGAAGCTGTTTTAATTTCTGTCATCATTAATAAATATGCCTTTCCCAAAATGTCCTATGGAGTCATTTTGAACCAGTTTCTCTCTGGCTAGCATGTTTCTGATTCACTCGCATTACCTTCCTATACATGAGGGACGTGGTATCTTTAAAGGAATTAAAAAGAATTATTAACATGAATTCAGATTGTGTCATAACTATTGACCATATATAACATGTATGTTTGAAACTGCCATGAAGGTTATAATTTTCCAAAGATGGTTTCAGCATGCTGCATAATGCTTCAGCAGTATCTTAAAAAGCAACCTAGAAATCATCAGTGTGATTCTGCCTCTGGTTCTTGAGCTCAGAAGTGAGCAGCTATGTAGCTCTTTCTTAAGAGAGCCTGCAGGTCCACTGGGTTTGTTCACAATCATGCCCTGTAAGTCACATGCTAGTGGGAATTTAGGAACATACTAAGAACTATTATTAAGTCCTTTAATATAACTAGCATATAACATCATGCCACCTTGTTACCTTTTGGACTACAAAAAGACAAACTCATGAAGACACTACAGAAAGCCTAAATGCTGCATAATATTATAATCCAATTTATGATAACAACTGAAATTATGCCATTCTTATTTTCGTTGTTTAAAAATATGAAAGGCTACAGACATCTTCCCCATTAGAAGATATAAGTTCAAATTTTCCTCTCTTCATATCAATTCCAACAATAATTTGTTTTATTTAATTTGATTTGTTTTATTATGTTTGTGTCTGTGTTGCATAAAAAAAGAGATTTAATTTCTAGACTTGGGTCTTTCACTTTCTTACCATGGTACTATCCATAAATCACCTTAGTTTTATTTTCTTCAATTGTAAAATGGAAATAACAATTCCAATCTCACCAATAGCACAAAATATAAAACCGTAAGTTCTAGATAAATGTAAAGTGTTTGCATGAGTTAAAATATATGTGAATAAATGTGTGCTTACAAAATATGCACTTTACTAAAACCATGTGTTAGTAAAATAATTGTTTTGGCCAAAAGCTGGCCCATGACCAAAGACTCATGCTCCAAATAACCAACACCAAGTGGTTTGAGAAATAACTCACACAGAATCATATACATTCCTATGATAGTGAATTTCATGTGATAACTTGGTTGGCCCATGATATCCAGATATCTGGTCAAACATTTTTCTGGATGAAGCTGCCTTTAAATGAAATTAATATTTAAATCTATGTGCTTGAAGTGAAGTAGACTACACCCCATAATGTAGATGGGCTTCATCCAATCAAGTGTAGGGTTGAATAGAACAAAAGATGGAACTTCCACTAGCAAAAGGGCATTCTGCGAGGTACATGGCCTCAGACTTGAATGCAACTTTTTCTTGGATCTTCAGTCTGATGTCCCACCTTCCATATCTTAGATTTGCACATCTACAATTGTATGAGCCAATTTTTAAAAATAAATCTATTTATTTATACCATAAATGCACACCACACACACACACACACAGACACATGCATGTATATACACATACTGTTGGTTCTGTTTCTCTAGAAAAACCATCACTAATACATCCCCTCACATCTGTTTGGGGTCACATGGCTAATTCTGGCCAATGGAATATAAGGAACGTGAAGTGCATCACTTCTGCATCTGCAGCAAGGTATTTAATTATGTGGTGTGCTTTCTCCACTTTCTCTGTCCCACCTGTGGCAAATTTGGAAGTCACACATAGAGCATGGGCACACGCAGACCACTAGATGGACAAAACTGAAGATTGTCCCAATAAGAGATATTTGCACTCAATTTTGTATACAGGAGAAACAATTATTGTCTTGAGCAGCTGCAATTTTGGAATTTTTCCTACAGCAGCTGGAACCTTGTTACCCTGGTAAATACAGAAATAATTTCTTGTGTACAAATGGAACAAAAAAATGTACTGTAGTATTTGGAGTGAAAAAAAGTGCCCCTGACACCAGGAAACTGTCCTGATACACACAGTGGACCATGATGTTTCGTGTTGGAAATGACTTACTCACTGAACACCAACATCAGACCACTTCTATGATCATGATGGATCAAGATGAAAACAAGACCACTTTGTAATCATGTCTGAACACAGACAAGAGACAATAACATCAACATTGTCCAAATCAGAAAAAAAGACCAAACATCTCTGTCTTGAGTAATACATGTGGATGCTGCTGTAACTTTAGCCCCACTCTAGCTTTCCCTTCTTGTCAATAAGATTTATTAAGATAATCACAGAATTATCCCCACATTCTAACAGCATCCAATCTAGAACAAAGCCCACTATGTTCAATATTCCCCCAAATCATAAGAGTAATTAAAGTCCTGTAAAAAGCCCTTTCTAAATTCTCCTTGAGATTCCCTGGGGTTTCCCATGGCCAGGTGTGTTGTCTGCCTCATTCCTTCATTACAATGAGCATAAATCCAACTCATTCAGCTACAGATGTGCTCCTAATGGTCTTTGACTGGAGGACATTGATATGAACAAAATTTTACCTTTAGAAAACACAAAAATGGGAAAAAATGATTTCTCTTTGACTCTAACTGCCTTTGGTCATGCTGATTTTCAGAACAGGCAGATGAAACCAGCTTTGCTCTAAACCACAAAATGAGACAATCTAATAAGCAATAACATTATATGGATATTTAATTGCTATGTTTGTTTTAAAAACATGTTTGTTCTGATATTTCATGTTGGAAATTTTCCAGATATTTATTAAAAGTTTGTTACATTAGTATTTAATCTCTTTTCACTAAAAAATTTGTAATAGAATATGTAGAGAATTAAAATTTATATTTTGACAAACCAGTCCTTTTTCTTTAATAAAACTGAAGGAATATTACTCTTCAGGAAACTTTGAATTGTCAAAATTGAAATGAGAAATTTGAAGGGAAGTTAGAAAAGATTTGAAAAGTAATAAATTTAGGCTCCAGAAAAATATATATTAATGTTTATCTTAAAAACATCATTTTTGACTTTTTAAAGTTTTTTTATACAAATTTATTACCTATATCTGGAAAGCCTATATATATATCAGAGTGTTTCATTCTTCTCAAATGGCTTTCACATCGTTATAACCTATATCCTCAAACTGTAGTATCACTAGAAATACCTGATAAATTTGAGTGTTACTAGAAAGTATCTGGTAAACTCTTTAATAGTCTGTTTGATGACAACTGAAAAGCCCTTTGGCTAACGATAAAATTGAATCTGCACCTCACATCACACACCAGGATAAACTTCAAAAGGAACAAACATAAAAAATAACATTTATATGAAGTAGAAAAAGAAATGGATTAATCTCTTTTTCCATCCAGGATTGGGGAAACTTTCCCAACCACTTTAATATCTAGTTGCGATTCAAGAAGAAAAAAGAATAAACCCCTGACCAATCACTAAAAAGTATTCTGCACAGCAAAAACATTATAAACAAAGTCAAAATGGAAATTAAAAACTTGGAGAAATTATTTGTAATTGATATCACAGGGCCAGAATAACTAATATAAAAAGAGCTCCAAAAACTCCCATATAAAAAGACCAGTAAGTCAACAGACATATAGGCAAAAGATACAAACAGGCAGTTCACAGAACAAGAATTTTAAATGACTCTTAAAGATAATTAAAAAATGGTCAACCTCACTTAATAAGAGAAATGAAAATAAAACTATAAGAAAATATCATCACCTATTACCTTGGCAAAATCTAAAAGCTTCCCTATAATATATATTAGGGAGTATGTTAGGAATAGAAACTTCCATAAATTTTGGTAGGAATGCAAACTGAAACAACCACTGAGACAATAATTTGACAATATATAGAAAAACTGCAGATGCATTTACCTTTTGATGTTTCTACTTCTAGAATTTATCTCAAATATACACTGAAAAAATGTAAAATAATTTGTGAATAAGATTATTGTAAAAATATGTATAATAGCAATAGTTTACAAACAACAAAATCTCTATCAGCAAGGAACCAGTTCAATAAACAAATGCATTCACACAATAGAATACTATGCAATAAAAACAATAATAAAACAGATTCCTACATGTGAATATAAAATCATCTCCTAGATGCATTAAGCGAAGAAAAAGTGCAGAAGAGAATGGATATTGTTTTCTTTATGTGAGAATATGTGTGTTTATTTGCTTATATTTATTAAAATAAAATAAAAACATTAAATATGATTATTCATAGTGATAGAGGGGAAATAGGAAAGAGAGTTCAGGGATGGATTTTCTGAATACACCTCATAAAATATTTTGACTTAATTTGTATAAATTTAATAGGTACCAATGCAATTTTGTTACATGACTATATTGCATAATGGTTAAGTCTGCAAAATAGTGTGTCTATCACCCAAATAATACAGACATTGTACTCATTATTCCTTCCTATAGACCCTCTGTGCTTTTGAAAACCAGGGTGAAGGTATGTTCTAGGGACCCAACAAACGTTTCTCCTAAACCAGAAATATTCTCAGCAAAACCATGAGTGAAAGAACATAAAGGTCTAACTACATATTTTGGATACAGAGGTGAAATTTTACAGTGACAAACAAGAAGCCAAAATCAACACTGTGGTGGATATAATTTAAATAGGTGACACAGCAATATATGCACTCTGAGAAGGAAGCGCTGTTAAGCAGCAAGAACACTGAGTGTGGAAATATCACACTCAGATTTGAATCCTAGGCCTGTCACAGGTAGCAAGATGACCTGGAAAAATAGCTCATTCCTTCTCACCTCTGGGCTTCTCTACTGTAAAGTGGGAATAAAAAATAATGATTCTTTTCTTTTCTTTTTTTTACCAAACCAGGGAGTGACTTTATAAGTTCAATCAGGGTAGATATGAGAAGATACTCTGTATATTGAAAAGTATTTAAACAAACGTAGGCAATTGGTTACTAAACATTAAAAAGGAAGTAAGAAATCAGTATGGCTAGAGTTGTCAAAGAAAACTTCTATACTACAGGGCTATAGTAACCAAAACAGCATGGTACTACTGGAGCAAAAATAGACACATAGATCAATGGAACAGAATAGAGAATCCAGAAATAAGTCCACACATCTAAAATAATCTGATCTTCTACACAACCGACAAAAACAAGCAATGGGAAAAGGATTCCCTATTCAATAAATGGTGCTAGGATAACTGACCAGCCATATGCAGAAAATTAAAACTGGACACCCCTTCCTCAAAGCATATACAAAAATTAATTCAAAATGGATTAAAGGCTTAAATGTAAAACCCAAAAGTATAAAAACCCTGGAAGACAACCTAGACAATACTATTCTGGACATAGAAACAGACAAAGATTTTATGACAAAGACACCAAAAGCAATTGCAACGAAAGTAAAAATTGACAAATGGAATCTAATTAAAGTAAAGAGCTTCTGCACAGCAAACTAAACTATCAACAGAGTGAACAGAGAACCTACATAATGGGAGAAATTTTTGCAAAATACACATCTAATGAAGGTCTAAATATCTATAAAGAACTTAAACAAATTTATAAGAAAGAAAACAAATGACTCCATTAAAAAGTAGACAAAGAATGTGAACAGAAACTTTTCAAAAGAAGACATACATGTGGCCTATAATCATATGAAAAAGTGTTGAGCATCACTGATCATTAAAGAAATGTAAATCAAAACCGCAATGAGATACCACCTCATGCCAGTGAGAATGGCTATTACAAAAAGTCAAAAAATAACAGGTGCTGGCAAGATTGTGGAGAAAAAGGAATGCTACTATAGTGTTGGTGGGAGTGTGAATTAGTTCAACCATTGTGGAAGACAGTAGAGCGATTCCTCAAAGACCTAAAAGCAGAAATACTATTTCACCCAGCAATACCATTACTGGGTATGTGTAAAGGAATATAAATCGTTCTATCATAAAGATATGCACATGCATGTTCATTGCAGCACTACTCACAATAGCACAGACATGGAATCAACCTAAATAACCATCAGTGGTAGACTGGATAAAGGAAATGTGGTACATATAATCCAGGGAATGCTATGCAGCCACAAAAAAGAACAAGATCATGTCTTTTGCAGAAACATGGATGGAGCTGGACGACATTATTCTTAGCAAACTAATGCAGGAGCAGAAAACTAGATGTCACATGTTCTCATTTATAAGTAGGAGTTAAATGATAAGAACACATAGACACATAGAGGGGAATAACAGACACTGAGGCCTGTTGGAGGGTGGAGGGTGAGAGAAGGAAGAGGATCAGGAAAAATAACGAGACTAGACTTAATATCTAAGTGACAATCACTCTGACAAACTCCTATGACCCAAGTTTTCCTATATAGCAAACCTACACTTGTACCCCTAAACTAATATAAAATTCAGATTTAAAAAAAAAAAAAAACTTCATGAGGGAAATAGAAGCTGAGTTAAATGTTTTAGAAGTGATACAATTAGACAGAAAATAAGGAGAGTTTTTGTAAAGGAACACAAAGGCAAGCATAAAAAGAGCCCTCTGGAAGAGGAAGGTAGTCACCACCCTTTAAAGCATGTTTGTACCTACTCCCACTAACCAGGCATAGATTAGGGCTTCCCCTAAAAAAAGGATAAACAACTAAGGCAAGGAGGAATTATTTGGCCTAAACAGGAAAGTTTCTGCAGAAGGTTGCAACAGTGAGCCATCAACTTTTTTTTTTTTTTTTTTTTTTTTTTGAGACGGAGTTTCGCTCTTGTTTTCCAGGCTGGAGTGCAATGGTGCGATCTCGGCTCACTGCAACCTCCACCTCCTAGGTTCAGGCAATTCTCCTGCCTCAGCCTCCTGAGTAGCTGGGATTACAGGCACACACCACCATGTCCAGTTAATTTTTTGTATTTTTAGTAGAGACGGGGTTTCACCTTGTTGACCAAGATGGTCTCGATCTCTTGACCTTGTGATCCACCCGCCTCGGCCTCCCAAAGTGCTGGGATTACAAGCTTGAGCTACTGCACCCGGCTCAAGCCATCAACTTCTAACAAATGCAGATATAGGCAGCCTAGTTTAATATTCACCTTGGGTACACTTGTACTGAAAGGCATCACTGAGCCTGGAATCCTTGTATCCTGAACCCTAGTATAATGTTCTGTTTTCCAGTGTGTGTGTGTGTGTGTGTGTGTGTGTGTGTGTGTGTGTGTGTGGTTTAAGGCATCATAGCCAGTAAACAAGAACATCTTATTTTTCTCCACTAAAACATGAATGACAAAAAGAAGCTGTATATTATCAAAACAATATACAAGTACCCATTTAATTTATATTATCAGTATTTATAATATTCTTTGCCAATAGTAAAAAGTAATAAAAATAAGGTCAATAATAAAAAATCAAAAGCAAATGTTGACAGTACTAGCACAAGAGTAAGTGAAGAGGGGAAAATGTGTGATTTCTTTCCTCCCCTCAGGATTTTCATAAATCCAGAGAGATGACAGTTGGCATCAGTTTGTTGTTTGATTGCCATAGGAAAATAAGGGGCATGAAGGACTTTTTGCTGTTGCTTTTACAGCCTGCTCTCTGACTTACTATTTATTTGTTTTACACGGATGCATCAGCAGCATATGCATCAACTTATGAATGCTGTTTGCTCAATTTTAATAAAAATAAATGTCATCCAGCAGTCTGATTCTCTTTGCCAGGACAGATAAAGCCCAGAAATCAGCTTTCATAAGGAAAATGTTACACAAATCTTCTTTGTGTTGGCTCATTGGTTAGGTGTCTGTCTTGGAGTGTTCTCTCACATATTCCTCTGTCTTCTAAACTGAAAGTGATGACTGTGGACACACAAGAAGGCAGATGGGGAACAATGTTACCATTACATTTCAGAAAAGAACATATTGTCAAAGTTATTGTTTCAAGAGTCAGGTGCAGTGGCACAAGCAGTAGTCCCAGCTATGTGTGAGGGCCTCGAGGCCACAGTTTAAGACCAGTCTGGCAACATAGCAAGACTTTCTATCTTAAAAAAGAAAAAAATATACACATATTGTTTCAGCATTTGTGAATATATCTGCAGTTGATAAAACAGGAACAACAGATTTGCTTTCTTTTAAGGTTTATGTGTATTTATTGTCTGTGGTGCTGCTATTATCTGAGATAGTTTTATAAGTGAAAAAGTATAGTCTAAGTTCAAGGAGAAAGCTCTGAATTGTGCAAATAGAACATTGGAACATCCTCATTCTCATTGAACAACTAAAATGTCCATCGACTTTTACCTACCATTGTTTTCCATTATATAAAGTATTTGTGATCTTATTTTGCTCACTGATATACATCAACATTGCTACACATTAAATTAGCCAGTCTTGTATTACATGAGCCGTAATTCACATATATTCCCACATATGCTACATATTAGTTCCTTCTGAAAATAATCTTACCTGCATCTGGGACAAAAGAAATTAGTTCAAATAAATATGTAAAAGGGAGAAAATGGTATGTTGATATTTTTTAGAACATTTTTCCTTCTGAAGATATTTGTAACTTAGCAAATTGACAGTCCACATTTATACACACTGGTGCACATATATACTTGAATATGTTCTTAATACACTATATTCTGTTCGTTTCTTATCTTCTCCCTGTTTTTTGTTTCTTTGTTTTTTTGTTTTTCTTTTTTCTCGAGATGGAAGAGTCTTGTTCTGTCACATAGGCTGGAGTACAGTGATGCAATCTCACTCATTGCAACCTGCTCCTCTGAGATTCAAGCAATTCACCTGCCTCAGTCTCCTGAGTAGCTGGGGTTACAGGCACGCACCACCACTCTCAGGTAATTTTTGCATTTTTAGTAGAGATAGGGTTTCACCATGTTGGCCAAGCTGGTCTCGAACTCCTGACTTCATGATCCACCCACCTCAGCCTCCCAAAGTGCTGGGATTACAAGTGTGAGCCACCGTGCCTGGCCTCCTCTCCTTGTTTCTTAACAGGAAATCAAGAAAACAGTCACCAGCAAATGATTTGGGGACCTGAATTATGTGGGAACAGAAACTGTTTATATCTCACATATACCCCAAAATCTAGTACAGTAGAGTTCTTGGCACACAAAATACTAAATATTTGTTAATGAATGAATATAGCAAAAAGTTGCCCCGGAAGGTTAATCAGAGACTTCGTTCTTTAGAGATGACCATTTCACAGATGAGGAAAATGTGACCAAATGAAATAATTAAGTGATCTGTTTTTAGCCATTTGCCTATTTAATTGATATGTCAGAACAAGAACCCAGGTTTTCTGACTCCGTGTCACACTAAAATCATGCACCTCAGGATCAGCAGCAGGCAAGTGATGGTCATTCTTGGTAATATCCTTGACTCCACTCCAGTACAGAAGCTGTTTATCCCTCTAGTCTCTCTTAATGGTAAAAATTTAGCTAGTTGGGTCTCCAAATTTAACTAAGCCAGGTTTTCAAAGGATTACAGAAGACTAGCTGTAGAAATTATGTCTTGTACCTGAATGTGGAAAATAATACAGCTGCAAATGAGATGCTTTCTACCCCAATAACAATATTGCTAACACAGTATGTATCCCTGTATATTACTATTTTAAGATTACCTGATTACGAGAAGACCAATAATAAAATACACTTTCTGCAAAATACTTTTCAACTTACAAGTTATTTCATATACATCATCTTATGAAAGCCATTTGATGTGAAATTTAACTCCTATTCATTCTTTAGTCATTAATTAAGAAGATGCTTCATCTTGGAAGCCCTCTCTGATCTCTCTAGACTGAGTGAGTTGTTCTTGCCATGTGTTTTTCCAGCACTTTGCTCCCCTGTCCATCCAATTATTACACATCCACCTGAATTATGTGGGAACAGAAACTGTTTCTATCTCATTCACTCATGTATACCCCGAAATCTACTAGAGTTCTTGGCACACAAAATACTAAATATTTGTTAATGAATGAATAAATAAACAAATGAGCAAAAGAAATATTCAGGCAACATGGGAGTGAAGAAAAAAACAAAAGTTTTTAGGGCCAAGAGTGTACTATAAAGATGGCTATATAACTGGATACAGTGATTCATGTCTATAATGCCAGAAGTTTGGGAGGGCAAGAAAAGTGGATCACTTGAGCCCAGGAGTTTGAAATCAGCCTGGGAAAAATGGGGAGACATATCTCTATATAAACAAATTAGCCAGGTGTGGTGGTGCACACCTGTAATCCCACAACTCGGGAGGCTCAGGTTGGAGGATTGCTTAAGTCCACAAGATCGAGGCTGTGGTGAGCCGAGATCACTGCACTCCAGCCTCAGTGATGTGAGTGAGACATGTCTCAAGGAAAAAAGCTATATAAGCCTGAGGGTCAGATCCTCTGTGCAGTTTTTTTTCCCCCTCAATTTCTGCACCAACAAATTTTCTAAACTCTTGCATTATCATAACGGCTTCTGTAGCTGCAAGTCTAATAGTGAGACAAGATAAGAATAGGACAGACATGTTTATGCTTTCTTTTTACATCTGGATCCATCTATAAAATGTTTTTAAGTCAGAAGCTGTCTGAAAGCTTCCTTTTTATCTAATGGTTCTGTGACTGTTCAGTAGGAACACAGTTTGCTTTGGGTGCCTTTTGGGCCATAGCTATATGCATTAGCTTGCCTTATCAGACATACAGAATACACTAGAAAAAAGATGATAGAGATTACCTCCTTTCTATGACTTTGTAAACCTCACATAAGAGCTTGAAGTTCTGGAAAGTGTCAGATAGGTGATTTTATCTTTCACAAAATAATCACAAACATAGTTAAACCAACTACACTCTGGAGGCCCATACTGATTTGTAATGGGAACTAAAAGTCACATGGCCCTGGTCAGAATGTGTCTTTTTCAATCCCAGGGCAGCTGATCAATATAATAATTTTGGTAACTTAGGCTATCTCAAAATAGCTTACAGCAATGTGGACTATAACTAACATCCAAATTTCTACATCAAATAAATGGGAATGTTTTCCCCATCTCCTTTCTGCCTTTATTCCACCCCTCTCCATCTTTAAGCCCCCCTAGGAATCATTTATCATCACTGCAAACCCAAATAGCTGACTATAAAAATACATGTTTTGAAAATATTTGTGCTATGCTCTGCATCTTAGACTCCCTTGAAATAAAGCAGCCATAATCCCCACGACAGTTGCCGCCATTAATGCTGATCATAAATGCTGGTAAAGAGGCAGAGATGCTGATTTACCACACGTTGCTATGCTTGTGTGTCCTTTTTCTAAAAAAAATTAAGGAAATTATTACTTTCTGAAAGCTGAGCCCCTCAACATTTCTATCACGAACCTCCTCTACCAAGAGATTTCACCGCTCCCCATGCTATTTTTTTCTCCCCAAAAAGCTGTCAGTGTAAATGTGTCACACTTGAGCTCCATGGCAGACTGAGCTGAAAGAGCATATGTCCTACATCTACAGTGGAAAATTTGGTGTTTAGGGAGCAATGAAGTAAGCTATAACTCAGACTTAGAGATAAACGCTATTTGAGGCTCCTGTTCTGTTTATAGATATAATTTGAAAAGCTTAGATATCTTTCCTGTAAGAGCCTTTACTCCCAAGATTTAGGTTAAAAAGAGTGGTGCTACAATGTTTAATATGAGTAATATCTTATTATTTTTGGTTTATTTTTTATCTAACACATTAATATAGATGAAGTCAGACAGCACTAAAATAGCAATACGGTATACCAAATGCTGGAATCATTGGCATATAAATCTGGATAAGATGTAAGACTTCAGGAATATATGGTATTAATTTGATTTAGCTTTATACTTTATATGATGCTTTCACTTAACTCAAAATTATATTCCAGAAACACTAAGAGTTTTAAAATAAGCTTTGACCTGGCGATACTGTCATTTATGAAACTGGTCCTCAGAAATTCAGAGATTTGTTCAATGAGAAGTGATCCTGGGTATCACACAAACACACACACACACACACACACACACACACACACACACAGACACACACTTGCCAAAAAAAAATCCAGATATTCAAAGAAGTACTTTGATTCACATTACTTCAATATAATCATAACCTCCCCAAGAAAAACAGTCATAAAGTCAATTTCACAACTTGTTTATTTTTCTTTCATTTGACAAATATGTATTGAGTACTCACCATGCAAAAGGTCACTTTGCTACATGTTACAGAGACAATGAAGAACAAAACAAATACAATATATTCTTTTATGTATTTCACTTCCTAAGAGTATAAATTTACTCTTAGAATTTACTCCTAATAGTGGAGATAAATAGAAAGCAAAGTTACTTAAAATTGTCTTAAGTATCATAAAGAGAACATATAGTATTATATGATTGATATAGTTTGGCTCTGTGCCCCCACCCAAATCTCACCTCAAATTGTAATCCCCAGGTGTTGAGCAAAAGACCTGTAATCCACACATATTGAGGGAAGGACATGATTGGATTATGGGGGTGGTTTCTCCCATGCTATTTTCATGATAGTGAGTGAATTCTTATGAGATCTTGTGATTTTCTAAGTGTTTGACATTTCTTCCTACACAGACTCACTCCTCTTTCCTGCCAGCAGGTGAGGAGAAGGTACGAGCTTACTTCCCCTTCGCCTTCTGCCACAACTGTAAATTTCCTGAGGCTTCCACAGTCATGCAGAACTGTGAGTCAATTAAGCCTCTTCCTTTATATTACCCAGTCTCATGTATTTCTTTACAGTAGTGTGAAAATAGACTAATACAGTGATAGCACACACTGTCATATTCAGAGGTACTTGGTCTCATATTATGGAAATACTACATGTGTCATTTAATCTCCCCAGTAAATTCACCATAATTGCTCCTTTCTAGTGATCAAGCTGTTAGGGTTAAGCTATTTTAGTAAAGTTTCATACTCCATTCTGTCTAAAATACCATGGGAAGGGAGCTGGAAAGAACTGAAGAGTTATAGAAATGGACTCAGAAGACAAGATTGTAAGGAATTTGCTGGGAATGAGAGTGAGTCTTGGGTGGTGTCAGGCACACAGCACAAATTCCAGGATGAACTGATCCGGAAAAGAAGATAAAAATCCTGAATTTCAACACAAAACAACAAATGCTAACTGCTTGTCTACTGTGATCCAGGTACATAATTAGAATTCAAAGACACATAATATTAGTAATAGTTAACACTTACTGAGCATTTACTAAGTGCCAGGCACTGTGCTAAGCACTTTTACATATATTACCTCCTTTAATATTCACAGCAATGTAATGTGGTAGTTGGTAATATTAACTTCATTTTGCAGATTAGAAATTAGAAAGGATTGTTCAAAATTAAATTGCCAACGTCACACATTTAACACATAGGGGTTCTAAGATTAAAGTTTGGACATTCTGGCCATTCTCCTAAAGTCCTATTTTCATTATTGTCTTGTCACTGTATAATCTATTTAGTGGAAGGGTTCTAGATACATATAAGTTAGTCAAATATAAGTGAACACCATGAAACACTATAAATAAAGTTATATGTTGTCTTACTAAAATAAACATTCAATGATCATACTCATCAGCCCATCCTGGGTTCTACAAAGCTTTTTATTTGAAACAACTTACTCTTAATTTCTATCAAGTTTTCAACTAAAATACACTATTTCTCTTTCTTCCTCACTTAAAAGTCACAGTTAATCTTTTCCTTCTCTGTTTCTGTGCCTTGTTTTATAATTATCATTTATTTAGATATGTGCTACCCCAAGTAGATTAAGTTCTAGGCAGGTAAGAACTCTATACTTTCTCCCTAACCTCGCTATGAGGCACTGTCATATAACAGATATTCAATGAAATGTGCATTCAATAAACTGTAAGGTACCTTTATGGTCACACAGATGTGACACAATAGTATAGCCTCAATTTAAATGCAGTAATTAGAAATTGGATATAGACTAAATGACTTCTTAATGCACAAAGACTCTTGAGATGACAAACTTTCAGGCATTATTTTGCTAAAGTTGCAAATGGACTATTATTACACTATAATGAAGAGAATGATCAAGCACTTAAAACCACTCATATTTTCTCAACTGTTATGGGTATATCTACATGGAACCAGACTAAAAATGGCAAATGCACCACTACACCCCTCATCTACTCTGCAAGAGAAGAGACACTGCTAATCAACCATGACATTTGCTGCTTCTGTGCTTGCACTCATCCTTTGCATCAATTTCAGCATGACATTCTCGCAGTCACTGCCAATTGACAGGCCTTCACCATCAGTTAATGTTCACATGTCATACTTGAACTGGACCAATGTCACATAATTTTCCTATGTGTAACTTTTACCACTTGCTACTTCCTCTAGTGAAGAAAGAAAGCATATGGGCATCTCAGGAAAATCTTACATAACTAGAGTTCCAGATTTTATTTAAGCCAGCTAGGTCCCAAGAGCCAGGCTATAGACCATTACTGATCTGCAATTGATTTTCTCACTACTTCATGAAGAAAAAGGAAAAGAAAAGAAAAAAAAGTCCAGATACTAATCTGACTGATCACCTGGAGAACTTTGCAAATACTGTTTATAGATCCCCAATCCTGAACCAATATCGCTAGAGATTATGTCTGAAAACTATGTGAATATATGTATATTATGATGTGCAGTCTGGTTTAGTTACTGCTAAATATTTGTGTCCATAGGTATAATGTGTCAATTGAATGTCTCTGAAAAATAAAATGTTTTCTTTAAACAATGTCATCCTTACTTCTAATTTTTGGTTTGAAAATATCTTTTATTTGTGAAATAATGGAAATAATAAATAGTAGTAGTAAGAGTACTTTGGGCTACCTTTTTTAATGTCATACTTGACAAAATAAAGAGTTGAGAATCCTATGGAGGTCTTCCTTTTCTGAAGCGGCGTCTATCCTTTCAACAGGGCTAGTGTTACACAGCTTTCTAATCAGACAAATCTGAGCATTCAGGGTGAATTGGTGGATGGAATAAGCAAGACAGAAATCTGCATTTATTCAAAACTAAAGAACCTCAGGGAAATAACTCAGGCCAAGAGGAAAAATGTCAAGAGGACAAGCTAGGCTAATCAGCAAATCCCTCTTGTGGGAAGTAGAGGGAGAGGATTCTAGTGTTTGTCACATGCCTTGTCCTGGTGCGGCCTTACACATGGTCTTCAAGACTAGCTACCATGCAGTGGGACTCTGAAGAGAAAGGGGCAGATTATACAGTAAGAAATAAGAAGACCCAACTCTGTCATTAAAACTTCTGCAAGATACTGAGGTTTGAAAAAAACCTTAACAGTATAGTACAGAAGGGAACAGAGGCATCTCCAATTTCCATGAGTCACTGGGTAGCTTTGGTAGCTCAGAGCCTTCAGCATACATGTGGCAGTGGCAGTCGTGAGAGACGAAGAAGGAGCTGTTATGAGCAGGGGATCAGCAGTGTCTCAGAGACAGCATTCTTAGTGGAGGCAGCATAGTCCAGCAGCACTGAGGTCCCCCAGCAGGCACAGAGACACCAGCAGCCATGTTCAGCAGGAACCGGTGCTCAGAGAATGCTGTGAGTTTCTCTTGAACATTTATGAAAGGCCTCCCAGAAACACACGAGATAAAGAGGGAGAATTCTTTGTAGGGAACTCAAACTTGACATTGGTGGTGGGCTCTACCTAGAGCCCAAGAAGTTTTGATACATAATGTTACTGTTATCCCATTTCAAATACCAGTTTCTATAACCCACAGAGCAAGCAGCCGCTACGAAATGAGAATGTAAGATACACTGGTAAATTCTGAAGGGCATTCTTTCACAATACATCAGGTTCTGAGTCTCTTTTGGTCACAAACACACAGGTTCAAACTAGCCTATAGAAATAAAAAGTGATTATAGTAGGAAAAGCATCAAAACTCATTCAAATCATGACCTGAATTGCCATAAGGAAATATTTTTCACAACTATGCAATACATATACTAGAAATTAGGAGGGATGGCTGCCTGTCCTACAGAAATTATCCACCCAGTGTATAGGTATTATCCCAACTGGTCTACCAGAAAGAGCCTACTCTCCTGGTCAAAGTAGTACAGATCCAATCTCCTCCTCTCACCGAAGCAATTGGCATGACAATCAAATCAGCAACCTTTCCTAGCTTTATGTTAAAAAGGAGCTAAGAGATATTCTTCTGTTTTTGTTGAGATTTGTTTCATTTTTTTCAATTGAACACCCATGCCAGCAGGAGAAATTTCATCTTCAATAGGAATAAATGAAGTTGACACAGAAAAAGGCAGAGAGGAAAGATGGAGAGGGAGAGTGTGCAATGGTGTTCAAGAACGTACTTTCCATATCTCAGGTCCTCAGAGCCATTGTGTTCCTGCTTCAATTTCTTTGACTGCATGAGCTACTCTCAATGCCTGAATAAATTCCCTAGTTTGAGTTGGGCTTTTGTCCCTTGCAACCAAAAGAATGCATGGCTGAAGTATCAGTTAAGATGTTTTCAGCTACAATTAAGAAAACTCTACTAATAGTAAATTAAACTTTAAGCATATTTATTGTTAAAAAAATTTTAGAGATGGTCCCATATTCAAAATTATCATCAAGTTTCTTTTTTTCTTTCTATTCTGTCACTCTCAGAATACAGGATTTTGACTTAGGCTTGTAGCCTCATGGCCACAAGATGGCTGCCACACTACTAACCATCATGTCTTCATATCACAACATCCAAAACAGGAAAGAAAGAAGAGGACAAATGAGCTCTATCATTCAAAAAATAAAAATATATATATTTCCCAGAAGATCCCCATAAAATTTCCTTTTACATCTCACTTGGCTAAAACTGGGTTATATAAACTGATGACCAACAAATGGAAAAGGGGGAGCCCTGACTGGCTTATGCCTCACAATTTACCCTCCTCATTAGGTTCTTTGCTAACAGCATCCTGCTACTGATTTATATTGGAGAGAGTAGCCATCAGTCTCTATCCCAACCATATGGAGATTTGAGGTTTAAGAACTATAGCTGTGATCACATTCCAAACTAAATTATTTTATTTTTTAGATTCAGGGAGTATATATGTAGGTTCATTCAACATAAATTTTTTAAAAAAAAATAATTTCAATGTTTTATAGATTTAGGGGGTACATGTTCAGGTTTGTTACATAGATATATTCTGTGATGTTGACATTTGGGGTACAATTGACCCCATCTCCCAAGTACTGAGCATGGTACCCAATAGTTTTCCTGCCCTTTTCCCCCTCCCTCTCTCCCCACTTTTGAAGTCTTTAGTATCTATTGTTCCTATGTTTGTGTCCATGTGTATCTAATATTTAGCCCCCACTTATAGGTGAGAACACACAGTACTTGGTTTTCTGTTCCTGCATTAATTCGTTTGGAATAATGTCCTCCAGCTGCATCTGTGTTGCTGCAAATGACATAATTTTGTTCTTTTTTATGGCTGGATAGCATCCCATGGTATATATGCACCATATTTTATTTATACAATCCACTGTTGATGGGCATCTATCAGCCTGAATTCTTAAATGATGATGGCAATAGTGATGACGATAATTGATAGTTCTAAATCTGGACCAGGCCTATGCTAAGCATTTACTTAATTCTTAAAACAATTCACTGAAATTTCACAACATCCTATGAGGTAGGCATTATTATTATTGTTATTTTTATTATGATAATATTACCATCATATTAGATATAAGAAAAACAAGGCATCTTGGAGCTAAGCAACTCATGCAAAGTCATTTGGCTAAAAAAGTATGGTGTTGAGATTTGAACTTTGGAAGACTGACCTGGAGACAAAGATCTGCCACATTATATTATATGACCCTCTTCTCTCTCCAAAATCAAATGAGATAATAGTATTATGAAGATCTGCATTTTATGTACAGGAAATATATTGTTGTAAAAATATTATTTGTCCACAGGCTGACCTTGAAATTATAGCTACCATATTTGCAAAAAGAATACATTAATTCCAAAATGTAGATCACTCCCACTAACCTCCTTTCTGTTCCTTTCTATGCACACAAATGACTGGGTATAGGGTTAGAAAATCCTCTGCACAGGGAAACATAGAACAATTCAATTAATAATTTCAATTTCATTTGGCATTAAAGGTGTTTTAAAAATAGATGTCTTTATCTCAATGAAAGCAAGACCATTAAATGAAAAGAAGTCCCTCTGAATATTGAGAGCTCAATGGCACTAAATTAGTCAATGGTTTAAAATTACAAAGACTTAAAGCCCAGGAAAGATTTTATAGTGTCTTTTATCCAGTGACTTTGGATATTAGGCCTTGGGAGAAAGACGGAATTCATTCTACAGAAGCATGAAAGCTAAAACTTTAAAAAGTACTCTTGCAATTGTAAAAAAGGCAAATGACATTGAACAGTCTAGTACCATTTTCCAATCAGAGTGCATTAAAAGCAGAGAAAATGAAGCAATTTTAGATTAAGTCCATCTTAAAAGTTAAGTAAACAGAATTGATTAGAATTTAGGAAATTTAACTTTTTGTTCTTATTCTTAATGGTGTAAACTCTAAGTCATACGGATAAACTTTTTAAAAACAAGTATAATCCTTGTCTCAACAGTTTCTCTTTAATTAACTCTCTGGTCGAATGTCAGCTAATTGTTTTCAAAGGTGATTAGCTTCTCCTCCTATGTGAACAGTGACCAAGCTGTGTCTCTACAGCAGCTGCCATTTCATACCTGAAGGGGCAAAGGATATGACTGCCTGCTGGATTGATATAATAACTGGGGGAACATAAAAATGAAAATGTCCTTGAAATCTCCAACAGACAGCATTAGTAATTTCTAGTTAGCCACAAAGATGAAGTTTCCCTCCATCTCTAATAAAAAAAAAACAATAAGCAGGATTATCCTCATAATCCTAAACATTAAATAAGATAAATTGTAAACCTAATGTTAAACAATCAAGGTTACTCCAACAACACAAATACAACACATAATTTAGTCTAGTTCAGTTATTGGAAAATTAAGTGGAGAAAGAAAGAAGTTTGCTGGAGGAACCAACTTATTAATTCATATAAAGTACCTCCATTTGTCCAAGCACTGGACTAGGGATCAGGAATGGAAATGAGGTAGACCTGGATCTTGCCATCTAAGTAATCATAGACTCGACCAAACATCAACAAACCAGAACCCCACAACCACCTAAAACCAATACAGAATTTCACCCTTAATTCAAAAATCTATACGTTCCATTTACTATACATATAACCTTTCTATCTTAGTTTTTTTAGTATTAAAAACATGACTTTTTTTTTTTTTTTTTAGATGGGGTCTCGCTCTTGTCACCCAGGCTGGAATGTGATGACACAATCTCGACTCACTGCAACCTCCACTTCCTGGGTTCAATCAATTCTCCTGCCTCAATCTCCCAAGTAGCTGGTGCACACCACCACTCCCCACTAATTTTGTATTTTTAGTAGAGCTGGGGTTTCACCATGTTGGTCAGGCTGATACAGAACTCCTGATCTCAGGTGATCTTCCCACCTTGGCCTCCCAAAGTGCTGAGATCACAGATGTGAGCTACGGTGCCCAGGCTTAAAAGGTGACATTTTTATATACCCATAAGATTTTAAGAAATTTAAAAATTACTGAAATTATATTCCTAACATTTTTATAGAAAGCCTCATAACAAGATATTTTTACTGATCCTTCTGTCTAATGCACAGGTTCTACTCAACACTAAAAGATGCAGATGTTAAATTATCTCACCAGTCTCCTGGATGTCAAGGTGATAGTCCACCTATTAGCTGGTAGTTCTGTTACCTACAGGGAGCCAAATGCTTCACATCTGATCATTAAAATATTTGAATGACTACCAGCTAACCAACTCTTAATAGTCATCTCAAAATTTTAGTTTAAAGTAAAAACTAAATATCAAGAAATTCTTTTTTAGAATGAGTTCATGTCCTTTGCAGGGACATGGATGAGGCTAGAAGCCACCAATCTCAGCAAACTAACACAGGAACAGAAAACCAAACACCCTACATTCTCACTCTTAATTGGGAGTTGAACAATGAGAACACATGGAAGGGGAACATCACAGGGAGGAGAACATCATACACTGGGACCTGTGTGATGGGGGCAAGGAGAGGGAGAGCATTAGGACAAATGCCTAATGCATGCATGGCTTAAAACCTAGATGACAGGTTGATAGGTACAGCAAACCACCATAACACATGTATACCTATGTAACAAACCTTACATGTATCCCAGAATTTAAAGTAAAACAAAAAATAAAAATTCAATTTAAATTTTTTAAAAAAGAAATTCTTTTGTAACTCAAATATTTCATGCTTTAACTTGATCACTTTCTTTTTCCTTATTTTGTTGTGAAACAGAAAGAATAATGGTTATAATTTTCTATCTCCTGGTCTTGAGAGAAAACAAAGGTCCTATTGATTATTGATGATGTATTAATGCAGAATCAAAGGAAACTTTACTACATTATTGAGACTATTAATCTATTTACTTATTCAGCAATTTCTGAATGTCAATATAAACCATATGCAATGCTATATCCTGAAGATGCAATAGTGAGGCACATTCTTATTCTTTTGAAATTTTTAGTCCTGTGAGAAAGACAGAAAAATAATTACACAGATATACATAGAACTATGACAAATGATTTAAGCAGAAGGTACTCAGAGTTATGAAAGCCTAATGTAACAGCATATCACCTTTTACATGGAGTCATAAAGGCTTACATAGGAAAGTGATCTTCAAACTGAGAAAAGAAGAAAACTTGGGAGAAAAGAAAAAAATGTTCTCAAAATAAGAGCATATGAAAAGGCCCTGTGGCAAGAGGAAGCATATTAGGTAACAGTTTTCAAAATGTAGTCAGAACCCCTATGAAAACAATAAAAAAGACAGTCATAATAACATAAGATGTTGTTTTAACTTTTCCATTATGATTCTCTTAAAGATATACTGTAGAGATTTCCAGGGGCCACATGAAACGTGATATTGCAACAAATTAAATATGGGAGCAGATACAAGAATCCAGCTGTGTTTTATTAAGCCAGACAAAGAAGTTTGCAGAATGTAAAACAGAGTTACTCTTTTTACTAATTTTCTTATGTGGCAATATATAGTTAAATTTTATTATTATTATTATTGGTCTCAATATGTAATATTGTAATATGTAATATGTACTTTGTTATTCTTAATACATTAATAAATGAACTTTTTTTAAGTTTTAAATTTTCATTTCCAATTATTGTAAGCAACAATAAATATAACATACAAAAACAAAAGCTCAATGTCCTCCTTGATAATGAAGAAAAGGAGACCTGAAACCAAAAAGTCGGAAACCTATAGATAAGTGGAAATTTAAAATGGGCAGTGTGACTGCAGCTGAGAGTAAAGGAGAAGATGTTCATCATGGTATTGCTTCCCTTTTCTCTGACCCCTCACACAAGCATTCTGCTTGTTTCCTTTCAATTAAAAAAATATAGCTCACCAGGTCTGTCACAAATACATATACATATATAACTGTGCATATGTGTGTGTGTGTTGTGTGTTGGGGGGTGCTGTGCATGTGTGGGTGTCTGTGTTGTGTGTGTTGTGTGTGTGTGTGTTTGTTGAGTGTATGTGTGGTGTGTGGTGTGTGTGGGGTGTGTGTGTGTGTGTGTGCGTAAAATAAGGAAGATGAGCAGTAGCTCTTTGGTTCTTAAAATTAGGGCCAATCACATACTTTGCAGGATCCAGAGCAAACTGGAAATGTGGAGTTTCTTATTTAGAAAGCGGGGGGTAGGGAAAAATACTGTTAAAAGTACTGAAATATAATTTTTTTCTTTTCTTTAATGATCGATTCCTCTTGCATCTGGTATTTCTTATTCAACATCATTCTATGTAAAGAAAATTAGAATTCTTAATATTATAATAAATTTTACTGTTCATTTATAATACAGTGCCAATTTTAAATGCAAATATAAATTAAGTAAGAACTATTTAGTTTTGGCCGGGTGCGGTGGCTCAAGTCTGTAATCCCAGCACTTTGGGAGGCCAAGGCGGGTGGATCACGAGGTCAAGAGATCGAGACCATCCTGGTCAACATGGTGAAACTCCGTCTCTACTAAAAATACAAAAAATTAGCTGGGCATGGTGGCACATGCCTGTAGTCCCAGCTACTCAGGAGGCTGAGGCAGGAGAATTGCCTGAACCCAGGAGGTGGAGGTTGCAGTGAGCTGAGATCGCACCATTGCACTCCAGCCTGGAAAACAAGAGCGAAACTCCGTCTCAAAAAAAAAAAAAAAAAAAAAAAAAAAAAAAAAAAAAAAAAAAATCTACTTTTTAAACTTTTATAATTGATTCTGATGATTGCTGCTGTTGACAATTACAAAGACACTCTATTGTTTCAAAGTGTCATAAAATCCAGAATCAAAGTAAGAAAGAGGCCAAGATAGATACCTCCAAGAAGCATTTTTAATAGCCACTCAAATATTTAGTGAATCCAAAATAAGCCACATACGAGTTGGCATGCTGAGGTCCTTACATTTCTTTCTGCATAAGAAAATGATTATTAGGGCAAAGAGTGGTTTCAAAAGTTAACAAAGAGGTAAGAGGAAGAAAAAACTATACTGAAGACTCAGAAAATGGGCAAAGCTCTAAACCTAATTTAGTTGAGGAACCAAGAGAAAATTTTGGAAAACATTATGGTATCTTCAGGAGCTTGAAATAAAATGTAGCCATCAAGGCCAAGGAGTCTAAGAAAAATAAAACAATAAAGTGAAAGAACAGTTAGATGAAACACAAAGACAACAAAGTAAGATTTAAAGGAATATCAAAGAAAGGTTTCAAAGGAAATCGAAGTTATAATAGCTGAATACAAAATTTACATAACAGTCTTTAAAGAGCATTACTGCTAATGAAGAAATAAAATGAAAATGATATACATTTGATGTAGAGAGAGAATTAAAACCACCCCAACAATTATGGTCACTTTCAAAAAATTTGGAATCAAAGTAGCAACCAGGACATAATTGAAAAAAATAAGGTGAACTAAGAAAAATAATTAAAAGAAATCACTGTTTTGAACTATTCAGCTAGGTTTTTTCATCATTTAAAGTATTGAGAGGAGAAAATATTATGTAAAAGTAGAAAAATCTAAGCAGATTAACCACTAAGGAATTAAAACCAGGTGGATTCTGTCTCCAAAATTATAAGGAAAATAATGAAACAGTATACATAAAATTTTCAGGGATATAGCCTCAGTCAAACTCTCATTCACTTCTGAAAACAACAGAAAGACATCCTCATATATTAAAGAACTCAAACATTGCATCTTTGTACCTTCTTGAAAATATCTTATGCAACATACTAAAGATAGAAAATGTTAATCAAAATTGAGTTTAAAAAATGAAAAAGTCAGGTCATATAAATACAAATGGTGTACCCTGAGAATAGTTTAGCAAAGTTAAAAAACTGTTGTTAGTTGGAGTAAAAAGTTGAAATCAAATGTCAAAAATAATTGTTGTAAGAGGAAATATAAAATATAGCATATATTTACTTAAGAATAGTTATCTGAGTTGCAAACCTCAGATTGTATTAATATCAATGAGAACTACAGCTTTCAATTACTGGAGAAGATAACACCAAAGCAAACAGTCACATTTTATAAGGCAAAGAAAACACAAAAAGGGATAGAGTTAAGATAAAATATTTGAGTGTAGTACAAAAAGCTTAAATTCCTCTATTAACATAAATAGTCTCAAATTAAATGAAGACATAATGTAAATATATGATGCTTTCAAGAAACCTACTGAAAATAAAGTACCATTAAAATGTTTTTAAAAGATAGGCAGAGATTTATCAAATTGAAAACAAACGGCATGTAACCACAGATTTAATAGAATTAAGAACTTATTGTCTACATTAACACATTTTTACTATTCCAATAAAATCTTGCCAAAGAAAATAAAGTTTCAAATAACAAAACTGTTTCAAGAAGTCCTTAAAAATTCATTTACCATTTCTGCTTCTCTCCCTCCTTTCACCTGTAACCTTCCAGTAGACCCCACTGTCTGTTTTTACCTTTGTGTTCATGAGTTCCCATCATTTAGCTCAGAAAAGATAATTATTCAGTACTGGGCTTAATGCCTGGCTGGTACAACAAACTCCCATGACACATGTTCACCTATGTAACAAACCTTCATGCATACCCTTGAACCTAAATTAAAAGTTCAAAAACTAAGTAAATAAAAATAAAAGTGTCCATTTATTTGAAAGAGAAAATGTTCAACTTGTCTCCTCCTCAGCCATCAGGGGTAATGGCCTCTTTCTGAAGAAAACAGATTTCTTAAATTGGCAGATTTCTCCATTATCAAACAAATGTTGATTTATCAAGATACCCATTAAGACCCTCATTTTCCTGTGTCCACCAACCATAATTAATATAAAAAATTTTGCACAATTCTTCTTGCACATCCCTGCATTTACAGATTTGCTCTAAACCAAACCCCAAAACTTTCTAAATATCTACACACAGGTTGTATTCTCTGTTTCTGTAGCAGGTAGTAAACTTGTCTTTACCTAAACTATGTGTTTTGGGTGAGGTTTTTTTAAATTGGTAATTGACAAAATAATGTCAAAAAAGTTAACATTTCTTTTCAAATAAATGATAATTTAAAGAAATAGCTGGGTGTTACTTTACGTTTATCAAGAGATATAATCCATAACAAAGATAACAACAGTCATAAACCTTTAACTGCTAAATAACATAGTGTTAAATATTAATAAACTTCAAACTATTAAAAGTGTGGGAAGAAATTGATGGATACAGAACTACAATGGGAGAACCTAAATTTTTGCAGATCAAATAATCAAAAAAAGGAAGACAACAGATAAATGCAAATAAAAAGAAAAAACAAGCATGATAATACCAGACAAAATCAACTTTGAGGGTAAATGCAAAATCACATAAGTATCATTTTTAATTAGATTAGAATAATTCAACTAGTAATTTTAAATTTGTAACTATAGATTAAATTCAGTATCCTACATAAGAATGCCTTTCCAGATTGTGCTGGGAAGATGGCCGCCTAAGAATAGCTCAGGACTTCAGCTCCCAGTGAAAGTGCAGAGGGTGATTGGAATGCTGGGAAGATGGCCGCCTAAGAACAGCTCAGGACTTCAGCTCCCAGTGAAAGTGCAGAGGGTGATTGGAATGCTGGGAAGATGACCGCCTAAGAACAGCTCAGGACTTCAGCTCCCAGTGAAAGTGCAGAGGGTGAGTGGACGCCGCATTTCCAGACGAACTCTTATTGCCCACAGACCAGGAGATACTCAGGCAGAGGGGTTGCCAGCGTCGCAGTCCCAGCCGGTGTGGCTGTTTTGGCCCCCATGGGGCTGATTCTGCCCGCGCGGCTGCTGTGACCACGCCCTGTTGCTGCGGTTCTCCATACAAAAGCCACTGGTCTGGGAGCCCTCTTAGCTGGTGATCAGAACCCTGAGACAGCAGAGTTGCCCATTCATCTGAAAGAGCGAGCCAGGCCAGGAGATTCCTAGGCAAAAAATCTGCCAGGAGCCAGCGCCACAGTTCGAGCCGATTCAGTGAGTCGCAGCACGGGAGATCCCGGCGCCTTTTCAACAAGCGACTGGAACGCTGGGTCGTTCAAATTAAAAGAAAAGACTCTGAGTCAGGGAGCCAGGTGATCAGGCTCGGTTGGTCCCACCCCTCCACCCCAAACAACAACGAAAACAAAAACAGTAATTGGAAACCCTCTGGGTTGAGCCCTTCAAACCAAGCACAGCTGAACCCAGATGGTCGGGCTCGGTGGGGGAGGGGCTTCCGCCATTACTGAGACTCTCCACCACTACGGAGGCAGGCCCCCGTTGCCGAGGCAACCCACTGTTGCCGAGGCAACCTGCCACAACAGAGAGAGTCCGCGGTAACAGAGGCGGGGCCACCGTTGCAGAGACAGTTCTAACTATGCCCATATAAACAGGACTGCAGGGAAGAGCTCAGGGCAGCTGGGCGGAGCCCACAGCAGCTCAGCAAAGCCTCTGCGGGCAGACAGTGGTTAGGCCTGCTGCTAGCTGCGCAGGTCAGACCTGAAAGAAAAATCAAAAAAGGCAGTAGTGCAACGGAAACTCATAAAGCTCCAACTCCCTAGGACAGAGCACCTGGGAACAAAAAGTGCTTTATGAGTTCAGCTGCAGCAGACCTAAACATACCTGCCCAGAAGCTCTGAACGAACAACGGAGCTCACAACTCAGGACTTAAGCCCCAATAAAAGATAGACTGTCTCCTCAAGTAGCTCCCTGACCCCCATAGATCCAAAGACACACCTCATAAAGGAGAAAACGGAGTGACAGTAGGCGAGCATCCTTCTGGGACAAAGATAGCAAAAGAGGAAACTGGCAACAACCCTTACTGTTCTGCAGCTGCTGCAGGTGATCCCCAGGAAAGCAGGGCCTGGAGAGGACCTCAGCAGTCCTACAGCAGAGGGGCCAGACTGTTAGAAGGAAAGCTTAAAAAAAAAAAAAGAAGTAACTTCAGCATCCACGAACTAGAAGCTCACTCAGAGACCCAATCTGAAAGACAGTAATTACAAAGACAACAGGTGGATAAACCCACAAAAATAGGAAGAAACCAGCACAAAAAGGATGAAAACTCCCGAAACCAGAATACCTCTCCTCCTAAAAGGGATCACAACTCCTCAACAGCAAGGGAACCAGACCGGATGGAGAAGGAGGGTGATGAAATGACAGAATCAGACTTCAGAAGTTGGGTAGTAAGAAACTACAGTGAGCTAAAAGAACATGTTCTAACCCAATGTAAAGAAAATAGGAACCTTGAAAAAAGATTGGACGAACTGCTAATGAGAATGGACAGCATAGACAGGATTATAAGTGAATTGATGGAGCTGAAAAACACAACACAAGAACTTCGTGAAGCATGCACAAGCTTCAACAGCCGAATTGACCAAGCAGAAGAAAGGATATCAAAGGTCGAAGATCAACTCAATGAAATAAAAAGAGAAGGCAAGAACAGAGAAAAAAGTGCAAAAAGGAATGAACAAAATCTTCAAGAAATGTGGGACTATGTGAAAAGACCCAATCTACGTCTGATAGGTGTACCTGAATGTGATGAAGAGAATGAATCCAAGCTGGAAAATACTCTTCAGGATATTATCCAGGAAAACTTCCCCAACCTAGCAAGGCAGGCCAATATTCACATACAGGAAATACAGAGAAAACCACAAAGATATTCCTCAAGAAGAGCAACCCCAAGGCACATAATCGTCAGATTCACCAGGGTTGAAATGAAAGAGAAAATGCTAAGGGCAGCCAGAGAGAAAGGTCGGGTTACCCACAAAGGGAAGCCCATTAGACTCACAGCAGATCTCTCAGCAGAAACCCTACAAGCCAGAAGAGATTGGGGGCCAATATTCAACATCCTTAAAGAAAAGAACTTTCAACCCAGAATCTCTTATCCAGCCAAACTAAGCTTCATAAGTGATGGAAAAATAAAATCCTTTGTGAACAAGCAAGCACTCAGAGATTTCATCACCACCAAACCTGCTCTACAAGAACTCCTGAAAGAGGCTCTACACATATAAAGGAACAACCAGTACCAGCCACTCCAAAAACACACCAAATGGTAAAAGAGCATCAACACAATCAAGAAGCTGCATCCACTAACCAACAAAACAGCCAGGTAGCATCAAAATGACAGTATCAAATTCACACATAACAATACTATCCCTAAATGTCAATGGACTAAATGCCCCAATCAAAAGACACAGACTGGCAAATTGAATAAAAAGCCAAAACCCATCAGTGTGCTGTATCCAGGAAACCCATCTTACATGCAAGGATACACAAAGGCTCAAAATAAAGGGATGGAGGAAGATCTACCAAGTAAATGGAGAGCAAAAAAAAAAGCAGGAGTTGCAATTCTCATCTCTGATAAAATAGACTTTAAAGCAACAGAGATCAAAAGAGACAAAGAAGGACATTACATAATGGTAAAAGGATCACTGCAACAAGAAGAGCTAACGATCCTAAATATATACGCACCCAATACAGGAGCACCCAGATACATAAGGCAAGTTCTTAATGACTTACAAAGGGACTTAGACTCCCACACAATAATAGTGGGAGACTTTAACACCCCATTGTCAATATTAGACAGATCATCCAGACAGAAAATCAACAAGGATATCCAGGACCTGAACTCAGACCTGGAACAAGCAAACCTAATAGACATTTACAGAACTCTCCACCCCAAATCCACAGAATATACATTCTTCTCAGCACCACATCACACCTACTCTAAAATTGACCACATAATTGGCAATAAATCATTCCTCAGCAAATGCAAAAGAACAGAAATCATAACAAACAGTCTCTCAGACCACAGTGCAATAGAGTTAGAATTCAAAATGCAGAAACTAACTCAGAACCGCACAGCTTCATGGAAACTGAACAACTTGCTCTTGAATGTTGACTGGATAAACAATGAAATGAAGGCAGAAATAAAGATGTTCTTCAAAACCAATCAGAACGAAGAAGAGGAAGAAAGAGAAAGAGGAAGAGGGAGAGATATTGTGGGTATTGCTTTGTTGCCCGGGCTAGAATGCAGTCTAAATATGGGTGTGCCTATAATTGTCCTTAATAATGGAGACATGAAAGAAAATGAGGGAAGAGAATAACAAACAAGGAGCCAACCAACGTTTCGTTTAAACTTCTAAGTTGATATGATGTGGTACTGATAAGAGTGTATATTTTGTGTAAAGTGGAGAGTTCTATAAATGTTAATTACGTTTACTTGTTCCAGATCTGAGTTCAAGTCCTGGATATCGTTGTTAATTTTCTGTCTCATTCATCTGTCTAATATTAGTGTTGAAGTCTCCCACTATTATTGTGTGGGAGTCTAAGTCTCTATAAGTCTTGTATGTCTGGGTATTCCTGTATTGGGTGCGTATATATTTAGGATCTTTAACTCTTCTTGTTGTTGCGTTGATTCTTTTATCATTAGATAATGTCCTTCTTTGCTTCTTTTGATCTTTGTTGCTTTAAAGACTATTTTTTCAGAGGCAAAAATTGTAACTTCTGCTTTTTATTTATTTTTGCTCTCTGTTTGGTTGGTAAATCTTTCTCCATCCCTTGTTTTGAGTCTTTGTGTATCCTTGAATGTGAGATGGGTCTGGATGCAGCATACCGATGGGTTTTGGTTTTTTGTCCAAATTGCCTGTCTTTGAATTGGGGAATTTAGTCCATTTAAATTTAGAATTAATAATGATATATGTGAGTTTAATACTGCCATTTAATATTAGCTGGCTATTTTGCCCATTAGTTGATGTAAATTCTTCATTATATTGATGTTCTTTACTTTTTGGTATTATTTAGAAAGGCTGATACTGTTTGTTCCTTTCTATGTGTAGCGGTTCTTTCAGAAGCTCTTGTAAAGCAGGCCTGGTAGTGATGAAATCTCTGAGTGCTTGCTTGTTCACAAAAAACTTTATTTTTCCTTCACTTGTGAAACTTAGTTTGGCTGGATGTGAAATTCTGGGTTGAAAGTTCTTTTCTTTAAGGATGTTGAATATTGGTCCCCACTCTCTTCTGGCTTGTAGAGTTTCTGCTGAGAGATCTGCTGTAAGTCTGATAGGCTTCCCTTTGTGGGTAACCTGACCTTTCTCTCTGGCTGCCCTTAGTATTTTCTCCTTCATTTCAACCCTGGTGAATCTGACGATTATGTGCCTTGGAGTTGCTCTTCTTAAGGAATATCTTTGTGGTGTTCTCTGTATTACCTGGAGTTGAATATTATCCTGCCTTACTAAGTTGGGAAAATTTTCCTGAATAATATCCTGAAGCATATTTTCCAGCTTGGATTCATTCTCTTCGTCACATTCAGGTACACCTATCAAGCGTAAATTAGGTCTTTTCACATAGTCCCATATTTCTTGGAGACTTTGCTCGTTCCTTTTTATCCTTTTTTCTCTAATCTTGTCTTCTAGTTTTATTTTGTTAAGTTGGTCTTCGACCTCTGATATCCTTTCTTCTCTTGATCAATTCGGCTGTTAAAACTTGTGCATACTTCACGTAGTTCTCATATTGTGTTGTTCAGCTCCATTAATTCACTTATTTTCCTGTCTAAATTTTGTATTCTTTTTGACATTTCATCAAACCTTTTTTCAAAGTTCTTAGTTTCTTTAGCTTGTGTTAGAACAAGTTCTTTTAATTCACAGAAGTTTCTTATTATTCACATTTTGAAGCCTGCTTCTGTAATTGGAACACACTTGTTCTCCATCAAGCCTTGTTTCATTGCTGATGAGGAACTGGGATCCCCTGCTGAGGAAGAGGCGTTCTGATCTTGGGTATTCTCAGCATTTTTTGACTGTTTTCTTCCCTTCATTGTAGATTTATCCATCTGTGGTCTTTATAATTACCGTCTTTGTAATTGGGTTTCTGAGTGGACGTCCAACTTATTGATTCTCAGTGCCAAAATCTGAGCAACCTACTGCGCCAACTAAATCAGCGGCATTAAGGTTGATGGTGCTTTTCTGACTCTGCACCAAGAACCGACGCTCCGAGGCGCCGGCAAAACTGTCTCGCTGGTCACAAGAGTCATGCTGGTGACCCGCGGGTCTCCTCAGCTGGGAATCTCCTGGTGTGTGAGCAATAAGAATTCATGTGAATGTGTGGCGTCCTCTCAATCTTTGCGTTTTCACTGGGAGCTACAATCCCGAGCTGCTAGTTATCAGCCATCTTGGATCTCTCTCCAACAGGAACACTTTTACACTGTTGGTGGGAGTGTAAATTAATTCAACCATTGTGGAAGACAGTGTGGCAATTCCTCAATGACCTAAAAATAGAAATCCCATTTGACCCAGCAATCCCATTACTGGGTATATATCCAAAGGATTATAAATCATTCTACTATAAGGACACATGCACATGAATGTTCATTGCAGCACTGTTTACAATAGCAAAGACCTGGAACCAACCCAAATGACCATCGATGATAGACTGGATAGGGAAAATGTGGTACATATACACCATGGAATATTACGCAGCCATCAAAAGCTATGAGTTCGCGTCCTTTGTAGGGACATGGATGAACCTGGAAACCATCATTCTCAGCAAACTGACACAAGAGCAGAAAATCAAACGCTGCATGTTCTCACTCATAGGTGGGTGCTGAACAATGAGAACACATGGACACAGGGAGGGGAGCACTACACACTGGGGTCCAGTGGGGGGAAATGGGGGAGGGGGGGTTGGGAGGTGGGAAGAGATAGCATGGGGAGAAATGACAGACACAGGTGAGGGGAAAGAAGGCAGCAAACCACACTGCCATGTGTGTACCTATGCAACAATCTTGCATGTTCTTCACATGTACCCCCAAACCTAAAATGCAATAAAAAAAAAAGAAAAAAGAAAAATAAAAAAAAGAATGCCTTTCCAACCATATTTAGCACAGTGATTTTTTTAATGATAATATTTTTAACACTGATTTCTTAAAAATTGTAATATATCCATAATATGGTTGTATAGTAATCTCCATAAGAGAGAAATTTTAAGTTCCTTAAGCAAATGCTATTCAAGCCATAGTTGCTAACCACAGTGCCATAGAGCAGGAAATAATTTGTTTTAACTAATCAAAATGAAAAATGTAAAATACATACCTACATAATTATTGGCTTAAATAAAACAATTACATCTCATGTACAAAAAATTAGAGAACTACTTATCAAAGATATAACTCATAGCCAAAGCTACTTTCATCCTAATAATAGCTTTGCATTTTCCAAGAATGAAGTTGCTGTGGTCTGAATGTGCTCCCCAAAAAGCTTATGTTGGAAATTTAATCCCCAATGCAACAGTTTTGTGAGGTGGGACATAAAGGGAGGTGTTTGGATCATAAGGGATTCACTCTCATGAATGGATGGATGATAATAATAAAAGAGCTTGAGACTGCAAGTCTCATATTTAGATTTTTGCTGTCTCATATTGTCTTGTCCTTCCACCTCTACTATGGAGTGACACAGCAAGAAGGCTTTGACCAGATGACAGAATCTTGGAGACTTCTCAGCCTCCAGAACTGTGAGAAATAAATTTCTTTTCTTTATAACTTACTCATTTGGCAATTTTCTATTATAGAATAAAAATAGACTAAGAAAGGTTCTAAACACATTATATGTATTTTCTCATTTAGTTTTAATATCCATTTGAGGGAGGTATCATTATTATTTTTATACATGCAGAGACTGAGGCTAGAAAGCATAAGCTAGTAAAATAAAATTAAATTCACGAATCTATTAAAAGATCACATAAATCAAAGTATATATACACATGCACACACACACACATACTTATATAAAATCATTCCCAAAAAAGGCACAAAAATAAATTTAATAAAATGCAATATGCATTCCTGATTTTTAAAACTTAAAGCAACTTCATGAACTAGAATAGCATTTTTGTTAGCATTATTATATTACCTATTTAAAGCCAAGAACAATATTATACTTAAAATTTTTTACAGACTGAATGTTTATATCCCCCAAAATTTGTATATTGAAATCCTAGTACCCAGTGTGATAGTATTTGGAGATGAGACCTTTGGGAGTTGATTAGGTCATGGGCATAAGGCCCTCATCAATAGAAGTGGTGTCCTTACAAAAGAGACCACAAAGAGTTACCTAACCCCTTCCACCATGTAAGTACACATCAAAAGACAGTCATTTATGAAACAGGAGTGGGTCCTCTTCAGACATTTAATCTGTTGACACATTGATTTTCTCAGCCTCCAAACTGTGAAAGATAAAATTTCTATAGTTGATAAGTCACCCAACCTATGGTAGTTTTTTATGACAACCCAAATGAACTAAGACAAAAGTAAAACCCAGGAGAAGTATTTCCCTAAATTTATTTCATAAAAGGCTTTTATGAAAAGTATCAAGGGTTCAGCACTCAAATAAGTTTGGAAATATTGAATGCTATAAACCCTTTTATGGTATGTCACAATATATATGAGCACATGTAAGGACTTGCAGTTCCTTCAGTTAAAGAAAAATAAACTTTATTTAATCTTGTGTTTCTCTAACTTTCTTGACCACAAAACACTTGTCACACATTTTATTTATAATATTCTCCTCAGCACTTTAGAACAGGCATTTCTATTAAAGTAGAAAGCCAAACATGGATACCTATAATCATTGCATTTAACCATATTCTACATATGTAGACCACAAAATGAAATAAAACAGAAATGAGTTAAGCTATGTAACATGAATACTCTTGTTAAACATGCACATAAAAATGACTGTAAGAAGCCTGGTGCAGTGGCTCATGCCTGTAATCTCAGCACTTTGAGATGCCGAGGCAAGTGGATCACCTGAAGTCAGGAGTTCGAGACCAGCCTGGCCAAAAATGGTGAAACCCCATCTCTATTAAAAATACAAAAATTAGCCAGTGTAGTGGCAGGGGCCTGTAATCCCAGCTACTCAGGAGGCTGAGGCAGGAGAATCACTTGACCCAAGGAGGTAGGGGTTGCAGTGAACCAAGATCGTGCCACCATACTCCATCCAGGGTGACAGAGCAATACTCCATCTCAAAAAACAAAAACAAAACGAAACAAAACAAGACTGCAAGAAAATATACCAGAACATTAACAGTGGTTATCTCCGTAGGATCAAATGGCATATGATTGTATTTCCCCTTTATATTTTCTGTATTCCCTACAATAAGCATGTATTATTTTATTAAAAAAAAATGTTGAGACTCTTTTGTCCAAAGCATATATGCAGAAAGTTTTTCAAAAAAAAAAAATCATGAGAATCAAAAATAGAAATAGTGTATGAAATACTGATAAAACCAATGTTAAGAACATCTGAGGCTCTCAACTGAAACCTGTTCAATTGGTCTCTTATCCGAAGCTCATTTGGTATGCAAAAGTGAGAACAAAGAATTATATTACCAGCAAAGAGAAGATAATTACAAATAATGGAAGAAAAAATGTGACACAAATAATCAAGAACTAATCTAAGCAGAAAAACAAGGCAAAGCAAGTCAGCTATAAAAAAGACCTATTATCTAAGGAAAGAACAAATCTACATTGGTGTAATTATTTGAAATTTAAAAATAAAAACATAAAAACATAATATATGAAAAGACAAAAACCAAAAGATTGGTCAAATCCAATGTCTCTATTTTCCGATGCCAATATGTTTCTATTGTCATTAATTTTGTATTGTTTCTTTCTCTATTGCCAGGTGGATTTCTGTTGGTACTCCAACTGTAGAAATATGCCATTGATTCTGTTTCTCTAAATCAGTGTAATAATTAGAGGCAGAGATTGTCAATCAATAAGTTAATTCCTGAATTAATCAACTATTTAGTTATTTATTCACAAGCCAGAATAAAAGATGAAATGAAGCAGGAAAAATGGTTTAGTTTATAAAAGAAATTAACAGTATGATCCTTGTTTTGAATGAGTTAAAACCAATTTTCAATTGGAAAAAAAATCTTAGAACTATTAAAAATGTTAACAAAACTATATGAACAAGAACATTTTTTTTTCATTCTCTGTGCCAATACCTGGCTGCCATTTTGCCTGCCCTTCAAATAAATATTGAATTTGTTTTCTATTTGAAACGCTAAAAATTCAAGCAATGATCAAAAGCTGAAGGATATTATTTACATTCATCAAATGGTTATCCTAAGACTCCTAGCTGAAACAGATGACCTTTTCCACTGAAGGATATAAACCTTTTTCCCTACACAAAATATAAAATGGCTCTGATTCTACACCAGCATTAAGATCTCACTCTCTACTGAATTGTGTTTCAAATAAAACTGGGCCACATATTTTTTAAAACACTTTAAGAACCTTATTCTATTCTTTCTTCATTTCAATTTCTCAAATATCTGTAAAGTGAAAGAATAACACACCCAGAAGAGTGATGCTCCAAAATTCAAAGATCAGTAAGTAGGTTCTGTAAAACACACCCTTTTATCCTTGTGGCTTTATTTTATCCAATGTCTTGACAAGAAGGAATTAGAAAGGAACTGGTTTCTTATGAAATTTGCTGCAATTGATTTACATAAAGAGATTAAATTGAAGAATCAATGAGAACTGCACCTCCATTAAAACAATAAATATAAATTACAGATATATGTGTCAAAAACACAGATTGAGATGGCATACAGGTTGCTTTTGATGTTTTGTTTTTTAACCCTGAAGATCTCATGGTCGGTGTTTTAGCTGCCAAACCAGTAATGTGATTGCAAAACAGAACTGCCAGGAATCTTTCATAATTGAATTCTGGCATCACACAGATTGTCATGTTAAACAATTGAAGCTTCAGATACTTCTGTTTTTCCACAAACCTATGAATGGTGCCATTTTCCAGCAAAATTACAAAAGCTATGAATTTGACACATCAGCCATTCCAGAAACACAAACAGCAGTCTTCACAGAAAACAAGCATGTGCCAGGGCATGTAAACATTTAACACACTGTCACAGAACTGCCTAAAGTTCTCCTCTTGTCAAGGGTTGAAAATAACTTAAAAGCATTCTATATATAGGAAGCCAAAATGATTACCAAAAAAAAAATTACTTTAACCTCTGTTGCATTTACAATGAGGATTACGGGGGGGGGGGGGGGGGTTCAAAAACAAAAATAATAATTTTTAAATACCTTAATATCTAAAAAGTTACAGAAACATGATATGAAATGAGAGAATAAAGGGGGACCAGGATCCACATAAGTGGGCTTTTGATGTTTCGAATAATTGTGTGTGGAGGATAATTGTGTGTGGAGTGCTAGAGGTAGAAGTGGAAGCATCATCTTCTGATTTCAAAGTGGCACAATATTGTGGTTAGATTGTGGGTTCTGGAATTGAATTTTTTAGATGTGAGTCCTGGCACAGTTTAACTAGCTGTGTGATCTCTGGCGAGTTATCCCATATCTCTTTTTTTTTTTCCTCACCTATAAAAATGAGAATAATTCAAGATCCTATTTGATTGAATTGCTATGATTATTAACGAATGCAGGTAAGATACTTAGCATGATGCCAAGAATATATAAAGTACTCAGTAAATGTTAGGTTTTATCGCCATCATTATTCTTTCTATAACTCGCTACCTCAGGCTTAATATCCTTGAATTTATACAAAACATCTTTTGTAAATATCATTTTGAAGCCTTAATCTAGAGAAAACTGCCTCGTTGTGTCATCAAACAGTATAAAGGCAGTTGATTTGGGCCTCTTTTTGTATTGTTTTTTGATGGAATAAAGTTGGAGAAAGGCGATGAGCTAAAAGTCTTTTCAGTATCTCTGAGAACTTAAGATACAGACAATAGCATAGATCCAGAAAGACCTCCATATACAGAGGTTTCTATACATAAAATTGATAATAGCCTAGGTATTTTACACAGAAGGGGATTTCATGCAAGGTGTAAGATACTCACAAAATATTTGGGAAGACTGGATGGATACATATATATGAACCACTGAATTCAAGAGTTTACTGACTAAAAGCTACAATCCAGGATCAGAAAGCTGCTGCTCCTTCTCCAACTGCCTCAAAACACTCACAAAGCTGCTAAGTAAGTAGGCCTTGGAACCTGAGCCCAGCCATCCTGCCTCTGTCACTGTCATGAGTGGGTAAATGACAATTAAACCCTGAGTCCAGCTGCCACTGCTGCCTCATGTTTCCGCAATCTTTCCTGCCTACACAAACAGCAGCAGGGAAAAAGCATCTGCCTCATGTCCAAAGTCCAAATTAGTGGAATCCTACTTGCATCTGGAACCCTAGAGGTAAGGGAGTCTGGAAAATATAGCAGTAAGCTTCTCATGCCCTGGTAGGTAGATAGGAGTCTAGAATGATATTCAACATGGTCCCTCTCTTTGACTTCTTAACATTCATATATGCCATTTGATATGAAATTAAGACCAAGCAACAATAGTAAAAATGATATTGATGCACCTAGAATAATACAAATATTCCTTCTAGAAACATAACAGAACTCATTCTTTCCACAGAAGATAAGCCCAAAGACTTTCAGTCTGAATTTCTCTCTCTGTCTCTGGGTGACATTTCTTCCTGCTATAGTTCAGTCATAATCTAGCTTTAACGTTCCATTGCCTAAGGATTAAACTATATGCTACCACCAATACAATTAATTTAAAGTAATAAAACAAAAGGATGGAGGAAGAATAGATTTATTAATGTATTTATATACTACACACACACACACACACACACACACACACACACACACATACACAATTAGAATCATCTTTTGTGAAACCAGCCATAAGACATAACTGGAATTTATAACTTCCTTCCTCAACTACACATTCCGTTTTCCCTTTGCTCACAACAATATCTTAGCTAGTATGTGGTTTTATTAGATGGTACATGAAAACCTTCAATCTGGCAATATCTCCACCATTAATGGCTCTCCCAGCATTGATTTGACACAATTTTTCTATGTTATTTTAAGTTCCAGTATACATGTGCAAAATATGCAGGTTTGTTACAAAGGTAAACTTGTGTCATAGTGGTTTGCAGCACCTATCAACCCATTACCTAGGTATTAAGCCCTGAATGCATTAGCTATTTGCCCTGAGGCTCTCCCTCCTTTTTCCCCTCCAACAGATCCCAGTGTATGTTGTTCCCCTCCCTGTGTCCAGTCCTCATTGTTTAGCTCCCACTTATGAGTGAGAACATGTGGTGTTTATTTTTCTGTTCCTGCATTAGTTTGCTGAGGATGGTGCCCTCCAACTTCATCCATGTCCCTGCAAAGGACATGATCTCATTCCTTTTTATGGCTACATAATATTCTATGGTGTATATATACCACATTTTCTTTTTCAGTGGATCATTGGTGGGCATTTTAGTGGGTTCCATATCTTTGCTATTGTGAATAGTGCTGCAATAAACATATGTGTGTATGTATTTTTTTTTTTTTTTAGATGAAGTCTCACACTTTCACCCAGGCTGGAGTACGGTGGTAGAGTAATCTTAGCTCACTGCAACCTCATTTCCCAGTTCAAGCTATTCTCCTGTGTTAGTCTTTCAAGTAGCTGGAACTACAGGCACATGCCACCATGCCTGGCTAATTTTTATGTTTTTCAGTAGAGATGAGGTTTTACCATGTTAATCAGGCTGGTCTCAAACTCCTGACCTCAGGTGATCCTCCTGCCTTGGCCTCTAAAAGTGCTGGGATTACAGATGTGAGCCACCATGACCAGCCTTCATGTATTTTATAACAGAATTATTTATATTCCTTTGGGTCTATACCAAGTAATGGAATCGCTGGGTCAAATGATATTTCTAGTTCTAGATCCTTGAGGAATCACCACAGTCTTCCACAATGGTTGTACTCATTTTACATTCCCACCAACAATGTAAAAGTGCTCATATTTCTCCACAGTCTTGCCAGCATCTGTTGTTGCTCGACTTTTTAATAATTGCCATTCTGGTAGGCGTAAGATGGTATCTCATTGTGGTTTTGATTTGCATTTCTCTAATGATCAGTGATGTTGAGCTTTTCTTCATGTATTTGTAGGCCACATAAATGTCTTCTTTTGAAAATTGTCTGTTGATACCACTTTTTGATGGGATTGTTTTTTTTCTTGTGAATTTGTCTAAGTTCCATGTAAATTCTAGACATTAGACCTTTGTCAGATGGGTGGATTGCAAAATTTTTCTCCCATTCTATAGGTTGTCTGTTCACCTTTGCTGTGCAGAAGCTCTTTAGTTTAATTAGATCCCATTTGTCAGTTTTAGCTTTTGTTACAATTATTTTTGGCAATTTTATCATAAAATCTTTGCCCATGCCTATGTCCTGAATGGTATTTCCTAGATTTTCTTCTAGGGTTTTTATGGTTTTGGGCTTTACATTTAAGTCTTTAATCTGTCTTGAGTTAATTTTGGTATATGATATAAGGAAGGGATTGCAGTTTTCTACATATGGCTAGCCAGTTTTCCCAGCACCATTTATTAAACAGAGAATCCTTTCCTTATTGTTTGTTTTTGTCAGGTTCATTGAAGATCAGGTGGTTTTAAATATGTGGTCTTATTTCTGAGGTCTCTATTCTGCTCCTTTGGCCTATGTATCTGTTTTGGTACCAGTACCATGCTGTTTTGGTTACTGTAGCCTTGTATTATAGTTTTATTATAGTTTTAAGTCAAGTAGCATGATGCCTCCAGGTTTGTTCTTTTTGCTTAGGAGTCTCTTGGCTGTATTGGCTTTTTGGCTCCATATGAATTTTAAGGTATTTTTTTCTAATTCTGTGAAGAATGTCAATGGTAGTTTGATGAGAATAGAATTGATTCTTCCTATCCATGAGAATAAAATATTTTTACATTTGTTTGTATATCCTCTCTTATTTCCTTGAGCAGAAATTTGTAGTTCTCCTTGAAGAAGTTCTCCACCTCTCTTGTTAGCAATTGTGAATGGGAGTTTGTCATAATTTGGCTCTCTGCTTGTCTACTGTTGGTGCATAGGAATGCTTGTGATTATTGTACATTGATGTTATATCCTGAGACTTTGTTGAAGTTGCTTATCTGTTTAAGGAGTTTGAGGGCTGAGATGATGAAGTTTTCTACATATAAAATCATGTCATCTGCAAATGAACACCACTTGACTTCTTCTCTTCCTATTTGAATACCCTTTATTCCTTTCTCTTGCCTGATTGTCCTGGACAATATTATGTTGAATAGGAGTGCGAAGAGAGGGCATCCTTGTCTTGTGCTGGTTTTCAAAGAGAATGCTTCCAGTTTTTGCCCACTCAGTATGATATTGGCTGTGGGTTTTTCATGAATAGCTCTTATTATTTTGAGATACCTTCCACCAATATCCAGTTTACTGAGAGTTTTTAATATGAAGGATGTTTGATTTTGTGAACAACCTTCTCTGCATCTATTGAGATAATCATGTGATTTTGGTCATAGTTTCTGTTTATGTGATGAATTTAGTTTATAGATTTGCATATGTTGAACCAGACTTGCATCCTCGGGATGAAGCCTACTTGATCATGGTAAATAAGCTTTTCAACGTCCCACTGAATTTGGTTTGCCAGTATTTTATTGACGATTTTTTCACTGATGTTCATCAGGGATATTGGTATGAAGTTTTCTTTTTCCGTATTGTCTCTGCCAGGTTTTGGTATCAGGATGATGCTGGCCTCATTAAATGAGTTAGGGAGGAGTCCCTCCCCCTTTCCAATTGTTTGAAATAGTTTCAGAAATAATGGCACCAGCTTCTCTGTACCTCTGGTGGAATTTGGCTGTGAGTGTGTCTGGTCCTAGGCTTTTTTGATTGGTAGTCTGTTTACTACTACCTCAATTTCAGAAGTTGTTATTGTTGTACTCAAAGATTTGAATTCTTCCTGGTTTAGTCTGACAGGGTGTATGTGTCCAGGAATTTATACATTTCTTCTAGATTTTCTAATTTATTTTCATAGAGGTGTTTATAGTATTATTTGATGGCAGTTTGTATTTCTGTGGGGTAGGTGGTGATATCTCCCTAATCCTTTTTTACTGTATCTATTTATTCTCCTCTCTTTTCTTCTTTGTTAGTCTATCTGTGGTCTATCTATTTCATTAGTTTCTCCAAAAAACCAGAGTCTGGATTCACTGATTTTTTGAAGTTTTTTTTCATGTCTCTATCTCCTTAGTTCTACTCTGATCTTAGTTATTTCTTGTCTTCTGGCAGCTTTTGTATTTGTTTGCTCTTGCTTCTCTAGTTCTTTTAGTTGTGATGTTAGGGTATAGATTTGGGATTTTTCTAGCTTTCTGATGTGGGCATTTAGACTCCCACACAGTAATAGTGGGAGATTTTAACACCCTACTATCAATATTAGACAGATTAACAAGACAGAAAATTAACAAGGATATTCAGAACTTGCACTCAGCTCTGGATCAAGTAGACCTGATAGATATCTACAGAACTCTCTACCCTAGAACAACAGAATATACATTATTCTCAGTGCCTCATGGCACATATTCTAAAGTTGATCACATAATTGGAAGTAAAACAATCCTCACCAAATGCAAAAAAAAACTGAAATCATAACAATCTCTCAGACCACAATGCAATCAGATTAGAACTCAGGATTAAGAAACTCACTCAAAACCACACAACTACATGGAAATTGAACAACCTGCTCCTGAATGACTACTGAGTAAAATAATGAAATTAAGGCAGAAATCAAGAAGTTATTTGAAACCAATGAGAACAAAGAGACAATGTAGCAGAATCTCTGAGATACAGTTACAGCAGTGTTAAGAGTTGAGACAAATGTTTATTAACTTTTCTACTTGGCAGGGATCATTAGCAGCACTACAGAGGATAAATTGAGTTTCAGACATATTTCTCCTTGCCTTCACAGTTAACTGATACAAGACAGGCAAACCCAAAAATTGGGGCTTATCCCAGGAAGGTTTTTGGTTTCACACAAAAAAACATCTCAAGGGCAAGCTAGTGGTGTTATACAAACTGCCCTTGAGTTTGTTAATCCTGAGTTCAAATTTGATTGTACTGAGGTCTGAGCTACTGTTATGATCTTTATTAAACAGTACTACTTGTGGAGCAGGGCTAACTGACAGGCAATCACCCAGAGTCTGCCATATATGGGCTCTTGGCAGCTGTATTTATACTCACAGAAACCTACTTTTAATTATCTGTAAATGAATGGGTTGGTCAATGAAAAGTAAGTGGTGGTTCAACTCAAATTTAGAAGTAGGTTATTTAAAATTTTCTAGGAAATAGGTGATAACTTCTGGGCCATTGCCATGGAAAGGAGTGATAATGTTGTGGTCATTGCCATGGCATTTGTAAATTCTCATGGTGCTGATGAGAGTGTCTTGTGCTAATAAGCAAGGAAGGTGGCTAAGGATCATTTTCATTGTCATCTGCTGGTTCCTGCCAGCTTCTTTACTTTATCCTGCCTGGGCTAGATTCTGCTTTGGTCAACAGGGTTGTAACCAGAAAACAAATCCTGCCAGTCTCCTGACTCATTAAAACCACCTAATAAACCTATGATGGTCAAGATCAATCACCTAGATAACACAGTAACCATCTTTTTGCTTGTTTGTTCAGTAGGATGCGAGTCCAAAATGGCCAGGTGACCACTTCAATATTCAGTTTATATGTTACCAGTTCTTTAGTTCTCTGGAAGAAGCATGCATCTAAATCTTCTAAACAATCAGAATGTAAGGTTTCTGGGACATTTTTCAGGTACAGTGACCAGGATTTTTGGCTTTGGTCAGATAAAGCCTATTTCAGGATGAGAACCTCAGATCACAGAGTGACTTGTCTCCTATGATCAGCCATTTAGACTACATCAGGACCCAGCAGTAAGCTAGGAACTGATTTACAGAATGAGAATAGTTATTTATAAAAGGAAATGTGATGATCAGTTTTATGCATCAACTTGGCTAGGCTATAGGTCCCAGTTGTCCAATTAAATATTCTAGTCCACATATTGCTGTAGAGGTATTTTGTACATGTAGTTAACCCCTAATTATCGATTGACCTTAAATAAAAGAGATCATCCCCAATACTGTGAATGGGCCTTATTCAATCAGTTGAAAAACTTTAGAGCGATGAGACCTCGATCACATTGGGGTTGCCACCTGAGACATGGACAACGACCTGTGGAGGTCTGTCCTGCAGACCCTGACTCAAAACAGATAAATGAATGCACTCTCACACCCAGTACAGTGATTTTGAATGGACTACGGATAGTCATCAACTGCTTTCAGAGGGCAATTGCAGCTAACCAACCACGACTCCATGTAACTCCTCACATTTATTCAGTATAGATTTAATAACAGAAGTTCTAAGTCAACATGCTTGTGGATAATTAACATGGTTAAAAGAATGGTTTTACAAATGATAAAAACTTTTAGTTTTGGGGTCCAGAGTAAACACCATTAATGGGTAATTCCCCTTTGACTTCCTCCTAAGAGGACCATCCAGCACAGTTTACACGAGTAAACAGAGACAACGGGATGTGGGGTAAACCGACTTAACTGGGGAAGCTTTCATTGTCCCTATCTTTTACCCTATGACTTAAAGTTCTAACATAATGAACTGGCTGCTTTCAGTCAGTTCCTTTAAAATCTTTTGGCCTTCCAAAAGGTTTGAGACTATAATCTTCTAACTTTTCCTAATATTTCCTTAATATTTTGGCAGCCACCTTGGCCACCTTGAGTGAATCTCAACAGAGAAAAACTGGAGTTTGTGTAAAGAAAAAAAATTCTGTGGCAGGACTTTCCAGACTTCCAATAATCACGTGAGACAATTCCTTGAATTAAATTTCTCTCTCTCTCTCTCTCTCTCTCTCTCTCTCTCTCTCTCTTTCTCTCTCTCTCTCTCTCTCTCTCTTCGTCCATCCTGCTAGTTCTTTTTCTCTGGAAAACCCTGACTAATACAGCAACTATAACTTTATTCAAAGTCCAAGGGGACTGCAAATGATTCTTACCACAGAATCCTTTTCTGTCATTTAAGACCATGGTTTAGTAGGTCATAAGGTTAAGTGGAAAAGATTCTGAGAAATCTGATTATATTACAGCCTGAAACAACTGAAGAACCATTTTTTGCATTGGGACACACTTAAAAACGGAAACCTAATGGAATTATTGGATCGTAGAAGAGGGCCAAAATAGGATTTGAGTTACCTTCAAAATATACAAAATGTAGCAATTATTGCACATATGTGTGAACTTGTTCGTGTGTTTTAGGAATTACAAAGTATATCAACTTGTCTTTTGCTTTAAATGGGGATATCTTTTGTGCCCCATATACCTGGATTCCCCAAAACTTCACTGAAGTGGCAGATTCCTTCACTTATAAAGAGTATATTTTCCCCATCCTCTGGCAAATGTGTGTCTTACACACATGTGTAAAGTACTTACAAACACATGTAAAGTACCACTACTCAAAGCATGCTCATCTGTGACCAGCTATCTGTGATGGTCTGTGAACTCTTTGTTACTGATTCTCAATGTGTATAGAAATCGAGAGAAAGTACTTATAAATGTTTACAGCTCTTTAGATTTGTACTTTCATATCCTTTCAGTTTTAATTATTTATTTTTATTGTAATTTATAAAATCATCGGTCTGAATAGATTGAAAACTTTTTAAAATCTGGTCCATCATCCTTGATTGTTTCAGAAACACTGACTTAGAATACTTACCTTTTGCTCATTAGATTCTATCAGCTTTATGTCATCAATATGGTGGACAAATATTCTAACCTATGGGATGATAAAATGATTAAATGTCCCATGGAGTAAATTATGACAGAGAACCAGAGAGATGGCCTAGCCCTTAAGTAAGATGTATAATCTTTTTCTTATCAGGTTAAGAGCAAGTTGCTTCTGATGCTTCCTATTTGTGGGGAAAGAGAGAAGAAGTACTCATCAGAAATACAGTTGCACACAAGGTGACAGGGACCATGTTGATCAGCTCTCACAAATAAAACAATTTGAATTATCATTTGGTTATATTTAAAATACATGCTGTTATTCTCTAAAATGAATCCATGTCCATTCTATCTTGGGTGGCAACACTAACCTCTGTTATTCTCTCCCTGAAGAACACAGTACTGCTTTTGATTTACTACTTTGAAAGGCAGAAGTTCCAAGAGTCTACTTCGCTCTTACACCAAAATAGCCCTTAATCTGTTAATCGCCTGATCTTCAAAAAAGACAACTCTGACATGAGAACCAAAATGAGATTATCACTTTGGATTACCAAGAGGACCTCTAAGGATTATCAGTTTTTACAGTAGCTAATCAATAATTCTTAAAATAATGAGCTCAGTTCTATTTTTTCCTGTATTTGAGTGTTATGCCAAATGGCAAATCACTTGGGGAGGACCAGGAAAAATACTTGCTGAACACACTTAAATGAATATTGCAAGTACTTTTTCCAACGGACTCAGCCATCCCTTGAGTCAAGACACTGTGGAGTATGAGATTTGGTCATGAATATCCTTGACTCTACATTGTGTTACCTCAAGTCGGTTTCCAATCATCAGACCTAAAGATTTTATTTTGTTTAAGTTGTAAAGATCAAATAGGACCCTAATAGCCTACTCATTTGATTCAACATGGAAACTATGATCAGTTAGCCCTAGAAGGATGCAGCAGTCAAATAATTCCCATTATTATTCTTGCTCTGCTCCTCATCAGGGTAAAATGCTCTTTTTGCATCTGATGGTTATCACTTGAATTCTGACCCTCTAGGATCGTATCACATCCACTGCAATCAAAGATTTCAATAACAGCATCTTCCCTGGTTATCCACAATCTGCAGATAATTTCCAATGTTATGGGCTGAACTGCATGGCCCCCAAATTTTTATGTTGAAGCGCTAACCCCTAGTACAACAGAATGTGACTGTGTTTGGAGATAGGACTTTTAAAGACGTGATTAAGTTTAAATGAAGCTATCGGGATTGGCCCTAATCCAGTCTGACTGACATCTTTATAAGAAGAGGAAATTTGAACACACAAAGAGACAACAGGGATACACAACCTCAGAGGAGAGAGACAAGGGAGGTTGCCATGAGAAGTGGCCATGTGCAAGCCAAGGAGAGAGGCTCAGAAGAATCCAAAGACCGTGATCTTGGACTTCCGCCCTCCAACTGTGAGAAAATTAATTTCTGTTGTTTAAGCTACTCCGTGTATGGTATTTTACTATGACAGCACTAACAAATTAATATATCTACTATTGCCACTGCTCCCTTTACCAATGTATTTTTCAATTTCCATTGTGAAAGCAACTTCCTTCCTTTGAGAAGACACACTTAGGAGGAAGAGACCAAGTGACAGGAGACAAATATATTGCAATATTCTCATTAGCCTAAATCTTTACATTCCTTCCTCCACAGGTTATCTGGCAAGTCAACTTTATTTGGTACTTACCAGCACTGAGTTCAAGTCTTTGTTAACCAAGTAGAAGACAACAGTTAACCTGCCGAAGGTTGGTTCCCTGAAGCAGAATAGCTTCCTGTAAAGTTGTATAGAAAATGGCTATGCTCAAGAATATTAAAATGAATAAACTGTTCAGTTGGCATTTAAGACTATTGGCCCACACCCTCATACTGCTGCAATTGTGGGGCTTGGCCTCGTATCATTCAGCTCAGTTTGCCAGGCACATGCCTGTAATCCCAGCTACTCAAGAGGCTGAGGCTAAAGAATCGCTTGAACCTGGGAGGCAGAGGTTACAGTGAGTTGAGATTGCACCACTGCACTCCAACCTGGCAACAGAGTAAGACTCCATCTCTAAAAAAAAGAAAAACACCATAGACTGGATAGCTTAAACAACAGAAATTTATTTTCTCACAGTCTGGGACCTAGATGTCCAAGATCAGGGGGCCAGTATGGTCATTTTCTGGTGAGTACTCCCTTCTTGGCTTGTAGACAGCTACCTTCTCACTATGTTTACACATAGCCCTTCCTCAGTGAGTGCTCATGGAGAAAGCGTGTAAGGAGTCTTATAAGGACACCAAACCTATTGGATCAGGACTCCAACCTTATGACCTCTTTTAATCTGAATTCCTTAGAGATCTCATCGCCAAATGTAGACACATCATAGGTTGGAGCTTGTACAGGTTAACTGGTTGAATTTTGAAGGAATATAACAATTCAGTCCATAACAAAACCAAACTCCTTCATCACATTAAGGGAGGAGTTAGTGATCTCCTATACCTGAATGCTAAATTAGCAGCTAATGGCTACTTGCAAGTTGTTAGAATAATTCCTGTATACTTGAGCTTGCACACTGAATTCAGAATCTTTTTTACACATAGACTTAAAAATCATCCCAAAATAAGATCTCATATATATATATATATATATATATATATATACACACACACACATATGAGATATATATATATATATATACACACACACACACACATATATATATATATACACATACATATATATATGTATATATACATATATATCCTTTCTGGTCTAGCATACTTAGCATCCATTCCAATGGATGTTTTTCAGGTTTCTGCTAATATTTAGCAATTATTTTTCTGTGTAAATCCTTTGCTTTGGTTAAGACTTTATACTTTTCCCAGGACATACTAAGATTGACTTATTCAAGATAATTGAGAAATGGTAGGGATGTCGCATAAGGAGTGCTGATGTGTCCCTTCAAGGTAACTGCTTCAGGAGAAGTCATTACAAGTTGTCTAATAAATACAAGACCAGCCCCACAGCCAGGAAGAAAGGGATCTTCCGATGGCAGGGTTTGGTTGTTTAGTCTACTTAGATTCATTTTTGTCAACCTAAGTGTCCCCATTCTAATTCTAAGTGTCTCAGTCTTTCCAAATTAATCAATGTTTAAACATCAACAAAAAACAAGACCTGTTAAGGCCGTAAATTCAATTATGTTGTAATTTAACAAGCTACAATACCAGGTTTTAGTTATATCAGCCCTTAAGTTTAAAGAAACAAGAAATTTGATCAGGAACCACAGTCTTCGTATTCTTTGTCTCTCTAGTAAGAGTCTCTCACAGAAGCCCTTCAGTCTACCAAAGCCTTGCATTCTATAGATATTTTATCCCTGGGGATGCTAGGTAATTATTTAAGGAATTCTTTTCCCTATGTGCCATTGACTACCAGAATCCAATTTATCAGTAGTAACAAAAATACCACTGCCTTCAAATCCAATAACCAATCCAAATTCCCATCAGTCAGAATTCTCTCCAGGAGACAGACTCAGTACTTCTAACAGTTTGCAACTGAATACAGGGAATCAGATATTAACAAAGCTTTAATGAAAGCTAAAAAATCAGGAGTCAGAATGATGCCACTAGAAATATTGAAGATAGAAACACAGTGCTGAAGTTCCATCTAGGAAAAGACAAGTTGCTACCACCACCACCATCAACTTTCCCTTGATACCCACAAAGTGACTAGACTCTCAAACACCAAACTAGGGCACAGCAGCTGCCTCCTGACACTCCACGACCTTGCTTGCCAGCTGAAATAGCACCAGGAATATGACCGCTGACTCACTTTCAAATTACTCTTTAGTGCATGCTACCATCAGAGCATAATTTCCTTCCAGAACCCCAGCTGCAATGGATTCTTGGAAATGTATTTTTAACTTTTCAGCATGTATAATACAGGAAGACACATAAAGGAGTAAGCACAAGACTGTTAATTGACCAAAGCCAGCAGAAATCCAACCACTGAGTTCTCCTGGTCACCCCGGAGTTCTCTTCCAACCAGCAGGATTCCTACCTTCCTCTCAGCCTCAGTTTCTGCAGAGCTACCCTAACAAGGGCATCAGTCTCAAATTTCAGGGTGTTTTATAAGTTAAGAGGTCACTGGTTTTTATTGCCTTTCCTCTTTTCAAATATTTCTGTCACAGCCTATTAACAACAGCCCCTTTTCAAAAAAAAAAAGTATAGTCAATCCTTCACTGGCTCACAGGGTTGCTTTGTTTTGGCATGTTAGCAAGAAGCCTGGAGTTAAGTACTAATGTGTATTTATTTATGACAGCAAAAAAGAGAAAAAAAATGACAATGAGGCTGTATTGTTTTCCTAGGGTTGACACGACAAAGTACCAGAAAAGGGATGGCTTAAAATAGAAGAATTGTATTCTTTTTCAGTTCTTCAGGGTAGAAGTCTGAAATCACAGCAGTACCACATTGACCTCTCAAACACAGGGTAGAATGTCTCCTTGCCCTATCCCAGCTTCAGGTAGTAGCCATCAATGCCTGGCATTGCTTGGTTCAGAGTATCATCTCTCCAATCTCTGCTTCTGCCATCACATGACTTTCTCTCTGCATGCTTGTGTCTCTTCTCGTCTTCCTATAAGGACATCAGTCATATTAAATTAGCACCTAAGCTAATGAAACATAACCTCATCTTCACTTGATTACATCTTCAAGACCCTATTTTCAAACAAAGTCATATTCTTAGGTGCAGGAGAGCAGGATTGGAACATATCAATGCAATCCATAACAGAGGTAAAGAGGGTGAGTCTCACAAAGAGGGCCAGAATAATTAGTAATATAAACTTTCCTCAGGAATTTCAAGGAAAATGGTAGGTCATGCTCTGCCATGGCTTCAACTCTGACTGTGGCCTGAGAAACTTACATTTATATGCAAAATTATACAGAAAACATAGAGGTAAAGAACATCAAAATGTGAACTTAAGAGATTATTTATAAGGAAAAAAATGAAATCTTCATCTAGATGTTATGACCCTTTCATGACATTAATTTTGTTTTAGCTAAATATTAAAATTCTTCTAAAACAGACTGATTGTGAATATAGCCATACAAAAGATATTAATTATTAACTTTTATTCAGATATAATTTCCAAGACTTCAAATTTAACCTCCATTTTAACCTACTAACAAAGGTACAAAGTCTACGATTCATTTAGTCACTCAGAGAATATTTCTTAAGCACCTACTATATGCCAAGTATTTCATACTCACGATTCAAAATTTGAAAGTACAGGGTTTCTGGTCCAAGATAAACCTCTTGATAGTGTAGTAGGAAGAATAAGAGAGTCAATACACAATTAGAGTGCTACATTGAAGTTCATAACAAAGTGTTGTGGGATCAAAATAATAGCTAATAACCCACACTAGGATTGGAGTAATTAGGAAAATTTTCTCACCTTGAGGAAATTCTAGAACTGAATCATAAAGAGTATAAAAGAGTCAGGAATGGTGTTTTAGGCAAAGGAAGCACCATACATATTTACAAAGCTGTGAAAGACAGAGCAGCACATTCTGAGAACTGCAAAAAGTTAAGTATGGCTGGATTTAAATGAGAAGTAGGGATGGGATGGTAGAGTAACAGAGTGAGGCAGGGCGCAGGTATAGTGAAAGAAAAGATTAAATTACGGGAAACCTCTATGACAAGGGCAATGGACCACGTGGTAAACTTAGCCAGTGCTCATCAATATCTGTTCTCTCCTCCTGGATGCATGACTGTGCTTCACATACCTTGAAGTTTAAGGGGTTTGGGAGGTATCTATATAACTAGTTCTGGTCAATGGGCTGTGAGTGTAAATATAATATGTCGCCTCTGTTCCAAAGCATAGACAAGCAGTTGGGGCATCTTTCTGTGCTCTCTACTCTTCCTGCAGCAAGCAGCAATATACAGATGGCAGAGCCTGTGCTAGGCTGGTTTCTTGAGTGACTTGAGGCAGAATATCTAACCCTCATACCGGAGCCACAGGGGACATGTAGAATGAGTAAGACTTAAGCCTTTGTTTTGCTGAGTTACTGAGATTAGGAGTTCATTTGTTCCTGCACTATAATCTAGTATTAACCCGATAATATAGACTGCAACTGCAAGAAAATTTAATCAGGAGAATTGCTTAGTATGATTTGTGTTTTAGAAAGATTATATTAGCTAGAGGGTAGAAGGAAGACTAGTAGAGCCAAGGATGAATACAAGTAGAAAAATCCAAATAATAATTTAGAGTACATGGGTGCTGTCTCCCACCTTAGCCAAACTTATATCTTTCCAATTAAACCTCAAGATACCAAACACTGGGGCCATAATATGACAAGTGAGGTTTCCTCAGGTCCAGCCCTCTTCCTGAATTATTATTATATGTAGCAATTTTCTACCAAATTTCCTGCACTCTCACAAAGAACTTAAGACCAGTAAAATGGTCTGGATATCTGGTTAGGATAATAAACTCTGTGCTAGTAGAGAAAAGTGCATCTAACAACTTTCCCTAAATAACTGAAAACATTTTTGTGCAGCACTTTTCTAAACATTTAGCATTTTGAAGTTCAGAACAAAAGAATCAAAGAGCTCTCATGTACCATGCATTTCCCAACCATCCGTAAGTGGATCAAAATTCCAACCCAGATTTCTCTGAGCATCATGTGAAACATAATGTGTTTGGGTGTTTAATGCTAACAATAAAATTGCACCACGGTGACAACCCACATAGTTACTAAGTCAGTTGGAAATAGAACATATTTGGAGATAATCCTAGTTTGGAATTTGGCCATCAGGCCACTTCGCTAGCGTAACAGTGCGTCCTTTAGTGACCTTGGGCAAGCCACCACCTTCTGTCTCCCTTTCCCTTTTCTAGCTTAACATTGAGAAAATTACTTTTCCCCTTCAGAAAGATCATATGAGAAGTTGTAACAGAAGGATTTATGAAGCATTTTGTATCTCTTTCATACAGGGAGCCTGAAGTTCAAAGCAGCTCTATATATGCCCAGACAGGGACCCATAATTGCACTTGGTCTACACCAAGGGATGATTCTACCATGTGTTACTGTTGAGAAATGAAGGACTTGTATTAAAAATGCATAATTTAATCAAGAGAAAACCACTAATCAGTAGGAAATATGCAACCTTGATGTTATGGGACTTTTTAATGTTCGTGTTATTAGAGCTGCCGCAATTTCTTATGGATCTATTGAAATGAAAATTAATGTAAAGGAGAGGTTTTAAAAGATAAAATGAGCTCAAACATCAGGTCCTCAGGAGACTTTGGCACTCCTCTAAGGCAAATACAGAAAAGCAAAGGCAACATGACAGCAGTCAGGGCTGTCACTGTTCCTGCTCCCTGCTGAAAAGTACAAATTTGCAAGGTAAGTTTTGTACTCCTTTGGAGTTCTATAAACTATGTGGCCATTCTACTGAACTAGGGCCCAAACAGTAACAGAATATATAGGCCACTCACTAGTATAGCATCAGTTTGTCATTGTCTTCTTCTATTTGGGCTGCTATAACAAATACCTTTAACTAGTTAATTAGTAAAGAACCAAAATTTACTTCTTGCAGTTCTGAAAGCTGAAAAGTCCAGTATCAAGGCATCAGAAGATTCAGTGTCTATGAGGGCTGCTCTCTGCTTCCAAGATGGTCCCTTGTTGCTGAGTCACCAGCTGGTAGGATGGGTAAGCACTGTGTCTTCAGGTGGCAGAGGGGCAGAAGGGCAAAAGGAGCGAATGCTGTGTCCTTACATGGAAGAAGAGAGAAAAGCCAGGCAGCTCTCTGAAGCCCCTTTTATAAAGGCATTAATCCCATTCACTAAGGCAGGGCCCTCATCACTTCCCAAAGGCCCCACCTCTTATTACCACTACAATAGGGATTAAGTTTGAACATATGAAATCCATGGGACCTAAATATCCAAACTATAGTAGTCATGCACTCTTCAACTCATGTGTGGAGTTGGCGAAATAACCAAAAAATTTCAATGATGTTCTCAGGCCTGCCCATGGATCAATGATTAGGTACAATCTTCCAAACAAGGGTTTATGAGATTCATCAGGGAGCCTCATCTGAATCCAAGGAAGTCATGAATGAGCACATGTGACAATTTTATTAGCAGTTTACTGACATAACATTTGTTTGGAGGTTTAGGGCTGAGACAAAAGGGGTGTGTGTGTGTGTGTGTGTGTGTGTGTATTTGTGTGTGTGTCTCTGTGTGTGTGTTTATAGCCTCTTTCTGTGTTTTTCTCTTTCTGTGTATGTTGCTGAGAGATAATGCATTAACAATGTAAAAGGGAGAAAATGAGAAGAACAAAATATTCTCCAGCTCATCCACATTAACTCATGTCTAGGCTTTACAGAGAAAGAGGCTCAAAACAGTTGAAGTAGTTTTCTTGAAAGACTCTGTATGATATACAGCCACAGATAGCACCCCTTTTGTTCCTCAGTGCCTACTTAGAATAAACAGAACAATGTGCCCACTTCTTCACGGAACACACCTTGGTGTAATAAAGATTATAGGTAGGAATATAATCTATCAGGTCTGCCCAAGATCATCCAGTTTTTGCCCATTTTCCAGCACAATTATCAACAACACTATTTTTTTCCTCTCAGAAGTATCTCTAGTTATAAAGAATGAATAGAATCTTGATGGGTGGGGCTTTGAAAGCTTGGAGATAGGGCAACCCACAGCATGGGCATGAATATTCTCAAAGAGTGGCACTGATTAACAGTGATGATGGAAAGCAGCAACCCCAGGGCCTTTGGGAACAATGGACATCAACAGAAGCCAAAAAGAGCAGATGGCAATGAGATGACTGCTCATGGGCACCTGTGTGACACTCTTCTGGCGGAGGCAGGACTGTTTATTTCAGGCCTGGATTCAAGAATTAGGAAAACCATTGGCTTTCTCCACCTAAGCACATGGTAAATGAGACAATGTTAATGACTTAATTATTTCTAAAAAATATGTTACATCACTATGTGTAACTAGCTGAAAGTAATCATTATAATGTTTTTAACAGCATTGCATTTTGGAAACTGGTAATAGAAAAAAATTATCTTACCAAATTTTATATTATAAATTTCTTATATTTCCTTTTCATTTTAAATCTTTGTATATTTATGCTTTGTTTTTCCAATGTTAAGGTCTTAGTGTACAAAGTATAGAAATAAAGACTCATAGTATAGAGCAAGCACATGCCAGCTTCATAAAGACACAATTTATTGTTTCATAACCAAAGAAAATATGACCTTTATTGATTAAACTTAACATAAAACTAATTATTTTTCATATAAAAATAGTTAATATCTTGCAATTTACTCCTCATTTTCCAAATACTACTTTTTCAGTTCCCATCAAGGCTATATTTTATCATTTCTCATGGTGTTTTATGCCTTATGCAGAACTTTCCCACAGTAATCCTGAGGAAGAAATTATTCCCATTTTATAGATGAAGTTCCTAGGGCCTAGGGATGTCAAATTATATGTTCTGGGTAACACAGCAATGAGACACAACTGGAAATAAAACCAGTGCAACTAAAGCCTATAATGTTTGTCCTAGACTGTTTTCCTTCATGTCTTCCTCCTTCTCTCGCTCACTCTTTCTTTATGTCCATCTCCCTGGCTTCCTTTTATCTTATTATTTTCATGCTTTTCTTTTAACATTTAGAAGCTGTAAGGATTCTAAAGGCCTTAAACTTAATTTTTCTTTAATTTTTTTTTCCAGAAAATTAGAAGAAACAGAAATTTTAAAAGGGGAGTGGAGGGCAATGATAAGAGAAGAGCGGACAGGGGAGGGGAGGAAACAGGAGGGGAGGGGAGAGGATATTACCTTGACCTCTCTTTTGGCTGTGGTAGTCTTACCTGTACAGCAGAACTCCGTGAAAGAGTTCTCTGTACTCACTATATTCAATCCATTTCTCTCTAACCAAGTATCTCCTCTGTTCTACCATGAATACTTCTCCTGTTAAAGCCACCAAAGACCTTCAAGTGAACAATTCTGAGACCCCATCTTAGCTGACCTATTGGCAGCAGTTGATGCTGCTGGTCAGTCTTTCTGCTTTAACCAAACACTGCATGTTCTCACTCATAGATGGGTGTTGAACAATGAGAACACGTGGACTCAGGGAGAGGAGCATCACACACTGGGGGCAGTTGGGAGGGGTAGGGGAGAGACAGCCAGTGGTGGGGAGGGATAACATGGGGAGACATACCAGATATAGTATTCACCTCAAGTAAAAGAAATTAATTAAAACAAACAAAAAAAAAACAATTTCTTCACTTGGTTTCTGGGCCATCACACTCCCTGGTTTTCTTCTTTCCTCTCTGAATATTTTCCCTAAATCTTCTTAGATACCTTATCATTATTTACCCAACCTTCACATTTGGAGTATCTAACAACTTAATTTTTCCACATTTTTGCTTTTCTATCTTCCAATTTCATAGCAATAAATGCCATGTATATATTGATTACTACCAAATTGATGTCTCCATTAACAAAGTCTCCTTTGAATACCAGTCTGTTATATCCAACTGTATATTGGATATTTCTACTTGCATGCCTATTAGCCATTCCAAAGTTAACATGCCTAAAACTGAACTTTCACTATTTTCACCAAAATTTGTTCATCCCACAATTTCCCCATCTCAGTATCAGTCATCCTTGAAGTTGCATTGAAAACTCAGTTTCTCTCAGAAACTTCTCGGGATCTCCTACGTCAAATGCAGTCCATTAGGAAATCTTGCTAGCTGTACTTTCAAGATGTATACAGAATCCAAGTAATTCTCACAGCTTCCTCCAATGCCACCCTGGTTCATACCACCACCACATCTTGTTCCTATGCTGTAAAAGCCTCCTGACTAGAATTTCTGCATTTCCCCTTACCTGTCTTCAATCTCTTGTCAAAACATCAGCCAGAGTGAATCCTCTGTTAAAAATATGGAGACAACAGATGCTGGAGAGAATGTGGAGAAATAGAAACACTTTTACACTGTTGGTGGGAGTATAAATTAGTTCACCATTGTGAAAGGCAGTATGGTGATTCCTCAAGGATCTAGAAATAGAAAGTCCATTTAACCCAGCAATCCCATTACTGGGTATATACCCAAAGGATAATAAATCATTCTATTATAAAGACACATGTGCACATATGTTCATTACGGCACTGTTTACAATAGCAAAGACTTGGAACCAACCCAAATTCCCATCAGTGATAGACTGGATAAAGAAAATGTGGCACATATACACCATGGAATACTATGCAGCCATAAAAAAAGAATGAGTTCCTGTCCTTTTTAGGGACATGGATGAATCTGGAAGCCATCATTCTCAGCAAACTGACACAAGAACAGAAAATCAAACACCATATGTTCTCACTCATAGGTGGCTGTTGAACAATGAGAACACGTGGGTACAGGGAGGGGAATATCACATATACTGGGATCTGTTGGGGGGGCTTGGGGAGGGACAACAGGGGGTGGGAAAGTTGGGAGGGATAACATGGGGAAAATGCCAAATATAGGTGACGGGGGGATGGAGGCAGCAAACCACCTTGCCGTGTATATACCTATGCAACAGTCCTGTATGATCAACACATGTACCCTAGAACCTAAAGTACAATTTAAAAAAGAAAAAAAAAAGGAATAGATAAAACAAGAACCCTCAAATGGCATCCCATCTTGCTCAAAGTAAAATCCAAAGTCATCACAGAGATCTTAAACCTTGTGAAATCTGTTTCCCCTTCCTTATCTGGCTTTACCTAACCTACTATACTCCCCCTTCCTTACACTGGCCTACTTGCTACTATTCCTCAAAGACACAAGGCACACTCCTACTTCAAGGCCTTTGCCCTTACTGTGGTCACTCTTCCTAAAATGTTCTTCCCACAGAAATCTGCACAGCTTGCTTCCTTACTTCAGATCTTTACTCAAATGCCATCTCCTTAGTGAGGACTTCCTGACCACTCTATCAGAAACTTGCAGACATATACACAGTTTCTATCACCCTCCCCTACTTCACTATTCTCCTTGGTGCTTTGTCACTGTCTAATATACTGTACATTTTTATATTTGTCATATTTAGGGTCTGTCTCCCCAGTTAGAATACTGCATTCAGGCAGCTTTGTCTACTTTGTTCATTGCTCTTTCTCCAACACTAAGAATAATAATAGACATTCAGGAAGTATTGTGGAAGGTAGATGTGTTATAGTTGGCAATTAGTCAGATATGTTCATTGCAGAAGCCCCCCCCCACCCCCACCCTGCAACTCCAGAAATGTCAGGTAACCATCAGGTAATGGTCAGGCAATTACTGTCTCTCTAAAATAATAATTGGTTCCCAGCCAGCACCAGGGAAAGGCAGGCTCCCAATAGCTAAAACACCAGTTGGTGATCAGCAGCTTCCCAATAAGATTTCAGAATCTGGGTGAGCGGGCTCAAACATGCACATTAAGATGCAAAATGGTGGAGTTTAACTGTTACATGGTCTTCTAGAAACGACTGGTAAGGGAAAGAATCCTGAAGTGAGCATGTGCACAATTTCAGTGAACACATTGTGCATGTGCTGGCAGGCCACCAAGCAGGCAGACAACCAACCCCAATGAAGAATTGGGGAGAAGAGATGCAACCCCCAGGAAGCATGCCAATGTACAAAACCCAAGTCAAAGTTCAAACCATGCATTTGATCTTTTAAGCCACTCGCTTAGCCCTCTTTCAAGTATACTTTCCTTCTTTTCATTCCTGCTCTAAAGCTTTTAATAAGCTTTCACTACCGATCTAAAACTTGCCTCAGTCTCTCACTCTGCCTTATGCCACTCAAATTCTTTATTCTGAGGAGGCAAGAATTGAGGTTGCTGCAGACCTATATGGATACACCGCTGCTAACAGATGGAAGGAGGGAAGAAAGGAAGGATTGCAAGATGGTTACAATATTACTTTCCCCTCTCAATATAAAAAGAGCATTTAGCTAGCTTATGATACTGAAGTTGCAGGTGGCATGAGCCTACCCCATTGCTTATTGAGTAAATCTAGAGAAATAGAAACCATCAGCATCTAAAGAAAAAGTGGCATCCTCCTAACTAAATGTGTTTTTTAAATGCCCATATGAACCAATTAAAATATGAAGTGATTTCAACTTCCAAAGCTTTTTTCTTAGACCACAAACTAGAAACAGAGGCCAACGTCTAAGCTGCCTGCAACCTCACACCATGTTAAGCACAATGCTGGCTCTAGATAAATGTTAAATTGCTGCTGTACCCCTTTTACTTCCCAAAACTAGCTTTTGATTTATCTTATTGTGGGTTTTGAACGTCTGGAATTTTCCCAAGTGAACTAAAATCCTGCCATTAGTAAAACTACTGCTCATTACCTGTGTTAATTTCATCTCTTTCTCTGCATTCAATAACCCCGTCTGTTGCAATTCCAGCTGTGAGAAGGGAAAGGAACAAGAGGCTGAGCAGACCTAACACAGAGACTCTGCGGGGGAGCAATAACTCCTTCCCAGGAAAAAGAAAATTTATAACTCACAGTGGACATGACTAGATCCACCGAAAATTACTAGGTGAAATAGAATCTTAGGGTTAGTCGCACAAATTTTTTAAGTTTTTATTTAATAATGTCAAAATATCCAGTATAATTTACTAATAAATTCATTTTTATAAATGTAGTTGTTATGTAATACCCTATATCATAAAAGCAGATTCTGCCTCAAAGTGCATTTAACCAAAGTTTCAGCAGGAAGGGCCCAGGATCATACACCATATTCTTCAATATGGGTTTGCAGAACTGAAAAAAAAATAAATAGCAGGTATAATATGCCATATGGTAGATGCTCAAGAAATGTTATTTCCCTCTCTGCCCCTTCCAAGAAGAAAAAAAACAAGTCCAGTCCAGCTTGTTTGTACTTTGTGACAAAGTTTTTCAGCAATTCCCTGCTTGGGAGGAGACACATCTGGAATGTAGAGGAGGCCCACTGCATTCCTCACCCCTGCCATCTTCTAAAGAGCTTCCGAGGCTCTGGAAAGCTGCTGAAACTGAGCAAAGCATGCATTTTCTCCTCTCTAGATTGATATGCAGGAGTGTAGTGATTTAGAATGACACTTCAACAAGCTCAATTAATATTTGAAAGACAAGAATATGGTTTGTCTCAAAGTTGCCCCTACTCTGAAGGCAAAGGTTGTGCAGTAAAAGAAGTCAGTGTTCTTGCAAGCTTTGTTCCCTCTCCTAAAACAAAAGCTCCTCTCTCTCTTTTCCCACCCCCCAGCACCAAGGAAGAATAAGCATTTTACAAAGAAAAAAATAGCGATGAAAGGAAAGGGTGGCGGGGGGAGAGTTACAAGCAAAGAGACTGACATGAGCAAAGGTGAAAATGCATGAAAATCCATGCATTTTAGAGAAACTATGAATTGCATTATTACTAGAGTATGAAATATATAAAAGAGAGTAACAGTAGTGAAAATTATGAGATGAGTGGGAGCAGATTATGGCCCTGTGTGCTGAGATCAGGGATCTATTGCTGCAGATCCCTTGAAAGGCTTTAAGCGGGAGGTTGGTGTGGTCTGATTCATTTTTTTTTTTAATTGCTTTTTTTTATTATTGCACTTTAGGTTCTGGGGTACATATGTAGATTACGCAGGATTGTTGCATAGATACATACATGCCAAGATGGTTTGCTGCCTTCATCCCCCACATCACCTATACCTGGCATTTCTCCTCATGTTATCCCTCACCAGCTTCTCCACCTCCTGCTGTCCCTCTCCGAGCCCCCCAACAGACCCCAGTGTGTGATGCTCCCCTCCCTGTGTCCATGTGTTCTCATTCTTCAACACCCACCTATGAGTGAGAACATGCAGTGTTTGATTTTCTGTTCTTGTGTCAGTTTGCTGAGAATGATGGTTTCCAGATTCATCCATGTCCCTAAGAAGGACACACACTCATCGTTTTTTATGGCTGCATAGTATTCCATGGTGTATATGTGCCACATTTTCCTTGTCCAGTCTTTCATCGGTGGGCATTTGGGTTGGTTCCAGGTCTCTGCTGTTGTAAACAGTGTCACAATGAATGTATGTGTTCATGTGTCTTTATAATAGAACAATTTATTATCCTTTGGTATATACCCAGTAACAGGATTGCTAGGTCAAATGGAATTTCTATTTCTAGATCCTTGAGGAATCGCCATACTGCCTTCCACAATGGTGAACTAATTTACACTCCCACCAACAGTGTAAAAGTGTTTCTGTTTCTCCACATTCTCTCCAGCATCTGTTGTCTCCAGATTTTTTGATGATCGCCATTCTAACTGTAGTGAGATGGTATCTCAATGTGGTTTTGATTTGCATTTCTCTAATGACCAGTGATGATGAGCATTTTTTCATATGTTTGTTTGTCTCATATATGTCTTCTTTTGAAAAGTGTCTCTTCATCGGCTTCACCCACATTTGAATGGGTTTGTTTTTTTCTTGAAAATCTGTTTTAGTTCTTTGTAGATTCTGGATATTAGCCCTTTGCCAGATATGTAGATTGCAAATTTTTTTTCCCATTCTGTTAGTTGCCAGTTCACTCTAATGATTGTTTCTTTTACTGTCCAGAAGCTCTGGAATTTAATTGGATCCCATTTGTCTATTTTGGCTTTTGTTGCCAATGCTTTTGGTGTTTTAGTCATGATGTCCTTGCCTATGCCTATGTCCTGAAAGATATTGCCCAGGTTTTATTCTAGGGTTAATGGTGTTAGGTCTTCTGGTTAAGTCTTTAATCCATCTGGAGTTAATTTTAGTGTAAGGTGTCAGGAAAGGGTCCAGTTTATGCTTTCTGCACATGTCTAGCCAGTTTTCCTAACACCATTTATTAAACAGGGAATGCTTTCCCATTGCTTGTTTTTGTCAGGTTTGTCAAAGATCAGATGGTTGTAGACATGTGGCATTGCCTCCAAAGCCTTTGTTCTTTTCCACTGGTCTATATCTCTGTTTTGGTACCAGTAACATGCTGTTTTGATTACTGTAGCCTTGTAATATAGTTTGAAGTCAGGTAGCATGATGTCTCCAGCTTTGATCTTTTTGCTTAGGACTATCTTGGCTATGCGGGCTCTATTCTGGTTCCATATGAAGTTTAAGGTGCTTTTTCCAGTTCTGTCAAGAAGGTCATTGGTAGCCTGATGGGGATTTAGAGACAAACCTGTCAAATATTTATGAGAAAAAAAAATACAAGGATTTGGTGATCAGTGAGATAAAATAGGGAGAGAAAGAGAAGGGATCTAGGATTACCAGTGAGCTCTCCTTGAATAATGAGACTAGTGGTCAAATTTCACACACAACAAGTGCAAGTTAGAAAGGGAAAGGGAAGAATGTTATGAGTTCAGTCAGAAGAAGATAATTTCCAGGTGTTTGTGTAGCAATGCCATGTCTCCAAAAATAAATAAAAATAAAAAGATAAATATTTTTAAATAAGGAAATATCTAGTAATATATGCATCAGAGGCTTAGGAGAACAAGGTTAGAGAAAAAGACACAACGGTTATAAGAACACAAATATGTTTACCAATTAAGGTTGTTTACTTGGTTATACTAGAAAACACAAAAAAGCGGCAGTTTTCATGGAATATACATTTATTTCTCTAGATCCAGAGATGGGAAATCTAGGGCTGTAATGATGACTATAACCTGTCATCAGGGAGCCACGCTCCCTTCTGCACCACTACCCTCTGTGCACAGCTTCCATGCTCAATATCACCTGGGGTTCTGATATCTCTGTTCAAGCTCTTCTTTCTACCATGTCCATATTTCAGGAAGCTGCAAGAGGACAAGAAGGGCAAGAGAGGGTACTTTCCAGAACCTCTTAGGAGCCTCCTCTGAAATCTCACACACCACTCTGCTTGCAACTGCTTAGCCAGATCGTCAACGTATGGCACACGTGAGTCTGATATAGACTGGTAAGTGCAATCTTACAGCTCAGCCCATTCACTCCTTATATAAAATTGGTGAGTTTTCAATAAACAACAAAAGAGGGGTAAGTGGATATTGGTTAAACAAAGACTAATCTCTGTTACATCATGCAAATGACTAAGATTGAGAAAGAACTTGAAGCATAAAAATAAAGTGGGTCAAGGCAGACCGAAGAAAAATGACTTAAGGGGCAGACAAAAGTAAGGCACTGAGAAGGGAAAATATTAAAGGGAGGGGAAGAACCCAGGGGAGAAAGTACCTTATACACAGTTTTCCAAATAGTGATTCATTAAGCCTTCTGTAGTTGAATTTATATTACATTCTCAAGAATTAAACTGATGCTTCTGGGTCATTTTTAAATTGATTATTCAGATTTCTAGCTTTAATTTTTGTATTATATACTTATTTATGCCTGATATCTGTGATCGTGATATCTGTGGTTATTTGGCTTCTTCCAAATAGGCACCTTTGGAAACAGCATTAGTTACTTCAAGCCATCAAAATATGCTGGAGCAGCAGGTTTCTAAACAGTATCTTCACTTTTAGATACTGAAATAATTTATGACTCATTCAAAAGCATTGGGTTAATGAGAACATTAAAAGTAACAATGGATATCAAGTCAAACTGCAAAGCCAGAGCAGAAACAAAATTCTACTGATATCCCTTAATAAAATAAACAGTTCTTTACTGAATGTTGTCTTTTAAGCAAAATTCTGATATTGAAACCATATTTTTCTCATTCGCTGGTACTTCATATGGAAAAAAAAAAATCAGCCCTAAGACATTTAAAACAGAACTGTACTCCAGAGCCAAGTATCTCCTCCACTAATGGGAATGAGAAATGAAACAGGAAAGAGGAAAAGATATCATTAGTCACAGTATACTGGCTTATACTCTCCAGATAGAAAAAAAGAAATTAACAAACCTGTCAGAAAAAGGAAAACTGGGGCTAAATGTAGGCCAGAAAAGAGAAAAGAGACTCGCAATCATCATTGTCTACCAAAAGGCAGAATGAATGAATTTTCAAAGTATGGTATAGCATTCCTTAAATGGCCATATATCAGTTATCGAGTACTGTTAAGGAATAGTGCCTTCCAGCTAATTCAAAGCTCTGTGTGTTAATTAGAGCCTTACCCTGCTATAGTAAAATAAGTTGGCAAAGTATTTAAAATTCTATATGACATTTAAGTCTCCTGAAATTATTAGAAAGATGATATTACATAATCACATTTTACAAATAGAAAAGCAGATTCAAAGGGCTATCCTTATCTGTCACATGAGAGGAGTGCTGTAGTCTGAATACTTTTGTCCCCTCCAAACTCATGTTGAAACTTAATCCCCCATGCAACAGTGTTAGGAGGTGGGGCCTACTAGGAGGTGTTGAGGTCATGTGGCTCCACTCTCATAAATGGATTAATGCTGCTATAAAAAAGGGACTTGCAAAAGTGGGATTGCTGTCTTCTGGTTCTTCTGCAATGGCATCCAAGGCATCATCTTGGAAGCAGAGATCCTGTTGGTATCTTGATGTTGGACTTCTCAGCCTCCATAATTGTGAGAAAATAAATTTTTGTTCTTTATAAATTACCCAGTTTGTAGCAGAATATCTTCTCTGTGGCAGCACAAATGGACCAAGACAGAATGTAACTGAATTTTTTACTCTAAAAGTTCTATAAGACTATGAGAACTATACAAATATTGAGAGAGAACGTTAGAATTTGGGGTTTGTGACACCAAGATCTCAATTCCCTAAAAATATCACAAGACCACTTAATGTATATGACTCAGGTGGACCATCAGTATTCAAACCATCAATAAAATACTATATGCAATAATGTTACCTCATATTAACAATTAGAAAGCATGTTAATGTATCACAGGTCTTCAGAAACATTATTATAAGGATTTATAGTGCTTATAAGTACACACAGAAATGCTAACAAATGAAGCTCTGATTAAGGCTGTCTCCAATAACACAGATCACATTATTTTCTATCTTTACATTTAGGTACTAATTAGGAATCTCAGAAAACTTACATCTAGAACATAGATCACCCTACATTTTTCTTAAATTATAAAGTACATGACTGATTTCCATTTTAGTTAACCTTCCTAGATAAAAGTTTACAACATGATTTCCTTCTTTTCTCCTCAACTCCCCATTTTGACAGTCTTTCAGCATTTGATTATGACACAGTTACACAGAGCACTTCTCCAGATGGTTTATCAACCCCACATTTTTCATATCCGAGGCAGATACAGAAATATGACCATCCATGGTAAGTACTGCTTTCCTACTACTATTATAACAAATTACTACAAACTTAATAGCTTAAAACAATTGATATTTTACATATTTAAAGGGCACAAGTCTGAAATGGGTATTAGTCAGCTAAAATCAAGATGTTAGCAGAACTGCATTCTTTTTGAATTCTCCAGGGAAAATCTATTTCCTTGCCTTTTCTAGCTTCAGTGTCCTCCTGCAGTCCTTGGCTCGTGGCCCCTTTCTTTATCTTTAAATCCAGTGCAGTAACATCTTTGAATCTCTCTCTTATTCTAAGTGTCACTCTCCTCCCTCTCTCTTTCACTTCTAAGGACCCTTTTGATTAGAGAGGCCCAACTAAATAATCCAGGATAATTTCCCCATCTCAAGATTCTGAACTTAATCACATCAGCAAAATTTCTTTTGCCTTGTAAGGTAATATATTCATGAATCTGGAGATGGAGACATGGACATCCTTGCTAATGTAATAAGCGTTATTCTGCATATTAAAATATCTAAGAAAAATTGGCGAGAGAATATAACTGGATTACCTACACTGTTTAAAAGAAGAAATCAAACTATTCTGGGCAAGTTATATCATTATGTTCTTTATTAAGAACTGCTTCCTATTTCCCAGTCACTTCCAATACGTAACCATCTTCTTAAACACTGTCACTTATAACAAGCTATTGTGTGCAGACCTAACCCAGCAAACCAAAACGTATTTTTGAAAAGTCAAAAGCATAGCTAAGAACACTGCTCAGCGATATAACAAAAGATTTTATTCAGAACAGGATCTAAAGTCTTTTATTGTGACTGTGTACATTGTCTATGGAATTGGTCAGTAATCTCTCTTGGAAAAAAAATACACATACAGACACACACACACACACACACACACACACACACACACACACACACACCAGGGTTATCAGAGAAAAAAGATGATCTACTTTGCTTTCAACATTCAGGAAGGTAAGAGAAATTCTTAAATTTCTTGAAATGAACACCTGTTAGAAGACGGGTGTGTGTGTGTGTGCGTGTGGATAGTTTGTTTAAATAGTCTTCAGAGGAGAAGAATAATTTACTTCATAAACTATTAGAATGGGAAATAACTTTGACTTTCCTTATTTAGACTAATCTCTATGTGGCTGTTAGAGGATACTATTTAAGTAGATAACAAGAAAAAGAGGTCAGAAACCCATTTCATTCTTTCTCAGAATAGCAATAGAAAGAAGAAAATACCAGGACAGTTCTCACCAGTCTCTTCTTCCTGATACAGGAGAAAATTTCAGTTTAAGGCAGAATAGGTTTTAATCCTTTCTTAATTTCATTTGTGGCCAAGAAAATTTAACAAAGTCTTTAAAAATGTACACATGATGTGGTCGATGAGCGAGACACAAACATAGATACAACTCTTACTCTAAAAGGCACAAACATAACTGTTATTTTAAATGCCCAACTGTCTGTATTCTCAGAATCAGAGACAAGGCATAGCACATGGCTGTGGGTGGGGCTCTGAGATTCTAAAACAATTTCATTACCCACCACCTGTATGAACCATAGACAAATTACCTAATCTTTCTCAATTACATTTCCTTATCTGTAAAGTGTAGACAATGGTACCTGTCTCAAAGCGTTGTTGTAAAATGCTTATTGCAATGCCTGACAGCTACTAAGAGCTCAATAAATGTAAGTCATCATTACTATCTAAAAGTCACTCCAGAATCAAGAAGAGACATATCAAAAATAAGCATCCATATTCACTCCAAATGTAATCTTAGGACATGGAAGAAAATTAAAGAAATGAGTATGAATTGGTGAGTAATTAATCAAATTCGTTTTCAAGTCCTATTTTGGCACTGCAGGGGCTTTGCTTTTCAATTTATTCTTCTCAATAAAAACTCTACTAAGAAAAATTTTCATCAGAGATTTTATTGCTTTGATGTCCTGAGTAGAAGGAATTGACACAGCATAAAAGAACTGAGAGCTGTCTGCTTATTATTAATGAATTAACTCTTAAACATCTCAGGATTACAAAACCACCACCAACAACTGGAGACTGGTTAATCACCAAAAATCAAGCAGAATTAGCTTCTTTATTGACTTAAAATCAGGTAGGAGGCTGGGCGCAGTGGCTCACACCTGTAATCCCAGCACTTCGGGAGGCCAAGGCTGGCAGATCACAAGGTCAGGAGTTCTAGACCAGCCTGGCCAACACGGTGAAACCCCGTCTCTACTAAAAATACAAAAAAATAGCTGGGTGTGGTGGTGGGCACCTATAATCCTAGCTACTTTGGAGGCTGAGACAGAAGAATTGCTTGAACCCAGCAGGCAGAGGTTGTAGTAAGCCTAGATTACTCCACTGCACTCCAACCTGGGTGACAGAGGAATATTCCACCTCAAAAAAAAAAAATCAGGTATAATTTCAGAATAAAATTAATATCTAAATGCAACAAAACGTAAGGGAAAAAGCCTGGCATATGGAGGGTGACCAACAACTATCATTACATGACAGGAAAAATGGAGGTGGCAAGAGATGAAGGTAAGGGGAAGATGGAAGAAAGAGAGGAAAAAAGAAAGAGAAGGAGGGCTGACTCCTGTTCTCCAGAGACAGAGGATGGCCATAGCCAATCTTTGTCTTTCTTGCTCATTCCAAACCTCACCTTTTCTAGCTTCCCCATTTTTCCACTCCCACCACACACACACACACACACACACACACACACACACACACACACACACTTCAATTCAGAAACAGTCTTTTCTTAAATTCATGAGCTCCATCCTGAACTTAATCCTGAATGTGTGAACCACCTTTGTATAAGCCATTCAAGTTTCTACCTTTGAACTTGAATTGTTCTGCCAAAACTAACTTCCTCTGTAGCAAAGATTCAAATCCTTCTCTCCAACAAGCAGCCCTGACTTAAAAATGGCCCATTTATACAAATGGCTATCATCACTCTCATCCTACCCTGTACTTTACTGGAACATAAAAAACGCCCAGAAAACACTTACATGCTCATAGAGAACCTATTGGTTTGGAAGAGAGGATAGAAAGAAGTTATAAAAAGGTAGAGCTTTAGTGACTTTCATCCTGAGATCAGATACCTAGGTGAGGTTAAGGCCTAAGCCAGCCTTCTTACGTCCAGCATTGTTACCAAACTGGCCAATTTGCTTATATTCTTACCTTGCTCCTTTGCCTAAAATTCTATAACTAAGATATTCATATGGATTATCTGGGTTATCAAGCATTCTTATCAATCCAAATGCTTCCCAAAAGATTAATGGGCTTTCTTTCAATCGTGAACACATTTGTTTTGAATTAGGTCAATCAGATGACTTTCCTTCTAACTTCTGGAAAGTATCTGAATTAAAGAGAGTTTTGATTCTGGAGAAAATATGAAGACAATTTAGGGTCAATTTAGAACAGTTTTATTGATGCGTCTGTTCATTTATTCAGACTTATTAAATGCTTCTAGGTGCCAGGCTCTTTTCCAGGCAGGAGCACTTAGTGGCTAAGGTGGTCATAGGAGTTGGGAGGTGGGGCTGTTTAATATGCCACAGTGAAGGGCTGAGGGTAGAAGGAGAACAGCAGAATCTCTAATGAGAATTCCTGAAAGGTCAAAAATATATTAAATTGAGGCAGAAAAAAATAGAAGGGTACCAGTCATAACTTTTATCTACTTGAAAAGTTTCTCTCATATTTTCCTACATCGAGAAAGAAAAAAATACATTTTTCTTCCTTCCCTGAATAACCCACTATTTCTAGGATACAAAACATAATAGAAATAGCTTTAAAATTTACCCATCTTCTTGGTCTTATGATAAGAATTTATTCTGGGTAGGAGAGAGAAACTTGCTATTGATTTTATATCCTTTTAAGGTGTTTTAAATTTACTTCCATTTAAAACAACCCTACAGTTATACTACCCCAAAACCATTATGATCATTAATTCATCCTGATACCTGTATTGGTAATGACCTCAGAAATTATTTAAGAAAGTAAAGTTGTATCTCAAATGCCAAAACACTCTAGAATCCCATTCATAAATTATTACACTTATTATGTTGGGGTTTTTTTACTGACTCGTTCTCAGGTGTCACTTCTTGTGCTCTACTCTGGCCCTTCTTGTGCACCTATCTCTAGCCCACCTCTTGTCTAACTTGCTATTCCATTTCACATAATCAAGACTGTGTGTGAAACAAGAGTGAATGGGACCCGGCGCAGTGGCTTATGTCTGTAATCCCAGCACTTTCAGTGGCTGAGGCGTGCAGATCACCTGAGGCCAGGAGTTCAAGAGTTCAAGACCAGGCTGGGTAACATGGTAAAACCCCATGTCTGTGTGTGTGTGTGCATGTGTGTGTGTGTGTGTGTGTGTGTGTGTGTGTGTATAGAGAGAGAGAGAGTGTGTAAATAGGAAGCCATTTATTTTAATGTTTAGAGGTTTTCATAAATAACTTTTCTGCTATGATCTAGGTAAGCAGATACAGTCTTCCACTCATGGGTGGAAAAAGCCAACACTTATGCCGGGTGTTATAGTTGAGATATGCAGAGAAAAGTTTTATTTCCCTAAAATATGTTTCTTACCTAATAGCTAATTCTTTGAACAAAATCCCGGCTTAAAGCCTCTTATTCTTGTTATGAGGCAAATATTAGAGGATTTCAGGTAAATTACCTCCAATTAAAGATAAATTATGTTTCCAGGTTTTGGGGTTCGGGGAACCCTCAGCTCCCCTGAGAGGACGTTTTTCCAGGTTATTAGTCTATCATTCACCCAAGAATGGAAGAGAAGACTACGGCACAGTGCCCTGGTAAAGTAAATACCAGACTCAAAAGTTTGCAGAAAGTGATTTATTTAGGTAGAGAGAAAAGAGAGAAAGAAACGGCTAGCTCTCACGCTGAGAAGAAGGAAAAGCCGTTAAGAAGGGTTTCCAGAGGGGGAAAACTGGAGAAGGAAAGCTGCCCTCACACTGAGGGAATCCAGAAAGATGGAATTCAGGAGAGAAAAGCAGCTTCCACACTGAGTGGAAGGGAATAGAGAGAGAGATGGAGTTTAGGAGAGGAAAGGCAGCTTCCACCGGAGAGTGTGGAAGTAGATCCCAGAGGGGAAAATCCACTTGGATGAGGGAGACAAGGACTTTTAACCCGGGAGGAATTCCCACCTTCTCCAAGCACCCTGGCCAATAAAAAAGAGTTCCCTTAAACTTCTGCTCGTGTGATTGACCTTTGGTTCTTCCCGTGCGAACGAAAATTTAAAACACAGACAGTTAAATCTCCTGGATGGAGAGAGATGGGAGAGGGTCATGGAGCTGGGAAGTTTTTGCCCTTGAAACTATGCCCCCTGATGGACCCGGAAAGAGAACACATTCCCTCAGTAATATTACAATTTACCATAATGCGATCAGAAGAAAAGCTCACAATGAACAACAAATAGCGACCAAGATATAGTTTTCTTTTTTAAATAACCTCTTACTTGCATCTAGCTTTGCTGTAGTCTTAGTCTCATATTCATGAACGACAGGGACCTATAGGAACAGGCATCCATGGTTAGGTCAAAGGACAAAATACAGTCTTCCACTCATGGGTGGAAAAAGCCAACACTTATGCCGGGTGTTATATTTGAGATATGCAGAGAAAAGTTTTATTTCCCTAAAATACGTTTCTTACCTAATAGTTAATTCTTTGAACAAAACCCAGGCTTAAAAGCCTCTTATTCTTGTTATTAGGCAAATATTCTTGGAATACTTCTGTTTTTCAAATTAAAAAGTACAATAGCCTCTTTAGCAGTCTCCTTAGCAATGCAAATGCATCCCAAAAGGTAATAAGCTTTCAGTCATAAGGACAATCATTTTGAATTAACTCAATCAGATAGCTTTTCTACTAACTTCTGGAAAGTCTTTGAATTAAAGCAATTTTTCATTCTATGGGATACATATTTTTCAATAAATAATTGAATGTTTCCTCCTGTGTGAGAATTCTATAAACTGCCAAGTCCTTCACCCCATCTTACATAGAAATAAAATTGCAGCAAACCTTGTGGCCACCTAGGTAGACTGCATTTCCCACTGGCTAGATAGACTACCTGTCTTGTAGTTGAGTGTATGTGACATGGTTAATGGAAATGATATTCTCTTTCCCGGCTAAGGTCTTAAGACAGCAGGAGTACTTTCTCCACACTCTCTTCCCTCTTCTTTCAGAAAGCAAACAAGACATAGTGGTGACCTACCCCATATAAAAACATACCCTAGGGGATGAAGAAAAGCAAGGCAGAAAATACTTGGGTTCCTGAATGTCCTTGTGGAGTCAAACTACCTAGCAAACCAGCTGCACTACAACCTTACATGGAAATGAAATAAACATCTATCTCATTTGGTCTATTGTATTTTAGGGTCTCTTTATAGCAGCAGTTTAAATTTGTTCCAGCATATATAGAAGCTCTCACATGCCCCTCTGCCAAATGAAGAAAATTGCTGATTCTCAAAAATTATTGATGTATAAGTTTTAAGAAAGTATGACTGCCTGGATTATCTTTGTTTCATTTTCTTGTGGAAGTCTTTGATACCATGAAACTCCTCCACCTTTGCCCTGAGCCCAAACAACCTCTCAGAGGCAGCTATGTGGTTTTATCCTTTCTCTTCTGTTTCTTTAGCTTCTCCCTAACTCCTTCTCCTCAGCATGTATACATCCTAACACAATATCAAAACTAATCCTCTCTCGACACCATGGCCTCCACCATCTGCAACTCTATCTTTCTTCTTCCTTTCATTGCCAAACCTCTTCACAATATTGTTTAAATTCTCTTTGCTTCTCCAACCTTTACTCAAGCACGTTATCCAACTTCTGGCTCCACCACCATCTTGAGGCTACATCGTTATTATCTTGCTTTTATGGCCATGCCCTCTCTTGAATGCTTTACCTCACCATCTGTCCTAGTGAAGTTGTGAGAAGAGGCCACAGCCCTCCAGACCCCAGAATGGTATATCCACCAACAGCTTTCACCGTGCACCTAGAAAAGCAGCAGACACTCAATACCAAGGCATCCAAAGGTGGCTGTACCCCGCATAACCACAGGGGTGGAGCTACCCATGGCTGTGGAGGCCCACCTCTTACATCACTGCTAGCTACATGTGAGACATGGAGACAAAGAAGAAATCTGGAGCTTTAGGAATTAATGACTGCCCTATTGGATGCTGGACTCACATGGGACCTGTAGCCCCTTTGTGTTGGCCAATTTCTCCCATTTGGATTGGGAGCATTTATCAATGCCTGTACCCTCATTGTATCTTGGAAGTAACTAATATACTTTTAATTTTTCAGGCTCATAGGTGAAAGGGACTTGCCTTGTCTCAGATGAGACTTTGGACTTGGACTTTTGAGTTAATGTTGGAATGAATTAAGACTTTGGGAGATTGTTGGAAATATATGATTGGTTTTGAAATACATAAAGGACATGAGATTTAGGAGGGACTTGTGGCAGAACAATATGGTTTGGTTCTGTATCCCAAACCCCAAATCTCATCTCCAATTTAATCCCCATATATTAAGGGAGGGACCTATAATTCTCATTTATCAAGGGAGGGATGCGATTGGATCATAGGGGAGTTTCCCCCATGCTATTGTCAAGATAGTGAGTGACTTTTCATGAGATCTGGTTTTATAAGTGTTTAGCAGTTTCTCCTTCACTCTTCTCTCTCCTTCCTGCCACCATGTAAGACATGCCTTGCTTCCCCTTAACCTTCAGCCATGATTTTAAGTTTCCTGAGGCCATTTCAGCCATGTGGAACTGTGAGTCAATGATAACTCTTTCCTTTATAAATTACCCAGTCTTTATAGCAGTGTAAAAACAGACTAATCCTTTGATTGAATTGTAAATTCATTTCATATTAAAAAGCAGCTAAGCCCTTCATTTTAGCTTATACCCTATAAGTAAGACAGCCTTGTCTTTATATCACAGCTTGTGCTAGAATCTTAACACTTTAAAGACTCAATATCCGAAGCTGACTTTCTTCTTCCTTCTTCCTTCTCTCTTTCTTCTCCCATCCTGTACCCAATCACTAACCAAATCTGAATAACTCATCTGTCATTACGTTTCTCATATCTCCTCTTCTTTTTCATTCATGTTGCCATTGCATTAGTTGAGGTCATCATCAGCTCATACCACCAAGAGATCTGTCTCTCCCATTTCCTTTTTCCAATCCAACTTCTCACTGCCAAGAGAGTGAGCGATCCAAAAACTATAAAACACTCTAAAATCTTGTCATGCAGTGAAGATGTCAAATAGACAGTGTACATTCATGAGAAACAAATTATGTGAGGTAATAAATGGTAATAAATACCAGCAAGAACTGCAACGGGAAATCAGAGAAAAAAGACATCGCCTCCAGTTCAGGCAATCTGGGAATACTTCATGGAAAACATGATTGATCAAAGCCTGGCTTTTATTCATAATTTATTCACTCACAAGTGTTCATCCAACCAATATTTACTAAGCATCCACTTTGGGCAAAGCATTGTTCTGGCCATTAAGACAGACCAATGCTTTGTTCAACAGCAGTGAAAAAAAAAAAAAAACTTGAGACTCCCAATTCTTATGGAGCTCACAATTCTAGTAGAAGACAAACAACAAAAAATATAAAAAATATATAAGTAAAATACATAGTATATTAGATGATAATAAATGCCATAAAGAAAAACAAAACAAGGAAGGGAAAGGAAATGAGGAGTGTCAAAAGCATGATTTAAAAAGTACTTACTGAAGGGCAATAGCTAATCAGCTAAAGTATGGGTCAGGAAACTACAGTAAATTCAGCCAATAACCTGCTCATATATGGCCAGTAAGTAAAAATAGATTTTATGTATATTGAGATGGGAGTCTTGCTCTGTTGCCCAGGCTGGAACACAGAGGCAAAATCTTGGCTCACTGCAACCTCTGCATCCTGGGTTTAGGGGATTTTCTTGCCTCAGCCTTTCGAGTAGCTGGAATTACAGTCACCTGCCACCATGCGTGGCTAATTTTTTTTTTTTTGTCCTTTTAATAGAGACAGGGTTTTACCATATTTGTCGGGCTGGTCTTGAACTCCTAACCTCAGGTGATCCACCTGCCTTGGCCTCCCAAAGTGCTGGGATTGCAGGCATGAGCCACTGTGCCTGGCCAATTTTATATTTTTTAATGGCTAAAAAATTAAAAGATAAATAATAATTCATGACATGTAAAAATTATAAGAAATTCAACTTTTAGTATTCATAGGTAAAGTTTTATTGGAACACAGCCATATGCATTGATTTATGTATTGTCTATGGCTGCTTTTGTGCCACAGCAACAGAGGTGAGAAACAGTGACAGAGACCTTATGACTACAAACCAAAAAATATTTGCCATCTGGCCTTTTTTTATAGAAGTGTGCTGATGTTGAGTTAAAGAAAGTGAGAGAGAGAGAGAGAGAGAGAGAGAGAGAGAGAGAGAGAGAGAGAGAAATATATGTGGTTTTCTGGGAATGGAGCATTCCAGGCAATTGGAGCAGTAATACCAAGAGCTTGAAACGAGAATATGCCTGGCATGTTTAATTCTCAGCAAGGAGGCCGACATGGCTGGAGTGAAAGGAGTAAGGGAAGAATAATAGCGCATGAGGTCAAAGGAGTGACAGAGGCCAAGATCAATATCAGCTTCACTGACCATTTTAAAAACTCAGCTTGTATTCCAGGTAAAAATAGAAAACCACTGGAGAATTTTGAGCAGAGGAGTGGCATGATCCAACTTCAATGTTAAAAGGAACACTGTGGCTAATGTGTCTGAACAGAGATTGCAGGGATGGAGAATGGAAGAAGGAAGATGGGTTAGGAGGCCACTGAAAGAATTCTCATGAAATAATGCTTTTTCGAACCAGGGAAGTTACAGTGGAAGTGGTAGAAATTGGTCAGCTTCTAGCTACATTTTCAGGTAAAGCTGACAAGATAAGAAAGAAAAAAACCAAGGATGCCTCCATATTTTTTGGCATGAATACATGGAGGATGGAATTGCTATATGTGAAGATGGGGAAGAGTGTTCATATATCAGGTTTCAAGAAAAAGTTGGTTTCAATTGTATACACATTAATTTTGAGATGCCTCTTATAAATATCAGTGAAGATGTCAAATAGTGGTTACAGTATAAATCTGGGAATTCAGAAAAAATGATCTAGACTGGAAATAAAAGTTTGGAAGTCATCAACGTAGAGATGATATTTAAAGCAATGAAATTAGATGAGTGAGAATAGAGAAGGAAAGAGAGCAAGGGCTGATCCCTAAATTATCAGACATAATGAGGTCATAGAGAAGCAGAGGAATTGACAAAGGAAACTAAGAAAGAGTAAAAAAGAAGATGAACACCAGGAAAATGAGGTGCTTTGACATAATCCATGTCGAAGGTCCCTGATAAGTGTAGAATGATGCATTGATTTATGCATTTAGCAACAGGGAGGTCTTTAATGGCTTTGTCTAGAATAATTTTTGTAGGGGAGAACTAATTAGTGTGGTATTAAGAGAGAATAAGAGAGAAGAATTGAAGAGAAAAACAAATATATCCAACTCTACCAAGGAATTTTGCAGAAATGGGAGCTATTAGGGACAGAGTTTGGATAGAAATAAAGGAGAGAAATAGTCTAGTTGGCACAAGTAGCCAGAGTCTCATCTCTTTTTTAATTGTACAGGTTCTCTTCTTTTAAATATTTTGCTACAAATTGTTCATTTTCTCTTTTATCTTCTTTATACTTTGCTTCCTTACCAGATCTGTTTGGAATAGGTTCCCAAACAGTGACCACCATAACTACACACACACACACAATTTGTGTGAGTGTACATGGATACATATACACTTATGTATATGGCAGTTCGCCTTTTTATGACCATTACTTTTGTCTCTGCATGAATTCTGAAGGAATCACTTCCTATCTTTGTCTCTCTCTTTCTCTCTCTCTCTCTCTCTCTCTCTCTCTCTATATATATATATATATATATATATATATATATATATATATATATTATGTGTGTGTAAATATGTGTATATATATGTATGTATTCACATTTATATATCCCATGTATAAAACATATATTCATATATATGCCTGGGTGTATGTGTATAAATGCGGAGAGAGAGAGATTTGAGATTGAGAGGAGTTCCTTCAGGATCCATTTAAGACATGAATGTGATGCTCAAAAAACAAAACAAAACAAAACAAACAAACAAACAAAAAAACAAGATGGATCGTTTCTCAAAATAAAAGTGTCCATTAGTCTGTGATGAGATACTTATTGCCCACCTAGGTGTCCAGCAGTGTTCTAAACCCGGAAATTTAGAGATGAGCAAGACAGACCTAGCCTCATCCTATCCTCTGGGATGACCAAACGAATCCTCAAAATAATAGGGTGTTTCATCACTGAGGTAAGCTAGAGCTGTGTATCTCAACTCTGGGAAAGATTTCATCTCTTATGAGACATCTGATCATTTCTGGGGGTATTTTTATGGTACTGATTTGAAGGATGCTGCTAGATGTGCAGAAATGCTGCTAAACATTCTATAATATGTATCTCAGTCCCATAAAACAGAGGTTTCTTGTCCAAAATGTCAATAGCATTGAGGTTGGGAAACCCTAAGCAACAGGATATAGAGAGACCCATATTCTCTGAGCTTACTATTATATAATATTGCTTCACCATCTTTCTGCATTAATTCGAAAACTATGTTTTAAAGAAGATAATAAGCAGAATGGACAGTGGAAAATAAGAGTATCTATTTGGAACAGGATGCTAGGGACGTATTATGAGTGTTTTGAATCCTGACCAAAAGACCTACTACTAATTTGTTGACAATGTTGATAGATGACAGTTAACGAATGAACAGGGGAAATTTCTAAGGTAAACTTTATATGCTTTATAATTTTACCAAACCTTGAGAGGATTGTGTCTCTGAGATGAGCTGCTCTCTGCAAAGCGAGGATCTCTCCACAAGGAACAATGTCAATTATCTATCAGAATTTCGGATTCTGATGGCTCAACTCACTGTACCGGTTTGGATTAAGGTTAGAACACATATAAGGCCTGCATGCAGCAGCGTCAATATGGGCAACATAAATGAATGGAAAGTTACTCATCCAACTTCATGAGAAAACATTCAACCTCCTCTGTTCCTAAACCAAGCGATTAGAAATATAGATGGCTAATGCCATTCTGTATGTCAAAAAAAAAAAAAAAAAAAAAAAAAAAAAGGAACACAGTTTTCAAGTTTCTAAGTTAGATGAAGTCATTCTCTACTCTTCTTCACTGACCAAGGAATGGCAGAAATGGAACTCTACATAGCTTAATCGAAAGGGGAAATTGATTCACATAAATGATAAAACCTAAAACTTAAGAGGATAATCTCTGGGTGAATCTAAAACCCCAAATAACATTCTCCAAGAGGGCTTTGTCTCTTTCTAGCCATGCTTGTTCTTCCCAGTCTCTGTGGCGTTTCATTTTTTCCTACTTTATCCACACTTTTCCATGTGGTGAGGAATATGTTGGCAAAAAAATTCAGGCTATCTCCAGCCAAATTAATTTTACTCAATATACTATAAAATTTATAAATCTCAATTAACAAAGAGGTCTTAATTTTTATTCACCTGTACAAATAAATTTTTTGTAAACCCTAAGTGTTTTACTGCTTAATTATTGGTATGATTATCAGTATCTCTTTTAAATATCCTTTATGAGCCTCACTGACCCATGACAAGTGTGATTCCCTTGCCCCTGATGACAGTGTAAATGCTCTTTCTTACCTGAGTATTAGGGAGGGCTTCCTACCCTGCTGATCACAAAGCAAACTTTGGAGGCATCTTGAGTTTTACTCAGTTGTGAAAAAACGCCTATAATTGTGATGTGTTAGGAAGCCTGGATGTGGTGGTCCCACAACTAAATGTCAAATTCTCATTTTCTTTCTTCCTGCCATGCAATTATTATGAATGTTCATGTCTTTATTGTCTTTAAATTCTGAGTCTGTAAACTTGTTTCCATAGCGATGGCCACAGGAATCTCTAAATTTCCATTTTTTCCAGGTTGGCAACCCCCAAAAAGTCATCTCTCCTAATTTCCATATAGCAATCCCCCAAAATGATCTAATTTTTCAGAATCACCCCTGGACCAATCACTAGCTAAAAGATGATAGTAGTTTTGATTATGTCCCAACACTACACGGGATTAGGATCCTATAACTGTCAGCCCTTCCACCACCACAGGAGTGATACTGAACAGACAAAATCAAAATATGCTCACCATAGTCCTCAAATTATTCACTGATGGGAATAAAATTAGACAGTATGCCTTTCTTATTGACAATAAAAATAATAAGAATATTTTGGTTCACATTACTTCCCACTTTGGGAAAATTTCGGTACTACGGGAAGAGCCTTCTTTTTTTCAGTATTTTACAACTGAAAAAGATCTTAGAAAATCTAGTTCAACCCCTCACATTACACTTGAGGAAACAGTGAACCAGAGAATAGAATTGGCATGATTGAGAGTGAAGCTAGAACCATGCTAATGTCCCTGGACTCCTAGACCATTGAGATTTACTTTATACTAGCCTGTTCCTCAAATGAAGATAACAACTAAATGATCATTTCCATCATGACAGGGTATATAAAATGTGTATAATGTTAAATGATTTAATTATTCTTTATCATACATTTTAATGCTGAATATCAATTTCTTGGCAACTTGAAGGTGCTAACTACCATGATCATAAATAATTAACACAATATCAGGAGAAATCATGCTTTTAACTCATAAAAAATACTATAAATACATCTTTAAAATGCAAATCAAATGCAACACTATCTGCATGTAATAAGTATTTTTTGCTTTTTTCATTGCAGACTGTGGTGCTGTACTACTCAAGGGAGCATTTTTCACATTCGGATGGAATTATGTAATCTATGCCCCTGCTGGTAACTTCCATCTTCTTCTTTTAATTTTTTGTTATACTTTAAGTTCTGGGATACATGTGCAGAACGTACAGGTTTGTTACATAGGTATACATGTGCCATGGTGGTTTGCTGCACCCATCAACCTGTCACCTACATCAGGTATTTCTCCTAATCCTATTCCTTCCTAAGCTCCCCACCCGCAACAGGCCCTGGTGTGTGAAGTTCCCCTCTCTGCGTCCGTGTTCTCATTGTTCGGTTCCCACTAATGTGTAAGAACATGCAGTGTTTGGTTTTCTGTTCCTGTGTTAGTTTGCTGAGAATAATGATTTCCAGCTTCATCCATGTTCCTGCAAAGGACATGAACTCATCCTTTTTTGCAGCTGCATAGTATTTCATGGGATGCATGTGCCACATTTTTTTATCCAGTCTATCACTAATGGGCATTTGGGTTGGTTCCAAATCTTTGCTACTGTGAACAGTGCTGCAATAAATGTCCATGTTGCATGTGTCTTTATAGAATGATTTATAATCCTTTGGATATATACCCAGTAATGGGATTGCTGGGTCAATGTTATTTCTGGTTCTAAATCCCTAAGGAATCATCACACTGTCTTCTACAATGGTTAAACTAATTTACACTCCTACCAACAGTGTAAAAGCATTGCTATTTCTCCACATCCTCTCCAGCTTCTGTTGTCTCTTGACTTTTTAATAATCACCATTTTAACTGGCATGAGATGGTATCTCATTGTGGTTTTGATTTGTATGCAGTAAGTTTTTAAAGATCCTTGAAATTGAAAATGTATTACAAATCAGTTGCTAGTTTAACTCATTTATACTGAAAGCACCAGCAAAATTACTGTTAAAACACCACTATATATTTTTTAGAAGACAGACAAAATTCAAAATAGCATTAGGTAAGAAGAGAAAGAAAAATGTCATGAAAATTCAAAAACAGCCAGCTCAGCTTACCCGATGACTAAGGCCAGGGAAGATACACCTTATTATTTAGGTAATTATATATATTTTTTCTATCTTTTTTTTTTCTTTTTTTGAGACAGAGTCTCACTCTGTTACCTAGGCTGGAGTGCAGAGGCACAGTCTTGGCTCACTGCAACCTCTACCTCCCAAACTCAAGCAATATTCCCATATAAGCTTCCCAAGAAGCTAAGACCACAGACACATGCTACTAGGCCCAGCTAGGTTTTTGTATTTTTGGTAGAGACAGGGTTTCACCATGTTGCCCAGGCTGGTCTCTAACTCCTAAGCTCAAGGGATCCACCAGCCTCAGCCTCCCAGACTGCTGAGATTACAGGCATGAGCCACTGTGCCTAGCTTTTCTAGCTTTTTATTAGTAAGTTACTGCTTATTGCCCCTCTCAACTTATTTTATAACCAAGAAATCAAAGCTAAATAGAGGCAGACTGATACCAGGTTAGCAGTACTGAGTGTTCACAGTACCTGTTCTAAATGGTTCATTTCAGTGCTATACCAGCTTGATGATTAATTTTATGTGTCAACTTGAGTGAGCTAGGGGATGCCCTGATAGCTGTTACATTATTTCTGTGTATGTCTGTGAGAACGTTTCTGGAAGAGATTAACATTTGAATCAATAGTCTGAGTAAAGAAGATCCATCCTCACCAATGTAGGCACGCATCATACAATCTGTTAAGGGCCCAAATAGAACAGAAAGGCAGAGGAAAGGCTAATCCTGTCTGTCATATTGGTCTAGGATAGCCCTCTTCTCCTTGGATCCTCTGGTTCTTAGGTCTTTGGATTCCAGGTCTTATAACAACCCTCTCCTATCCCCCACCCCTTCTTGGCCTTCAGATTCAGACTAAATTGCACCACTGGCTTTCCTGATTCTTCAGCTTGCAGATGGCATATCACTGAGAAGCTCAACCTCCATAAGCACATGAGTCAAGTCACATAATAAATCTCCCCTTATCTATCTATCTATCTATCTATCTATCTATCTATCTATCTATCATCATCTATCTGTCTATCCTATTGATTCGGTTTCTCTAGAGAGCTCTGGCTGTGATATATTGTGTTAGTACTTCCTAATTCACCAGGTATTAAGTATTTTTTGATCATATTTGTACACAGACATGAGTTAAAATACTAAGATAATTAATATCAAAGAACAGAATTAAAGGACATCTGGGCTTCACCAAAATTGAGATGTTGCCTACTCTTCTCCATTCTGAATGAGTCTCCTGAGTGTTCCTTCTCATGCTCTGTGATATCTAGCAGTCTTCACTCCCCATAAATACTGTCACAGATAAAAATATGAAGCTGAGTCAGAACAAGGTATAAACAACTGATAACAATTAATGTTTCACACCTCCCAAGGTATCCTGCTTATGAGCCAAAGCTCACCCAACACAACATGTATACTGAGTTATTTATTGAATAAATGTTTACTGAATGAAGATATCTACTGAATGAAGAATAAATTAACAACCTGTAGGAGAATCATTTTGGAAAACAGCAGCCCTTTCCAATGTCTTCAAAATTATAAACATGAGAGCTTCCTACTCAATCTATACGAAAAGCCAATTTCAACCAAAATCTCTTCTCACAAATTCTGTGGGGTTGCACCAAAATGAAAAAAAAAAAAGTATGACTAATCTCCTTCCATAAAGTATTTAGCTATGAAATTGCACTTAGAAAATCTAAACCTTAGAGGAAAGTTTCACCTATCTGGCTCCCTATCTCAAGAATAACTCTTTAGCAATATGGTCAGAATAGCCATGGATTTATTTCTTATATTTGTTGTTATTCCCAGTTCTCACAACCCAATTCTCAATCTGATTCAAATATTGTTTGAACCTCATATGCTAGAAGTGTATTTAGTAGCAATCTCTTTGGTGTGACTCACAAACAAGAGCTACACTAGGCCAGGACAGCTAATGCTGCATCAGGAACATGAGCTAGCAAGAGCCATAGGAGGTTGGGGCACAGGAGAGCGGACGGACGCTGAGTGTGGAGGAAAAGGGCTGGGAAAGCGGTTTGGATCTCGGCTGGTAGAAGCTACAGAGGTTAATTTTCCTGCCTGTGAGGACAGACTGCCCTCCAGAGGAAAGCATGAGCTATTTTACAGCTGTTTGAGCACCTTTTGAAATCCCCACTGCAATACCCAAGATGACCTACTATCACTTTGTGTCCCTCTTGTCCTGCTTAATATCTCTTGGTTAGCACTCCTCATCTCCTGCTTCTTCATTGTCTATCCCCTTCCATAAGAATATAAACTACATAAGAACAGGGGCTGTTTGTTCATTGCTGTATACCCAGCGCTTGGAACACAAAAAGTATTTGGTCACAAAAAAAAACAGCTGAAATGAACAGAAAATGCATTAACTATGGCACTGAAGCACTGTTCTGATTCTTGGGTTCATCATTGTCACCAGCAGATATAAAGTAAGCAGGTTCTCACAAAACTAAATATACTCTTACCATATGATCCAGCAATTGCACTCTTTGGTATTTACCCAAAGGAGCTGAGAACTTGTGTCCACACAAAAACCCACACAAAGATGTTTATAGCAACTTTATTCATAATTTGCCAACACTTGGAAGCACCCAAGATGTCCTTGAGCAGCTGAGTGGATAAATTGTGATACATCTAGACAATGGAATATTATTTAATGCTAAAAAGAAATGAACCGTCAAGCCATGCAAAAAAAAAGGAGGAGCCTTAAATGCAGTTTTTCTTGATATCAAGTGCTTTCTGTCACCCAGGCTGGAGTGTAATGGTACAATCTCAGCTCACTGCAACATCCGCCTCCTGGGTTCAAGTTATTCTCCTGCCTCAGCCTCCTGAGTAGCTGGGATTACGGGCACGTACTACCATACCTGGCTGATTTTTGTATTTTCAGTAGAGATGAGGTTTCACTGTGTGGCCAGACTGTTCTCAAACTCCTGACCTCATGTGATCCACTTGCCTTGACTTCCCAAAGTGCTGGGATTGCTGGTTTGAGCCACTGCACCTGGCCTTCAATGCATATTACTAAGTGAAATAGACAATTTGTGAAAAGGCAGTTTTTTTAATTCCAACTATATGACGTTTTAGAAAAGGCAAAACAATGAAAGCAGTAAAAAGACTTTTAAGGCAGTAAAAATACTCTGTGTTATCCCATAGTCATGAATACAGGTCATTACAAATTTGTGCAAACCCCTAGAAGGTACAATACCAAGAACCCTAATGTAAACTATAGACTTTGGGTGATGATAATGTGTCAATGTAGATAATATAGTTTGGCTGTGTCCCTACCCAAATCTCATCTCGAATCGTAGTTCCCATAATCCCCAAGTGTTGTGGAAGGGAGAAACCCAGTGGGAGGTAAATGAATCACTGGGGTGGTTACCTCCATGCTGTTCTCATGATAGTGATTGAGTTCTCACAAGAATCTGATGGTTATAGGGGCTTTTCCCTCACTTTGCTCAGCACTTCTTTTTGCTGCCATCATGTGAAGAAGGATGTGTTTATTTCCTCTTTCACCATGACTGTAAGTTTCCTGAGGCATGCCCAGCTCTGTGGAACTATAAATCAATTAAGCCTCTTTCCTTTCTAAATTACCCAGTCTTGGTTATTTCTTCATAGCAGCATGAGAACAGACTAATACAGTAAATTGGTACCACAGAGAGTGGTGTGCTGCTGTAAAGGTACCCAAAAATGTAGAAATGACTTTGGAACTGGGAAACAGACAGAGGTTGCAACGGTTTGGAGAGCTCAGAAGAAGATAGGAAAATATGGGAAAGTTTGGAACTTCCTAGAGACTTGTTGAATGGCTTTGACCAAAATGCTTATAGTAATATGGACAATAAAGTCCAGACTGAGGTGGTCTCAGATGAAGATAAGGAACGTGTTAGAAACTGGAGCAAAGGTGACTTGTGTCATGCTTTAGCAAAGGGTCTGGTGGCATTTTGCCCCTTCCCTAGAGATCTGTGGAACTTTTAACTGGAGAGAGATGATTTAGGGTATCTGGTAGAAGAAATTTCTAAGCTGTAAAGCATTCAAGAGGAAGCAGAGTATAAAAATTTGAAAAATTTGCAGCCTGATGATGTGATAAAAGAGAAAATCCCATTTCCTGTGGAGAAATTCAAGCCAACTTCAGAAATTTAAATAAGTAACAAGGAGCCAAATGTTAATCACAAAGACAAGGAGGAAAATATCTCTAGAGCATGTCAGAGATCTTCCCAGCAGCCCCTCCTATCACAGGCCTGGAGACCTAAGAGGGAAAAATGGTTCCTTGGGCCAGGCCCAGGGCCCCACTGCTTTGTACATCCTTGATCCTTGGAGTCCCATGTCCCACCTGCTCTAGCCATGGCTAAAAAGAGCCAAGGTACAGTTCAGGCTGTAGCTTCAGAGGGTGCAAGCCCCAAGCCTTGGCAGCTTCCACATGGTGTTGGGGCTACAGGTGTGCAGAAGACAAGAATTGAGGTTTGGGAACCTTTGCCTATATTTGAGAGGATGTATGGAAAAGTCTGGACGTACAGGCAGAAGTCTGCTGAAAAGATAGAGCACTCATGGAGAACCTCTGCTAGGGCAGTGCAAAGGGGAAATGTGGGGTTGCAGCCCCCACACAGAGTACCCACAGAGGCACTGCCTAGTGGATCTATGAGAAGACAGCCATCGTCCTTCAAGCCCCAGAATGGTAGATCCACTGACAGCTTGCACCATGCACCTGGAAAAACCTCAGACACTCAATGCCGGCTATGAAGGCAGCCAGGAGGGAGTCTGTACCCCTGCAAAGCCACAGAAGTGAATCTACCCAAGGCTGTGGGAGCCTACCTCTTGCATCAGTATGACCTGGATGAGAGACATGGAGTTAAAGGAGACCATTTTGGATCTTTAAGATTTAATGACTGCCTTATTGGATTTGGACTTGCTTGGGGCCTGTAGCCTTTTTGTTTGAGCCAATTTTTCTTTTGATTTTGCAGGCTAATAGGTAGAAGTGAATTGCCTTGTCTCAGATGAGCTATGGACTTGGACTTTTAAATTAATGCTGGAATGAGTTAAGACTTTGGGGGACTGTTGGGAAGGCATGATTGTGTTTTGAAATGTGAGCACATGAGACTTTGGAAATGCCCAGGGTGGAATGATACGGTTTTGCTGTTTCTCTACCCAAACCTCACCTTGAATTTTAGTTCCCATAATCCCTACATGTCTTGACAGGGAACAGTGGGAGGTAATTGAATCATGTGGGCAGTTACCTCATGCTGTTCTTGTGATAATGAGTGAGTTCTCATGAGATCTGATGGTTTTATAAGAGACTTTTCCCCACTTCATTCTGCACTTTTCCTTGCAGCTGCCATATAAAGAAGGATTTGTTTGCTTCCCTTTCTGACATGATTGTAAGTTTCCTGAGGCTTCCCCAGCAGGGCTGGGGAGTCAACTAAACCTCTTTCCTTTATAAATTACCCAGTGTCAGGTATTTCTTCACAGCAGCATGAGAATGGACTAACACAGTAGGTTCATCAATTGTAACAAATATACCACTATGGTGAGGGGCGTTGACACTGGAGGAGGCTAAACATGTGTTGTGGGAGGGAATATATAGGAAATCTCCGCTTTTTTCCCAATTTTTCTGTGATTCTAAAACTGCTCTAAAGAAATCGTCTTTAAAAAAAAAAACAAAAACAACAACAACAACAAATAAAGCAACCTCTCTTGCATTATCACTAAAGAACTTTAACTTTGCTTAGTCTGCCCACTACTACTTTTGATATATTTCTTGGGGCAACTTTAGAAAAGAGACTTGATCTTGGAGTCAAACTTTACTCATTATGTCGCTATTCCCAACTTACCTCTATTGCATGGTTTGGCTCTTTTTCTCCACCCAAATCTCAGGTTTAATTGTGATCCCCAATATCTGGGGAGGGATCTAGTGGGAGTTGATTGGATCATGGGGGGTGAAGTTCTCCCTTGTTAGTCTCATGACAGTGAATTCTCACAAGATCTGGTTGTTTGAAAATGTGTAGCACTTGCCTCCTCACTCACTCTATCTCATCTCTCTTATTCCACTATGTGAAGACATGCTTGCTTCTACTTCACCCTTTTACCATGATTGTAAGTTTCCTAAGGCCGCCCTAGCTATGCGTCCTGAACAGCCTGTGCAATTGTGAGTCAACTAAACCTCTTTTCTTTATAAATTACCCAGTCTCAGGCAGTACTTTATAGTAGTGTGAGAATGAACACTCTACTTTGAAACTAGATATTTTCCTTATATGTATATCACACTGTTTTTCCACATGTACTTCTTTCTAAGAATAAGGAGGAAAAGAAAAGATAGAGGAAGGAGGATAGCTTCCATCACTAAGGGTACTACTAGCTGGCCATATCCATTTGCATATCAGATGGATGTCTCCCTTGCTTTCTGCTATACTGAGATGTTGTGGTTTTGTGATATAATCAAACAGTACTCACCCTATTCCCAATTATCATACCTGGAATGAGTTAGTAAATCTAGTGGAATAAATCTTGCCAAAAGAATATTCAAACATCCCATCTCTGGATTTATTTCAAATATCCTCCAACAGCCTTGATTTCCTCACCTCTAAAGCAAAAGTGTTTCTCTCCACGACTGTTCTGAGGGATCATGGAGCTCTTACATATTAAGACTGTTTGTCTGGAAATGACACCAGAAAGTCAAAATCCAGCCTCAACCGTACAAAGAGAGATTTGGGCAATACATTCTGGATGTCATAATGGGATCTACTTTAATGTAATGTATCAGATTTTTGTTTTAAATTCTCACACTCCACCTAAGTCAAATGTCATACTGAAGCTAATTTGTGAGCCTTGATAAAGTTTGGGCAGAAGATCTTCAAAAACATTATTTCAATTGAATCATTTTATGTTAACTTTGAAAATGTCAACAGCAGGGGCTGTTGAAGGAGCTTAGGAGGCCTATGCATTTGCCATTTCAAAGGCTTAAGCCATCAGTGTAGGGGTGGGGGATAGCCTGCTGTGCTCCATGTTCTGTATAAACATTTCTAGAAATATTTAGCAGATAATAGGGCTCCCACTGGGGCCGTGTGTTCAAAGGCACCACGTCGAGCCACCTACCAGGAAAGATGTGGATGCCAAAGCTGAGAGTGCTCTGGTTTTTAGATTGGGTTCTTGCTTCCTCTATAGGATTTCCAAATACACAAAGAAAGGGGAAACAGCAGAAACCCGTCTTAAAGGAAAAGTGCTTACTTGATGCATGCCAGAAGAAAATAACATAATGGTCAATGTCTGAGTAATATTCAATAGCCTTCCATCTTGCAGCAGGTTTGTGAAATAGTCTGACAACTTGAGAATTGAAGGCCAGAATTCACTGCTTGCCAGACTAACACCCATCAATTTCAAAATCTCTGAAATCCTTCTTGATTTTATGGAATAAAATTGGTTATGGTTAAAGTAACAGTGATCTCTTTTTCTCCTGCACTTTATATATAAAGACATTAGTTTTTAGTTCTGAATTTGACCTGAAATTGATAAGTGAACAAACAAAATTAAGACATTATCATTATGATTGGTTTTATAAGAGGAAAGATAGAAGAATGAAAATGACACACACATGCAAATACTATTATACATTGTAAATAATATAGTTATGTACCACATAAGGATGTTGTGCATATATGTGGTCCCAAAAGACTGTAATATCTTATTTTTAATGTACCTTTTATATGTTTACATACAGAAATACCACCGTGTTATAATCACCATTCATTATAGTAACAGGCTATATAGGTTTGTAGCCTAGGAACAGTAGGCTATACTATGTAGCGGAGCTGTGTAGTACACTATACTATCTAGATTTGAGTTAGTAAACTTTATGACGTTCACACAGACTAAATTGCCTAACAACGCATTTCTCAGAATGTATCCCTGTTGTAAGCAATGCGTAATGAAAACATTATGAATTAATTTATATACATGGTCCACAAACATTTTTACTGCCATGTTTTAGTTAAGCAGTGTCCAAGTATTAAGAATTTTTAAATGCCTGAGACCAAATTCCTGTCATCAAGAATCTTGCAAACTGGTACAAGAGGAGGGTGCGTACACGAAAATAAACAGTGCACTAAATGCCACTGAGGAAAGTAAAGTAAAATGTCCTGTCAGAGCCGGAGGAGAGAGTCGCCTTCCAACACTGCAGGAAGACACAGAAACTGTGCAATAGACTTTATTACACCAGCTAAAATCCAAGCCCAGAGGTCCAGTGTAGGCAAATATCCCTTTTCACTCTTAGACAACAATCGCAAAAGAAAGGTTTTCTACAGTGAAACCTCTTCAAACATTTTTTCTTCACGGTTTCTTTTTTCAGAGGCAGCATTCTTTATTTTGCTCCCCTCTCCCATGAAACCCTGAGTACCACTTTTCAGTCATTTTTGAATGAAAGCCTTTCAAAATATCAGTGTTAAATCTAACCTGGGTGTGGGGAAGCTTCCTCCTGAAAGCGTTCTCATTCGCTTGCCTTTTACTGACCTCTAGTGGGAATGTGTTTCTATAGCATGGAAAGCCAACTGATTATGGTAATCCTCTGAATTGTGTTACACTCAATTTCCCTTCTTCCTGAATTCTTAATTTTTCCACCCTCTTTCCTTATAAATGTCAGCACCAATTTGGATTCAATACAAATTTATAATGTACAAAATACCCCAGCACACATGGAAGTATAAATAAAAACCTTTCCTCATAATGTGGTTAAAAAAAAAAAATCTGATTTCAGAACTGTCTTAGATAAGACAGTGGACCTTAATGGCAATTATTGGAGCAGGATGCCTCATGAGATTTCAGCTAGATATTGTACTAACAATACTTCCTTTTATACATCTACTTACAAAAACAACTAATTTTCCTACCCATTCTTATCTCACTCCAAAGAAAATTACGTTCAGTCCAAGTTTCAGCTCAAGAGTTTATTGCTAAATAAGAAATGCTCCCCTTGATTTGTGAGGCAGTTGGAAGGGGAAAACTCCCTCATCTATACGCACTAGACAGCAACCCCTTTGTTCCTTTGTACTATTTCTCCTGAACTGCTTTCCATAAAGAAGAAATAAAGTTGATCTATAAAGGCATTAATAGGTTTGATTACATCTGTGTGGCAAACGGCTGGGCCGTTGTGTCAGCGAAGGTATTCTCAATGTTAATGTGAAGTCTGCTCACTGCTCAACAGACTGGAAGCCATGACAAGACTATGATGAAGACCTCAGTTTCACAAATTTGTACAATTACACTTGGAACCTGAAAGTAGACAGGACTTTTAAAATAATGATAATTAATACAATAATTTAAATAAACTGGAAGGAAAAAACAAGGAACATAGACAGGAATCAGGAGCTTGGGTTGACCAAAGGATAGAAAAATAAATCTACAGTAATGAAACTGCGACCATATCTTGTAGAACCAATGGATTCTGGGTAACACCAATACCGTAGCCTATGTCTGCTGAGAGGAAGCAGGCTTTTATTCATAAAAAGTCAAAGAGAGAGATGTATAGAATTCATATATCAAATTCTATGAATCAATCAATCTCTCTCTCTCTCTCTCTGTCTCTCTCTCTCTCTCTCTCTCTCTGTCTTTCTTTCTTGCTCTAAATTTTTTCCTTCTCCCATTTGGCTGGTCCTTTAAGCATTCTCTTAGTCTAGCAATTGGGCAATGCAAAAGTGATCCAATATATAATGTGATTTTCCTTTGGATAGTCTAATTATAGCTTAATAAATTTTTGACACAGCAAAGAAGGGCTGTACTGTGGGTGCAACAGAAATGAAATTAAAATGTAAGAGAGTTTTGGCCCAGGGATTTTGTTATCCAACAAAAATGCTGACAGCAAACTTCTTTGGTGGAGCTCAGGCATAGTTCTGTTCCACCCTCATAGATATAAGAATAGATTGTGTAGCTATAAAGTATAGAAAAATGTTTCCAAATATATGTGATCCAACTTTTACAAGCATAGAAGCATAACAATTTTAGCCCCCAACATTTCCTAATAATTAAAAACCCACCATTACAGCAGTTTTGATTACAAAGAAAATACCTGCATTTTAACTAAAGGTATTAGTAAATCAAACTAGAAAAAAACCTTTAAAAAGGAGATCTTAGGTCGCAGAAATACATCCCCTTTGAAAGATTATTGGGTAATTATGACTTGTTATGTTGAAAGAAGGCAGTTTGGTGAACGACTTAGAAGGCAAGAGAGTTCTCTGATATTATTATTATTATTATTATTATTATTATTATTTGAAATCAAAGTGCTGCAAAAGCCAAGAGATTCACAAGTCATTTGCTTCCTTTTTGGCTTTGAAGGCAAAGAATGTAGTATATTCTCTTCCATCCCAATAGTTCCTATCATTGCACTTTTAGTATACGTACACTCAGTGCTGAGAGCTCAAGTCTTCACTCAGCACCACTGTTGGGTGACCCAGTATAGCTAGACTGAGAATGCATTTAAAGACTGCTATGATAGGAATATTTGTGCCCCCACAAAACACATATTGAAATGCTAACCCCCAAAGTGATGACATTAGGAGATGGGGTCTTTGGAAGATGACTGAGGTCACATGAGTAGAGTTAGTGCCCTTGTAAAAGAGGCCTTAGAGAGTTCTTCGCCCTTTCCGTTATGTGAGGACATGTCAAGAGGGAACTGTCTATGAGTCAGAAGAGGGCCCTCGGCAGACACTGAATCTGCCTTTATCCTGGACTGCCCACCTTCCAGGACTGTGGGAAATAAATTTTTATTGTTTATAAGCTACCTGGTGTATAGTATTTTGTTATAGCACCTGAATGAACTAAGACAAAGTCCTAGCAAAACAAGAAAACCAGAGAGGGAGACAAGAAGAGAGAGAACAAAAAATAAAAGAGAGATTCATTTATATACTTTGATATGTAATATTTCAAAATAAGGATGAATAGTGGTATCATGGGGTAAAAACAGCACTTTGTTGAACATTCTTACACTTGTTTAATTGCTATTATTTTATTATTAGCAGCAGTATAGTATCATAGTTAAGAGCATAGACTCCGGAGTCAATAAACCTACAGTTGAATCCCAGCTGTACCATAAACTAGCTATTTTCTTCACCTATAAAATAGTCATAAAAATAGTATCTAAATCAAAGATAATTTTGCTATGCTAAGTAAATGAATTAATGTATACAGAGCATTTAGTAAAGTACTTGGTATGGAATAAATGCTTAGACGCTTGCTATTACTGTTACTCTATAAACTTTTTGGTTTTCCTTTTTTTTTTTTTTTTTTTTTTTTGAGATGGAGTTTCGCTCTTGTTGACCAGTTTGGAGTGCAATGGCACGATCTTGGCTCACTGCAACCTCCGGCTCCCGGGTTCAAGCCATTCTCCTGCCTCAGCCTCCTAAGTAGCTGGGATTACAGGCATGTGCCACTATGCCCAGCTAATTTTGTATTTTTAGTAGAGATGCGGTTTCTCCCTGTTGGTCAGACTGGTCTCGAACTCTTGACCTCAGAAATGTTTAGTTATATAAACTGGGTCAAGAAGTTACAGAGCACCAAAACCTTGCATTGCTGGAAGCTGTGAAGTTACACTGCTCTTGCCCTGGATAATGCTGACTGCCGACTTTATACATAAACAATATATTCTTGCAATCCATTAGACTTAAAGGAGAAATTATTAAAATCACAGAGACTTTTTGACCTTAACAGGCATATCTTGACCCAGAGGAAAAGCCATACACCTTAACATGACAATAATTTATACTCAGTAAAGACTAAAACTTCACATTGGACCTTATTTCTGGGTACCTGGGTACCTGCTGAAACCTCTGAGTGATTTCAAAAAAATAGCATGCTTCTTCCCTGCCTAAGTTTCTCAAATTGAATAATTTGATAAAGCAAAGAAATTATAGAAAACACATAAAAATATCATAATGAATAGCAAATGAAGGCAATTTGCAGGATGTGACTTGTGCCAGAAATAAGAACTCCCCACCCTGGTGATGGTAGCAATGAACCCGGCTCAAACCCCCCGGAGCGGTGAGCAGGTGGGAGGCAGGAGCTGCCTGCACATGGCGAAGTAGGGAGGCCCTGCTGATAGTCTTCTTCCAAGAGGAAGAAGGACAGGGACGGAGCTATGCATATCCCATTGTTCTTTTCAAATGGACCCTTTCACAGGGGAATAGTAAATGTACCAGGAGTGTGTTTATAGAAAATCTCTCATCATGAAAATCAGGAGTTATGGTAAAGCATTTCTCACTCTAACATTTGGCAGCTCCCTCTTACCCACTCGGTTTAACTATTAATCCTATAGTTGACCAAGGATGTAGTCATCATCCTGAGGGGAAGGAAGCAGCCTCTTCAGGGCAGTCCTGTTCCATCTCCCCCAGGACACTCCCCCAATACCATCTGCTGTTCTTCCTGGAAAGACCTACTGAGCAATTAGAATTTGCTCCCAGAAGGTTCCGATCTGTATCAAAATCATACATCTATTACACCGATATCAAAACTATTCTGGAAGAACAGCTGAAATTAATGGCACTCCATATATTTTTAGACACACTATCAAGTATAACATTTCACATGTTCTCTAATGAGACCAAGTAGTAATATTAGAATAAAGGGTACTCCAATAATAAAATACCAACAATAGAAATTCTCAAAATTTTAATATAAAGCTCTTCCTATTATCAACATCCTGGTGAGAATTTAATGCTCAAGATTAAATCTTCTTGCAAGTTAAAGGCAAAGAAGTTAAAATCAAAACTTAAATTTTTTTCTCTGTAATTTAAAGTTCAAAGTTTGGAATTCTTAAATAAAAGTCTAAAAATTATCCTCCCTATTCTTTTCATCAGATTTCTGAATGTTACCTGGATTAAGATATTTTGCTGTTTGGGGATTTTTTAGCAGCACTGACTCTATTATCTCTCCCAGAGTCAACTTCATTACTTCAGGACCTGAATTAGTTAATGTCATGCCAACCATATTTGGTGTAAATATCAAAATTTTAGTGCTTTAACACAATAAATGTTTATTTTATGTGGATTTCTCAGCAGTAATGAAAGGAGATTGTAGTCTTCTCTATATAATCATTCAGGGGCTCACGCTGATGGAAGCTCTGCCATCTTAACATGTGGCTTCCAAGATCACCCTAGGCATCCAGATCTTGCAGGGAAATTGAGAAGGATAAAGAAGGCACAACCATGTCTTAACTCCCAAAGACCGTAAGTCACACGTGGGAGGAAGGTCAAGCACGTCTGGCAGACTTCTGGTCAGCTGCCGGTTCTACAGGATCCCAGAAATTAGTTTAGTTGAATAACAAGCTTTTGATATGTCTCACTTTTCAGAGTCCAGAATTAATGGGACACATGGCTTATCATATTAGCACTAGAAAATTCAGAATACAGAGCAATGCCCAATTCTAAAGCAGTTATTCCAGACAAATGTTATTTTATGAAACCAAATATATATTGTTACAAAGAACATAACAAAAAACAATTGATGATATCTAAAGGAGGAAGAAAATCTCCCTAGATTTTTTTGTTTTGCTTTGTTTTGTTTGTTTTTTGTTTTTGTTTTTGTTTTGAGATGAAGTCTGGCTCTGTCCCCCAGGCTGGAATGCAGTGGTACTATCTCAGCTCACTGCAACCTCTGCCTCCTGGGTTCAAGTGATTCCCCTGCCTCAGCCTCCTGAGTAACTGGGATTACACATGTGTGCTACCACACCCAACTAATTTTTTGTATTTTAGTAGACACAGGGTTTCACCATGTTGGCCAAGATGGTCTTGATCTCCTGACCTTGTGATCTGCCCACCTCAGCCTCCCAAAGTGCTGAAATTACAGATATAAGCCACCGCAGCTGGCCAAATCTCTCTAGTTTTAACCTATCTGTCAGAAGAGCCAGCTGTCCAGAATCCATAATCTGTGGCTTTAAACTCAAATAGGGAACAATTTTTAGTCAATTTCAGACCTGTGCATTTACTATTTCTGAGGAGTACTCACCTGTGCACAAAGTTCACTTACTACTGAACAAATCATAGACTCTACCTAATGACAGAGCATTTATAGCCTCTTGTAAACAGACTTTTCAATCTTGTGCATCACTGAATATATCCAATGCTTTTTGCTATGGAATTATTTAAAAGAAAAAAAAAAAGCTAGCTCCTCGGGAATGATTTTTCTCTCTTGGGTAATTAGCCAATACAAAGTCAACTAGAGACCACCAGGTGTGAAGGGACTCTTCACCTGTGGCTATATCAGGTGAAATCAAAGTAAGTCTCATTTGTTGCTATTGAACATAAATGGAATTTGGGGTAATAGATCCAGCACTGCCTTCCTAGACCGCATTAATAATGTAACTTTACTCATGCTTTGTGATAAAACTGAGCAGGACAAAATTTAGTTCTGCCCAACAATGCCCCAAAACTCCTTAAAGACTCTTGTTTTTCCTTTGTTTCAGCCACACTTGCTTCCACCTAAGTCTACCCCTCTAAGAGTTCAGCCCTATTTCATCCCTGCAGAATCATTAAAAATAAATCTATTCTCTCTTTCTTCCTCACATGAAGACAGCTGTCTCTAGAGAGACATGCCCAGTCCTCTTGGCCGTTTCTCATATAGATGTTGCCAAGTTCTTTAGTTATTTTTGACTTACTTTGTCTGGAACAAGATCTAATTTGTTTGTGTTTTTCCGAAAGTATCATCATGAGATCTGAATGGGATATTTTAGGTAAGGAATAAGCAGCAGAAGATATTCTACTCACTCATTTTATATCATAGATTTCCAAAAATCCTGACTTTGCTTGTTGGCATTTGTTAGCCATTTATATATAAGGCTTAGTGTTAATTAAAATTTAAAGACTTTTTAGAAATTCTGACTCACAAGTCCTTAATGCTAATGTTTTTAGCAACTACAGAAATTTTTTTCATCCAAGTTCTGAAAACCTAAATTCTTAAAACCACTTACTAGTTTTGTAAATCTTTATCACTTACATGTCTTTAAGAACCTGTTTCAACTTAAAGTGAATTTATAGTTCCTTTCTTTCAGGGCTGTATTAGTTTGCTGAGGCTGCCATAATAAAGTACAACAGAGTGGGTGGTGTAAACAACAAACTTATTTTCTCACAGTTCTGAAGGATAGACGGCCAAGACCAAAGTGTTCACAAATTAGTTAGCCAGGCATGGTGGCACCTGCGTATACTCCCAGCATCTTGGGAGGCTGAGGGCTGAAGGAGGCGAATTGTTTGAGGCCAGAAAGGCTGCAGTGAGCTATGCAGTGATCACACCACTGTCCTCCACCCTGGGTGACAAAGTAAGACCCTATTTCAAAAAATTCCAAAAAATAAAAACAGAAAACAAGCAAAAGAAACTATAAACCAGCTAGAATTTAATAACAGGTATATCATAGTTTTTTTTTTTTGTTTTGTTTTGTTTTGTTTTGTTTTGTTTTTAACCAACACATATTTTTTTCTCTTTCCAGTCTCTTATGTTTACCAAAGACCAATTTATTTGCAAAATAAATTTTAGTTTTATGATATTTGGCTTTATTATTTGCATAAAGTACAATAGTAGTGATTGGCCATATAGGTTCTTTTTAAGAAGCTGGATTTTCTGAACTCCTTCATAATGAATCTCAAATTAGACTTTCAAAGTCTGTTGAGGTTAGAAAACCAAGCCAAAGATTTGCCATCAGACTGTGTGTGTTATATCTGTATGAACTGGGTAATTTCTTTCTTCCTCAGTTCCCAAAATATCTTGAGGCTTCTGGACCATCAGAAAGTGACATTCTTTACTTACCACGAGTTCAGAAACACTGAAAAAGAACCATGTTGATAAAGTACCAGGTCAGTCTTTCCAAGGGGCTTTTCATCAGCTCAGTAAAGTCAACCTGAATTCCTCAAAGAAGCCTGGACATGTCTGAAAATATGTCATTCCAGTCAAAGCCTTGATAAAATAACCAGCATTTCTGATTGTGTTCTGTTCCAAAATAAAACATTCTTATCTAACTTATACAAATAATTATGTTATCATAAGATAAGAATACTCATAAACAGTTTGCAAATTCTGGAGAAATCAGGTAGAGAGAAAAGTAAATGTTTCAATTTTGCTAACAAAAGTATACTTTACCCAAGTATATTTTATGTACAGCTTTTTGCTTAAAGCTACACATAACTCAAAAGAAAAAAAAAATCTTGACACTGGAAAATAAAACATAAAAAGAATCAGCAATGTTTTAAATAAAAAGTCATTAAAAATCATCTATGCATGCCATTAGTTCAGTCCTATGGAATTAATTCTCATTCTTCTTAATGCTAAGTTAGCAATCTTCATGAATCAGTTTTTTTTTTTTTAATTAGAGTTCTGGAAGTCTTATTAGTCCAATTACATGATTCAAAAGCATTAGATACCTGTATTTAAGAGTGCTTCTCATGGTTCTTTCCATGAATCTTCTTAAAGACACAACACTTTAGAATTTGCAAAGAGATTTTAGAAGAAAAAGCCTCAGGTTAAGGCAATTGACTTAATATATAAAGACATATCAGATTTCTAGTAATTCCATACAATTTTGGAACACATATTAATAACATCCATACAAATATAACTCAAAGAAAGTTAAACACCATTTCTTATTTGATAATAATTATAGTATAATTTTAAAATACAAAAGAAGCCTAATCTGTCTCCCTTAGACTTTCAGGGTCCCTATTTGGACTTCTAGGGGTCCTAACATCCAAAAGTCTGTTTAAGGACAAAAAAATAGAATTTAAAATTTGATATTTGATTTTGGGAAGTTTGTCAAATATCAAAGATTTAAAACACTTGATATCAAAATAACGAATGTCTAAAACACTCAATCAAAATAGGATCACAGGTCACTGTAAAAGAGTAATTAATTTAGCCAAAGTAATAATTTAAAAATTTCAAAAAGCAAAAACGTTTACTCATAGAGGGAGAGGAGACCGAGTTTTCCAAACAGTCAAAAGGTCTAATAAAGACAGTATAAGGCTTTCTCCCTCTTTTTCTTTCCCCTCTTTTTTTGCTCAAATGGTAAACGAAAACCTTTGCCTATCTCTCATTAATAGTATATAAAAATCTTGTTCAAAAGGGAAAATTCAACTTTACCCTTGTATCAATATACTATTGATATGAAACCTAATTTTAATAAAACCTTATAAATAGATTTATCTAATCTCAATCAGCTTTGATCACATAAGATTGCCATTCCCATTCTCTTTCTTTTCCCAACTTTATTTTTCTGTTTAGTTTTTTTCAATTCTCAATTTTTATTTCTTTAATGTAAAACAACATTTAAAAATCTTTAAACTGCCTTTTCTTTAACAAAAAACATGTTGTCACGCCTTCCTTATAACCTTCCTTACGAAAAACACATCATACTTTCCTTATACATTTTGTATACAGAAGTGTTTCTCTTATATCTAGCTTTTTAAATTATATGTATTAATTATAATACTAGCTCTTAGTAAACCTAACTTTCAGTAAGTAATATAGAAAGTAAGCAATTTTAATTGTTATATATCAGACGCAGAGCGCAGGACAACAGATGGACCTGTGAGGATGATGCCTGGAGCATCTGACCCCTCCCAGCATGGTCAAGAATCATAGATGGGCCAAGGAAGATAAGGTATAGGCACTACAGACACACATATGTCCCTATGCCTGACCATTCCCAACTGACTAGACCCTAGAATTTAAAGCCTCAAAACCAAAAATATAAACTCACAGGCAGATCAAACAAGTATAAAAATATCACAGAAGCAACAGTTTTGTGACCTTAAAATATCTATCACAACTAATACAAATTAGTCTGATGAGTAGACCCAGGCAAAAATGTCTAAGACTCTGAAGACATTTCTACTTAATTTTGCCAACAATTTAAAAATTAGTTTTATTTATCAAAAGTTGCTAAAGGCACAGGAACTGGAAAAGTGGGCTAGTTAATTTATAAGTACTCATTTATTTATGTCAATGTGGTACCACATAGACAATATACAAACACATATATAGACATATACATGTACATATATAGACATAGACATGTACATGTAGATACAGCATATAACATACACATGTACACAGGTATGTATCTAAAAGCCAAAGAGATCAAAAAGTTCCACATAAAAGACAGTACAGCTTTAGACCTAAGAGGAACCTGTTCATGCTGTTGAGACTCCACAAGGAAGACAGAATACCCCAAAATGAGGATTGTGGTACCTTTCTCTGTGTTCCTCAAGACGTCTCAGTATCATTACAAGTCCCTTCCAGATCCTTTTGTGTATTATCAAAGATAAGCACTGCAGAAGGAGGAGTAAAGTATATGGGAGAAAATTTCTCATAGGAAGCAGTTTGGGGAGAATTGTAAGCTTTGTAAAAGGCCAATGAAGTTTACTTTTTCTTTAGCAAAAATCAAACCCACAAGAAAGGAAGTAAATGAAAGCAGCAAGAATATAATTTTTTTAAAAGAGGTTTTGATTGACTGAAAAAACTTCCCAGAAACAGAATACAAAATAGAAAAAGCAGAAAGTCCTTTTAAAAAGAAAATATATATTGAAGCTGCTTTCTGACCATAAAGCTCTTTAGAAAAAGAAAACTTCCCTCAAATTTCTTATTATCAGATTTCAGCCAGGATAAATAGACAATATTTTTGGCTTTTGAGGTTTTTGTTGTTGTTATTGTTCTTAATCAAAAGTACCCCCTCCCAAGTGACTCACCAAACCAAATAGGGCTTAACCAAAATAATGACTTAACCAAGGACACACAGGTCATCTCCAAAGAGGTGCAAAGAGTCCTCACAAAATCCAAAATCATGCCAAAGACGGCCAAAAGAAAGGAAATGTTCACCAGCCATAAAAGGGGTAAAAACCATATCTATTTCCATATACCCTAAGCTCTCAGCTTCTCAGCTGACCACCTGTGAACAAAAGCCCAAAAGCCCCAGGTGTAACCACAGATAGAAAAAGACAGAAAAATCAAAGCTTGTCCATAGAAGGGAAAAGAATCAATAGCAAATAGGTACTCCCTAAAGTTATACTTCACACAAGTATCAAACTAAAAGAGACTGGTTATCTAACCAAGAATCAACCTTAGGGTTGTTAGAGTAAAATCACAGAATTTTAACTACGAGACTACAAGGTAAAGAAGCCATCCCTGGAAATTTCACAGGAGTCCAAATTAGGCAGTGAACTTACAAAGAATTTTAATTTGCTTAGGTCAAATTTTTGCTCTTCAATTTCCTCAGAATAATTTTTAAGGCTACCTATGACACTATTATTGTCTTTCTTTCAATCTGATGTTCCCACAAGGCAATTGTTTAGAATGAGGACCTCTGAAACCCTTTTTTTTTTTTTTTTTTTAATTTTAGGGTCTTTCTAATTTAAATAATTTATATTTTGTCCAAAATGATTAGAATTTCTTATGGTGTGCTTATTCCAATAGGAACTCACTCAAATTAAGCTTCTTTATGGAAATCCCAGGAAGTAATTTTTCAGGTTTAAAATAAGTGTTTTTCTTTTCTGGAGAGGGCCTGGAAGAGGCAGTCTCCATGAACCAAAAAAATTTCACTCCCAGGTATAGGCTGGGATAGAAAATGACTCTTGTTGCCACAGACAGTTTAGGATGGTGTTTCTGCATATCGTACCTTCAGTGTTCCACAAATTTGTAGAAAGCTGCCAGTCGCAGACCCATTAATCCACAACGTTAGGTGGGTCCTCCTGGGATTATACTGTCCCAGGATTAACCAGACAACAAATTATTGAGACAACAAAAGCCCCTTATGTGAGCTTGACATGCCGGGAACAAGAAGTGTACTGCTTAAAATCTCAGGGGTTTCCAACCTTTTCCGACTTACCACTGCATGTGACCCAAAAATCATGCCTCCCACATAGCAGAGACCAAGAGAAACTGTTGCCGCTAGATCAGAAGTCAAGCTATCAAAGACATAAAACAAGATGAGATGGGAACCTCATACAGTTTTTATTTGGTGGACCTACAGGAAAGTTTATCTAAATAGATGCTGTTGTGATCAGAACCACAAAACTGACCAGTCTGCACATTCTGCTGAAATAACAAGCTTACAGAGACATGAGACCTATGTTCGACCCCATGGTACTCCTCTTTGTGACAGAACAACAAACAAACAAACAGAAACAAATACTGTTTCTGGAAGGAAAGAGATCCAACAATATGAATTACAAAAAGTACACCAGAGACACTACACCCAAGACTTGTCACCTAAATCTTTTTATCCCATTAATCAATATTTTGGAGAGGAAAAAGAGACAAACTGACTTTTAGCATCCACTCAACTAGATTCCACAGATATAGAGGCTGAGAGCCCAGCTGGTAAGACTTGATTGCCCTTCTGCCAGTTTGTCAGGCCCTGAGTTTCCTTGATTTCAGGTTCCAGAAGCGCAGAGAGCCTGGTTATCCTATTCATGATGTCAAAGCAGTAGGGAGCGAGAGAAAACTTCCCCTTTAACCTCTGAAGGTTTGCTGAAACTCAACTAACAAAAGGGAGATTCGCAGAAGAAAAAGTATCCACATTCATTACTATGCATGAAGAAATCACAGAGCGATTACCATACCACACAATAAGACACAGATGGTTATGTACCCTTCTTCTTAAAAGAAAGGGAGATGGGGAAGTGTGGATGATTTTATGGGGGCTAGTAAATGACTTTCAAGGGGATTCAATGAACTGAAAAACATGTGTGGCCTGGGTCAAAGTCTGCTGAGCCCACCAAGAAGACAATGGTCTGTGACAAAAGTCTGCCCAGGTGTTTTGACAGACTTCAGTCTTTCTTCCTGCAATATGAGCTGAGTTAATGAAAACTCAGGGAAAGGATCAGTGGTAATGGTTTTCTTCTTTGGTGTGTCCAGATTTTAGGCAGATGAGGAAACTTTAGAGCACAACTTGATCCTGTGGTTTGGAAGACACAAAGGATTGAGATGCAGTAGGGGAAGGTCAGAAAGACTTTGGGGTATTTTCTTCAGTTCAGCATGCTTGTGGGTAACAATTTCTGAGCCCTAATACATCCTCTACCAACAATCAATAAGCTGTTTTCTAATTTGTTTTTCTATCTGGGGGCAGGAATTAAATCCTAATTATTCTTACATCCCACAAAAAACCTCCACAGACTCATATAAACAGTTGATCAAAAATTTCCTCTTGGATGGAATTGGAATAGATGTAATCGAAAGAACAAAATGTTCTCCTTGCCAAAGGAAACTAAGAACCATTCTAACGACCCCCATTCCTATTAATACTTAAATCACATTTTGCTTTCATTATTTTCCCTTATTTCCTCTTTTCCAGCCCCTGCTGCTTTTCCTTTTTTGTTGTGTCCTAGAACAGGGCAAACTCATCCTATATCACTTGGTCTTCTAATCTCTTTATGACTCTTGCTCCTCTTTTTACCCCTTGCACTTGTCAGTGTAAAGACAAAAAGAATTTCCCTTTCCCTCTGAAGGTCTGAGTCTAAGTTTGTTGAAATAAATTGACAACAGACTGATTAACAGGAAAAAAAAAAGTATACACATCTATTAATATGCATAGGGCTAAGGAGCCACACACAAAATATGACACTCAAAAGAGAGGCCAGGTGACTGAAGGTTTATGTCATTCTGAGGTACCTGAAAGGCTAGTGCCTGAGACTGCTGTGGAGGGGTTGAGGGGCATCACAGGATACGGATGAAAGAGGGAAGAAAAGCATGGCAAGCAAAATTTGGCATGTTATGCAAATATAATCTCTCAGGAAATTGCAGGGCTGCCCTCAGAAAGAACAGATGATAGTCTGTGCTAAAAGTTTCTCTGTCAGACTTTTCAAAGTATGAAACTTTTAGTCACCTTTTCCTGTGAGTTAATTTTTCCTCACTCTGGATAAGAGGGTTATGAAGAGGGGCATCAGAAAACCCTGTTTCCATCCACTATTTATCACTCTATGTAGATTTCCTCCACAGATGCAAATCTCCCCTACAAAAGGACAGCATTTAAAAGCTATCCTCTGGCTTATAGCCTCTCTGAATAGCCATCCCACAACATGTCAAAGTATATTCTGGGGTAAGATATTCTAGTTTACTTCAGGAGGGTGTTGAGTTGTCTCTGTGTTGCTGATCAGTGGCTAATTTCTTTTTTATCAGGAATAAAGAAACACTCAATTGCCTCCTGCAATACCACTGGCATAATCCTGACACTATCACATCACAATGAACAGGAGGCCCATTAATAAACAGGCAGCACTGTGAAGAATTTCACTGATCCCTCTCCAGGTCATTAAATCTATACATGTTTGATGGGCAATAAAAGAGAAATGTGGAAGGATAATGGCAGCTGGAGGAGGCTACAGCTCTCCTAGGCTGCTTTAACCACAAGAAAAGACAGGAAATGATCCATGTATTTTTTTAAATATGTATATATTCTACTCATTATTACTAATTTCAAATGCCTATACATATTTCACAGGCAGCTGGTTCATAAATAAAATTCAGGCTGAGATTTTAGCATTAAATTATTTCAACTTCAAACTGGGGCATGGTATTCAGTTTGATTAAACAATTAGGAGTGGGGCTGTGCTCTAAGTAGAAAAGTTTTTGTTTGCGGGTGACTTGGAGGGCAGGTGCTAATCAAAACACATTTCTGTTTGTCACCTTTTATGATATACATAAATGATGTTGCCCTGTGTTGATAAGATGTTAAGCAAATTCAGATTCTAATTCCAGAAACAAGTCATCAAGTCAATAAAGATAAAATAGCCTTACAAGTTTATTCTTTAAAGCTAAAATCAGAGTAATAATTTGTACCATGACACAGGTCAGAATTACTTCAGACCTTTTATTCCTATTTCTTACCTCATAAAGTCAAACATAAATAATATATTGTAAAATAGAATGTTTCAAATACTCGATGTCTAAAAATTAGCAAATTCTATCATAAACCTACAGTGGTGGCCAACACTGAACCAATGTAAATAAAAGTATTTCAATAACCCTTTGGCAACAGCACAGTCAATGTTTTTTGTAATTTGAAGGGGAAAAAATGATTTATTTTCTCATCAGTTCCTAAATTCATGGCTGAGACCCCTATAACAAAAGACAAATTAACAAAAGAAAAGCATACAAATTTGCTTAATGTGTTTTATGTGGCACTGGAAACTTTATAAGAAAATAAAGACCCAAAGAAACAGGGAAACCTGTGTATTCTTATTTCTGTTCTTTGATCTTATTAAAGAAGTCCCTAAGGCTAGTTGTAATGCTCTTTTGTGTCCCCATTTCAATTTGATCTTCCCACAGGTACCAATAGACATTTGTTTAGGATAAGAACTCTTTCAAATACAAAAGCTTACCAAATCAAAGGATTCATCATCTAGTCATTGACAAGTGGAATCTCCAGAAGTGCATTTATTCCAAAAGTGACTTAATCAAATAATCTTTTTCATGGTAAGACCTATAGATAACTTTCCAGACTTAGAACAAATGTTTACCACAGATAAAAGGGGGCATCCCTGGAGTAGGTGCAGGAGCAACCCCTGTGATCCAAAAGTCACTTCCAAAGGTAGCTTTAAGAAAGCAAAGATCCGTAATCCCAGCACTTTGGGAGGCCGAGGCGGGTGGATCACAAGGTCGAGAGATCAAGACCATCCTGGTCAACATGGTGAAACCCCGTCTCTACTAAAAATACAAAAAATTAGCTGGGCATGGTGGCGCGTGCCTGTAATCCCAGCTACTCAGGAGGCTGAGGCAGGAGAATTGCCTGAACCCAGGAGGCGGAGGTTGCGGTGAGCCGAGATCGCGCCATTGCACTCCAGCCTGGGTAACAAGAGTGAAACTCCATCTCAAAAAAAAAAAAAAAAAGAAAGAAAGAAAAGAAAGCAAAGATCCTCATTGCCATAGGACAAAGCAATTACGGTAGAGATAAGACAAATTGCTCTGCAAGTTGCTATGGTCTGACAGACATTCCTTGGATTTTCTGTCCTTCAAAGCTAACCACTAGATCCAGATTTCCACAACCAGCATGCCTGGTTGGTGAAGAAGAGGGAAAATTTTCTCTCACTGGTTACAAGCCAAGCTCTCAAGACACACAATGAAACAGAAGGGGAACCTTTTCTGATTGCCCTTGTCATGACAAACACAAAAAGATAGAGACATGGGGGAAAAGACTATCTTTGGGAGTAAAAAGATAAAACAATCAAGAATACTTGAGCAAAATCACAAAAGTTGCTATGTTCCAAGAATTCATTCAGAGATGTTTTCCCTGCTAATCTAAAGTTTGAAAGGGTGAGACAAGAATTTTTTATATCCTCCTCTGACTGAGCATGACACACAGAGATATCAGGAAGCTGACCTTGATAAGAATCCTTATCTTTTGCTGGCTTTTGTCAGTTGTCCCAGGGTTTCACCTGTTGGCTCCAGAGCAAGTCAGGTGTCTCAGCTGTCCTTCAATGGGTGCTAGAAACTACAGGGGAGGAAAGATTCCTTTCTTCACCCATTGATGGCAGAGACATCTACAACAAAAGACAAATTAACAAGAAAAAAATGGAAATGTATTTAATAGAAGTTTTATATGACATGGGAGCCTTCAGAAATGAAGATCAAAAGAAACAAGAAAACTGGTGTGTTTTTACACATGGGTTTGATGAAGAGCAGAGTCATGCTGAATTATGATTAGACAAAGGGGTTACAGTCTAATGTTAATAAGCTAGGCAGAATTTAGCAAGGCTTATTTGTACAGTTTCTTTTCTGTCTCAGTGTCTTCAGAGATAATAACATTCCTATCCTGCAAGTATAGGAAGGGCACTTCTGGGTTGAGTCTCATGATCTTCTTCAAGAGAAGGGCTACTAAGTTTTATGACCTACTTCAAGAAAGAGGTGGCAAAGGGAAGATAAGAGTGACCTTCCTGCTTCTGCTGTCTCCTCAAATGGTAAGGTTCATTTTGGGGCAGAACCCTATCACTTTCCTATACTCTTAAACAATCCTAAAATGTCATGATTTGTGGTCATTTTTAATTTTGCTAAGAATGAATTTGAATCACACCTTCCTCCCATCATGAACCTGATAGGATGAAGTAAATTCCATAGTTAGTGAATTTACCTGGCCAACAGCATCTTTGTTATATTTCTCTCCCATTTGTAGTAACTTGCACAAAATAATTTTAGAAATCAAAGAAGAAAAATAATTTTTTAAAATATTGTCAGCTTCCTTAACAATTAAGGATAGTACTGAAGCCTGCATTTACAGCCATCTCTTTGAATTTACTCATTTCTCTGGGTATCTCTCACATATACATGAGGTATATATGTTGTAAAACTTTCAATTGTTTTTCTCACGTTAATTTGTCTTTTGTTACAGGGGTCCACCTCAACTAAAAACTATGAAGAATAGAGAAAAAAAATTATTTTTCCTTCTACATACACATTTAAAAGGTAAGTGCTGGTCCTAACATTCTATCTTTCTAAACCTAAGAACAAAACACTAGAGAAATAATGGTACCCACTGAAATAGTTGACTTGGGGGTTAAATGTGATCATTTACGGTAGGTATTTGTTGGCAATGCCTGGCAAATAGAAAGCTCTCAGTGTTACACATATTAATGATAGCTATTATTGTAAGAAGGAATTTAGTTTGAAGGATTGTATAACCATTTATGGTATTCTTGTTACATTTTTGGCTAGAATTACCATGCTGCTTCAATTTTAAAATATAAATTTTTTTATATTGTAATGTTTTAGAAATCTGGATATAGTCAGATACTCAGCATGTATATTTGATATACTGAAATATTTTTTGTTTTCCGGAAAAGTTCTTTTAAAATGTATGGTTCATCACATGGACACAGGGAGGGGAATATTACATACCGGGGGCCTGTCAAGGGGTGTGGGGCTATGGGAGGGATAGCATGAGGAGAAATACCTAATGTAGTTGATGGGGTAATGGATCCAGCAAACCACCATGGCACGTATATAACTATGCAACAAACCTGCAAGTTCTATACATGTACCCCAGAACTTAAAATATAATTTTAAAAATATATGGTTTATCTTAGAATCAATAGAATCTTAAAATCAGGTATTATGTTTTATTCTATTAGTGCTCTTGAAATACTAGGGAATTCAAGAAAGTCTTGCAATATATCACTAACCAACACGAAGTTCCTGAGATTCATGAAGTATGATTGTGTCATCAATATCACAACTCCACATTTGCTGATTGATGTTTTAAACCAATATGTACAGACTTCAAAAGACAAACTTTTAAGAAATATTAGCCTGTAGTTACATAAAAATTTCAATAAACGCATTATTTTGTAACCATTTATGAGGAAATGCCTATTTGGCACATAAGCATAAACTCATGGTTAAATGAAATCTAGTGCTCACAATTGCCCTGTGAATAGCAAGTAATAAGGTAGAAATGTTTTCCTTTAGTAAATGTTGAAATGTTTTTTAGAAGCCATCACTGTTTAATGTCTGATTTATTTAATAACTGGTGAGAAACCTGAATAAATCAGTTACTTGAAAAATGAAGTACATGGACAATCAGCTAGACTGACAAAATTCAATGATCTACAGTTATTTAGAAAACCTTAAAGAAGGATAATAGTTCTTTAAATAATTGCACCTACATGTTTTCAAAAAACAGCTTCCAAGCAGTTGTTTTATTTTAAATATGCCTATAGGAAAACAAACCTGCTTCTATATTTAAAGAATTGTCTCATTTATGATATGTGTTTAAACCATGTTAAAATGTTTGAAATAATTAGTGTCTCTCCCAACACGGAATAAGACAGCTAAGTCTTTGTAGCTCTCAGCTTTCTTGGTCTTGAATACTGTAGGGCAAAAATAATAACCCCCATAGGTTCATGGTTGGAATAAACCTGTGTTATAAAAGATAAATTAAGAAGAAAAAAACAAACAGAAGTTTATTAACATGTGCCTTTCAAATATACATGAGAGACACCCAGAGAATGAGTAATTCTCAAAGAAGTGGCTTTGAATTCCTGCATCTATTGTATTTTCAACAAATAACAGTAAATTTTTAGAGAAAGACAAGATAAAGAAAATAGACTTTGAGTATCTACAAGAAGCAACCTAGGAAAAGGCAAATGAGTGCCAGATATAGGCTAGTTAGTAAATATCGTTAATATAAATTCCTGTGGTATTATCTCCAGGCCAATGAGGGTCTAAAGCTATCTTCAATGTTTAACCTTTGTTCTACCTAGTGGGGTGGTGGGGGTGAGGGTGGGGGCCAGTGTCTTAGTCCATTTTATGTTGCTATATCAGAATACCTGAGGCTGGGTAATTTATAAAGAAAATATGTTGGTCAGATCATGCCTGTAATCCCAGCACTGTGGGAGGCTGAGGCAGATGGATCACCTGAAGTTAGGAGTTCAAGACCAGTCTGGTCAACATGGTGAAACCCCATTTCTATTAAAAATACAAAAAAAAAAAAAAACTTAGTGGGGTGTAGTGACATGTGCCTGTACTCTCTGCTACTCAGGAGGCTGAGGCAGGAGAATCACTTGAACCTGGGAGACAGTGGCTGAAATGGGCCAATATCACACCACTGCACTCCAGCCTGGGCGACAGAGCAAGTCTTCTTCTCAAAAAAGAAGAAAAAGGAATATGTTTATTTTGTTCGTGGTTCTGCAGACTGAGAATTAGGAGAGCTATGGCACCAGCATCTGCTTGGCCTTTAGTGAGGAGCACCTGCTGCATCATAACATGGTAAGAAGGTCAAAGGGAAAGTGGACACATGCAAACAGACAGAAAAGAAGAGAGGAAAAACTCGAGGAGTATCTTGGCTTTAAAACAACCCACTCTTGTGGGAACTAATCCCTTCACATGAGAACTAATCCAGTCTCAGAAGAGTGAGAATTTACAACCAAGAGAACAGAATCAAGCCATTCATAAGGGTCCCTATGACCCAAACATTTCCCACTAGGCCTTCCAACATTACACACTGGAGATCAAATTTTAACATAAGTTTTAGTGAGAACAAAACAGATCATACCCAAACCGTAGCAGGTAGTATATATTTTATCTCAGTAAATTTTACATCCTGCTTTTAGGCAAACAAAAGGAGGGCTGAGAGCTCTTCTGCATCTTCTTTATAACTGTCTTCAGTTCAACAATCCATTGTACTTTTGGAAGACATATTCTTGTCTCTTACCAATTAAACATCTTTGTGATATATCTTTTATTAACTACTGGAAGGGAAAGTAGGAAAGTCCACCAGGAAAAGGAAAGCAAAATTGGAAATGGAAAATGCTAGGAATAGGGTCAGCATCTACTGGACAAACTCTAGTCATAAGGAAAACAAGAGAAGTAATCGCTGTCTTATTACAAGAATGGTTTCTTTAAACATTTCAGAGGGACCACTAAGAAAACTGACTGAATTCTCTTCTGCAAATATAGCTGAAAAGCTTATCTCTAAAGATGAGCAACCAAGCTGCTGTGACAGCTATTGACCTAACTCCTTCTGAAGGATGGACAGTATATACTAATAGAATACATACTATTTACTAGTATGTAAATAGTTGAGCTGAAGACAATTAAGAAGAAGATGTATACTAATATAATAGAATACATACGTTTAACACCAAAGTAAACTCTGAAAACAAAGTGCTTTAGTTTGAATTCTGGCTATGCCACTTCCTAGCTGTGTGACATTAAGAAAATTATTCAGCTCCTCTCTGCTTCAGATTCTTCATCTATAAAGTTGCTGCAATTATTATCTATCTCATGAAATAGATTGAATAAGTCAATATATATTATGCTTACATTGGTCCCTGACACATTCAAAGCATGCAGTGTTTTTTGTTAAATGTATAGATGTTTTGCTCCTTTACATCTTGCTTGCTTCAATTGGCATCTTTTGTCATAGCTTATCAGTGTTTGTAAGTCAGCAACCATTGATTCATATTTACTTTGCAAAATAAGAAATAAATAATCCTTTAGAAACATTATACCTATGGCATAATCATGTCTCGAAATATTAATCTAATTACTCTCTGTGTATTTCTCTCTCCCTTTCTTTTACCTGCAGCCAAAGGACTGCTCTTTCTCCTCAAACACACTGAAACAGAAAAAGAGATTCAAATAAACCTTTAGTACAAGTGCAAGAAGAAGATTCTGCATGGCATACAAAATGCCTCCAAAAGACTAGGTAAGACTGGGTAGGAGAGAAAAAGAAAGAAGGACGATGGTTCAGTTAGAATATGAAGGAGGGTCTAAAAAGAGGAGAAGTCAAAGCAGGAAGGTGAACAATGACTTTCCATGACAGATGAGCAAAGAGCAAAGTAGAAGGGCCTCTGCTGAAGTTGGGCTGTCATCTAGCATAGATAATTCTCTCACTGTCCCAGCGAGGCCCCTGTCCTCAAACCCATACTTTAGAAGACCCTTCCCTGATCCTTCTTCAGCTGTGTCCCTCCTTACCGATAAGAGATCTGTGAACCAAAAGGGATATGCCTATGTGAAACCTGCACTCCCCTTTGTATACCATATTCTAGGGAACTCCACTGTCTCTAAGCTGCTGCCAGGACCTATATCAGCCTTCTCCAAGCTCTGCTTCTGGTGTGCCCAATCCTAGCCCCAAGGTGTGGTCACAAGAAAGATACTTGCGAAGATATGATCAGAAGTTGCACTTGTGGCTGAGGTGTACACAGAAATGTACATAAAGACCCTCATAACGCAGGACTGAGCTGGAAGTGAAAAGAGAAGGCAGAGCCAGCTATGGGCTGTGTGTTAGTCTGTTTTCATGCTGCTGATAAAGACATACAAGAAACTGAGAACCTTACTAAAGAAAGAGGTTTAATGGACTAACGGTTCCATGTGGCTGGGGAGGTCTCACAATCATGGCTGAAGGTAAAAGGCAAGTCTCACATGGCAGCAGAAAAGAAAAGAGAATGAGAGCCAAGTGAGAGGGGTTTCCCCTTATAAAACCATCAGATCTCATAAGACTTATTCACTGTATGGGGGAAACTGCCTCCAAAATTCAATTTCCTCCCACTCGGTCTCTCCCACAACACAAAGGAATTATGGGAGCTACAATTCAAGATGAAGTACGGGTGGGGACACAGCCCAACCATATCATTCTGCCCCTGGCCCCTCCCAAATCTCATGTCCTTACATTTCAAAAACAATCATGCCTTCTCAACAGTACCCCAAAGTCTTAACTCATTTCAGCATTAACCCAAAGTCCACTGTCCAAAATCTCATCTGAGACAAGGCAAGTCCCTTCTGCCTGTGAGCCTGTAAAATCAAAAGCAAGCTAGTTACTTCCTAGATATAATGGGGGTACAGGCATTGGGTAAATACAGCTGCTCCAAATGGGAGAAACTTGCCAAAACAAAGGGGCTGCAGGACCAGTGCAAGTCCAAAATCCAGCAGAGCAGTCAAATTTTAAAGCTTCAAAATGATCTCCTTTAACTTCATGTCTCACATCCAGGTCATGCTGATGCAACAGGTGGGTTCCCATTGTCTTGATCCATTTCCCAACAAGTTTCTCATTTTTATTGGAGACTACCTCAGCCTGGATTTCACCGCCCATATTGTTATCAGCATTTTGGTTAAAGCCATTCAACAGTATCTAGGGAGTACCAAAGTTTCCCACATTTTCCTGTCTTCTGAACTCTCCAAATCCATTCTCACAATAATGGCATTAAACCATTCAGGAAGGCAGAGCCCTCATGACCTAATCATGTTTTAAGTGCCTCATCTTTTAATAGCATCACAATGGCCATTAAGTTTCAACATGAGTTTTGAAAGGGGCATTGAAACCATACCACCAGTTAACTATGAGGTTTCTGCAGCCTAATCAAAGGAGTCATCTCACTAGACTATAAACCCCAAAAGGCAAATATCATATATGTTGTATTCATTACTACATGTAGGGGTTGGTAAAATAAAGACCACAAACCAAATTCAGCTCTCTGCCTGTTTTTGTGTGACCCACGAAATATGAAAAGTTTTTACATTTTTAAATGAGAAAAAATAAAATAATACTTTATGGCAACTGAAAATTATATGAAATTAAAATTTTAGTGTTTGTAAATAAATTTTATAAGCCACGGTTATTTGTTACATGTTATCTATGGCTGCTATGACATTACAATGGCAGAGTTTAACAATTGCGACCAGAGACCTTAAGGCCCACAGAGCCTAAATTATTTTCTATTTGTTTGGTGATAGAAAACTTTGCAGACTTCAGCTATATACCCAGTCTTTTAAAATATGTAGCATACAATAGGTGTTCAATAAATAATTGTTAAATAAATTAATAAAAGAATAAATAAATGTCTTCTAGTAATAATTTTGCTTGATGTCAGATGTGAGAGCTATAGCCCTTCTCAGAGGACAGGGCTACAGTAAGTCATGAAATAAAATTAAATGTCATAACCACATGTTATAAGCAATATTACATATTGAAACATCTAATCAAAAAAGTTATCTGGGATACTTGAAAATGCAGGAGGTGTCTACAAGATGCCTCACAGTGTAACAAAACTTTGATCAATTTAGCCAGGTTTGGGGCTTTTATTAAGGTTGCAGGTTCAGACTTCATTGGTCCTAAAAGAAGATAGAGGAATCCATCTTTCAAGAAGAGAACTCAGGAAACTGATGTAGGAAGTCAGAATGCTAATGTATAAGTTTACATTATAAAATACAACTTTTTTCCCAGCAGAACACTATCACCTTTTGCCTGTATTAGATTATTAGGGTTTTCCAGATAAAAAGAAGTATAAATCAACGTGTGTGTGTGTGTGTGTGTGTGTGTGTGTGTGTGTGTATAGACACACATAGGTGTATATGTTGAATTGGCTCACACAGTTATGGAAGTCAAGGAGTTCCATGATCTGCTATCTATAAATTGTAGACTGAGGAAAGCCATTGGTGCGGTTCAGGTCCAAGTCCAAAGCCTGAGAACCAACAAAGCCAACAGTGCAAATTTCTGTCTGAGGGCCAGAGGAAATAAAATGAGGTGGCCTCACTCAGGAACACAGGCAGGAAGTGAAAAGGGGTGCATTCCTCTTTCCTCTGCCTTTAATTTTATTAAGATCCTCAACTGATTGGTTGATACCTACTCATATTAGGGAGGAAAATTCACATAATCGGGTCAACAGATATAATGCTAATCTCATCTAAAACACTCTCACAGACACTCCCAGAAATAATGTTTAAGTAGCCACCTTGTGGCCAAATTGACACATAAAATCAACCATCACAAACAGAAAATCAACCATCACAAACACCTATCTAGAAGAAAAAATATATAATTAAATGTGATTTACTGAGCACAAAATCTGAACAAGATATTATCTAATTCAATGGATTCATGGTATAAAACTCGATTGCCTGTTGTATTTGTTTTCACAAGACTTAATCATTATTACATGTGACCCACATCTTCTTTTCCCCTGATCAATGCTTAGATGGGAAATACCAGCCCTTGCGGATGCCTCCTTATCTGTGCTTCTGTGCCTGACCTACTTTCTGTTATGAGTGACATATTCTTCTGTTAGTTATATCTACTCGTTTCATCCTCCAGTTAATTCTAGGAGGACTGGGAGTTATTTTGACTTAGTTGACTTTGCCTGTCTCTGCTATGATTTATAATGTATATATTGATTTTATAGTTTAATACAAGATAGAAAATATTATTTTCCAAGCTCCAGCAGAGAAGCAAGAGAAATAGATAACTCACTATACTACCTCTTATACTCCCAAATCTAGACGTAACACATACACAAACACACACTCAGAGTATGGATATATATACACACATATAAGACATCTACACACTTGTATGTACATAGAACAGAAGCCTGCTAATTTTTAATCATTCTACATTTAGAAGACTATTTTGTTGCACTTGGCATTGAGGCTCTCGAGTAGTTAATACTGGATTTATATAAAGTTAAACAACTTTCAAAAGGGAAAAACATTACAGTTAACATAGGTAGTATGTTAATAATTATAAAAAGCAATAAATGCTTTTATAAATTGCAAATTGCACTTAGAACACTAAATTATGATTAAATCATTGCAGGAGAAGCCAAAGCATCTAGGCAGTTATTAAACTGCAGTGATGAGCTAAGATTATCTTCATATTTAAAAGTAGCTAACATATAAATTAATTTTAAGTAACTTTAGTCAAAATTTTCTAGTGCTTTCTATATGTCATGAATTTTTTATGTATTCTATTTCAATTCTCACAGTTTTATGAAACAAATATTATTTTCTTTATTTTTGATAGTAAGAAAACTGAGACAGTGTTGTGATATAAGTCTCGAGTGCCTTGATTAAGACTCAGTTTGAATTAGGGCTCCACCACTTACTGTTTGTGTCATCTTGAGCAAGTTACTTGTCCTCTCTGTAGTCCAAGTTTCTCATTAGTGAATGAGATAATACTTGCAACTGCCTCAGAGTGTTGTAATAATAATAAAATTAGACAAAATAATTTTTTAAGTTTATAAAAAATATTGGCAGATAATAAGTGCTTGGGAGATACTCTTCATTATTAGAAAAGTTAGCCAACATTTTTGAGGTTACCTCACAAAACAAGCAAGTTTCAGGAACAGGACTGGAACCTGAATTCATTTTATTCAAACAGCCACACTCTCAATCTCTACACTTGAAGGTATTGTTTATTCAAGAGCTAGTAAGATTATATTAAATTATGTATAAGACCTCTAAAAATCTATTATTCTTCTTCAAAGATCTTAAGGTTGTTTTATACTTTTTCCACCCAAAAAAAGTAACTTACTGACCATTTTCATATCTTTTTTGAAAAAATGTCTAATCAGATCCTTTGTTCATATTTTTGTTCAGTCATCTTTTTATTATTATGCTGTAAGAGTATTTTATATATTCTGGAGACCAGTCCCTTCTCAGATATATAATTTGCAAATGTTCTCTCCTATTCATGAGTTGTACTTTCACTTTCTTTAACGTATCATTTGCAGCACGAAAGTTTTTAATTGTGAAATATTCCCAACTTACATATTTTCTTTTGTCACTTGTGCTTTAGTGTATCTAATAATGTTTGCTTAGCCCAAGATCAAGAAGATTTACTCATAAGATTTTAATAGTTTGAGCTGTAATATTTAGGTTTAAGATGCATTTTGAGTCAGTTTTGTGCATGGTGTGAGGTCTGTGTCCAAATTCATTCTTTTGTACGTGGGTATTTAATTATCCCAGCACCATTCCTCAGAAAGACAATTCTTTCCCCAATTTGATTGTCTTTACACCCTTTCAAAAATCAATTGACCATAAATGTATTCCTTTATTTCTAGACTCTCATTTTTATTCCATTAAACCATATGTTTATTCTTATGACAGTAATCCATTGTCTTGATGACTGTTTCTTTGTAAAATCTTTTGAAGTTGGCAAGTATAAACCCTCCAACCTCGTGCTTTTTAAAATTGTTTTAGATATTTTGGGTCCTTGTAATGAATTTTAGGATCAGCTTGTCAATTTCTGCAACAACAGCAACAACAACAAAAAGCCAGCTGGCATTTTGATAAAGATTGTATTGAAGCTGCAGCTCAATATTGAGAGTACTGTAATCCTAACAATATTAAGTCTTCTGATCCAAGAACATGAAATATCTTTCCATTTATTTCTCTTTGTTAATTTCTCTCAAAAATATTGTATAGCTTTTGTGTACAGGCCTTGTACATTTTTTTCATTAAATTTATACCTAAATATTGTATCCTTTGTAACTGTTATTGTAAATGGAATTGTCTTCTTAATTTCACTTTTGGAATGCTCATTGCTAGTGTATAAATATATATTTGATTTTTATATATTGATCTTGTATCCTACAACATTTCTAAACTTGATAATTATAATAATTTTTTTAGTAAACCCCTTAGGATTTTCTCTATTCAAGATTATGTTATCTGCAAACAGAGATAGTTTTACTTTTTCATTTCCAGTTTAGATACTTTTATTTTTTTCTGCCTAATTGTCCTGCCTAGAACCTCCAATACATGGTTGAATGAAAACGTCAAAAGAAGACATTCTTGTTTTGTTCTTGATCTTAGGGGCAAAGCTTTGACTCTTTTACCATTATGTATGATATTAACAGTCAGTTTTTCATAAATGTCCTTTTCTATTTGGAAAATTCCCTTTCGTTTCTCTTTATTCAGTGTTTTTATAACGAAAAGTGTTAAAATTTGCTTTTTCTTCATCTACTGAGTTCATCATACAGTTTTTGTACTCTATTCAACTTACAATACTGTCATTTTTAATAAGAAATGAGCGGGGCATGGTGGCACACATCCATAGTTCCAGCTACTTGGAGGCAGAGGTAGGTGGATTCTTTGAGCCTAGGAATGCTAATCCAGACTGGTAAATATAGTGAGAACCTACCCTCGAAAAGCCTTTTTTTTTAATAAAATAAATAAATTCAATACATATTTAGTCTTCATCTAGTTTCTGTGTACACAGCTTCCAAACCCTTGGAATCTCCAAATTAACGAGTGTATTTTTGTATGCTAATGAGATGACTAATGGTTTGGGACTCTTGGATAAACTCAGGATGAGCCAGGGGAGACCAACCTTGTTATTAGAGGGTTAGAACTTTCAGCACCATGCCCTGACCTCTGGAAAGGGAAGAGGAGTTGAAGGTTGAGTTGATCATCAATAACAATGCTTCAATAAATCATGTCCATATAATGAAGCCTTAATTAAAAATAAAATAAAATAAAATAAAATAAAGACAGGGTTTAGAGAGGTTCCAGGTTGCTGAGCATGTGGAGATACTAGCAGGGTGGTGTAACCAGAGGAAGCAAGGAAGCCCCACAACCCTTCCCCGATTCCTTTCCCTATGCATCTCTTCCATCTTACTATCCATCTGTAATCTTTATGATATCCTTTACGATGGGACAAATACTGCTAAGCATAGTTTCCCTGAGTTCTGTGAGCCCTCCTAGCAAATTATCAAATCTGAGGAGGAGCAGAGGAGCTTGTGGGGACCCTAATTTGTAGCTGGTTGGCCAAAAGCAGAGGTCCCAACCTGGAACTTGCTATTGGTGTCTGAAGAGGAAGGCAGTCTTGCGGGACTGAGTTCTCAACCTATGGGACCTCATGCTATCCCTGGGTAAATATTATCAGAATTTAAATAAATTTTAGGATAACTGGCTGGTGTCTGCAGAATTATTTGGTATGGGGAAAAAGAAAACATACATCTGGTCACAGAAGCATCGATAATATAGTAGGGAAATAAACAGTTATAATAGGAAAATTGTATCAGTAGTATATATAGTTTTCCTACTATACACTAATGGTATGTTTTCATTAATTTTTGAATTTTTATAGCAACCTTGCATTGCTATAACAATCTTGCACTAGTCAGATATATAATCCTTTTTATATTCAATGCAGTAGGTTTGCTACTATTTTGTTGTGGATTTTGTGTTAACATTTATTGGAAATGGCCTGTAGATTTGTTGTGATATCATTGTCTGGATATCAACACAATAGTGGCCTTGTGGAATTAATTGGGAAAGGATTCCTATGTTTTGGAAAGAAACAAGATTTTTTTTTCTGTTTTTTGAAAGAGTTTGTGAAGAATTGGTATCCATTCTTCTTTAGTAGAATTTACCAGTGAACCCGCATGGACCGATACCTCTTTCTGCTATATTGACTCTTTTATCATTAGAAAATATCTTTATCTCTAGTAACTCTATTTGTCTTAAAGTCTATTTTGTTGATATTAATATATTCCTTCTCTTTTATGGGTGTTGTTTGAATCATACATATTTTTAATTTTTTTTTCTTTCAGCTATACTTTTTAAACAAAATTGTGTCTTCTGTAGAGAGCACGTAGTTGGATCTTGTTCTTTGTCCAACTTGACAGTCTCTGCCTTTTGATTAGATTGCTTAATTCAGTCAGGCACAGTGGCTCATGCCTGTAATCCCAGCACCTTGGGAGGCTGAGGCAGGAGGATCACTTGAGGCCAGGAGTTCAAGACTAGCCTAGGAAAAATAGCAAGACTCCATCTCTACAAAAAAAAAAAAAAAAAAAAAAGAACTTTAAAAAGAAAACAAAGATTGTTAATTCATTCACATTTAATGTTGTTATTGATAACATTGTTACATGTTATCACTAATAACCATGTTGTTATTGATATAGTTGGATTTATACCTGACATCTTGCTTTTTGTTTTCTACACATTTCCTATCTTTTTCCCTTTACTTCTGTTTTATTAACTTCTTTCATAGTAAGCAAATAGCTTATATTTTGATTTATTTAATTTTTTTAATTTTTTTAGTGATTTTCTTGGTGATTAATTTAGGGTTTACAATATACATCTTAACTTGTTAGAATCTACTTAAGATTTATACTGATACAGTTCAAGGAAATATAAAAACATTACTCCATTCCAAGTCCTGCCTTGTTTGTGCTATTATTGATACCTATGTTTTGTCAATAAATGTTGTAAACCAAACAATACTTTGTTGTCATTATTACTTTTTATAATCTTATATCTTTTAAAAAGGCTGAGGAAAGAAATGAAACTAAATATGTATTTGTAGAGTTTGCTGTATTAATCTCATTTACAGTTTTTGGTTCTCTGCATCTCTTCCCATAAATTTGAATTACCATCTGGTATGACTTGCTTATTCACAGCTGTATCCCCACCCACTTTCTTTATATGATCATTGTCAAAAATTGTATTTTTGTACTCTATAGGCCCAACAAGATAAAGAAACATGCAATTACAATGTATTCAGTAATAACCTACATTTTCTTTTTATTTTTGTCTTTCAGTATTTTAAGGATAGTATGTCTGAGTATAGATCACTTTGTATATGTCTGCTTGGGGTTTGTTGAACTTTTTGGATTACAGATTGATGCTTTTACGAAAGTTGGACTTTTAAAATTATTTATTTTGTTCCTTTTCATCTCTCTTTGCCTGTAGTACTCCTGTTGCTCACATTTTTGTGTGCTTAATGGTACTCCACATTTCTCTGAGGATTTGTTGATTCTTCATTCTTTTTTGACCTATTTTTCAGATTGTAGAATCTCGATTTATCTGTTTTCTAGCTTGCTCATACTGTCTTCTGCAAGTTGAAATCGACTGTTGAATGCCTCTAATAAATTTTTATTTCAATTATTATACTTTTCAACTCCAGAGTTTTCATTTGTTTCTTTTTTATAATTTGTTTATTTTGTCTTCTGTATTTGATGAGAAATTGTCATTGCATCTTTCTTTAATTCCTTATGTTTTCCTTTAGTTTTCTGAACATATTTATAATAGCTGCTTTGACATCTTTGTCTGCTAAATCCACCATCTGTGCCTCTTCTAAGGCAGTTCCTGTTACCTACTTTTTTATTTCTTTTGTATGGCTCATATGTTTCTGTTTGCATGTCTTATAATTTGTTTAAAAACTGGAAATTTTAGATAATATAGCAACTATAGTTACCAATTCCTCAGGGATTGTTTGGTCATTTATTTGTTTAGTGGTGATTGAAATAATTCTGTAAAGAGTCTACTTCCCCTACATTGTGCAGCCACTGATGTCGTTAGTCAGTTTTTCTCTTTTTTTGACTGGCTACCTACAGGTAACCTCTCGATTGACATAAGCTGCTTATTAGTCAAAAGTTATGCTTAAGCCTACTTACTTGGTTAGATTTTTACTCTTTACCATTTGATGTGTATGTGGCCTAATGGCTTCTATCATAGTTCAAGGAGTTTATATTTTTGGCCCCTTTTCTCTGTTAAGGCCTTCAACTGATTCAATGAAGTCCACCCACATCATGAAGATTAATCTGCTTTACTCACTGATGTAAATGTAAATCTCATCAAAAAATGCATTCACAGCAATGTTTACATCAGTATTTGATAAATATCTGGGGACTGTGGCCTAGCCAAGTTGGCACATAAAATTATCACAGACATGGCACTTAGTTCTCTTACATTACCAGGGATGAGTATGATTGTAGTTTTAAACCTGACTTCCTAGGAGTTGACCCTAAGTAAAAGTAGCTTCTTATTCATCAATGTTTGGTCAAAGGTTGTATTTAAGTGGCAGTGAAGCTTCTGCCCTGTGTTGATGGGTATGTGCTCCTTGGGAAATATTTTTAAGTCTACCCTACATTCTGCTCTGAGTGTTCCCAAGTGGGTGCTGCCTTGCCATGCACACAGACTTTCTGATCTCAAGTTAATGGAGATCTTAAAAAGGCTCTTCTTGGCTGTTTCTTTCCTTGTTTTGTTTTTAAAATAATCTTCTACTCTGCCATTTTTCCTGTATCATGAAACTGTCACTTTCCTCTTAACTATTCTCCATCAAGGTTGGGCATAGGCTCTCCACTTTCTGTTCCACACAAAGTCTTCTCAGGCACAGCTGTGGAGTAATTTGTCTTGATGGCCTGCCTTTATCCTGGGAAGAATCCCTGTGCCACTGCCCCAGAGCTTGGGGCAGAACTGCTTTTCCCAGAGTGAGACAATTCATCACTATGAGTGGGCTTGTAGAGAAGCAGAAAAATTCTGATCTCCTTGGCTTGTCCCTCCTAGTATGGAGCTCTTTTGCTACAAATGAGCTCTACCTGCTGCCTGGACTGGAGGTTCTGCCCCATAAGTGGGAGGTTTTGCTACACAAAGGTGGGGTAATGGAGGGTGAAGGCAGAAATGCAAGCAGCCTGCCCCTCCCTGGATGAAACTGTGGCACCAGACTAAGTGCTGGTGAGAAAGAGTCCCATTGTTTCAGCCACACATACATGCAGTAAAACTGCTGGAATTTGGTAAAACACGTGCCCAGGTAAAACTGCTGGAACTTGGAGCTGAGGGACAGAGAGAGGAAAGATTGCAGTGCATGATTCTGATGCCACAAACTCTGTGTTCTTAAGAAGATTTGTAGATTTTCTTAAATGAATGTATCTAATACAATTGCCAGAGACTTTAAATTATAGTGCTTTATAATATTCACCTAATGGCTGTTTTAATGGGGAAATCATCTATCAAGGACCTTACTCACCATTTCTGAAGTCCCTCTATTCCAGGCGTCCCCAAACTTTTTACACAGGGGGCCAGTTTCACTGTCCCTCAGACCATTGGAGGGCCGCCACATACTGTGCTCCTCTCACTGACCACCAATGAAAGAGGTGCCCCTTCTTGAAGTGTGGTGGGGGGCTGGATAAATGGCCTCAGGGGGCTGCATGCGGCCCATGGGCCATAGTTTGGGGACGCCTGCTCTATTCTTTTATGGAGCCAAGCTTTTTTTTGCCTTGAGTCCTTTCCCATGTTATTTCCTCTGCCTGGAACCCACATCACCTGACCATTCCAATCTGAACTCTTGCCCATTCTTCAGGTATTTGATTGAAAGTAAATTCCTTAGGAACACCCTTCCTAATACAATGTCCAATAAACCCCAATCTGGATGAAATCATCTTGTTATAACAACATCCTAAGTTTTCATGACATCTGATACTTTCTTTCATAGTACATATTGCATTGTAGTTGTTACAGGTTATTAAAGAGAATTTTTTCTATTTCTGGTATTTGTAGCTAAAGCTCCAGTGCCAAGAACAATAGGCACCAAGTACACCCACATTCTTCAAAGACAGCTCATGGGATTTGCCAGCTGCAGAATCAGTCCTACTGTAATGACCTGGATTCATGCCCATGTAATTAGTAATTTCTAAGAGCAGTTATTGGAAGTTATGGGGAGTTTTGAGAGAGTTATCCTCTTCCCCAAAGCCAAGACATATGCATATTATTCATGGGTGGAGTAGACACTGCAAAAGGTAGCCAGGTTTGAGGAATTTGGCTGAATCCGGCAAAGAGAGTGGCCTTAGAGGGGAGGGGACCTTTGCAGCAGGCAATTAACAAACCACTGGAGGTAGAAGTAGGAGCTAAAATGGAGCTGCCAATCATAGCACTAGTCAATTAAAAAAACTTTTGACCCTTTTCTGTAATTCTCCTTTTTTACATTCCCCAAACCCACACTCTACTGATGGGGCCCAAAGTGACAGTGAGTCAAGACGAAAGAAATAAAAAAGACCATACCTCCCTTCCCAGTGCCATGTCCCTCTCATCAAAAATCAGGCCAGAACTGAGAGAGGGAAAAAATGTGGATCAGACAACAGAATGAATTTCTCAATTGGCCTGGATTAGAGAATTTTATGCCTGATAGTAACTGGAAAGTTATTGAAGCTCCCTTAAAGATGACTAAGGAGTGAGAAGTGAGAAGAATCACCAAATATACAGAAAGGCACTGACTAAAGAAAAACAAAGCTATTTCATGCTTGCATCCCACCATATCCATGCAGCAGCTTATTAGCTGATGTGAGAATTCTGTAGTTTTATAAAATTCTTGGTGTGTTTATTTGCTTAATATTTATGTCTTCCAGTAGACCATAAGTTCCATGGAGGTAGAGGTTACATCTCTAGCACCAGTCCAGCGCTGACACATAGTAGACCTCTAATTAATACTTATTGAATAAATAAATGAATATATACAGAAGTTAATGCATTTGATTTTTTTATTTAAAATTTTTCAATTGTTCAGAATAGTCAAATATGTGCTTTGTGGTGTCCACATATAAAAGATATAAATATCAGACTAGACAATTAAAACATGAGAATCTGCGGGACAAAAAGAAACTTGGAGAAATAAAAGAATAAAGAGTCTCTGCTGAGGGGATTTCTTTCCTTTGGAAATGTTATTTTAAGTACAAATTTGATATTCCTTGGACAGAGAAGATTGTGGAGAAACAGTAAAGAATCAGTCTGCTGGAAAAACAGCCTCCACTAAAGTAGCTGTCGCTCGTTCCAGAGAAAAGTCATATGGGTGGGAGGTAGAAGGAGTTCTTTATCCTGTATTTTTCTCTTCTCCCTATAATGTCTCTTAAGGTAATATTTCATCCAGAGTGATCGAAGTCCCTGAAATTTCAAGAACAGGCAGGTCTTCTTTTACAAGCAACAGTAAAAAATTTTTGAGCAGCTAAGCATGTTACCAGGGAATTAATAATAAATCTGTACAGATTGATATTACCCTGAGATAAAAGAAAAGAGAAAATATTTAAAAAGTGATGCTTCTGGCAAATGGAAAACTAATGGAGTGTGTATCTCTCAGTGGAAGGGAAGAGCGCAGCATTTGCTTTTATTCCCAAGACTAAAGCCTGCCATGCCAGGTAATGAGCAGATCTCTTGTCACATATGCTATGCTCTCAATACCACTGACAAAAACTAAACAGCATGGTGCCAAGACCCAGTAGGCTTCGACTGGAATGCCAGTTCTACCACTAATTAGCTGTGTGACCTCAGACAAGTAACTGCATGTCCCTGAGCCTCAGTTTTTGCAATGGGAAACAAAGATAACACCTGCTTCATAATGTTTTCAGAATTAAACAGGAGCACGTGCACATTGGTTAGTATCTAGTAAGGACTCAGTAAGCTTCTGATTCTTTACCGTAATATGTTACATTTTTCTAGGTCATTTAATCTTTATAGGAAAAAAAAAGTTTTACTCCACATAAACTATCAACTCGTTACCTACTAGCTTACATGCTACTCTGTTTTAATAACATGTCAAGGTCCATAACCTCAGGAAATTGTTCTTATCCAGTTTTATAGACATCAGTTTCTTGAAAATGTTAACCATACTTCTTTGGAATTTTATCTCCTTCCACCAGCCCTTCCATCCCCATCCTATGAGTCAACAGTAGATTATAAGAGCAGGGAAGCCAAGGTCTATATATTTTTTTAATTGTTGTATGTCAGCATATATCATAGAATCTAGCACTTTGCAAGTAATCAGTATGTATCTATTACATGAATGGAGGAATGTAACATATATTCATCAAAAGAAGCTAACTACTATATCAAACAAACTCAATATCTCAGTGTCTTAAATCAAAGAACACATATTTTTTATTTAGCCACAGTTGAATGTGAGTCAGCAGGTGGTTGTATTTTGCACAATCATTCAGACACTGGGATCTTTTCATTTAATGATTCCACTTCCTCCACAGCCTCAAGACCTCCACTAAATCTTCTGCATCCAACCAGCAATTAAAAGAAGAGCAAAGCTGGATGCCGTGGCTCATGCCTGTAATCCTAGCACTTTTAGAATCCGAGGCAAGGTGATCACCTGAGGTTAGGAGTTCAAGACCAGCCTGGCCAATATGATGAAACCCTGTCTCTACTAAAAATACAAAAAAATAGCCGTATATGGTGGCAGGCACCTGTGATCACAGCTACTCAGGGGGCTAAGGTAGGAGAGTCACCTGAACCCAGGAAGCAGAGGTTGCAGTGAGCCGAGATCGCACCACTGCCTTCTGGCCTGGGTGACAGAGCAATACTCTATTTTAAAAAATAAAAAATAAAAAAAAAAAAAAAAAAAAAAAAAAAAAAAAAAACAGAAGAAGAAGAAGAAGAAGAGCAAGCCAATGAGAAGGACTTACAGTGAGATTTTAGGAGCCAGGCCTGCAAATGACATCCATCACTTCCCCTCCCATTTCATCAGCCAGAACTTGAGCCTATAAACCCAACAGACTTTAGAGGAATCTGAAAAATGTAATATACTCCCCCCCGCCCCCCACCAAAAAAGAATTGGTTTGATGGGATACTAGCCAGATTATCTGACTTAATAGGTCAGTCATGTCTGCTGAGTGACTAAGTGATGAGCATTAGGAATTAGACAGACAGTTGTATCCAGCAATAATAGCCAAGGTTTAGGAACAGGAATCTAGGAGTCAGGAAAACATGAAAAGAAAGGGAAGGAACAGGTAAAAGGATATTAGGATCCAAAATAAGAGACCAAATCCAGGGACTGAAAACAAAGGCAAAAGTTCTACAACTCCAGAGACAGTGGCTAAAATCATAGATCAATATTATTAAATATTTGCACCAAACCAATAGCAACAATGATAGCCGTTCAGGCTGTGCCTGTTTTGAGTCCAAACTATTCTGGAAACTGAAATAGGGCAGGCTTCATGTGAGCTGAATGTGGTGTCTCAGTATGCGGAAGTAGAAATTCAGAGGCAGAGACGGTCAATAATATAAACAACCAAAACCATAAAATAGCTTACATAAAAGCCATTTTATGCATTCTCTTGGCTGTAACTCACTGAATATGATTGGAAAAAATATGGCTCTCCCATAACCTCAGGCCTCTGCATTCCTTGTTCCCTACTGGCATACTTTCAGACCAAGGGGCAGATTCTAGAAATGTCATGAGTTGCTGGAAGGAACAGGCCTCATCCTGGAAGACAGGCACAAGATTCCCTGCAATATAAAGGAGGCAGGACCTGCATCTGCAGCCCTCACCTTGGTGACTGGAGCCTTTGCCTGAACAAGAACAAGGTGCAGCACTACCCATGCAATTACCCAGCAGCACTGTCCTTGACAGGCCAATGATGAGACCATTCTCCCTTCTCACTTGCAGTTTTCCCTTTTCAGCACATTTTCCCCCTGCCAGGCATTGTAATTAGTGCTTCTTTGTGAGCTTAATTGTACATTTGTTTTGATTAATTAGCCTCAGAGCTGACTTGGCAGTTATTGAGATATTGGAAAGGGTTCTGGATTTATTTAGTGTTCACACCCCTGCATCCTCTGGGACTACTCTTTCCGTCAGCAGCAAAACTTCAAGTGCAAAATTGTCTGTATTAGAAAACGTTTTGTGTGTCCAATTAACTATTTGTCACATTGAGGTAAGTACAAAGATAAAATCTCATCATCTTGTATAAGGTGATGGATATATATCTTTTTATAGTGCCATGGACCAGGAAACTTAAGAATCAATTTCTATACTCTGAAACAATGACAAAATTGTCTAATATATTAATTTGTGCTGTGACACATTATTCATGATGTAAGCTTCCAAATGGCTTCTCAAAATCTTAACTTCCTCACACCCCTACCCGCTGCCCCTGAAAGTCTTCTTAAATCTCTACCTCCAGGATTCAATGCAAAAACAAGCTGGTAATATTTAGGCCAGCCAAGCATCACAGTAAGGTTTATGAAGAATCCAGTCAAGAGATTGAAGATCTAGATTTGGATCTTATCCTTGTCACTAAGTAGCTGATTAGGACTCTCAGACATCCAACTACAAGGAGCTTAAGTAAAATATGGAATGTATTAGCTCCCATAACTAAAAGGTCCAGGAACTGGTCTTCAGACACAGCTAAATCAAGGAAATCAAACCTTGTTGTCAAGTCTCTGTGTTTGTCTTTTCTGTGCTTGGACTTTCTTTACTTTTTATATTGGCTTTTCTCTTCAGACAATTTGTTCAAGACAAGTAGGGCAGATAGCCAATGCCAGCACTAGATATACATGGGTCTCGCAACTTTCTTTCTCATTAAAAGAAACTGCCTCTCTCCTCTAAATGTCCATAAATGATGTTAATCAAGTGATCCATGTAGATTGCAACTTATATCCCTTACTGTGGTAAGAAACAAGGAGAAGAATAGATCAAAACCCAGTGACCGACTCATCATAACATTTTGGAAACGTGAACCAAAAAATGAAAGATCAGGTGTTAGTACAAGATGCAAAGGAAAGAAATGACAAACAAACAAGAACATCTAAACTTTGCTACTTAATTATTTAAACCAATCACTTATTCCATCTGAGAAATAAGCGTTATCACTACTGACTTTACATAGAAGTACAAAGACAAAGAACAAAAAGTGCTTCCAAAAAAGGCCTTTGGAAAGAAATTTGTTAGATACTTTACAAAATAAATTATATTGCATGTACATTGCTAGTGAAAGTATAAATTTGCATCAAGACTTTGGAAAACAATTTGGCATTGTCTTGTAAAACTACATATTATAAACTCCAAAGCCTGGGAATTTCTTTCCCAAGTGGCTGAGACAGGGATCATCATCAAACATTTTATCTGCTCCCCTACAGTTCTTATTTTACTTGAGTTAGGTTTGTCCACGGGGCTACTTCAGGTAAAGGAAATGTGGATAGTAGTTGTAGTAGTGTTTTCCAGAGAAACAGCCAATAGGACATATGTGTGTGTGTGTGTGTGTGTGTGTGTGTATGTATGTATGTATACACACACACACACACACACACACACACACACACATATATATATATATATATATATATATATATATATATCTTTCTAACTATATTGAACCACATGATTATGCAGGCTAAATCCTACAATCTGCCCTCTGCAAGCTGGAGATCCAGGAAAGTCAGCAGTACAATTCAAAGACAGCTGGAAAGCTGCTGGTATAGATTTTAGTCCAGATCTGAAGGCCTGAGAACTGGGAGCACTGAGGGCAGGAGAAGATCAATGTCCCAGCTGTAGCAGTCAGGCAGAGTTAATTCAATCTTCCTCCATCTTTTGTTCTACTCAAGCCTTCAACAGATTGGAGGATGTCCACACACTGAGGAGAGCCACCTGCTTAACTCAGTCTGCCAATGCACAGGCTAATCTCTTCTGAAGAAAACACTTCACAGACACATCCAGAAGGAACGTTTAATCAGATATCTGGGCATCACATCACCCAATAAAGTGAAGACCTGAAACTATCCATTACAAAAGTCATCTGTCACTCTCAGAAGAAGCATTGAAAAGCCCTCTGCAGTTCTATCACATCCATCTTCCCCTGCCAAGGAACCAAAGGAGGCCTCAACTTCCTGAAGACACAGCTACATGATAGTACAATCTTTGTCAGCCTTTGTCCCTGAAAGTCCCCCACCAAGAAACAAGGCTTTATTGTGTTAAGCCATATATGCATAGGAGTTATTTTTTTTATCACTGCATAATCATTTATATGTCTGATACAATCCTCAAAAGAACTTCTGCACATGTACAAAATGACCACAGTAACACTGTTAATAATGGTAAAAATGCTCAAGCAACCCAAATGCTCACTGACGAATACAATGAACAAAAAAAAATCATGTATAAATCATTGCATTTATACAATGAAATACTGTGCAGTGGTAAAATATATTACTATAAGCAACACTGTGTATGAATCTTAACATAATGTCAAGTAAAAAAAAAAGCCAGTCACAGGATACTACATACAATTTGATGCCCATTTCAAAGGTTTAATAACAAGCAAGGAAAACATAGTATTTAGGCATACAGGTAGCAAAAATGATGATTAATCCAATTTTACATAACCAAGGTCCAAATAAAGAGATACATATTAATAATAATAATGATAGAAATATTTGTGATGGGAGTTGTAAGTTCAGAAATACTGAAACACTTTAGGCAAAGAGAATAAAACTAGAACTGGTAAAAAGAACTTAAATTGTTAATATCGCAAACTCAAAAATATAGGTTCAGTTTATTTTACTCTGTCATTGGTATATAGCATCCTATCCAGCTTTCAACTTGCATCTTCAGTAAATGTGTATAAAAATCAAAGAATGGGGTTTGGTTTGGTTTGACTTTAGGAGGATGGAGATGACCTCTAAAGAATGCTCTTGGAAAAGACAATCTCAACAAGGAAACTAATTCCAGTAGGTTTCGGTTTTCAAACTTTCTATGAAGAAGGAGCAGTAATTAGCAAAACTGGGAATCATTGAACTCTGTTTTTGGCTAAAAAATCTCCTAAATTTGAGCCCTTGTTCCCTCATATTGATCCCTTTAACTCCTTACTTTAAGGCACTTTTATCTTCATATTCTCTCCAGTCTCTCACCTGCTGAAACACGTTTTCAACAACAAACCTGACCTCTTTCTCTGTAATCTATTCTTCTTTTCTCCACTTTCTAAAAACTATTTCAGGGCAGTCTCAACAACAAATATGGCTTTGATAGCCACTATAAGCTGATAACTCCCCAAATTTATACATTTCTCTCCTGAGCAACAGAATGGTGATAACTGCTCATTTGTCACCTCCACTTGGGTGTCTGATAGACACCTTTAGTACAAAACACACAACAGTCACTTCTTAACTTCTCCTCAAAATTTGTTTTTTCTCCTACTTCCCCTTCCCCTTTTTAAAATCTCATGCTTTATTTCAGAATCCCTTTTTGATTAATGCTAGCACTAGTTGCCCCGTTTCCAGAACCGTGAATCTGGAGTTCATCTTAGACAATTTCCTGTCTTTAGATGCCTGGAAGAATGTTTCCTATGGGATTCCAACAGCAGTGATCAAGGCAAAAATGAATGCCTAGAGAGGAAGACATAAAGATTGTTTTTGAAAGCATGTGAATTACTCCCAAGAATCCTGAGAAATAACTTAAGGGGATATTAAAGAGGGCAGGTCTTTGATATCAAGAACAACTAACTATGAACCACAGGAACTTAAGTTACTCAATTTTACCCATAAACTAATAAAACCTAGATATTTTCAAATTACATAGTTCAGATGTCTGTTTCTTCCACTACATTGTAAATCTCTGGAGATTATGAGCTGTATTTTATTAATCTTTGATTTCTCAGTGCCTACCATGGTACCCAACATATTGTAGAAACTTAATACTATTTAATATTTAAATAAATAAATTCATATAAAAGATAGCTTTTCCAGAGTTATTTACTTTTTTCTGATTGAGGAAATTTAGTGGCAGAGTGAGACTTGCTCTGAGTCTCTGATCAGGGAAGGAGTCGTTGCTCCATTAACCTGTATATCAGTTCATTCCCAGTGAGAGATGTGCTTTAAGCCAGGGTATCTAGATTGCTTGTCAGCCGAGTCATCTTGCTCTGTACTTAACATGTTTACTAGCTCCACCTAAGCAAGCAAACAGCAGAAGAAAAAAAGGGAGAGGCAAAAGATCAGAAACAAATAGGTTGCTATGATTTGGAAACACTTGCCTCAGGGATTCGGCAGCACTACTTGTAATAGTTTTGTCTTTGTTTTTTTGAAGCATCAACAAATAATATCATAAAAAGAAGGGCAATATTTTCACAGTATGCAAATTGATGCAATAAAAAAGATATTATTTCTACCAGCATAAATATTTACCAATCTGGTTAAACTTTATAGACGTCATGATAAAGAGATGCCTGGCTATGGTCAAAGGAGCACTCTACACTGTATATTTGTTGTAAGCTATCCACTGTAAACTGATTATTTTCTTTCTTGTACAACTTTAGTGTTGTTTCTTAGAGCATGTTTATTTATTTACCTTTTGGGATTCCACACTTTTGTCAGGTCACTTCCCTTATGTTTTAAGAACCAATGTCAGATGTTCATGATGGTGACATTTGTAAAGCTACCCAATGGAATATAATGAGGCCTGTAGTCAATAAACAAATAATGTTGACCTGAAAAGAATAGTAAAAAGACAACTTATACCCACAAGTAACTACTGACTATTAACTGTTCTGCAAAATATCATGAAAAGAACATTGTGTCCATGACAACCCAGCAGTTGAGCTCTGATGGTGTTTTGTTGGGGTTTGTTGTTGCTGTTGTTGTTTTGCTTTTTCCATCTTGGGAGGGGGGTGAGTGAACATTCACATGCTTACCAGAGTTAATAATAACTTCTAAATCTAGCATTTCTTGATAATACTACTAGCTTATAAAACAGCTTTCATCCAAGGACCTTTAAAAGGCCTAAAATCAAGCTAGTACTATCAGCATTTGAAAGATAAAAAAGCCCCAAAAGATTATGCAATTTGCCCAAGGTCAGTATGAAAAACTTGCTAAAGTGAAAATACAATTCAAGGTAACCAACTCCCAGTCTGTTGTTCTAATTATTAGATGATCTCTCCTGTGTCAAGCTTGAAGCTTTGCTTTAGATTCTCAAAACCTTCGATGGATCACTGAAGTACAGGAAATGTTCCCAAAGGGCAGCTATGGTTAACTGAACATCTTGCAACTTGCAGAAATCTGTTATTACTCTCGTTAATTAGTTTGAAGCATTTCTAACAAAACAAATTCTCAAAACACATGAAAATTAAGGATTTCCTCTTTGTTTTATAATCTCACAAATGAAGATGTTAGGAACAAATTATAATTGAAATGAATGTATCACATTTTTGTTTATAACTTAATAGAAAATAAAGCCTTAATTGTACAATGTTAGGGTAGCTATAAAAAGGCTGGATGTGCAAAGCCCTTCCACAAACACTCTCTTTGTAGTACAGACAGCATTCTTAATTTAGCATAAAAACAATAGGAGTTCATTGCCTAAAACAGCAAAGCACTGTAAAATACTAACCAATAATGTCTAAGACACTTTCTTTTTCATCTTTGTGCTGCCATAGTCACTATTCTTATAACCCAGACCACCTTTCTTATCTCATCTCTCATTCAACATGTTAACTATTCAACATGTTAACTACCAAAACACAATTCAGATATCGACCCTCTTCTAAATCCTTGCCTGCCTGCTCTTCCCATCCATATTCTGTCTCATCCCCTCAGGCTGGAACTTAGCCATACTCTGTACTCCCATAGCCTCCTTGACTTATTCATTAACCACCTTTCTTCCTGTGTTTAAATGAGCTCCTTTGTACATTAGACTGAGCTCAAAGACGGCTGGTAAAGTGTTTATTTTGTAAAGGTAGAAAAAGCTTATTCATAATTTTTTGTGATCTAGCTTGACACATTTAAGAGTTTAGGAAAATTATCCCAAACTGAAAAAAAAAATATTCCCCTACTTCAGCTCCAACATGTAAAAAACTAAGAAGTTGCCTGATACCGTTGGGCTTTCTGTCCCCACCCAAATCTCATCCTGAATTGCAATCCCCAGGTATTGAGAGAGAAACTTGATGAAAGGTGATTGCATCATGGGGGTGGTTTCCCTAGTGCCGTTCTCATGATAATTAGTGACTTCTCTTGAGATCTGATGGTTTTATAAGCATTTGATAGTCCTTCTGTCACCCTTCTCTCTCCCTCCTGCCACCATATGAGACATGCCTTGTTCCCCTTCACCTTCCACCATGACTGTAAGTTTCCTGAGGCCTCATCAGCCATGCAAAACTACGAGTCAATTAAACCCCTTTCTTTTATAAATTACCCAGTCTCTGGTACTATCTTTATAGCAGTGCAAAAACAGACTAAACAAGGATGTTCCAAGAATGTGAAGCCAATGACAGCTATAATAAACATTAAAAACAGATCAACTCCTACTCATACTAGTAGGAATATCCACACTAAAGACCTATTTACCTCAGTCCCTATTACTCAATACATGTTTGACTTTCAAAAGAAAAAAATTTACAAGCTGCCAAAATGCAGAAAAAAACACAATCTGAAAAGATAAAGCATGCATTAGAACCAGAATCAGATATGGCACAGATTTTCAAATGATCAGAGAATTTATAATAACTATAATTGGTATATTAAGGGCTCCAATGAAAAACAGTGGAAAATATGCAAAAACAACCGGGTATTGTAGGCAGATATTATGAAACTCTAAGAAAATATCAAAAGAAAATCTAAAAATCAAAAGCATTAATAAATGAAGAATGTCTTTGACTAGGTCACCAGTAGACTGAACAAAGCCAAAGAAAGATTCAATGAGCTTGAAGGTAGGTCAATAAAAAAATTCCCAAAGTGAAATGAAAAGAAAAAATAATTAACAGAAAAACATCCAAGAACTATAGGATAATTTCAAAAGATATAAATACACATAAATGGAATCATAGGAGAGGAAAAGAAGAATAGAGCAAATAAAGAAAAAAAAAGATTTAAAGTAATTATGGCTAATAATTTTTGAAAATTAGTGACAGACACTGTTTTGGTCCCTTTGTTTTGCTATAAAGGAATACCTGAGGTATGTGCAGAGATCACATGGTAAGAGAGAAAGTAAGAGAGGGACGGAAGATGACAGGCTTTTTTTAAACAACTAACTCTCATGGAAATGAACATAAGTGAGTGCTCACTCAACTGCCTCACTACAAGCCCAGGGAGGTCATTAATATATTCATAAGAGCTCCAACTCCACAACCCAAACACCTCCTCTTAGGCACTGGGATCAAATTTTAACATGAGGTTTTGAGTAGTCAAATATCCCACTTTCTACCCCTGGCCCCTCAAAATTCATGTTCTTCTCACATTGTAGAATATAATCATCTCTTTCCAATAGTCTCAAGTCTTAGCCACTTGTAGCATTAACTCAAAAGTCTCATTTGCACTTAAGGCAAGTTTTGTACAGCTGTGAGCCTGTAAAATTAAGAATAAATTATGTACTTCCAAAATAGAGTGGTGGAAAAGACATTGGATAAATACTTCCATTCCAAAATGGAGAAATTGGCCAAAAGAAGGGGTAACAAGTCACGTGCACATTCAAAACCCAGCAGGGCAGACATTAAAACTTAAAGCTCCAAAATAACATTTTGACTCTATGTCCAGTATCCATACTGGTAGGAGAGATGGGCTTCCCAGGGCTGCTCCATTTCTGTGACTTTATCGAATGTAGCCAACGTGGCTGCTTTCAAGAGTTGGACTCCAAGTCCAATACCTGTGGCTTTTTCAGGCTGAGATTGAATGCTGCTGGTGACTCTAATTCTGGGGCCTGGAAGGCAGTAGCCCTGTTTTCACAACTCTACTAGGCACTGCCTGGATGGGAGCTTTCTGTGGGGAATCCAACCTCACATTTCTTCTTGGAATTGCCTTAGCAGAATTTTTCCAGGAGGGATCAGCCCCTGTGGTAGGTTTTATTAGCTTTTATTGAAGAAAGGATGTTCTTTTTAATAGCTTTTTTGATATATAATTGATATATGATATATACTGCACATCTGAAGTATGTAAGTTTTGACATATATACGTACCTATGAAACCATTATCATAGCCAAGATCAAAAATATATCCATCACCTCCAAAAAGTTTTGTTGTACCGTTTTGTGATTCCTCCCTTCCAGCCCTCTTTGGCTAATCCCTCATCTGTCACTGTGGATTAGCTTGGATTTTCTGTAATTTCATGTAAATAAATCATATACTATATTTTTTTGCATCTCACTTCTTTCACTCAGCATAATTATTTTGAGGATTATTTATGTTGTAGCATGTATTCGTTGTTCATTCCTCTTTATTGCTGAGCATTAAAGAGGATTACTTTGTATTTATGTTCCACAATTTATTTATCTATTCACCTATTATTTGGCTATTTAAGTGGTTTCCAGTTTGGGGCTATTACAAATAAAACAGTTTATAAACATTCATACAAATGTCTTTTGGCACACATATGTTTTTATTTCTTTTGGATAAATACCTAGTAGTGATGTAGTTGGATTATGCAGTATGTATATGTTTATTTAAGAAACTGCCAAACTGTTTAATAAATTGGTTATACAATATGTTATTCTCACCAGCAATGAATAAAAGTTGAGTTTCTTCACATCCTCACCAATAGTAGGTATAGTCAGTGGTTTTTAATTTTCGCCCTACCAGTAAGTGTGTAGTGATATTTCATGGTTTTAATGCCCATTTTACTAATAACTCATAATGTTGGACATCTTCAGGTGCTTATTTGACATCTGTATATCTTTGGTGATGTATTTGTTCAAATCCTCTGCCTATTTTTTAATTGAGATGTTTGGTTTTTTATTATTGAGTTCAGAGACTTTGTTATATATTCCTGATTCAAGTTATTTATCAGATGTGTGATTTTCAAATATTTTCTCCCAGTGTGTAGTTTGTCTTTTCATCCTTGAAAGGCATTCTTAAGTTTGATAAAGTCCAATTCATTCATACGGTTGTTAATGGATTATGTTTTTTGGGTCGTGCCTAAAAAATGTTTGCCTAACCCAAGGTCACAAAAGTTTTCTTCTAAGATTTTTCCTAAGAGTTCAGTAGTTGCAGTTTCATAGTTTTGCATTTAGTTTTATGATAACTTGTGAGTTAATTTTTGTATACAATACAAGATACAGTTTTAAGTTCATTTGTTTTACATATGCCTATCCAGTCGTGCTGGCATCATTTATGGAAAAGGCTATCTTGTCCCTCTTTACACCTTTGTGAAAAATCAGAGGTGTGCCAAAAATGTCTCTGTTTATTTCTGGACATTCTATTATGTTCCACTGATTTACTTGTCTATTTTTGTACTGATACCACACTTTCTTGATTACTATATAACTTGTAAAAGTTCTAAAATCAGGTGATATTAGTCTTTCACCTTTTTTTAATTTTAAACTTATTTTAGTCATTCTAAATCCTTTATATTTCTATATAAATTTTAGAATCATATTATCAATTCCTATCCTCAAAAAACATATGCTGGATGTTATTGGAATTTCATTACATCTATAGATCAATCTGGGGAAAGTTTACATTTTATTATGTAATCTTTCAACCCATGAACATAGATTCACTTTTTAGGTCTTCTGCCTTTTTTTGAGACCAAATCTCACTGTTGTCCAGGCTAGATTGCAGTGGTCCAATTTCAGCTCACTGCAACCTCCATCTCCCAGATTCAAGCAATTCTCTTGCCTCAGTCTCCTGAGTAGCTGAGACTACAGGTATGTGTTACCATGCCCCACTAATTTTTGTATGTTAATAGAAGCAAGGTTTTACCATGTTAGCTGGGCTGGTCTTGAACGCCTGACCTCAAGTGATCCACCTGCCTTGGACTCCCAAAGTGCTGGGGTTACAAGCATGAGCCACCATACCCAGCCATTTTTAAGGTCTTCTTTAATTTATTTAATTTGCAAGTTTTCATGTACAGGTATTGGATATTTTGATAGATTTATTCGTAAGTATTTTATATTTCTGCTGGTATTGGAAATAGCATTGCTTACACTTAATTTCAACTTCCAACTGTTTGTTACCTGTATATAAAAACACAATTGATTTTTGTATATTAATATTTTATCTCACATCCTTGGCAATCTTAATAGCTTTACTAGCTTTATTTTTTTTTTTTTTTTTTTTGAGACGGAGTTTCGCTCGTTACCCAGGCTGGAGTGCAATGGCACGATCTCGGCTCACCGCAACCTCCGCCTCCTGGGTTCAGGCAATTCTCCTGCCTCAGCCTCCTGAGTAGCTGGGATTACAGGCACGTGCCACCATGCCCAGCTAAATTTTGTGTATTTTTAGTAGAGGCGGGGTTTCACCATGTTGACCAGGATGGTCTCGATCTCTTGACCTTGGGATCCACCCACCTCAGCCTCCCAAAGTGCTGGGATTACAGGCTTGAGCCACCACGCCCGGCCTAGCTTCATATTTTTAAAGGTTCCTCAAAATTTTTACATAGATGGTTATGTTGTCTCAAAATAGAGTTTTACTTCTCCTTTGTGACGCAAATTGCTTTTTTTTCTTACTTTCATTGCACTGGCTGGAACCTCTACTATAATGTTAAACAAAGTAGTCAGAGCAGAAATCTTGTCTTATTTCTGATTTAGAAAGAAAACTTTCACCTTACATTTGGTGTTAAGTGTAGGTACTTTGTAGACGCCCTTTATCTGATCAAGGTGATCCCATTTATTTATTTGTTTTTTATTGCATTTTAGGTTTTGGGGTACATGTGATGAACATGCAAGATTGTTGCATAGGTACACACATGGCAGTGTGCTTTGCTGCCTTCCGTCCCCTCACCTGTATCTGTCATTTCTCCCCATGCTATCTCTTCCCACCTCCCCACCCCCACCACTCCCCCATTTCCCCCGAACGGACCCCAGTGTGTAGTGCTCCCCTCCCTGTGTCCATGTGTTCTCATTGTTCAACACCCGCCTATGAGTAAGAATATGCGGTGTTTGATTTTCTGCTCTTGTGTCAGTTTGCTGAGAATGATGGTTTCCAGGTTCATCCATGTCCCTACAAAGGACATGAACTCATCGTTTTTGATGGCTGTGTAATATTCCATGGTGTATATGTACCACATTTTCCCTATCCAGTCTATCATCGTTGGGCATTTGGGTTGGTTCCAGGTCTTTGCTATTGTAAACAGTGCTGCAATGAACATTCGTGTGCACGTGTCCTTGTAGTAGAATGATTTATAATCCTTTGGATATATACCCAGTAATGGGATTGCTGGGTCAAATGGGATTTCTATTTTTAGGTCCTTGAGGAATCGCCACACTGTCTTCCACAATGGTTGAATTAATTTACATTCCCACCAACAGTGTAAAGGTGTTCCTATTTCTCCACATCCTCTCCAGCATCTGTTGTTTCCCGATTTTTTAATGATCGCCATTCTAACTGGTGTGAGATGCTATCTCAATGTGGTTTTGATTTGCATTTCTCTGATGACCAGTGATGATGAGCATTTTTTCATATGTTTGTTGGCCTCCTGTATGTTTTCTTTTGTAAAGTATCTGTTCATATCCTTCGCCCATTTTTGAATGGGCTTGTTTTTTTCTTGTAGATCTGCTTTAGTTCTTTGTAAATTCTGGATATGAGCCCCTTGTCAGATGGGGAGGCTGCAAAAATTTTTTCCCATTCTGTTGGTTGCCAATTCACTCTACTGTTTCTTTTGCCGTGCAGAAGCTGTGGAGTTTGATTAGGTCTCATTTGTCGATTTTGGCTTTTGTTGCCATTGCTTTTGGCGTTTTGGTCATGAAGTCCTTGCCTCCATCTATGTCCTGAATGGTTTTGCCTAGATTTTCTTCTAGGGTTTTTATGGTATTAGGTCTGATGTTTAAGTCTTTAATCCATCTGGAGTTAATTTTAGTGTAAGGTGTCAGGAAGGGGTCCTGTTTCTGCTTTCTGTACATGGCTAGCCAGTTTTCCCAACACCATTTATTAAACAGGGAGTCCTTTCCCCATTGCTTGTTTTTGTCAGGTTTGTCGAAGATCAGATGGTTGTGGGTATGTTGTATTTCCTCTGAGGCCTCTGTTCTGTTCCATTGGTCTATATCTCTGTTTTGGTACCAGTACCATGCTGTTTTGATTACTGTAGACTTCTAGTATAGTTTGAAGTCCGGTAGTGTGATGCCTCCTGCTTTGTTCTTTTTGCTTAGAATTGACTTGGCTATGCGGGCTCTCTTTTGGTTCCATATGAAGTTTAAGGTGTTTTTTTCCAGTTCTGTGAAGAAGGTCATTGGTAGCTTGATGGGAATAGCGTTGAATCTGTAAATTACTTTGGGCAGTATGGCCATTTTCACGATGTTGATTCTTCCTAACCATGAACATGGAATGTTTCTCCATCTGTTTGTATCCTCTCTTATTTCGTTGAGCAATGGCTTGTAGTTTTCCTTGAAGAGGTCCTTTACGTTCCTTGTTAGTTGTATTCCTAGGTACTTCATTCTCTTTGTAGCAATTGTGAATGGCAGTTCGTTCTTGACTTGGCTCTCTTGAAATCTATTACTGGTGTATAGGAATGCTTGTGATTTTTGCACGTTGATTTTGTATCCTGAGACTTTGCTGAAGTTGTTTATCAGTTTCAGGAGATTTTGGGCTGAGATGATGGGGTCTTCCAGATATACAATCATGTCATCTGCAAATAGAGACAGTTTCATTTCCTCCTTTCCAATTTGGATACCCTTTATTTCTTTTTCTTGCCTGATTGCTCTGGCTAGAACTTCCAGTACTATATTGAATAGGAGTGGTGAGAGAGGGCATCCTTGTCTAGTGCCAGATTTCAAAGGGAATGCTTCCAGTTTTTGCCCATTCAGTATGATATTGGCTGTTGGTTTGTCGTAAATAGCTTTTATTGTTTTGAGATACGTTCCGTCAATACCTAGTTTATTGAGGGTTTTTAGCATAAAGGGTTGTTGAATTTTGTCGAAAGCCTTCTCTGCATCAATTGAGATAATCATGTGGTTTTTGTCTTTGGTTCTGTTTATGTGGTGAATTACGTTTATGGACTTGCGTATGTTGAACCAGTCTTGCATCCCTGGGATGAATCCTACTTTATCATGGTGGATGAGCTTTTTGATATGCTGTTGCAATCGGTTTGCCAGTATTTTATTGAAGATTTTTGCATTTATGTTCATCATGGATATTGGCCTGAAATTTTCTTTTCTTGTTGAGTCTCTGCCGGGTTTTGGTATCAGGATGATATTTGTCTCGTAAAATGATTTGGGAAGGATTCCCTCTTTTTGGATTGTCTGGAATAGTTTCAGAAGGAATGGTATCAGCTCCTCTTTGTATGTCTGGTAGAATTCAGCTGTGAACCCATCTGGACCTGGGCTTTTTTTGGGTGGTAGGCTCTTTATTGCTGCCTCAACTTCAGACCATGCTATTGGTTGATTCAGGGTTTCGGCTTCTTCCAGGTTTAGGCTTGGGAGGATGCAGGTGTCCAGGAATTTATCCGTTTCTTCCAGGTTTACTAGTTTATGTGCATAGAGTTGTTTGTAATAATCTCTGATGATGGTTTGGATTTCTGTGGAATCTGTGGTGATATCCCCTTTATCGTTTTTTATTGCATCAATTTGGTTATTCTCTCTTTTCGTTTTTATTAATCTGGCTAGTGGTCTGTCTATTTGGTTGATCTTTTCAAAAAACCAGCTCCCGGATTTATTGATTTTTTTGAAGAGTTTTTTGTGTCTCTATTTCCTTCAGTTCTGCTCTGATCTTAGTTATTTCCTGTCTTCTGCTAGGTTTTGAGTTTTTTTGATCTTGCTCCTCTAGCTCTTTCAATTTTGATGATAGGGTGTCAATTTTAGATCTCTCCTTTCTTCTCATGTGGGCACTCACTGCTATATATTTTCCTCTAGAGACTGCTTTAAATGTGTCCCAGAGATTCTGGTATGTTGTGTCTTCGTTCTCATTGGTTTCGAAGAACATCTTTATTTCTGCCTTCATTTCATTGTTTATCCAGTCAACATTCAAGAGCAAGTTGTTCAGTTTCCATGAAGCTGTGCGGTTCTGAGTTAGTTTCTGCATTCTGAGTTCTAACTCGATTGCACTGTGGTCCGAGAGACTGTTTGTTATGATTTCTGTTCTTTTGCATTTGCTGAGGAGTGATTTATTGCCAATTATGTGGTCAATTTTAGAGTAGGTGTGATGTGGTGCTGAGAAGAATGTATATTCTGTGGATTTGGGGTGGAGAGTTCTGTAAATGTCTATTAGGTTTGCTTGTTCCAGGTCTGTATTCAGGTCCTGGATATCCTTGTTGATTTTCTGTCTGGTTGATCTAATATTGACAATGGGGTGTTAAAGTCTCCCACTATTATTGTGTGGGTGTCTAAGTCTCTTTGTAAGTCATTAAGAACTTGCCTTATGTATCTGGGTGCTCCTGTATTGGGTGCGTACATATTTAGGATCGTTAGCTCTTCTTGTTGCAGTGATCCTTTTACCATTATGTAATGTCCTTCTTTGTCTCTTTTGATCTTTGTTGCTTTAAAGTCTAGTTTATCAGAGATGAGAATTGCAACTCCTGCCTTTTTTTTGCTCTCCATTTGCTTGGTAAATCTTCCTCCATCCCTTTATTTTGAGCCTTTGTGTATCCTTGCATGTAAGATGGGTTTCCTGGATACAGCACACTGATGGGTTTTGGCTTTTTATCCAATTTGCCAGTCTGCGTCTTTTGATTGGGGCATTTAGTCCATTGACATTTAGGGATAGTATTGTTATGTGTGAATTTGATACTGTCATTTTGATGCTACCTGGCTGTTTAGTTGGTTAATTGATGCAGATTCTTGATTGTGTTGATGCTCTTTTACCATTTGGTGTGTTTTTGGAGTGGCTGGTACTGGTTGTTCCTTTATATGTGTAGAGCTTCTTTCAGGAGTTCTTGTAGAGCAGGTTTGGTGGTGATGACATCTCTGAGTGCTTGCTTGTTCACAAAGGATTTTATTTTTCCTTCACTTATGAAGCTTAGTTTGGCTGGATAAGAGATTCTGGGTTGAAAGTTCTTTTCTTTAAGGATGTTTAATATTGGTCCCCAATCTCTTCTGGCTTGTAGGGTTTCTGCTGAGAGATCTGCTGTGAGTCTAATGGGCTTCCCTTTGTGGGTAACGCGACCTTTCTCTCTGGCTGCCCTTAGCATTTTCTCTTTCATTTCATCCCTGGTGAATCTGACAATTATGTGCCTTGGGGTTGCTCTTCTTGAGGAATATCTTTGTGGTGTTCTCTGTATTTCCTGTATTTGAATATTGGTCTGCCTTGCTAGGTTGGGGAAGTTTTCCTGGATAACATCCTGAAGAGTATTTTCCAGCTTGGATTCATTCTCTTCATCACATTCAGGTACACCTATCAAGACGTAGATTAGGTCTTTTCACATAGTCCCACATTTCTTGAAGATTTTGTTCATTCCTTTTTGCGCTTTTTTCTCTGTTCTTGCCTTCTCTTTTTATTTCATTGAGTTGATCTTTGACCTCTGATATCCTTTCTTCTGCCTGGTCAATTCGGCTGTTGAAGCTTGTGCATGCTTCACGAAGTTCTCGTGTTGCGTTTTTCAGCTCCATCAATTCACTTATACTCCTCTCTATGCTGTCCATTCTCGTCAGCAGTTCGTCCAATCTTTTTTCAACGTTCCTATTTTCTTTGCGTTCGGTTAGAACATGTTCTTTTAGCTCACTGTAGTTTCTTACTACCCACCTTCTGAAGTCTGATTCTGTCATTTCATCACCCTCCTTCTCCATCCAGTCTGGTTCCCTTGCTGGTGAGGAGTTGTGATCCCTTTTAGGAGGAGAGGTGTTCTGGTTTCGGGAGTTTTCATCCTTTTTGCACTGGGTTCTTCCCATTTTTGTGGGTTTATCCACCTGTTGTCTGTCTCTGTCCCAGGGAGTTGGAGCTTTATGAGTTTCCCTTGCACTACTGCCTTTTTTGATTTTTCTTTCAGGTGTGCCCCGCCCAGCTAGCAGCATGCCTAGCCACTGCCTGCCTGCAGGGGCTTTGCTGAGCTGCTGTGGGCTCCACCCAGCTGCCCTGAGCTCTTCCCTGTAGTCCTTTTTATATGGGCGTAGTTAGAACTGTCTCGGCAATGGTGGCCCCGCCTCTGTTATGGGGGACTCTCTCTGTTGTGGCAGGTTGCCTCGGCAACGGCGGGTTGCCTCGGCAACGGCAGCCTGCCTCCACAGCGGTGGAGAGTCTCAGTAATGGCAGAAGCCCCTCCCCCACGCAGCCCAACTGTCCGGGTTCAGCTGTGCTTGGTTTGAAGGGCTCAACCCAGAGGGTTTCCAATTACTGTTTTTGTTTTCATTGTTGTTGGGGGTGGAGGGGTGGGACCAACCGAGCCTGATCACCTGGCTCCCTGACTCAGAGTCTTTTAAGTTGAAGGACCCCGTGTTTTGGTCGCTTGTTGAAAAGGCGCAGGGATCTCCCGTGCTGCGACTCATGGAGTCGGCTCGAACTGCGGCGCCGGCTCCTGGCGGATTTTTTGCCTAGGAATCTCCTGGCCTGACTCGCTATTTCAGATGAATGGGCAACTCTGCCGTCTCAGGGCTCTGCTCGCCAGCTAAGAGGGCTCCCAGACCAGTGGCTTTTGTACGGAGAACCGCAGCAACAGGGAGTGGTCACAGCAGCCACGAGGGCAGAATCAGCCCCGCGGGGGCCAAAACAGCCGCACCGGCTGGGACTGCGATGCTGGCGACCCCTCTGCCTGGGTATCTCCTGGTCCCTGGGCAATAAGAGTTCATCTGGAAATGCGGCGTCCACTCACCCTCTGCACTTTCACTGGGAGCTGAAGTCCTGAGCTGTTCTTAGGTGGCCATCTTCCCAGCATTCGATCCCATTTATTTTTAATTTGCTGAGTGTTTTAACTCAGAATAGATGTTGAATTTTGTCAAATAATTTTTCTGTGTCTACTGAGATGAATTTACTTTCCAAGTTCATTAATATGATAATTTAATTGACTGATTTTAGAATGTTAAACAAATTTTGCATTCCTGGGATAAGCTGGTCTGATCATGATGTTTATACCTGTGATGTTTTTAGATTTAATTCATTTTTATTTAGAATTTTTGTACCTATGTTAAGTGATATTACCTTTAGCTTTTGTTCAAGTAGTGTCCTAATCTTGTTTGGGTATTTAGTTATGATGAACTCATAGAAAGAGTTGAGAAATATTATCTTCTTTTCCATGTTCTGCATGAGTGTGTGTATAATTAGTATTCTTTCTTAAATGTTTTGTAGAATTTACCCATAGAAAACAGAAAAAAAAAAATACCCCACCTGGTAACCCCACTAGTAGCTAGACCCAGAAGAGCAATAACTATCAGTTCTCAGGAAACCCCACTCCTAAGGGAAAGGGGAGAGCACCACATCAAGGGATCAGTCCAAGGAACAAAAGAATCTTGGGCCAGCACGGTGGCTCACACCTGTAATCCCAGCACTTTGGGAGGCCAAGGCGGGCAGATCACAAGGTCAGGAGATCAAGACCATCCTTTCTAACACGGTGAAATCCCATCTCTACTAAAAATACAAAAATATTAGTCAGGCATGGTAGCATGTGCCTATAGTCCCAGCTACTCAGGAGGCTGAGGCAGAGAATCACTTGAATCCAGGAGGCAAAGTTTGCAGTGAATCAAGATTGCTCCACTGCACTCCAGCCCAGGCAACAGAGAGAAACTCTATCTCAAGAGAGAGAGAGAGAGAGAGAGAGAGAGAGAGAGAGAATCTGAACAGCAGGCCTTGAGTACCAGATCTTGCCAATGATGGGAAATTTATTACAGCATGGACATAATTGCGTGCTAAGTGCAGTAGAGAAAGTCTGCATCTCTACCCCAAGAGGCAGGCAGCCTCTATGAAGGACCTTGGAGAAAGGGTCTTTGTTCCCTCTGCACTCCACTGCAGACACAGCTGGGGCTTCTCCCATAGGAATGCAGTGTGGATGCACCTATAGACAGCCTTCCTGGAACAATCCACAGTGAGCACAGTTCCACAGGAGGAGCACTCTCCAGGTTCAGGACTGCATTAGATGCAAATTCACTCGCTACTTGGAACATCAACATTCCTACAGATGAAAAGAAGTACCTGTCTGATCTGAATAGCCAAAACACTGAGACGAGTAAGAATGTGAGGTGAATAGCTTTCCTCCTGGCCTGTCAGTGGAGTGAATAACTCTCACTCTTCATCTGATAAAACTTCAGCACATCTAATCGAGAACTACCCCAGTCACCTTCATCAAGGCTGAGACCTTGGCCCACAAGTGGGTATTATATCTACCTACCTGCCTTAGCTACAACCAGTGCTCCACCCAGGGATACCTTCCCTATTAGTTTGAAGCCTGAATCATCAACTCAGTAAATAAAATACCCACCAACCAGTATCTGCTGTCTTCAAAAGATTTACCTAAGACATAGGGATTCACATAAGCTTAAGGTAAAGGTGTGGAAAAAGGTGTTCCATTCAAATGGACACCAAAAGTGGGCAGGAATAGCTATTCTTATATCAGACAAAACCAGCTTTAAAGCAAGAACAGTTAAAAAAAAAGAAGAAGAAGAAGAAGAAGAAGAAGAAGAAGAAGAAGAAGAAGAAGAAGAAGAAGAAGAAAGAAGAAGAAGAAAGAAGAAGAAGAAGAAAGAAGAAGAAGAAAGAAGAAGAAGAAAGAAGAAGAAGAAAGAAGAAGAAGAAAGAAGAAGAAAGAAGAAGAAAGAAGAAAGAAGAAGAAAGAAGAAGAAAGAAGAAAGAAGAAAGAAGAAGAAAGAAGAAGAAGAAGAAGAAGAAGAAGAAGAAGAAGAAGAAGAAGAAGAAGAAGAAGAAGAAGAAGAAGAAGAAGAGAAGAAGAAGAAAAGAAGAAGAAGAAGAAGAAGAAGGATGTTATATAATGATAAAAGGATTAGCCCAACAGGAAGATATTATAGTCCTAAATATATGTGCACCTAACACTGGAGTTCCCAATTTTATAAAACAAGTACTACGAGACTTAAGGAATGAGACAGATAGCAATGCAATAATAGTGAGGGACTTCAACACTCCACAGACAGCACTAGATAGAACATGAAGACAGAAAGTCAACAAAGAACAATGGACTTAAACTATGCCCCAGAACAAATAGACTTCACAAGTATTTACAAAACATTCTTCCCAAAAATTGCAGAATATACATTCTTCTCAGCACCACATGGAACACCCTCCAACACAGACCATATGATAGACCACAAAACAAGTCCCAATACATTTAGGAAGATCAAAATCATGTTAAGTATCTTCTCAAACCAGTGATTAAACCTGGAAATCAACACCAAAAGGAACACTCTAAACTATACAAATACATGGAAATTAAATAATCTGCTCTTGAATGACCTTTGGGTTAACCATGAAATCAAGATGGAAGTTTACACAATTTTTGAAACAAATAATACTGACACAACTTATCAAAACCTCTGGAATACAGCAAAAGCAGTGCTAAGAAGAAAGTTCATAACATTAAATGCATACATCAAAAAGCCTGAAGGAGCACAAATAGATAACCTAATACTAACACCTCAAGGAACTAGAGAAATAAGAACAAACCAAACCCAAACCCAGCAAAAGAGAAAAAAAAGATCAGAGCAGAACTAAATAAAATTGAAACCAAAAAGAAAAAAGATAAATAAAAGAAAAAGTCGGTTGTTTGAAAAGATAATTCATAGACAATTAGCCAGATTAACTGAGAAAAGAAGAGAGAAAATCCAAATAAGCTTAATTAGAAATGAAACAAGAGATATTACAAACACCACCACAGAAATACAAAAGATCATTCAACATTACTATGAACACCTTTATGCACACAAACTAGAAAATCTAGAGGAGAGGGATAAATTCCTGAAAATATACAACTCAGCTAGGTTAAGTCAGGAAGAAACAGAAACTCTAAACAGACCAATAACAAGCAGTGAGATTTAAGTACTAATAAGTAAAAAATGCCAACAACAAAAAAAGTCCAGGACCAGATGAATTCACAGCTGAAGTCTATCAAAAATTCAAAGAAGAATTTATATCAATCCTACTGAAACTATTCCAAAAGATTAACAAAGTGAGTATCCACCCTAAATCATTGTATGAAGCCAGTATCACCCTAATACCAAAACCAGGAAAGGATATTAACAAAAAAGGAAAGCTACAGACAAATATAAACATAGATGCAAAAATTCTCAACAAAATGCTAGATAACTGAATCCAACAGCATATCAAAACAGTAATACAGCATGATCAAGTGAGTTTCATATCAGGGATGCAGGGATGGTTTAACATACACAAGTCACTAAATGTGATGCACTATATCAACAAAATTAAAAACAAAAATTACATGATCATTTCAATAGATGCAAAAAAAAAGCATTTGATAAAATCCAGGATCATGATGAAAACCCTACAAACATTGGCATAGAAGGGACATACCTCAAAGTAATAAAATCCATATGTGACAAATCCAAATCCAACATCATACCGAATGGATAGAAGATGAAAGCATTCCACCTCAGAACTGGAACAGAACAAGGATGCCCATTTTCATCACTTTCATTCCACATAATCCTGGAAGTCCTAGCCAGAGCAATCAGACAAAAGAAAGAAAAGAAAAAGAAAATCATCCAAATTGGAAAACAGGATGTTGCTGTCACTGATGATACGATTGTGCATGCTGCCTCTGTCTTCAATTGCTATTGATGCTAGTTTCTGCTATTAATACTCACTCAGCTCAGGTCTCTAAGGGCCAGCAACTACACTTACTTTTGCTTTTCTCTCCCTTGCCCTTCCCTTCATTTCGCAAAGCACAAACCAGGCTGCCTCAGGGAGCGAGTTTTGCAGCCGCCATGCTGGTCCTAGGAAGCCTCAGGGAAAATCAGAAGCCTATTAGCAAACAACGAGGGAAAGCACTGAGGCCTTACAGTGTGGGAGGTTTGAAGAGAAAGAATAAAGGGTGAGATCAGTTGGGGGAGAAGAGTAAAGACAATTTGCTAAGGAAACGCAGTTGTGTTCAAATCTTGGCACTGCCACATGCTAGCTTAAATGGCCTGTGACAAGTAGTGTAGCCTCTCTGTTTCTTGGATTCCTCATCTGTAAAATGGGTGTAACAGTAATACTACCTAATTGGGTTGTTCTGAGAAGGATATGAGTTAATACACATAAAACTCTTAGAACAGTATTGAAAAGATGAAAGATTATTGTTGACATAGACTGATAAGGGCTCACCATATCATGTATGGATAGAAATATATTCATGATACATTTAGTGAAAATGTATATGCATATATATATATATGTATAGACAAGATGCGCTAAAAAGATACACGTGTGTGTGTGTGTGTGTGTGTGTATACACACACACAGAAATTTATGGAAAAATGTACCTCAGCATCTCTGGATTAGGAGATTACAAGTCTTTTTATCTTTTCCTTTTCACAACACTATCTCTAGGATTTCTGGTAAATTTTTATAATAAAGAAGTAAATACAGCCAGGTGCAGTGGCTCATGCCTATAATCCCAGCACTTTGGGAGGCTGAGGCTGGTGGATCACAAGGTCAGGAGTTCAAGACCAGCATGACCAGCACAGTGAAAGCCCATCTCTACTAAAAATACAAAAATGAGCCAGGCATGGCCATGCACACCTTTAATCCCAGCTACCCAGGAGGCTGATGCAGGAGAATCGCCTGAACCCAGGAGGCCAAGGTTGCAGTGAGCTGAGATCATGAATCTCTCTATGGGTAACAGAGAGAGATTCTGTGAAAAAAAAAAAAAAAAAGTAATTTTTTTTAACATGTAATGAAAGAAGAGCATGAAATTTTTAGAGAGTTGATAGACAGAAATCAGATTATCTAATATATCTCAATTAATTAATTTTAACTTTAAAAGGCCCTAAGAAGTCAAAAGAGTCCCAATTTTTTGTTTATTAGTATGATGTTTAAAAGTTACAGTGCTTGCTGTTATCCAGCTTTCCTTTTTAAAAATGAGTTGATCCTTGTCAGCAAAGGACACTGTGCTAGATTTTCTGTCAGTTAGTAGGCAGGAAATGAACAGGCCTTTAAGAACAGTCACTTAATGGCACAAAAGCAGCTATATGTTACCCTCACCCTGAAAAACTGAGTAACCCTGACAGCTTATTAATAATACTATCCAAAATAGAGAGGTGCCACATATTATGATATATATATAATGTGTAGGGAGTTTATATATATATATATATATATATATATATATATATATATATATATATCCATGGAGTAATTATATATATTAATATAAATATACTCCCTACATTCATATATATAAATGTTTATGTATATATATATATATAAATCTTATAAGATTGTTGTAAAAATATTAGGGAGTTTATATATTTTTTTAAATAAATTTGTATATATATAAATCTTAACAACTGGCAGACCAGGAGATTCTTGCTGGCACCTACAATACCAGTTTATATATATATATATATATATATATATATATATATATATATATATATAAATTTCTTATATTTTTACAACAATCTTATAAGAAAGGTACTACTGGATTTCCATCCAGATGGCCGAATAGGAACAGCTCCAGAGTACTATTCCCAGAGAGAGCAACACAGAAGCCAAGTGATCTCCACATTTCCAACCAAGGTACCAGATTCATCTCAGTGGGACTGGTTAGACCAGGCATCCCCAAACTTTTTACACAGGGGGCCAGTTCACTGTCCCTCAGACCATTGGAGGGCCGCCACATACTGTGCTCCTCTCACTGACCACCAATGAAAGAGGTGCCCCTTCCTGAAGTGCAGCGGGGGGCCAGATAAATGGCCTCAGGGGGCTGCATTAGGCCCGCGGGCCGTAGTTTGGGGACGCCTGGGTTAGACACTGGGTGTAGCCCAAGGAGGACAAACTAAAGCAGAGTGGGGTGTTGCCTCACCCAGGAAGTGCAAGGGGCCAGAGAACTGCTCCTCCTAGCCAAGGGAAGCCATTAGGGACTTTTCTGAACACTCCAGCACTCAGGTTCAAATACTCTGCTTTTCCCATGGTCTTTACAACTGGCAGACCAGAAGATTCTTACTGGCACCTACAACACCAGCACACTGGGTTTCCAACACAAAACAGGGTGGCCATTTTGGGCAGCCATTTTAGCCAGTGCCTGGAACACCAGAGAGACAGAACTGCTCATTCCCCCTAATAATCGTGGGCTAAAGGCAGGGAGCCAAGTCATCTGGCTCAGCAGGTCCCACCCCCAAAAAGACCAACAGCTGAGACCCACTGGCTTGAAATTCTACAGCCAGCAGAGCAGTCTGAGCTTGACCCGGGATGGTGGAGCATGGTGGGGGGAGGGCATCTGCCATTACTGAGGCGGTTCTAATCCTGCCTGTGTAAATAAAATTGCACAGAAGTTTACACAGCAGCTGGGTGGAGCTCATGGCAGCTCAGCAAAACCTCTGCAGTCAGACTGTTTCTAGACTCCCTTCTTGCTGGGTAGGGCATCTCTGAAAAAAGGCAGCAGCCCAGAAGGTACTCATAAATAAAGCCCCATCTTCCTTGGACAGAGCACCTGGGAAAAGGGGTGGTTGTGGGTTCCACTTCATCAGACTTTAACGTCACTGCCCAACAGCTCTGAACGGAGCAATGGAGCTCCCAGCACAGCAACTGAGCTCTGATTAGAGACTGACTACCTCCTCAGGTGGCTCCCTGACCCCCATTTATCCTGAGACACCTCATACAGGAGAGCTCTGGCTGACATCTAGTGGGTACCCCTCTGGGACGAAGCTACAAGAGGAAGGAACAGGCAGTAATCCTTGCTGTTCTGTAGCCCCCACAGGTGATTCCCAGGCAAGCAGAGTCTAGAGTGGACTTCCAGCAGTCCTGCAGCAGAGGGGCCTGACTGCTAGAAGAAAAAATAAAAAAACAGAAAGAAATAGCTTCAACACTGACAAAAAGGATGTCCCCTCAGAGACCCCATCCAAAAGACACCAACATCGAATACCAAAGGTAGATAAATACACAAAGATGGGAAGGAACCAGTGCAAAAAGGGTGAAATCACCAAAAACCAGAACACCTCTTCTTCAGGGGATCACAACTTCTCACCAGGAAGGGAACAAAACTGGATGGAGAATGAGTTTGACAAATTGACAGAAGCAGGCTTCAGAAGGTGGGTAATAACAAACCTCCAAGCTAAAGGAGCATGTTCTAACCCAATGCCAAAAAAAATAAGAACTTTGAAAAAAGGTTAGGTGAAATGCTAACTAGAATAACCAGCTTAGACAAGAACATAAATGACTTGATGGAGCTGTAAAACACAGCAAAAGAACTTCACAAAGCATACATAAGTTTCAATAGTCGAATTGATCAAGTAGAAGAAAGGATATTAGAGATTGAAGATGAAGTCAATGAAATAAAATGAGAAGGCAAGATTAGAGAAAAAAGAGTGAAAATAAATGACCTGGCCTCCAAAACATACGGGATTTTGTGAAAAGACCAAATCTGCATTTGATCAGCATACCTGAATGTGATGGAGAGAATGAAACCAAGCTGGAAAACACTCTTCAGGATATTATCCAATAGAACTTCCCCAACCCAGCAAGGCAGACCAACATTCAGATTCAGGAAATACAGAGAACACCACAAAGATATTCCTCAAGAAGAGCAACCCCAAGGCACATAATCATCAGATTGACCAGGGTTGAAATAAAGGGAAAAAATGCTAAGGGCAGCCAGAAAGAAAGGTCGGGTTACCTACAAAGGAAAACCCAGCACATCTCTCAGCAGAAACCCTACAAGCCAGAAGAGACTAGGGGCCAATAGTCAACACCCTTAAAGAAAAAAATTTTCAACTCAGAATTTTATAGCCAGCCAAACTAAGCTTCATAAGGAGAAATAAAATCCTTTATGGACAAGCAATTGCTGACAGATTTCATCACCACCAGGCCTACCTTACAAGAGCTCCTGAAGGAAGCACTGAACATGGAAAGGAACAACCAGTACCAGCCACTGCAAAAACATACCAAATTGTATAGACCATCAACACAAGGAAGAAATTGCATCAACTAACAGGCAAAACAACCAGCTAGCATCAAAGTGGCAGGATCAACTTTACACATAACAATATTAACTTTCAATGTAAATGGGCTAAATGCCCCAGTCAAAGACACAGACTGGCAAACTGGATATTAAAGACCCATCTGTATTCAGGAGACCCATCTCACATGCAAAGACACACATAGGCTCAAAATAAAGGGATGAAGTAAGATTTACTAAGCAAATGGAGAGCAAAAAATGCAGGGACTGCAATCCTAGTCTCTGATAAAACACACTTTAAACCAACAAAGATCAAAAGAGACAAAGAAGGTCATTACATAATGGTAAAGGGATCAATGAAACAAGAAGAGCTAACTATCCTAAATATATATGCACCCAATACAGGAGCACACAGATAGATAAAGCAAGTTCTTAATGACCTACAAAGAGACTTAGACTCCCACGCATTAATAGTGGGAGACTTTAAAACTCCACTGTCAATATTAGACAGATCAACAAGACAGAAAATTAACAAGGATATCCAGGACTTAAACTCGGATCTGGACCAAGTGGACCTAATAGACAACCACAGAACTCTCCATGCCATATCCACAGAATACACATTCTTCTCTGCACCACGTTGCACTTACTCTAAACTTGACCAGATTATTGGAAGTAAATCACTCATCAACAAATGCAAAATAACAGAAATCATAACAAACAGTCTGTAAGACCACAGTGCAATCAAATTACACTCAGGATTAAGAAACTCACTCAAAACCGCACACCCACCTGGAAACAAAACAACCTGTCCCTGAATGACTACTAGATGAATAATGAAATGAAGGCAGAAATAAAAATGTTCTTCAAAACCAATGAGAACAAAAATACAATGTACCAGAATTTGGCATACATTTAAAGCAGTGTCTAGAGGGAAATTTATAGTACTAACTGCCCAAATGAGAAGTGAGGAAAGATCTAAAATCAACACCTTAATGTCATGATGAAAAGAACTGGAGGAGCAAGATCAAACAAATTCAAAAGCTAGCAGAAGACAAGAAATAACTAAGATCAGAGCAGAACTGAAGGAGACAGAGACACAAAAGACCTTTCAGAAAATAAGTAAATCCAGGAGCTGGTTTTTTGAAAAGATCAATAAAATAGATAGACCACTAGCTAGATTAATAAGAAGAGAGAGAAGAATCAAATAGATGCAATAAAAAATGATACAGGGGATATCACCACTGATTCCAGAAATACAAACTACCATCAGAGATTACTAAAAACACCTCTATGCACATAAACCAGTAAACCTGGAAGAAATGGATAAATTCCTGGACACTTACACCCTCCCAAGATTAAACCAAGAAGAAGTTGAATCCCTGAATAGATCAATAACCAGCACTGAAGTTAAGGAAGCAATTAATAGCCTACCAACCGAAAAAAATCAAGGACCAGATGGGTTCACAGTCAAATTCTACCAGAGTTACAAAGAGAAGCTGGTACCATTCCTTCTGAAGCAATTCCATGTTGGGAGAGGCAGCAAAGGAGAAAGGACTTACAGAGTGCCTACATAAATTAGTTATGAGTAACACATAAACAAGGAACAACAAACGGCAGAAGGCCACAGGAGGCCTCTGAGGAGGAAGGCCTCTTCATGCTCATGTTCTGGCACAGGGTGACCTAGGCTCTGTTACCATAAACATTGTGCTCAAGGACGTAAACCCCTTCATAGCCCTATGATGTAGCCAGACTTGTAGGCTCCTTGTAAGGCCCATGTTCAATCAGCTGTACATAAATAATAAGCTAAAGATAACCACATGTTCTTGTTTTGTGAAACTCCCAAACTGCCACTGTTATCAATTCTTAGAATGACACACCATTTCCAGATCACTGATTCACTTCTGGCTCACTGATTCACTCCACCATCACTCCACCCCTACCCTATAGATCAAAGTGATTGCAATCAATAAATAATGTATATGGTCAGAGCTTGGGGCTTTCACTGCCTCCTCCAGAGTTATAAAGTAGTGGCCCCTGGTGCCACTGTCTCTACTAATCTGTTTTTCTCATTCCTTTGTTGCCACCGAACTCGGGGTACCCATGAGTGATGTAGGGCTGACTCCCTACATTCCAGTGCCCAACATGGGACTCATGGATCCCTACATTCTGGCACCAACATGTGGGGCTCATGGATTCCCTACATTCCAAACAATACAAAAAGAAGAAATCCTCCCTAACTCATTTTATGAGACCAATATTATCTTGATACCCAAACCTGGCAGATACACAACTAAAAAATAAAATTTCAGGCTAATATCCATGATGAACATAGATGAAAAAATCTTCAATAAAATACTGGCAAATCAAATCCAACAGCACATCAAAAAGCTTATTCATCATGATCAAGTTGGCTTAATCCCTAGGATGCAAGGCAAGTTTAACATCCACAAATCTATAAATGTAATCCATCACATAAACAGAACCAAAGACAAAAACCACATGATTATCTCAACGGATGCAGAGAAGGCCTTCAACAAAATTCAACAGCCCTTTATGCTAAAAACTCTTAATAAATTAGTTATTGATGGAACATATCAAAATAATAAAAGCTATTTATGACAAACCCATAGCCAATATCACATTAAATGGGCAAAAACTGAAAGCATTCCCTTTGAAAACTGGCATAAGACAAGGATGCCCTCTTGCTACTCCTGTTCAACATAGTATAGTATTCTGGCCCAGAGCAATCAGACAAGAAAAGAAATACAGGTATTCAGTCAGGAAAAGAGGAAGTCAAATAGTCCCTATTTGCAGATGACATGATTATTTATTTAGAAGACCCCACTGTCTCAGACCAAAATCTCCTTGAGCTGATAAGCAACTTCAGCAAAGTCTCAGGATACAAAATCAATATGCAAAAATCATAAGCATTCCTATACACTGAAAACAGACAAACAGAGAGCCAAGTCATGAGTCATTTCCATTCACAATTGCTACAAAGAGAATAAAATGCCTAGGAATACATCTAATAAAATGTCTAGGAATACATCTAACAAGGGATGTGAAGGACCTTTGCAAGGAGAACTAAAAACCACTGTTCAGGAAATAAGAGAGGACAAAAACGGATGGAAAAACATTCCATTCTTATGGTTAAAAAGAATCAATATCATGAAAATGCCCATACAGCCCAAAGTAATTTATAGATTAAATGCTATCCCCATCAAGTTACCATTGACTATCTTTACAGAACTGGAAAAAACCACCTTAAACTTCATATGGAGCCAAAAAAGAGCCCACATAGCCAAGACAATCCTAAGCAAAAAAAGAAAAACAAAGCTGGAGGCATCATGCTACCTGACTTCAAATTATACTACAAGGCCACAGTAATCAAAACAGCATGGTAATGGTATCAAAACACAGATATAGACCAATGGAACAGAACAGAGGCCTCAGAAGCAATGCCACACATCTGCAACCATGTGATCTTAGAGAAACCTGACAAAATAAGCAATGGGAAAAGGATTTCCTATTTAATAAATGGTCTGGCATGTGCTGCATCCCGTGCTGCACAAGGGTTCAAAGACCTAAGAGGGAACGGTGGGGGATAAAGAAAGACACAAACATAACATAACATAGAGAAAGCTGGGCCAGGCGGTTGGGAGAGTGAGGATGTCAGTCTAACTGGCCCGACCTGTCTCAGAGTACTTTATTTTATATGTTCACAAAGCACATAGCAGAGGGAGGGTGCAGTTACCCAGAACAGCCCGTGAATATTATTCTTATACTTCAGTTAATATACTTCAGCTAACAACTATCTTGCATCAAGGTCAGTGAAAGCTGGTTATCTCTCTAGGCCTGTCTCTGTTCCAACCCAAGACATAAACATCCTCCTATTATAGTTTTACTTCTCTGGAGTTCACCCAAAGTTCACAGCAGCCTTGTTGCTGATACCCCCAGAGGGAGTGGGCTACTCTGGCTCTTTATAAAATGGTGTTGGCAAAACTGGCTAGCCATATGCAGAAAGGTGAAACTGGATACCTTCCTTACACCTTATACAAAAATTAACTCCAGATGGATTAAAAATTTAAACATAAGATCTAACACCATAAAAACCCTAGAAGAAAACCTAGGTAATACCATTCAGGATATAGGCATAGGCAAGGACTTCATAACTAAAACACCAAAAGCATTGGCAACAAAAGCCAAAATAGATAAATGGGATCTAATTAAACTTCAGAGCTTCTTCACAGCAAAAGAAACTACCATTAGAGTAAACCAGCAACCAACAGAATGGAAAAAATCTTTGCAACCTATGCATCCAACAAAGGGCTAATATCCAGAATCTATGAAGAACTTAAACAAATTTACAAGAAAAAAAGAACAACCTCATCAAAATGTGGGCAAAGGATATGAACAGACTGCATAAGAAGACTTTTATGCAGCCAACAAACATATGAAAAAAAGCTCATCATCACTGGTCATTAGAAAATGCAAATCAAAACAACATTGAGATACCATCTCACAACAGTGAGAATGGCCATCATTAAAAAATCAGGAGACAACAGATACTGGAGAGGATGGGGGAAAACATGAACTCTTTTACACTGTTAGTGGGATTATAAATTATTTCAACCATTGTGGAAGACAGTGTGCTGATTCCTCAAGGATTTAGAAATAGAAATACCATTTGACCCAGCAATCCCATTACTGGGTATGTACCCAAAGTATTATAAATCATTCTACTATAAAGACACATGCATATGTATGTTCATTTCAGCACTGTTTACAATAGCAAAGACTTTGAACCAACCCAAATGCCCATCAATGCTAGACTGGATAAAGAAAATGTGGCACACATACACCATGGAATACTATGCAGTCATAAAAAAGAATGAGTTCATGTCCTTTGAAGGGAAATGGATGAAGTTGGAAACTGTCATTCTCAGCAAACTGACACAAGAACAGAAAACCAAACACCACGTTTGGCTTTCATAAGTGGGTGTTGAACAATCAGATCACATGGACACAGGGAGGGGAACATCACACACCGTGGCCTGTTGGGGGGTGGGTGGCTAGGGGAACAAAGCAGGGGGTGGGTGGATTGGGGAGAGATAACATTAGAAGAAATACCTAATGTAGATGATGGTGGGGACAGGGATGGATGCAGCAAACCATCATGGCACGTGTAAACCTATGCAACAATCCTGCACGATCTGCACATGTAACCCAGAACTCAAAATATAATTTTTAAAAAAAAGAAACAGGAAAAAGTAAAAAAGAAAGAAAGATACTACTATTAGCCAAATTTTACAGTGGGGGCCACAGAGGTTAAATAACTTACCCCAAATCAAACAACAAGGAAAGGAACAAGCCAATATTTAAACCAAAGTCTGAACCTGCAGACAGGCATTCAGACTAGCTTTTAGCTCTAGTAACACAGCGGCACACGTTCACACACATACGATACAGAAATGGAAAGTGTCTTAGTCCATTTGGGCTGCTATAGAAAAATACGATAAACCAGGTAGCTTGGAAACAATAGAAATTTATTTCTCACGATTCCATAAGCAGAGAAGTGCAAGATAAAGACACAGGTAGAGTTTGTGTGGTGAGGACTTACTTTCCGGTTCACAGACAGTGCCATCCTGCTGTGCCCTCACGTGATGGGAGAGGCAAACCAGCTCTCTGGGGTTTCTTTTATAATGGTCCTAATTCTATTCATCAGGGCTCCACACTCATCACTGAATCACATCCCAAAGAAAACCCCCCAACCTCCTAATACCATTGCCATTGGTAACTAGATTTCAACATATGAATTTTGGGGGGACATAAACATTTGGACAATAGCAGAAAAAATCCCCAACATACATTTTTATAATTGTCCCCAAGCTCTTCCCAACACTGACCCCACTGACTCTAGAATTTTATGTTGGCTTACAGTTTTGAAGCTAAATTGGAAAGGACAAAATGCCACCACTAAAAACATTGAAACATAAGAACATCAACACCTTTCTGTGCATAGCATCTAAAAACACTACACGGTAAGTCTGGGAACTAGCAATACAGTGGACTTTTTTTCCTTGTCATTATAGAATGTAAATGTCATTCATTCATTTGTTGCTTTATTCCACAAGTATTCCCACATGCCTGTTCTATTGCAGGCAATGTCTGGCAGGCATTGATGGTAGTCTCAACAGCTCACTAAGAAGCACTTTATTTTTTATTTTGAGCTTCTCAGAGCATCACTCACTGAAATTCAGTTAACAGGAAGAAAAATATACCTGCCTCCAAGCACATGCATGCTTCTGCATGGCCATAAACCACAAGTTTCTCTTACGTTCTCTAAAAAAGGCACAGATTTTGTATTCTCCTTTAGCAACATCCAGTTTTATATATTTATATATAAACACATACATATATGAATTATATATATGAATTATTGTGAAAGTAAATATCTATACAAATAAATGCATGCAATTAAAAACATATATAGCCTGTAGATATTTTGTAAAAGAGAGTTCATTCATCCCTAATGATTTTTTTTTAATGCTGTGAAAATGACTGTCCCTAATGATTAAATTTTTTTTTAAAAAAAGGGCTGTGAAAATCTTTTGTAAATAGTGGCTAAATCTATTCTGGGCACTTTGTTTTGATGGTGATGGCATCTTTCTCCTTCCTCCACTGCAGGGAGAACTCTTGATGGTATGCCTGCATCCTTTATTATGGGAGGCATGCTTTGTAATGGAGTCATTATCTTGCTGAGGACTGAGTGAGAGAAAGCGTTCCTTCTTTCTTGTATTAAAGTGCCTGCTCCTTGACTCAGTTATTAAAATGAGGGCGGAAATAGCTCCTTGTTGTAATTTTCCTTATCAGCCTCCACAGGGCCCATTTCAGGCTATGAAGTGTTAGAATGCAATTGTGTGCTTGAATAAAAAGGAGAAACTGAATTAGAGCCTCTTAAGACCATTATTTAGTGACACTGTTTGCCTCACCATTATAAAACAATGAGCTAAGTGTTCTTCTGGAGTAACAATAATAATATCCACATTTAACCAGCACTTCACACTTGCAAAGCACTTTCACATACTTTATCTCTTGTGGACCACGCAACAATGCTGAAGCAGATCAAGTGGGTGTCATGATCACCAATTTACAAAGAAGGGGACTGAATTGTGGTTAAGTTATAGGTTTAAAACTTCTAAGCAGGATATGAAAGTCAATGAACCTGGTATTATTGAAAAAGATGAAGGAATTTGAGAAATGGCAGGTGCAAGGATTCTCTGACCTTTCTCTGAAGCAGGTCATAAGACACTCATCTGAGTGGTGCCTTCTTTACCCCTGGAGGAAAGGAGCATCCTTATCACAGAAGATGTAGCATCAGGTGAGCAGAATCTGAACCCCCAGGCCTTGCTAGATTTCCCTAGTTTGCCACTTTTAGCTCATACCCTTTTCTCCTATCACATTTCTCCACCTATTTCCACACTTCATCAAACCTAGTATAAAAACGCTCAGGTTTAACCACTTCTTCAGGTCTTCATTTCCTTATGAAGGCTCCCATGTCATGTAAAATGTTTATTAAATAAATGTATATGTTTTTATATTGTTAATCTGTCTTTTGTCATGAAACCTCAGCCAATGAACCTAGGATGGGTAGAGGTAAAAGATATTTTTGCTCCTCTACAACCACGTGACTAATTTCACTGATCAATTTGTACTTTGAGCAAGCATAACGTTTCTTTAAGCAGAATGCACATATATGACTTTCAGATATTTTATTTGTTCCACTTAGACATATCATTTGTTGAGCTTATACTATGGGCCAGCATTCTTCTGGAGACTGGAAATTTGAAGATAGAAGTACAAACCCTTGTACTCAGGGTGTTCACAACCCTGGGTGGAAAGAAACTAGGAAAATGTTTGAATTTCCCATTTGATGGTGAAAGATTTGAGTAAATGCCACCCGTAAAATATGCCGCCTTGGTTTACAGATTGAGTATCCCTTACCAAAACGCTTAGGACCATAAGTGCTTCAGATTTCTGATTTTTGGGGGGAAGGTGAGGATTTTGGATTATTTGCATTATACTTAACACTTGAGCATCCGAAATCTGAAAATATAAAATCCAAAATGCTCCAGTGGACATTTCCTTGGGCATAATGTCAGTACTCAAAACTTTCAGATTTTGGAGCAGCCTGCCTGTGCTGATTTCTTCAAGCTGAAGGCACTTGGTGAAAACAAATGCAAGGAGAAGCTTTCCCTGAACTCCCTTCATCTGCCTAAAAATGAATAGAATTCCAAAATAAATTCAATTGTCATCAATCCCCTCCCCAGGGATTTCATCAACCAGAGGAGATTAAATTTTGTCACAGGAGAGGAAGACTGGAAGTCAACAGCACACCCAAATTTTGTCAAAAGCTATCATCTATTCTTTGAAAAACCCATTCATCCCTCCCCCAAATCATTTGCTCTCCCTGAAGTTGCCTTCATGCTCCCTCTTCTCTCCTAGATGAAGAGGGTATATAAGCTTCTATATCTCACTGGGCTGGGGGGTATTCATTTTTCTTTACTGTGATGCCCTCATGCATGTAATAAATGTTATCTTTTATTCTATTAATCTGCCTGTTGTCAGTTAATTTCATAGATTCAGTTATCACATCCTCAGAGAGCAGGGGGAAAGCCAAGTCTCTCATTCAATGGTTTGCAAATCCCCAGAGGTTTCTAAAAAGATTTGTGTCATTAACAGAAATAGGTTGCATCATTACCAAAAAATAGTATCACATCTTAGCCTCCAGAAAAATAAGCCTTGACAAGGATCAAGATGGTAACACTCTGGATAGCAGTGAAAATGTTAACAGCAGGCAGTAACAGAGAAAGGAAAGGAAAGTAAAAGACATGATATGATACAATAACACACTATTGTAGAGGCTCTCACTTCACAATGAGCCACTAAGTTGCGAAGCTGTTGTGTTTATTCCATCTGGGAACTTCTCCGGAAAGGTTGTAAAAAGGAGCTACTTCTCAGGGTAGTCCCTAGAAGAGAGAAACGGTGGGAAGCTTATGTGCCAGGCTCCCGTTTTTTGTTTAATGGTGTTCTATTTTGCCTTGATTAAGATTCACTTTATGGGGAGCTAGACTGCGCAAATTATTCCCTCCTGTTCATTCAGAAAGTTGGTTACCACTCCTAAGGGATGGTGTTTTACTAGAGTCAAAACATGAAAGGAATGTCTGGGAAGAGTAAAGCATCAGTCAAGAGAAAAAGAAAGAGAAAGAGGCGGGGAGGAGGAAGAAGAAAGGGAGCCACAGAGGGACTTTGAGATAGTGCATGATCTTTGATCTCAATAGAGCATCTCTTCCATTTTTATGTTTTAAACTCAATACACAAAACAATTACATGATTTTTTCTCCAGAACACACTGAGTGGAGAATACAGATATAATTCCTTTCTTGCATGATCTTGACAAACTATGTTTCTCTCCTTCAGAACACTTTCCAGTTTATGCTTATTGGTATTATTTGATTAATAACCATAGCTTCCAAAAAATAGTAAATTTTTGAAAGCAAGAATCAAGTCTGATTTTAATTTCCATTGTATCTCCAGGAGCTGGCACTTAGTAGGAGCTCAGCAAATACTTGTTGAATAAATAAGTGGATGGATGAGTGTGCTCGAGGAGGATGTTCAGCTATAGCAACATGAAGGGTCAGTAATTGCTCTCCACAAAAAGAAAACAAAAAGAATAAAACTGGATAAAATTGTCCAAAATGCCCATTTCAGAGCACTGGGTATCCTCACTTCAAGCTATCCATCTTTCTAATCCTCTCCAACGTCAGACTTTCTGGCCTTTGTCCTTTGTACTCAAATCACTGCCAGGTGATTAGATGACTAAAGCTAATCTAATTCCTGTCATGGTAGTGATAAGTATGCATGCCATAATGGCTTAGCCGATGCACACGCCACAGTTGCAGTTTACTGGATGCCTCAAATCTTTACCCATAAGGAAAAAGAAATAACAAAAATTAGTAGCACTATTAAAAAGCAATGAGAGAGATATTTTAGGCAGAAAAGAGAATATTTTAGTTCTTTCTAAGTCTATCACATACCTACGTTGCTGCCTCTTCTCCCTCCTGTAAGCATTACAATCTGTATTTGTAGTTAAGAGAATTAACTAACTTTATAAAATTTTTATGACACATATTTTCAGATAATTGAAGACCTCCTGATGTGCCATAAGTCCAGGAATTGAGATTTCCTGCACTAAATGATTTAGTAGTTTGTGGAAAGCTTATACACTCAAGATTACTTCCAAAACAAGACCAAATACCCAAATCTTCCCTCCAGAGCTTTAGCTCTAATCCTTAAATTATTTTGATCCGCTTTCACTGGAGCTTCTTGTGAAAACTGAGCTATAATTGCTAGAGGTACTATAAATTAGATGGTATGTTATGTCTTTTTCTTTCCTAAGTTAAACTCTTAACATTAGTAAGAAATTGATTTTGAGTCATTTAATGAGTGAAGGGATCAGAGCGCCATCTAGTGGTGTAACTTGTAAATTCATGCAATTTTCCTTGATCCTAGTTGTAGTCGGAATTGTATAACAAAAATAAATTTTAAAAACTACATTTTTGAATGGAAGTAATTAACATACACACAAATGTGTGTATATCTTTTGTGAAATCATTTTAAAATGTCTTTAAAAATCATTGAATTTAGCGAGATCAGGTTGGTGCAAAAGTTATTGCAGTTTTTGCCATTAAAAAAATGACAAAAACAGCAATTGCTTTTGCACCAACTTTATAGAAACCCTGGCTTGGCTCTGCTAACTTCTAGCCATATGACCACGAGTCAATTTTTAATATCGTTGCACCTTGAGTTCCCAATCTGTAAAAATTGGGGTTTAAAAAAAAAAACTGTTCTTGAAGAAGATATCACAGCATGCAGAAGGATAACAGAAATGCTGAGGGTGACGGGGTTCAGGACATGCTACCCTAAAATAAGTCACCTTGGCATTTGAGAAAACAGCAGAAACAGGAAGACCATAAAACTTAGCTGACCTTCTTCTAAAGTAGGTTATAAGAAGATTATATGTCCCGTCCAGAGGAAAATAATGTCGCACAAGGAAACAGAGAAGAACTGGAACAAACAAGCCCTCCTAAGTTCCCCAGTTTATTACTCATTAGATCATACACTTTTATCCTCCCAGCATACTTCTGCATGCCCAGCCACAAAAATTACCAAGTTTTCCCTGTTTCTTTGCAATAAGAGAGAAATCATATTCCCCACAAGGATTAAGGAATAAATGCAGAGAGAGGAATTTAATTCCATTGATTCAAGTTTCAAAGGACGAATTTTGCAGTTTGATGGAAACTTGAGAGAATAAGGTACTAATAAGAGAATTTTAAAAATTGTACAAGCAATGCAGCCTGGCAAGAGAAAAAGTAAAACCTGGGATATGGAGGAAAAAAAGTGAAAAGGCAGGAGGCTAGAGATCATAATGAGGTGAGAGAGTAGATAAGCTGTAAATAAGGAATAAAAAGATCCAGAAAGATAGGAAGTAACAGAGATTCATTCCAGAGCTTTACAGATGATGAAGATGTCACAGGGGTAGGGGTGCCATAAGGCTGGGTGTTGGCTGAGTTGTCCAGATATAGAATGCTTAATGGCAGCAGGGAGAAAAGACCATCAGCAGAAGTCGAAACCTTTAATAATTATGCAAGAGAGACCGATAATTAGGAAGATGACAATAAGAAAGAGGAATAGAGATGGAATAGGCAGATGGCATCAGTCCCAAAGCACGGGGAATTTTTGCTTGAAGGTGTCAGTTTCCTCAATCATTCAATCAGCCTCTCAGTCCAACTGTATGTGTGTGAATGTGTGTCTATGTCTGTGTCTCTCTCTGTCTCTCACATCTCTCTGTCTCTTTCCCTCATTGTCTCTCTTGTGCATAGTGTCCCAAAATTCCTAGTATAGTTTTAAGCTTTAATAACTTCAAAAGTATAAATGCTACCAACAGACACACATATTCACACATATATATACAGAGACCAATTCAGAATCTTGAACTTGGGAAAGCTTCCAAATTTTTTTCCTGGAGGTACACAAAACAGCTAGTCAGTTATTAAGATGTAGCACCATTTCCGTTTCAAAAAATAAGGTCATACTCCTGGGAAATTTTTGCTAAATGATCCAGGTAATAGCTTAGATTCCCTGGCTTTTGGCTTGTCCTTACCCCCCTCATGAAAAGAAGTCACCCTCATTAAAAGCATATTTTAATAAACTGCAGTCGATAATTTTTTTTTTCTCTTAGGACAATGTTCAGGACATGCTATACTAAACTATGGTGCCATGGCATTCTGAATAAGCTGAAGGAATTTGAGGATGTCAGGTGCAGGAAGAACTCTCTGACCTTCCCCCTGAAGCAGATCAGAAGACCTCCATCTGCATGGTACCCTACCTATACCTGGCAGAAAGGAGCATCTTTATCTCAGATGATGGAGGCTCAGGTAACAGGAATCTATTACCAACAGGCCTTGCTAAATTTCCCCAGTTTACTGCTTTTAGCTCACATCCTTTCTGTTCTATGATATTTTTCCATGACTTGTCACTCATCATCAAACCTAGTATAAAAACATTCTAGCTTAACCATTTCTTCGGGTCTACATTTTCTGATGAAGACTCCCACATCACATTATATTACATAAATCTGTATGGTTTTGTTTCTTACTAATCTCTTTTCAATTAATTCAGAGACTCAGTTGAGAACCTAGAAGGGTAGAAGAAAAAATATTTTTCCTCCCTTGCATGTGTGGTAGTATATGTTATATATTATACTATCTCAGCATATTGTCTATATATTATGTATGATACATTTTTTATAAAAGTACAAAAACTGAAGCTATCCTATTTCTTGCATGTGTTCAGTGGTGGTAGAATATAATAGCTAAAGCAAGGGCCCTAGACTTAGACTATCTCAGTTGAAAATATGATTTATCAACTTACCGGCTAGGTAATCTTTGGTTAGATAACCATCTTAAGCCTCAAATTTTTCTACTACATAATGGGATGGTACTAATACTACTCATCTCATAGGATCAGGGGAAGGATTTTAAAATACAACATATTGAAAGTCACACCAATGCATCAGAAAGGTTTCCTTTTATTATAAAATTAGCTCAACCTTATTTCTATCATTTCTCTCCTACTCCTTTTCTTCTTCACATATTAACCTGGCCTGCCTCCGCAATAATTTGAAGTAGGAAGTTTAACATAACTTGCTTTTGAATCTACTTCTTTCAAATCCGTTACAGAAAAATAGTGCTTTTTTTCGTAATCTCCTCTACCTATGTAAGAATTTGGGACCAAAATGTAAAACAATTCACTTCATTTGAATTCTAGGGAGATCTCGGCATATTTGAGCTCTGTGTCTACTGACTGTAATCGATTTTGTTAGGTTCTAGTCCTTAAATCAAAAAAAAATGTAGATTTATTCTCAGCAAGCTAAATTTTCATTTCTTGCTGTTCCCTGGACACAAAGGAGATGGAGATTATTAAAAGGTTGAAATATTTTTGGAAACCATAACTATTATGCCTAGCTTTAATTAACCCTTCCATTGAATTAATGGCAGGGTTAATTAGCTCAAATGGGATACAGCTTTTAGTTTGGAAAAATAAAGCCTTAGAGATTAGAGTCATTCTTTCGCCATCTTGTGGTTTCATTCCCACACTGCAATGTGTTAAATAGATCTTTTCTCTAAAAGCTGGATAGCTATATGGTTTCTCTACCTAATTTTAGAATATCTTGGCATGTATTTAAAGCTGCCACTTAAAACTACCAGATGATTGCATTTTGTCCTTTTTTTTTCCCAAAATACCAGATATTCAAATGTTCAGTCTTGATATCCCTCTAAAAACGGAGAATGTTTTCATATACATTTGGTGATAAATGAGAAAAGATGCAATGAGGAACAGCTGAGTTTACAAAGGAAGGCTGACACTTGCACGGTTCTGTGGATTTCCCACTTATATGCTACATTCTCTGCCAGTGTATCCTTCATAGTTTTTATCAAGACAAATAATGATACACTTAGAGGACTCAATCGATACAATTTTGACTACTTAACTTGAAGACAAAGTGTTGTTGCTCTTGTTTTTATTAACTTTTTATCCATGTGTCTGGATGGTCATTTTCTACCCCACCCTTACTCATTCAAACTACTGAGAAGAAGAGAACCTGAAGCTACCTTTGGCAGAGTCTTCTGCATCAGCGAGGTGAACACAGCCTCAGTGTATCAGTGCTAAGGTCAAGAAAAATTCTTTAGTTCTCTACTCCTTATCTACCTTTATTTCCATTACAGGCTTAAAACACGTTCTTATTTACATGACACAAATGAAAAAAATTATCCTATGTTTCCATGGTTCCAAACAAGACTACCAGAGCTAACCTATGAAGCTAAAATGGACTAACAATCAAAACAAGCAAGTCTGTCATTTTCCAACTAAAATTATAACTGAGCACTGGATTACAGACAGATCCATCCTTAAATAATGCCCTGCTTTGTCTCAGACAGAGTATTATAAATGAATTCACTAGAAAAGACTTCCTATTATTTACCAATTAGCTATTGTAGCAAATAGCTAGCTATTTATTCTCTATCAGGTAGCTGCATATGAAACTGTCCCAAAATTTAGTGGCTTAAAACAGTAATTCTGCAGGTCAACAATTTGGGCAAGGCTCAGCTGGTGATTCTTCTGATCTATGCTAGGCTCATGCATGCATCTGTGGCCATTTGCTAGGTTAGCCAGAAGATGGCTGGTCTAGCATGGTCTCAGCTGGGATGACTTACCTCTGCTATACATGGTCTGTCATCCTATAGCAGGCTAGCTGAGGCTTGTTCTCATGATGTCTGAGCAGGTTTCTATGCCTTATTAAGGCCTAAATTTGGAAGAAGCCTGAGATGCATTCAGGACTCTTGAGGCCTTGGCACACTGTCACATCTGCTGCATTTTATTGGCCAAGGTGAGGCCCAAGGCCAGCAGGATCACATTGCAAAAGCTACATATACAGAGAAGAGTGAAGAATTGTGGACATTTTTTGCAATGTGCCATTTTTATGCCCAACATATGTGATTGTATCACTTTTATTTGAATACTTTCATATTTGTTCCTATTCAACTTAGGACAGTATTATAGTAGAAAAGACTCTCAATGTTATGAATAAGCTAATAATATTGCTATAGAAACTTATTCAAATGACTTATACACATTTTCTCCATAATACAAATTCTGTTTTAACATGACCATGTTGTACATTAACCCTATAGGCTATAGCTGGGAATTAATAATTAACTTCGATGCCACTCAGAAAACCAATGTGAAAAAAAAGCAGTGAACTACAAATCAAATACAATGGTTGTACTTTGGTTCTACCAATGACACCCTATGATGGTGTCTTCATGATTAAACCTAAGGACCATGTAGTTATCTGAATTCCTAAGTTCCTCTCAATTAAAATGAAAAGAACTAAGAAAGAGAAGAGAGGAGAGGTGGCGTTTAGAAGGAAAAAGGTTTCCAAGTCTCATTGGATATAGACATATTTCAGGATAGTTTCCTAAAATATCCTTTTTGGGAGAAAGCCTGGTAACCTAGAAAGCTTGTTTGAGAAATAGAAGACCTGGTCTCTGCTCCCATCTCTACAACTTATTTGTCAGTGACTTTGAGAAAGAAATTGCTATCCATAGGCCAGCATTTGCTCATTTCTATAAATTAAGGCAACAGACTAAGTGAATTTTTTTAAATTTCTGCCAATGCTTTAAAATTAAAAACTGGTGGCAGTTCTTGAGTTCTCTGTATATAATTACTATGCCTAACTCCCATCCTTACTCATCCTCCCACTCCACTTTCCACCCAGCCTGGAAAAAAAAAAAAAAAAAAAATCCCAAAATGTGTATGTCAAATGGCCTTAATCCAGTTGGGCTAAGAGTACTTGCAATGTAAATGAGAGAATTCAATATGCTAACATTTGTAGTGAGTGACAACTTGTTTGACAATCCAATTACATAACAGACGAGACAAGACAAGGCTGCCAACAACATACTGGATGTGTGACTGGGGGTTGGGTGTGAGAAGTAACAGTGACATGAAAGAAATAAAGGCTTTTTTTTTTTTTCCAGAAAATCAATAATCCAACAGTATAAATGAAGCTGTTCTGGAAAAGGCAGATAAGACTTTCTAGATAAGCTACATGAACATCTACAAGGGACTGGTGATTAGAAAATGTTTAAAACCAAAATTCAAAATAGGAGGACAGAGTAGAATTCAGGTAATCTGAGCAGGGGTGTGTGCCAGAAGAGAGGAAATTCAGAGTGATTTGTAGGAATGGGTCTCCAGAAGAGAACCAGCATTCAGTTTAACCCAACAAGGTCAAAAGATACTTGCACACACATGTTTATAGCAGCACAATTCATAATTGTAAAAATGTGGAACCAGCCTAAATGCCCATCAATGAGTGGATAAAGAAACTGTGAAACTGTAGTGTGTGTGTGTGTGTGTGTGTGTGTGTGTGTGTGTGTGTGTGTGTGATGGAATACTACTCAGGCATAAAAAGGAATGAATTGATGGCATTTGCAGAAACTTTGATGGGATTGGAGACTTTTATTCTAAGTGAAGTAACTCAGGAATGGAAAACTAAACATCATATTTTCTCACTCGTAAGTGGGAGCTAAGGTATTAAAATGCCAAGGTGTAAGAATGATACAATAGGCATTGGGGACTCAGAGGGAAAGGATAGGAAGGAAATTAGGGTAAAAAAGACTACAAACTGAATTCAGTGTATACTGCTCAGGTGATGGGTGCTCCAAAATCTCACAGATCACCACTGAAGAACTTACTCATGTAACCAAATACCACCTGCTCCCCCAAAAACCTACAGGAATAAAAAATTAAATAAATAAATAACTGCCGGACACGGTGGCTCACGCCTGTAATCCCAGCACTTTGGGAGGCCGAGGCAGGTGGATCACGGGGTCAAGAGATCGAGACCATCCTGGTCAACATAGTGAAACCCCATCTCTACTAAAAATACAAAAATTAGCTGGGCATGGTGGCACGTGCCTGTAATCCCAGCTACTCAGGAGGCTGAGGCAGGAGAATTGTTTGAACCCAGGAGGCGGAGGTTGCGGCGAGCCAAGATTGTGCCATTGCACTCCAGCCTGGGTAACAAGAGCGAAACTCTGTCTCAATAAATAAATAAATAAATAAAATAAATAAATAAATAAATAACCTACTTCATGCCAAGCACTGTTTTGCAGTATAAAAAATTTTTAAAATACCCTTTTCTCAAGGAGCATTTTAGAGAGGGAAAACATAATTTTAATGGGATAAATAAAGCAGGAAATGGGTTCCTGGGTAGGGTCAGGGAGGTTGCAATTTTTAAAAGGTTAATCAGGAAGACTTCAAAGAGAAGTGGTACTTGAGTACAGACTAGAAAGAGACGAATGCAAAGGTTCTCTACCACTTGCATGAGCCTGATGATTCTGAATTCACAGAAGACATCAGACAAAGCAGATTTATTACTCACAGATAGGCAGCAAGGACAAACAGAAACCTAAGATCCATGGCAAGCCAACCTCCCAAGGCTCAGGAAAGCTGCTCTAGGTGGATGGAGTCTCATCTGTATGTGTGCCATGTTAAACAGCAGTTGAGAGACCCCCAAAGCATGCACCACGCCCTGAGTTTTATACCCTGGGCACTGCTTGAATCACTGAGTTCAAGCACCATAAGACATCCACTCAGAGACCCCATCTGAAAGTCACCAACTACAAAGACCACAGGTAGATAAATCCACAAAGATGGAAAGAAATCACTGCAAAAAGGATGAAAACACCAAAAACCAGAATGCCTCTCCTCCTCCAAGGAATTACAACTCCTCACCAGCAAGGGAACAAGGCTAGATGGAGAAAGATTCTGATGAATTGACATAAACAGGTTTCAGAAGGTGGGTAATAAACTTCTCTGAGCTAAAAGAACATGTTCTAACCCAATGCAAAGAAACTAAGAATCTTGAAAAAAGGTTTGATGAAATGTTAATTAGAATAAACAGAGAAGAATATAAATGACTTGATGAAGCTGAAAACACAACACAAGAACTTCACAAAGCATACACAAATTTCAATAGCTGAATCAACCAAGCAGAAGAAAGGTATCAGAGATTGAAGATCAACCTAGCCACCACTCATAGGGCTGAAGCTGTAGTCCAACATGATCCTACTTTTTTTTTTTTTTTTTTTTTTTTTTTTTTTTTTTTTGGCAATAATAGGTTTCTTTTTTTTCTTTTAGTATATATGTACACTGCTTTAACTGTGTCCCAGAGATTCTTGTATGTTGTATATTTGTTCTTATTGGTTTCAAAGAACTTATTTATTTCTGCTATAATTTCATTGTTTACTCAGTAGTCATTCAGGAGCTGGTTGTTCAGTTTCCATGTAGTTGTGTGGTTTTGAGTGAGTTTCCTAAACCTGAGTTCTAATTTGATTATACTGTGGTCTGAGAGACTGTTTCTTATGATTTCTGTTATTTTGCATTTGCTGAGGAGTGTTTTACTTCTAATTGTGTGGTCAATTTTAGAATAAGTGCTATGTGGTTCTGGGAAGAATGTATAGTCTGTTGATTTGGGGTACAGAGTTCTGTGGATATCTATTAGGTCTGCTTGGTCCAGAGCTGAGTTCAAGTTCTGAATATCCTTGTTAATTTTCTGTCTTATTGCTCTGTCTAATATTGACAGTGGAGTTTTAAAGTCTCCCACTTTTATTGTGTGGGAGTGGAAGTCTCTTTGTAGGTATCTAAGAACTTGCTTTATGAATCTGGATGCTCCTGTATTGGTTATATAAATATTTAGGTTAGTTAGTCCTTCTTGTCGTATTGCTCTCTTTATCATGATGTACTGCTCTTCTTTGTCTTTTTTGATCTTTGTTAGTTTAAAGTCTGTTTTATCAGAGACTTGCAACCCCTTTTATCTTTTTCTTTTTTGCTTTCTATTTGCTTGGTAATTCTTCCTCCATCACTTTATTATGAGCCTACATTTGTCTTTGCATGTGAGATGGATCTCCTGAACACAGCACACCAATGGGTCTTGACCCATTATCCAATTTGCCAATCTATGTCTTTTAATTGGAGTATTTAGCTCATTTATATTTAAGATTAATATTGTTATGTGTGAATTTGATCCTGTCATTATGATGCTAGCTGGTTATTTTGCTCATTGGTTGATGCAGTTTCTTCATACTGTCGATGGTCTTTATGTTTCAGTTTGTTTTTGCAGTGACTGGTATAGGTTTTTACTTTCCATATTTAGTGCTTCCTTCAGGAGCTCTTGAAAGGCAGGCCTGGTGGTGACATTATCTCTCAGCATTTGCTTGTCTGTAAAGGAATTTATTTCTACTTCACTTATGTAGCTTAGTTTGGCTGGACATGAAATTTTGGGTTAAAAACTAATTTATTTAAGAATGTTGAATGTTGGCCCACACTCTCTTCTGGCTTGTAGGGTTTCTGAAGAAAGATCTGCGGTTAGTCTGATGGGCTTAGCTTTGTGGGTAACCTGACCTTTCTCTTCAGCTGACCTTAACATTTTTTCCTTCATTTCAAAATTGCTTATCTGTCAATAAGTCACTCAAATAAAAATTGTTTCATAAAAGACGTGTCTGGTCCAGCTCACAAGTCAAACAAAAGTGCTTTTCCTTTTGGACAGCCATGGCATTTTTTAATAGCTTTATCAGGATATAATTCACACAATTCACCCAATTGAATTGTACATTTCAATGATTTTCAGTATATTCACAGAGTTGTATATTGTACATCATAACCACAATCAATTTTAGAATGTTTTCAATTACCAGCCAAAGAAATCCAACACCCTTCATCCAACATCCAATTCCTCTATCCTCCCCAGTGATAACCACTAATCTACTTTCTACCTCTATAGGTTTATCTATTCTAGACTTTCATATAAATAAAATCATATGGTTTTTGTGACAGACTTCACTTAACATAATGTTTTCAAGGTTCGTCCAAGCTGTACCATATCAATACAGTACTTCATTCATTTTTATGGCCAACTTAAGATCTAGATTATATATGTAATGAAATATTTGGCCATAAGGCCATGAAATAAACAGCTGATGCTGTTTCCATTTTGGGCTAAATAATGCTGCCATGAACATTAGTGTACAAGTTTTTGCATGGACATATATTTTAATTTTTCTTGGACAGGTAAGTAGGAGTTGCTAAATTATGTGATAACTCTATGTTCAATCATTTGAGGGTCTGCGAGACTGTTCTCCAAGCAGCTACACTATTTATCATTCACATCAACAGTGTATGAGAGTTCCGGTTTCTCTACATCCTCTGAAACCCTTATCTTTTCTGCCTTTTTTTATATTACCTGTCCTAGTGGGTGTGAAGTGGTATCTCACTATGGTCCTATTTGCATTTCCCTGATGGTTAAAATTTTGAATATCTTTTAATATGATTATTAGCCATTTGTATATCATCAGTGAAGAAATGTATATTCTAATTATTTGCCCATTTATAAATTGAGTTATTTATTGGATGTCCACTCAGAGACCCAATCCAAAAGTCAGAAAATAGAAAGATGACAGGTAGATAAATTCACAAAGATAGGAAGAAACCAGCGCAAAAAGGATGAAAACACACGAAACCAGAACACCTCTCCTCCTACAAGGGTTCACAACTCCTCACCAGCAAGGGAACAAGACTGGATGGAAAGTGAGTGTGATGAAATGACAAACTCAGACTTCAGAAGTTGATAATAAGGAATTTCCATGAGCTAAAAGAACATGTTCTAACCCAATGCAAAAAAACTAAGAACCTTGAAAAAAGATTTGATGAAATGCTAACAAGGATGGACAAGTTAGAGAGGAATATAAGTGAACTGATGGAACTGAAAAACACAACACGTGAACTTCACAAAGCATGCGCAAGTTTCAACAGTCGAATTGACCAAGAAGAAGAAAGGATATCAGAAGTCGAAGATCAACTCAATGAAATAAAACGAGAAGACAAGATTAGAGAAAAAGCGGTAAAAAGGAATGAACAAAGTCTCCAAGAAATGTGGGACTATGTGAAAAGACCTAATCTACGTTTGATAGGTGTACCTGAATGTGATGAAGAGAATGAATCCAAGCTGGAAAATACTCTTCAAGATATCATCCAGGAAAACTTCCACAACCTAGCAAGGCAGACCAATACTCAAGTCCAGGAGATACAGAGACCACGACAAAGATATTCCTCAAGAAGAGCAACTCCAAGGCACATAATCGTCAGATTCACCAGGATTGAAATGAAAGAGAAAATGCTAAGGGAAGCCAGAGAGAAAGGTCGTGTTACACACAAAGGGAAGCCCATCAGACTCACAGCAAATCTCTCAGCAGAAACCCTACAAGCCAGAATAGAGTGGGGGCCAATATTCAACATCCTTAAAGAAAAGAACTTTCAACCCAGGATTACATATCCAGCCAAGCTAAGCTTCATAAGTGAAGGAAAAATAAAATCCTTTGAGAACAAGCAAGTACTCAGAGATTTCATCACCACCAGGCCTGCTTTGCAGAAGCTCCTGAAAGAGGCTCTACACATAGAAAGGAACAACCAGTACCAGCCACTCCAAAAATAAACCAAATGGTAAAGAGCATCAACACAATGAAGAATCTGTATCAACTAATGGGCAAAACAGCAAGCTACCATCAAAATGGCAGTATCAAATTCACACATAACAATATTAACCCTAAATGTAAATGAACTAAATGACCCAATCAAAAGACACAGACTGGCAAATTGGATAAAAAGCCAAAAACCATCAGTGTGCTGTATCCAGGAAACCCATCTCACATGCAAGGATACGCAAAGGCTCAAAGTAAAGGGATGGAGGAAGATTTACCAAGCAAATGGAGAGCAAAAAAAAAGCAGGAGTTGCAATTCTTGTCTCTGATAAAATAGACTTTAAAGCAACAAAAATCAAAAGAGACAAGGACACTACATAATGGTAAAAGGATCAATGCAACAAGAAGAGCTAAAGATCCTAAATATGTACACACCCAATACAGGAGCACCCAGATACATAAGGCAAGTTCTTAATGACTTACAAAGAGACTTAGACTCTCACACAATAATAGTGGGAGACTCTAATACCCCATTGTCAATGTTAGACAGATCAACGAGACAGAAAATGAACAAGGATATCCAGGACTTGAACTCAGTCCTGGAACAAGCAACATAATTGGCAATAAATCACTTCTCAGCAAATGCAAAAGAATGGAAATCATAACAAACAGTCTCTCAGACCACAGTGCGATCAAGCTAGAACTCAGAATGCAGAAACTAACTCAGAACCGCACAGCTTCATAGAAACTGAACAGCTTGCTCTTGAATGTTGACTGGATAAACAACAAAATGAAGGCAGAAATAAAGACGTTCTTTGAAACCAATGAGAATGAAGACACAACATACCAGAACTCTGGGACACATTTAAAGCAGTCTCTAGAGGAAAATATATAGCAATGCGTGCCCACATGAGAAGAAAGGAGAGATCTAAAATTGACACCCTATCATCAAAATTGAAAGACCTAGAGGAGCAAGATCAAAAAAACTCAAAACCTAGCAGAAGACAGGAAATAACTAAGATCAGAGCAGAACTGATGGAAATAGAGACACGAAAAACTTCACAAAAAAAATCAATAAATCCAGGAGCTGGTTTTTTGAAAAGATCAACAAAATAGACAGACCGCTATCCAGACTAATAAAAAAGAAAAGACAGAATAACTAAATTGATGCAATAAAAAATGATAAAGGGGAGATCACCACAGATTCTACAGAAATTCAAACCATCAGCAGAGATTATTACAAACAACTCTATGCACATAAACTAGTAAACGTGGAAAAAATGGATAAATTCTTGGACACTTGCCTCCTCCCAAGCCTAAACCAGGAAGTCAAAACCCTGAATAGATCAATAACAAGGTCTGAAGTTGAGGCAGCAATTAAGAGCCTACCACCCAAAAAAAGGTCCAGATGGGTTCACAGCCAAATTCTACCAGACATACAAAGAGGAGCTGGTACCATTCCTTCTGAAACTATTCCAAATAATCCAAAAAGAGAGAATCCTTCCTAAATCATTTTATGAGATCAACATCATCCTGATACCAAAACCCGGCAGGGACTCAACAAGAAAAGAAAACTTCAGGCCAATATCCATGATGAACATAGATGCAAAAATCTTCAAAAAACTACTGGCAAACCGACTGCAACAGCACATCAAAAAGCTTATCCACCATGATCAAGTAGGATTCATCCCAGGGATGCAAGGCAGGTTCAACATATGCAAGTCCATAAACGTAATTCACCACATAAACAGAACCAAAGACAAAAACCACATGATAATCTCAATTGATGCAGAGAAGGCCTTTGACAAAATTCAACAGCCCTCTATGCTAAAAACCCTCAATAAACTAGGTATTGACGGAACGTATTTCAAAATAATAAAAGCTATTTACGACAAACCCACAGCCAATATCATACTGAATGGGCAAAAAACTGGAAGCATTGCCTTTGAAATCTGGCACTAGACAAGGATACCCTCTCTCACCACTCCTATTCAATATAGTACTGGAAGTTCTAGCCAGAGCAATCAGAGAAGAAAAAGAAATAAAGGATATTCAAATAGGAAAGGAGGAAGTCAAATTGTCTCTATTTGCAGATGACATGATGCTATATCTAGAAGACTCCATCGTCTCAGCCCAGAGTCTCCTGAAACTGATAAGCAGCTTCAGCAAAGTCTCAGGATACAAAATCAACGTGCAAAAATCACAAGCATTCCTATACACCAATAAGCGACTTAAAGAGAGCCAAATCAAGAATGAACTGCCATTCACAATTGCTACAAAGAGAATAAAATAACTAGGAATACAGCTAACAAGGAACACAGAGGACCTCTTCAAGGAGAACTACAAACCACTGCTCAATGAAATAAGAGAGGACACAAACAGACGGAGAAACATTCCATGTTCACGGTTAGGAAGAATCAATATCATAAAAATGGCCATATTGCCCAAAGTAATTTACAGATTCAATGCTATCCCCATCAAGCTACCAGTGACCATCTTCACAGAACTGGAAAAAAACACCTTAAACTTCATATGGAACCAAAAGAGAGCCCACATAGCCAAGTCAATTCTAAGCAAAAAGAAAAGAGTGGGAGACATCACACTACCAGACTTCAAACTATACTACAAGGCTACAGTAATCAAAATGGCATGGTACTGGTACCAAAACAGAGATATAGACCAATGGAACAGAACAGAGGCCTCAGAGGCAACACAACATATCTACAACCATCTAATTTTTGACAAATCTGACAAAAACAAGCAATGGGGAAAGGATTCCCTGTTTAATAAATGGTGTTGGGAAAACTGGCTAGCCATGTGCAGAAAGCAGAAACTGGACCCCTTCCTGACACCTTGCACTAAAATTAACTCCAGATGGATTAAAGACTTAAACATAAGACCTAACACTATAAAAACCCTAGAAGAAAATCTAGGCAAAACCATTCAGGACATAGGCGTAGGCAAGGACTTCATGACCAAAACACCAAAAGCATTGGCAACAAAAGCCAAAATAGACAAATGGGACCTAATCAAACTCCACAGCTTCTGCACGGCAAAAGAAACAATCATTAGAGTGAATCAGCAACCAACAGAATGGGAAAAAATTTTTGCAGTTTACTTATCTGACAAAGGGCTGATATCCAGAATTTACAAAAAACTAAAACAGGTTTACAAGAAAAAAACAAACAAGCCCATTCAAAAGTGGGCAAAGGATATGAACAGATACTTTACAAAAGAAGACATACATGAGGCCAACAAACATATGAAAAAATGCTCATCATCACTGGTCATTATAAAAATGCAAATCAAAACTACATTGAGATACCATCTCATGCCAGTCAGAATGGCAATCATTAAAAAATCTGGAGACAACAGATGCTGGAGAGGATGTGGAGAAACAGGAACACTTTTACACTGTTGATGGGAGTGTAAACTAGTTCAACCATTGTGAAAGACAGTGGCGATTTCTCAAGGACCTAGAAATAGAAATTCCATTTGACCCAGCAATCCCATTACTGGGCATATATCCAAAGGATTATAAATCGTTCTACTATAAGGACACGTGCACATGAATGTTCATTGCAGCACTGTTTACAATAGCAAAGACCTGAAACCAACCCAATGTCCATCAATGATAGACTGCACAGGGAAAATGTGGCACATATACACCATAGAATATTATGCAGCCATCAAAAATGATGAGTTCGTGTCCTTTGTAGGGACATGGATAAACCTGGAAACCATCATTCTCAGCAAACTGACACAAGAGCAGAAAATCAAACACCGCATGTTCTCACTCACAGATGGGTGTTGAACAATGAGAACACATGGACACAGGGAGGGGAGCACTACACACTGGGGTCTGTTGGGGGGAAATAGGGGAGGCACAGCAGGGGGTGGGGAGTTGGGGAGAGATAGCATGGGAGAAATGCCAGATATAGGTGATGGGGAGGAAGGCAGCAAATCACACTGCCATGTGTGTACCTATGCAACAATCTTGCATGTTCTTCACATGTACCCCAAAACCTAAAATGCAATAAAAAATTAATTAATTAAAAATAATTACATCATATGCAAATAAAGATAGTTTTACTTCTTCCTTTCTGATATGGATGCCTTTTATTTTATTTACTTCTCTAATTGCTCTTACTAAAGCTAACAGTATAATGTTAAATAGAAGTGGCCAAAACAAACATCTGTGTTATGCTTCACATATTAGAGGGAAAGCATTCAGTCTTACACTATTCATATGTCAGTTGTGGGTGTGTTATAGATGCCCTTTAGTAGGTTGCATAAATTTCTATTCCTTGTTTATTCACTGTGTTTACTGTGAGAAAGTACAGAATGTTGTCAAATGTTTTTTCTGCTTATATTGGGGTGATCATGTGGTTTTTGTTCTTTATTCTATTGATGAGGTTTGTTACATTAATTGATTTTCAGATGTTAAAACAACTTGTATTCTTGGAATAAGTCATACTTTTTCATGGAATATAATCCTTTTAATATACTGCTGGATTTGATTTGCTAGTGTTATTGAGGAACTCTATGTCTATATTGATAAAATACATTGATCTGTAGTTTTCTTTCTTATAACGCCTTTGTCTTGATTTGGTATCAGGATAATATTGCCCTCATAAAATGCATTCAGAAGTGTTCTCTCATTTTTTATTTATTGGAGGAGTTTGTGAACAATTGGTATTAATTATGTACATATTTGATAGCATTTACCAGTGAGGTCACCTGGTCCTGGGCTTTTCTTCATGGGAATGTTGGTGTTACAAATTTAATCTCCTTACTTGTTACAGCTCTATTCAGATTTTTTTAGTTCTTCTTGAATCAGTTCACGTAGTTAATGTCTTTCTAGAAATTTTTTCATCTAAGTTATCCAGTTTATTGCCATATAGTTGTTCAACTATTGAACTTTTGGTATGTAGCAGAAGTGCTATATATATATTTCCCATTTCATCACACAGAATACTGAAAAATTTGTGCATTCAAGGATCAAAATTTAATAAAAGCAAATTTTTTACTGTTTCAGCAAGGACGTTCTTAAGCTGTTAAAAAAAAAAAAAAAAAAAAAAACTGTAACCCCTAGAAATAAAACTGCCAGCGTAAATAGAAAGGTGTGATATTCACTCAAATTGATGAGGGCAGTCCACTGATTCAAATGCTAATCTCTTCTGAAGACATGCTCACAAACACTCCCAGAAATGTTTTACCAGCTATTTGAGCATCCCTTAACCCAATCAAGTTAACATATAAAATTAACCATCACATACATCATGAGGCTGTTCACTGTTACATTAAGGACATGAGACATACTCTTGAGAGCAATAAGAGAGACATGAAAGATCACTTTGGCTACCATGCGCAAAATAGATTAGAAGAGCAAGATAGGAGGTCAGAAGAGCAGTTAGAAGATTGTTGAATGATCCAAATAAGAGAGAATGAGGACCTGAAAACACAGTGGGAAAGGGTGAAAAGGAGTAGGTAGATTTTTAATATAAAAACACAAAAACCTCAGAACTGATAAGTGTTTAAATGCAGAGAGAGAGAGAGAGAGAAGAAAATCAAAAATAATGTCTATGTTTCTCATAGATGGTGTGTCATGTTAAGATACACAGGAAGGAAATGGGGATATTTAGGTGAGAAGTTAATTAGTTGAGTTTGGCACAGGCATTTTTGGGTGTTTATGAGATATTAATAGAGCTATATGGTGAATCATTTCTCAAGTAAGAGAAACTAAAGGCTTATTTACCTTGAGGAGTTACCGAGCCTTTAGTTTCTCTTACTTGAATTTGTATTTGAGGTTTCACCTTTTCTCATATCTTCCTTGAGTCTTGTGTAACACCTGATGGACTTTCCCCAAGCCAGGGTCACTTTCAAATCAGACATCCTGTGGAGTGGCAGGTACTGTTCAAGGCACTTAACATACAAAAATGAAGAAAGGAATTAAAAAGCAGACATCCCCCTTGCATTCCAGCCTGGGCAAAAGAGTGAAACTCCATCTCAAAAAATAAATAACAAATAATAAATAAAGTATATAAGTTCAGATGAATATGTTACAATGGGTGCTAACCCATTATGACTGGTGTGTTTATAAGAGGAACAAATTTGGACACAGATATACACACAGGAAAGATCATGTGAATACACAGGAAGAAGGCAGCCATCTACTTGGCAAGGAGAGAGGACTCTGAAAAGAAATCAGCCCTTTCAACACTTTGATACCCAACTTCTAGCTTTCAAAACTATGAGAAAAATAAATTTCTGTTGTTTAAGCCACCTGGTCTTTGGTGCTTTTTGGGGGAAGGCAACCTTAGCAAATTCATACACTCATCATTCATTTTTCTATACCACACTGAATCTAATCATATTCAGATTTTTTTTTAAATCAAGTAACATGTCATTGTCTGCTGACTACCCTATATGAATACACTCTCTAGATTGGCATGTAAGCATAAACTGCACACATAGCTGGTGCTTCACTGAGTCCAACTTGCTTCCCAGAACAAAAGGAACTTTGCCTCGCAGATAAATCTAGGACCCCACCTATTAGAATCTAGAACACTAGTCTCTGCTTTCATTATTTTTTTTTCTGTCTTTGTTCACTAAAATTCAGAAAAATCCCTAGGTCTAATATCATGCAGGATCACCCTATTACAATACTATGGAGTTTCAGAGAAAGGAGAGTTCGCATAGGGTCAGGGGATGGGAAATATTCATTAGAGGGTGGCATCCAAACCATACTTCTTTTTCTTAGGGGAAAGTGCAAACACAGTTTTCCACTACCACAAATTATGCAGTTGAGTTCCCCACATTTGGGAAAATCACAGGGGTGAGCACATCTGGAATGCAACGAATAAGCCTCACCCTGGGAAACCCACCTTTGTGATCATTGTATCTCCTCTGCCAGATAAGTATCAAACCATACTTCTAAAGATGAGAGGGACAGGCAGTAATTAACTCCTCTGCCAGATAAGTATCAAACCATACTTCTAAAGATGAGAGGGACAGGCAGTAATTAACAGGTAGTATGTTTTAGTTGTAAATAAAAGATTAAGAAAATCAGTGAAGTCTGGAAATTTTGGTATGAAAAATGGTTTCATATCATTAAAGCATGTATATGGGTAGGGGGGTGGTTCTTAAAGACTTTAAAAAGTATTCTAGAAACAAGTTATTGAAGATTATTGTAAGGTTAAAAAATTTGGATATTAGCCCAAAGAACAAATATATTTCAACTCACCTGGAATATTTGTTCAAAACAGATTCCTGAGCCCCATTTATGAATAAAGAAATCAGAATCTCTGCCAGCAGGCCTCCAGAATGTGCATTTATAGCTAGCTTCACATATGCTGCATATCACACTAAAATTTGGGAACTACTGCAGTAGACATTAGGAAACTATTAAATGGCCCTGCGAATTTTTGAGCAAAGAATGACCAAATTATGTCTACACTTTAGGATGACTAATCTAATAAGAATAGATATTCAAGAAAAGTTAGAGATGGGTTTAAGAAGCTGATGCACCAGTCAAGGCAAGAGACAATGAAAGTTGAGATATAAGTGGATATAAAGGGACTTTTATCTTACGATGTAAAAAATATGACAAAGATAGGAATGTAGAATTTTGTAAACTCATACGTAAGAGGATGAGATAAAGAAGTATCAAGGAAGACTGTGATGGTTAGTATTGAGTGTCAACTTGATTGGACTCAAGGATGCAAATTATTGTTCCTGGGTATGTCTGTGAGGATGTTGCCAAAGGAGATTAACATTTGAGTGAGTGGACTGGCAGAGGCAGACCCACCCTCAATCTGGGTAGGCACCATCAAATCAGCAGCCAGCATGGCTAAAATAAAGCAGTCAGAAGAACGTGGAAGGACTTCACTTGCTTGTGGCCTTCATCTTTCTCCCGTGATGGATGCCTCCTATTCTTGAACATTGGACTCCAATTTCTTCAGCTTTTGGACTCTTGGACTTATGTCAGTGGTTTGCCAAGGGCTCTCAGGCCATCGGCCACAGACTGAAACCTGCACTGTTGGCTACCATACTTCTGAGGTTTCGGGACTCAGACTGGTTTCCTTGCTCCTCAGTTTGCAAACAGCCTATTGTGGGACTTCATATTGTGAACATGTGAGTCAACACTCCTTAATAAATTCCCCTTCATATATACATCATCCTATTAGTTCTGTCCCTCTAGAGAGCACGGACTAATATAAAGACTAAGGATTAAGTTGTGGTAGGGTTAATTAGAGATAGGGAAATCATAAGAAAAATCCTGTTGAGCATTTAAGTGGGAGTACATGATGAATTCAGAACGAGACATGTTGAATTTTGATATTCTGGTAGGACACCCAAAGCAAGACATTCAGCTAGCAGTATAAAATATAAGATGGAGTCTAAGAGTGTTGTTTGAGATAAAAATTCTAATTCAACATTTATCTGGAAAATGATGATTGAAGCAAGATGAATGGATAACACTTGGCTTTTAACTGAATCATGGGGCAGTTTCCTCCATACTGTTCTCACGGTGGTGAATAAGTCTCACAAGATCTGATTGCTTTATAAGGGGTTCCCCCTTTTGCTTGGCTCTTGTTTTCCTCTCTTCTTTTTTTCTTTCTTTTGGCAGTGAAGTCTTATCTGTCTCTCATGCTTAAATGCAGTTTGTGTATGATCTTGATTCACTGCAACCTTCACCCCCGGGGTTCAAGTAATTCTCCTGTCTCAGCCTCCTGAGTATCTGGGATTACAAACACCCACCACCATGCCTGGCTAATTTACTTTTGTACTTTCAGCAGAGACAGAGTTTCACCATGTTGGCCAGGCTGTTCTTGAACTCCTGACCTTAGGTGATCCACCCGCCTCAGATTCCCAAAGTGCTGGGATTACAGGCATGAGCCACCATGCCCAGTCTCATTCTTCCCTTTTCCGCCACCATGTAAGATAGGACTTTTGCCTTCTGCCATGATTATGAGGTCTCCCCAGCCATGTGGAACTCTTTTAAATCCATTAAACCTCTTTTTCTTTATAAACTACATAGTCTCCATTATGTCTTTATTAGCAGCATGAATACAGACTAATGCTAATAATCTTCCTACTAAGATTAGGAATTTGCCAGAGGAAGAAAATGCTCAAATGCTGAAAGATAGATAAGATGTCTTATACTACATAAATCCTCAACAACAACAAAAAATAGCCTCAGGAATTTGTAACCTGTGTTTTCTGCTTGCATGAACAAGATTCTCTTAGGTAAAAAAAAAAAAAAAAAAAAAGTGTCTGTTCATAGGGTTCAGATCTAAACCAATCCTTCATTGGGTAGAAATCCAGCTGCAATGACAGCTCAGAGTTTCATAGCATATTCCTTTCATAATTATTATTTTCTTGAACCCTTAACTCTGATGGACTTTAAAAGGATCTGCCTATTGATTGTTGAGAGGACAAATCTTCTATATTGTTGTATACTGTTAACAAGAGGCCGTTGGAGGAAAAAGATAGCAATAGTCAAATTAAAAAAAAAAGCACCATTATTTCCTTTTTGCATATGTTCTATATGTTTGGGCCCTATTACGGAGTAATCAGGATTCCCTAAAAATAACTGTCTATGACTTCTAGCATAGGTAGGCATATAAGAATAAGGTGAGGCCTAGGAGAGTTTAATCATAAGAGTGTGCACATAGAAACCCACTGAAGAAGTCTTAGAGATTGTTCTTATCTTCACTTATCTTATATTTCTCAAAGAAACATAAAAAAAAAATTGGTTGAAAGATGTATGTCAACTTCATATACTAATTACTGTCTTGTGATCCTTTTGCTTATTAAACTTCTTAATATAAGGCAAGAACTCTGACATAATATAATGTTTAGGCCCACTTTCCTAATACAGTTAACCCTTGAACAACACAGGTTTAAACTGCATGGGTTCACTTATACATGGATTGTCTTCCACCTGCCACTCCTGAGATGGCGAGACCAACCCTTCCTCTTCTCCTTTTCCTTAGCTTTATTCACCATGAAGATGACAAGGATGAAGACCTTTATAATAATCCACTTACACTTAATACACAGTAAATCTATTTTCTCTTCATTTTGATTTTCTAAGAGTCAACTGTAAATCTAAAAAAAAAAAAAAAAAAAAACCCACACGCAGAATATTTACTTAATACTACAAGAAATATTCAAGAATATTTATCTTAAACAGTATCTTAAAAAGGTAAAATTAGATGTATTACTTTAAAAATCATTGATAAAACTTTTTTTCTTAAAATTCTGGCCACATTTAAAATATAAATTATAAGTTACACAAAGGTATAAATCATAAAAAAAATGCACATTTCAGTCATGCACACACATATATGCATATATATAGTGCAAATAATTTATGTACTGAATTTATATTTACTATATAAATCTTTAAAAGCTGAAAGTTTATCAAATTAACAAATCCAATGAAGTGACTATACATTAAACATGAAAAAAACAGTTATTCTCTAATATCAATCACATCATTATTTATAAAAATTTTATGAAAAAAATCTTAATACCTACAACAAAAAGAAAATTAAATGCTATGTAATACATTGCTAACAAAAGTCCAGTTATTTAAACCACGTACTACTCATGCCTTTTCCTATGTAACTTTGCAGTTCCTCTTACCAAAGAGATGAAGTCTATTCCATCTTCTCACCCCCTGCAAAATTTGGGGTGGGAAAGTGGTGATTTATTTTGGCCAATACAGTAAGTCTAAGGTTCTAGAGACCTTGAATATTTTTGCGTGTTGCTTTTTTGTTTCTGCCACTGCCAAACAAACATGTCTTGTCTAGCTCACTAGCCTCTAGAAGAAGAAAGATATACAAAACAGCCAAGTTGTCTCAGTCATCCAACAAAAGCCATCTTAGATAAGGTAATATCAGGTGATCTCCAGATGTGAGTTACTGCAGCCAAGATTAGCAGAGTTACTTAGCCAACCAGCAGCTGACCACAGTCAAATAAGCAAACTCAGTCAAGATCATTTAAGCCAAGCACAAATTAACCAAGCCCTAGAGACTCATAAGCTAAGTAACTGTTTAATACTAAATACCACTAAAGTTCAGCAGTTGTTACACAGCATTGTTGTGGCAACAGATAATTGATACATACTATTTAAAAACATTACTAACATAGAAAAATATGTTTTCTTATATTTTCTGGATTTTCTAAATGGCTCTAAAAGAGTTAATACTCACACAGCCTTTACTATACGCCAGGCACTGCTCTTATTTAGATCCCATAATAATTCTCTAAGCAGGTACTATTATTATAGTCATGTAATAAATGATGTAACTAAGGCACAAAAATTTTAGTTTCCCCCAGATCTCACAGCAACTCAGTGGTGGAACTAGGATTAGAACTTTAGTACTATGGCTTTAAAATCCATGTTCTTAACCATTGCATTATAATACATTTTCAACATTTTGCTTACAAAATTAAAAATTATACTCATATTATAAATGTGTATATAGAAAGACAGAATAAATATAATTTTAGTAAAATAAAACTATTTTGGTATTATGCTAGCTTAGTACAACTTACATTCCAGCCTACCCATACACACACCTTCAGCTATGTTGAAAGTAGACAATGAATCTAAACCAAGCCAGTCAGATTTTTTCATCGGAAAGTATAAAAAAGAACAACAGACTCTGTCAAACTTTGAACTGGAAGGTACATGATCTGTACAGGGTGATCTCTGAAGCATATGAAGAAGTCAAAAATATCAGTCTACAAAGAAAAAGACGGTGAAGCAGATTTTTAAATAGAACTGGAAATCAAGGGCCATAATGCCTCCCAAAGAGACATGTTGTCTTAGTTCCTGGTAGCTTTTCAGACATGGGTTTCAGGGCCTTACGAGATTCAATAATAATCCTGGCCTTGATTCCTATAAAAACCCATATATTCTCTTATTAAGTTCTTCCTTTCTTCCTAAAATTGTTTGAGTAGTTTTCTGTGGTAAATAGAATAACGTTTGCCCAAAAGATGTCCACATCTAATCCCATAAAATGACATTCCCCCGAAAGATGACCACATGCAAATCCCGGAACTCTATGGATATGATTAAGGCAGAGATGTTGACACAAAGAGATTATTCTACATTACTCAAGTGGGTCCAATGTACAAGTGTTCTTATAAGTGAAAGAGTGATACCAATAGTGAAAGCAACAATAAAACAATGGATTGAGAACACAAAGGGGAAAACTGGGGGAAGTTGTTTTTTCATTATTGCAAATTTGCCTAGGGTGTGGTTTTACTAAAAATGTTTGGCAGTTTCTTTAAGAGCAAGCATAGTCCTGCCATACAATCTAGGAACTGTACTCTTAGGTTTTTGCCTAATTGAGTTGAAAATATACAGTCCCACAAAAACCTGCACACGCATGTGTAGGGGGTGCACAGCAACATATTAAAGCTTATGTACATGGCATTTGAGGTTGGGGCATGAAAAAATACTGAGGCACTGTGTATGTTATTTGTGCATGAGACTGAAACTCCTGGACCCCGAAAACAGGACAGGGAGTGGAGTGTGTGGTGTGATAAGGAACACTGAAAACAGCCTCCTGAGAATGCAGTTTGAGTGTGTACAAGGTTACAGGTGCCTCAGCAACCCACCTCAAATGACCATCTAGTGGATTTTTGTAGATAATACAAACCATTTCAATAAATGCTTGGTGGATGGATGCTAGGCAGATTGTCTGAGAAGAGCTACCCATAGCTCCGCCAAGCTGGAACTGTCCGAGTACGTCATTCTTGGCATTCACTGCAAGCTATAAGCTCTGCAACTGGGGCCCCTGACATGATTGCCCTGAATTTATGTGTGAAGGTGAAGAGCTTATCAATTTTGGGGGAATCCCGGTAAGGGACAGTTCTGACTCCCATCAGGAGGATGGGAACCATGGGTAAGATATCAGGGGTTAGGTTATCATGGGTCAAGAAAAGACCAAAGAGCAGAAAGTATTTTTTAAAAACAGTGCAACAGCTACTTAAGGCTATCCTGTGCACTAGAGAGCCTAGAGCTCTACACAAGCTTATGCTCTTAATTTGGCAGGAATGCCCTTGAATTCCTGATCAAGGAACCTTAGATTTAGAGTTACAGGAGCAGGTAGATCACTGCCTGAAAAGAGGATATAAGAAAGGTCATTTTACTAATGTTATTATTTTGACCACCTGGGCACTGGTACACTCTGTATTGTATCCTCTTTATCGCTAGATTGTGGTGAGTCAGACCACCCATCTTCTCCACCTGAAGGGAATTCAGGAGATTTAAAAAAGAAAAGATTAAAAGCAGAAACCAGAACAAGAGGGAGCAATTTCTCTCTCCCCTTCATTCCCTTCTATGGGGAATAAGAGACTTTTTCTAGTGAGGATAAAGATGGACCAGAGCCTTTTCTGCCCACTATAGAAAAGCTATTAGACCTAACACCACAAAAACCTTAGAGGAAAACCTAGGCAATACCATTCAGAACGTAGGCATAGACAAGGATTTCATGACTAAAACAAAAAAAGTAATGGCAACAAAAGCCATTGACAAATGGGATCTAATTAAACTTAGCTTCTGCACAGGAAAAAACAAAACAAAACAAAACAAACAAACAAAAAAACTGTCATTAGAGTGAACCAGCAACTAACGAAATGGAAAAAAATGTTTGCAATCTACCCATCTGACAAAGGGCTAATATCCAAAATCTACAAAAAACTTAAATTTACAAGGAAAAAAAAAAAAAAAAAAAAAAAAAATCACCACCATCAAAAAGTGGGTGAAGGATATGAACAAACATTTTTCAAAAGAAGACATTTATAAGGCCAACAAACACATGAAAAAATGCTCATCAACACTGGTCATTAGAGAAATGCAAATCAAAACTACATTGAGATACCATCTCACGCATGTTAGAATGGCGATCGTTAAAAAATCTGGAGACAACAGATGCTGGAGAGGATGTGGAGAAATAGGAACACTTTTACATTGTTGGTGGGACTGTAAATTAGTTCGACCATTGTGGAAGACAGTGTAGCAATTCCTCAAGGATCTAGAAATAGAAATACCATTTGACTCAGCAAGCCCATTACTGGGTATATACACAAAGGATTATAAATCATTCTATTATAAAGACACATGCACACATATGTTTATTGCATCACTGTTTACATTAGCAAAGACTTGGAATCAACCCAAATGCCCATCAGTGATAGACTGGATAAAGAAAATGTGGCACATAAACACCATGAAATACTATGCAATCATAAAAAAAAAATGAATTCATGTCCTTTGAAGGGACATGGATGAAGCTGAAAAACCATCATTCTCTGCAAACTGATACAAGAACAGAAAACTAAACACCGCATGTTCTCACTCATAAGCTGGCGTTGAACAATGAGAATACATGGACACAGGGAATATCACACACAGGGGCTTGTAGGGTGGGGAGGCAGGCTAGGGGAGGGATAGCAGAGGATGGAGGGATTGCGGAGGAATACATTAGGAGAAATACCTAATGTAGATTGTGAGGGAGAATGGATGCAGCAAACCACCATGGCATGTGTATACCTATGTAACAAACCTGCATATTCTGCACATGTATCCCAGAACTTAAAGTTTAATTATAAACAAAACAAAGAAAAGCTACTGCCCTCTTTTCCTCCACCCTTAAAGGGACCTGCATTTGTTGGCCCCGTTCAGTCAACAGCACCTCCCATCCCTCTTGAGGAGATTGGAGGCAGCCCAAGGGATGCTCCTTGCATAAGACCTCCAGTTAGCAAACATCTATAGTTGGGTGCTCGCATCTCCTTAACAAACTTCCCTGTTGGAGGGGTGCCTCCAAGAGGGAAGGAAAGTGGCTGATTGTGATTGTTTTTCTAATACGCAAATTCTCACTTCTTACTTCCAGCATTGGCCTTCCTGGCCTTGTCTTTTTTTTTTTGTTTCCCTAGAGTATAAAGGAAAGTTGTATGCTGCCTTCTGGGTTTTATCCCACAAAGCTCTGGCATTCTCGCTGCCCACAGGGAGAGATTTCTCTGCCCTCTTCATTCCCTTCTATGAGGAATAAGGAAGAGACTTATTCCAGTGAGAATAAGGATGGACTGGAGCCTTTTCTTTCCCCTATAGAAAAGCTGTTGCCCTCTTTTCCTCCACCTTTAAAAGGCCTGGGTTAGGAGAGTTGCTAAGTTGCCATGGAGTACCCATTTAGTCACTGGCAGTCTGGGCAAATTGCCGCTTTCTGGGTTTGTGGTGACAGAGGGGAGGCCAAGAGGTGCAGACTATGTCCCCAGGTGGCTGCAGGCAGCTTCACCTCACAATGGTCACGTGCCTTAGTAACTATGCCCAGAAAGTGGCCTGTCACTTCCTGTGCTGCTGCTTTTCCTACTTCTGCCCTTTCCTGCCACCCCTCCCATGTCTCAGTTGACAAGCAATTCCTTGTTTTCCCTGGCTCCTTAGAAAAACGCCTAGGAAATAGCCCATGTGCATCCCAAACTTACTAGCCTAAGGTGGGCAGAGGGGTATGAAGCAGCCTAGAGCTCTGGGGAAGAATCTCGCTAATAAGCGGTGCTCTCCTGTAGCCATAGGTTAAATGTGAGCTAGCTGCGGAGGGCGAGCTTTGTCTTCAGAAGATAGACGCAGCAGTAAGGAACATTTTTTTCACTTTTTTATAAAATGTTTTAAAAACACGGTGGCTCGGAAACTTCAAAGCAGACCGTGTGCTGCATGTCTGCTCCTCCCCTGAGCCTCTCTGCTTGGCGTGGTAAAAATAATAAAAAGCCCAGTACATTTTCAGTACCTTATGTAACAGGGTTGGCTCCAAGCGTCGGTGGTCTAGAGGATGAGAGTAGTCTTCTCCCAGGCTGTTACCCTCTTGCCTCCTGCCTCCACGCTTACACACGCACACTGTACCACGTGGTCATTCTCTAGCCTCTTACTGCCACTTGTAGTCTTCCTTCCTTCCTCTAAGGGCAAGAGCAGCAACAGGTGGCAGGCTGTTAGAAAGAGAGGCAGCTGCCTAACGAGCCCGGAGCAGATGGGAAGAAACCAGCCGCAGCCTTGCTTTTCCAAGCTCACTTCTGAAACATTCCAGCTAAAGGCTAATGCAGGAGAATGGCCAACACCAAAGGACTTTTTTTTAAGTTTTTTTTTTTTCTTTTTTCTTTTTTTACACACTTAAGCTAACTCCATGCAGGTTATTATCCTGGCAACTTGCAGTCACATTCTAATGACTTCCAAGGGCCAAAATATGGTAAAAGTCACTTAAAATATCTATACCTTCCATGCCTTAGTTTAACAAGTAGGTTTTATCGTTGGCCGTTTCTATATTTTATGTGCTATTTACCTGTCTCATAACCCCTCTATATACCAAAAAGCCCCCACAGATTTAATAGCTTCTCTTCTCATAAAGAGGCACCAACGTTGCATCCAATTAGCAATATATGACCCTGTTACTCTTTTCCTACTGTTAAGGAACAATTTCATACTCTCTTACCTTGTGATCTTGATTGGCAAGTAGCTATGGCTGACTTTATTGGTAATGTCAGCTTCCATTTACCAGTCTCGAAGCTCCTGAACTTTTTACAAACTGTGCCTGTTAAATGTGTATCTATTGTTGTCTCTAAGCCCTTGCTTCATGCCATTTATAGATAGTTCAGGAAAAAAAAAAAAAAAAAAAAAAAAAAAAGACAGCTATAGTGTGGCAAGATGTCATGCAAAACTGGCAACACAAAATCCAGGAACATTTTAAAACTACACGACAGGCAGAGTTAGGTGCCCTAATACTGGCCTTACAAATTTTCCTTACCAAAATATAAATATAGTTAGTGATTCTGCTTATGTAGTGTATACTATTACTCATTCAGAGCTTGCACATGTGAAGGGCATTACTAATCAATCTCTAGTAGCTTTGTTTCTTACAGTGCAAAAGCTCCTCTGTGCCCATTGTTACCATCTTTACATCACCCATATTTTCTCTCATTCTAGGTTACCTGGTCCCTTATCAGAAGGGAATGCTTCAGCTGATGCTCTAGTGCAACCACAAATGTGGTTTGCATTTTTTGCAAGCTCAAGCTGATCATGCTTTCTTCATCAGAATGTCTGCAGTCTTAAACAATAGTTCACTTAACACTTGCTCAAGCTCACATGATTACTAAAATTTGTCTTAATTGCCAACAGCATTCTCTCTTCTTTTTCCTTAGCACTTGGTGCCAACCCATGAGGTTTGGTGCCTAATGCTATCTGGCAAACTGATGTTACTCATTATCTACACTCAGAACCTTTTCAAGTTTCTTCACATTACCATGAACGCTTATACAGGCTTAATACATGCTGCCCTCTGGACAAGACCAAGAAAAAACTAAAGATGCTATTTTTCATTTGTTTATTATAACTTTAGCCCTTCTACAAACTGTAAAAACTGATAATGGACCTTACTATCTTAGTGCTCAATTTACATATGCTCATCAAACTCCTAAAGTATATCTTAATAAACAAAAAGGGGGGATATGGGGCTCCCTCCTCAAGAACTGGACCTGTCATTGAAGAATCAACCAGCAGTGATGATGATGACTTGGAAGGCATCTTACATTATGTGAGGACAGCTAAAGAGACTGGATCAACAAGCAACTATCCAGCTTGCTGCCATGGAAGCCCCTGTGACTGCAGAGAACTGGTTTCTTATGCATCTGGTAGTAACTGGAGAAACTTCTGAGAAAGTAAGACAGACATGGATGTTAGGGTGGTTGGTAATTCTGGTCCTTTGACAAGTGGGATCAGCTCAAGAACATGTTTCTTGGAGTCATGTTCTATATTCCCATTTTTAATGTTATTACATGGTGGGATGCTGACCCGCCTTTGTCATCTAATGATACTTTTTGTACAAGAGGTCAATAGATGCCAGTCTTATCCTTTAACTGAAAATTTGAGATGGATTAAACTTAATGACTAATTAATTTTATTGTCTAGTAATCTCCCTCTTTGTTTTTACACAATAGCACATGACAAGTGTGTTACTCTTATTCCTCAGGAATGTGTGTACTATCAAATCAAAAGGGATGCTAAGCTTGCAAATTTGACCTTTATTTCTGCTGTTACCACTAATCTTACTGAGGTTTCTAATGAAGCTACACAAGTGTCTGATCTTCCTATATGACTTCTGAGTAGAGACTGAAGCTATAAGTTTGAGGCCATCCGTTAGTCTGCATGCAGACAGCCTATGCTGTGCCAACGACCCCTGTTTGATAATGGTACCTTACTTGATTGGGGCCCCCGTGTTTATCTCATGTCTGCAAATCAGACTATTGGATCTGGGAGTCCCTCATAGAGTTTGAGCTTTCAGTACCAATATTGCAACTAAAATAAACCATGCTCATACCCAAATTTGGAGATTGACTTTCCTTTTTTGAAAGGGTTCTTTCACATGGTGAGTACATTACTAGTGGTGGCAACTATACCCTTTCTTTGCAGAATAATGTTACTGATACAGTCTTGATTTGTGCTATGCACCCTTATATACTTCTGTTTGGGCAAGGTGTTCCTAACATAAAGCAGAATCAATTCTTTATAGTATTAAAGTCTCTTCCAGTAGCTGGTATGCGATATCCTTGTCTCATCAAAATGCAATGCAGTTAAATATAACCTATGTCATGATTTTAAAACAAAATGCAGAATTGCGGCTGCCTATAAATTTAACCTGGAACTGGGAAGGAGATTCCACCTTGCAATAATTTAGAAAAGCACACCTGCAAGGGGCTTATCACAACCATCTGTCTTCTCAAATTTCCACTCTTGAGTGTGAATTAAAAAAACAACTTGAAGTATGATCACAAAAATAACAAACAAGTACCCTTCGGTATTTACAAGAAGGCTTTCAATCACGAAACCCGAACAATGTGTATGTTGGGGTTAAACATACACATTTGGGTGATGGCCGCTATACTTATTCTTTTTTGTATTTGTTCGCTCGGCATCTGCACATGGCTCTGTGCTGCCACCTGATGCATCTACAACCAGGGAAGAACAATGGAAGCTTATCTTGCATTGGATGACCAGCATGCTGTAAGAATTAAAACAGAGGGAGATGTAGGGGGTGCACAGCAACATATTAAAGATTATGTACATGGCATTAGAGGTCAGGGCATGGAAAAATACTGAAGAACTGTGTGTATGTTATTTGTGCATGAGAATAAAACTCCTTGACCCTGAAAACAGGACAGGGAGCGGAGTGTGTGGTATCATAAAAAACACTGAAAACAGCCTCTTGAGAATGCAGTTTGAGTGTGTACAAGGTCACAGGTGCCTCAGCAACCCACCTCAAATGACCATCTAGTAGATGTTTGTAGTTAATATAAGCTCTTTCAATAAACACCTGGTGTCCGGATGCTGGGGCAGACTCTCTCGGAAGAGCTACCCACTATTCCCACTCAGCTGGAACTGTCTGAGTACTTCCTTCTTGGCATTCACTGCAACCTATAAGCTCTGCGCAAATGTTTCTAACAGTTTTATTAATAATTTCCAAAATCTAGAAGTAAGCAAATGTCCTTCGATGGGTCAACAGATAAAGATGTATCCATACAATGAAATTTTATTTATCAATTACAAAGAAATGATTGGCCTCCAGTTTCCGTCCAGCATGTAAGGAGCTGGAAGTCACCATTTCATCCTAAGAAGTTAAAAACTGAACAGAAATCAGTGACTCCTTTGAGATGTAACAGAGTTGAGGTCACAGGACAAACCACTGCACCTCAAGTTGGAGAGACCAACAGCCATAGCTTGCTGTAGCAGAAACTCTCAAACATAAACTTACAAGGGGAACCAGTGGGGGTGAAGTGGGGAAACCTGAACTATAACTGATGAATCGCTGAAATTTCAATATGGAAAAGTCTGAGAGATAGAAACTCGATGGGGGGCCAGTTAGCCAATTATTGACGACCTCACACTTTTTTGAATTTTACCTCCAGGAACTCAACCAGGTTCTCACAGTGACTATCAGAGAAAAAATAAAAATAGTCTGGGCTTCTGGCAGGGGGAGGGAAAAATAAACCATTTTGAAATATGCCAGAGAATTCTGTTCTTCTTAACAAGGTCTTCCCACAAGAGAAACTAGTTAACCAAAGTCTAACATGCTGAGTCTTTATCAAAGTCTAACTGATGGGGGATGGAAAATACTCAATTCCAACTAGCTCTAGTGTTCCTTCCACTTGAAAGAAGAGAAATACCCAATGCTAGCCCATGTTAGCCATCCTGTGTCACCTAAGGGGAAGGAGGAGGAAACTGAGAAATGTGTGGAGTCTGAAGTTCAGAGGCAAAGACTCATTAAAAGACTGAGACTACATGGCCAGGCTGCAAATTTTCAAAACTTTTACACTTTGCTTCTCTCTTAAATATAAGTGCCAGTTTTACATCATTTCTTTGCTCACAAATATAAGCAGAGGCTGTTAGAATCTTGAATGCTTTGCTGCTTAGAAATTTCTTCCACCAAATACCATAAATCATTGCTCTCTCAAGTTTGAAGTTTCGGAGATTCCTAGAGCAGGGGCACAATGCCTCTAACCTCTTTGCTAATGCATAACTAAAGTGACCTTTGCTCCAGTTCCCAGAGTTCCCAGTAAGTTTTTAATCTCTATTTGAGACTCCTCAGCCTGAACTTTATGGTCTATATAACTATAAGCATTTTGGTAACAACGATTTAACACATCTCTAGGAAGTTCCAAACTTTCCCTCATCCTCCTGTCTTCTTCTGAGTCTTACACATTTCTTCCAACTGCTGCTCATTACCCAGTTCTAAAGTTGCCTCCACATTTTCAGGTACCTTTATAGTAATGCCCTACAACTACACATCAATATTTTATATTAATTTGTTCTTGCACTGCTATAAAGTAATACCTAAGTCTGGGTAACTTAAAAGAGTTTTTACTGGCTCACAGTTCTACAGTCTGTACAGGAAGCACGGTGGCTTCGGGGGAGGCCTCAGGAAACTCCTAATCATGGCAGAAGATAAAGAGGAAGCAGGAATGCCTTACATGGCTGAAGCAAGAGGAAAACAGGTGAAGGGAGGAGGTACTAAAGGCTTTTAAAAACCACATCTCATTCATTATCAAAAAAACAGCAAGGACAAAATCTGTCCCCAGGTTCCAATTAGCTCCCCGCAGGCCCCACCTCAAACACTGAGGATTACAAATTCTACATGAGATCTGGACAAGGACACATGTCATGGTTTATGTCTGTGTCCCTGTCCAAATCTCATGTTGAATTGTAATCCCAATGTTGGAGGTGGGGCCTGATTGGAAATGACTGGATCCTAGGGGTGGTTTTTTATGGTTTAACATGGAGATGAAGTTGCAATAGTGAGTTCCCACAAGATCTGGTTGATTAAATGTATGTAGCACCTTTCACTCCCTTCTCTTCCTTCTGCTCTGGCCATAGAAGACATGCCTGCTTCCCTTTCACCTTCTGCCATGACTGAAAGTTTCCTGAAGCCTCCCAAGAAGCCATCATGCTTTCTGTACAGCCTATGGAACTGTGAGCAAATTAAACCCCTTTCTTTATAAATTACCCAGCTTTAGATTTTTTTATTGCTGTGCAAGAACAGACTAATACAAATGCCTTCATTGTGAATAATTCCTGAAGGCTCTTAGTCTTTTTACAGTTAACATTTTTTAAATAAGTAGGAGTATGCTGTCATACAGTAAGAAAAAGTACAGTATAATAAATACACAAACTAGAAACATAGCTACCTTTCAAGTATGTATTGTACGTAATTGTATGTGCTATAATATTATACAACTGGGAGATAAATAAGTTTGTTTACACCAGCATAATCACAAACACAAGTAATGCATCATGTCACATTATAATGGCTACAGCATCAGCAGGCAGTAGAAATTTTTCACCTCCATTATAAACTTACAGGGCAACTGTGGTATATGTGGTCCACCATTGACCAAAATGCAGCACATTACTGCACAAGCATACTGGAATAGAGCAAATATATAAATCGATGGATAGCGGGAGCCAGGTTTCTCACAGTTGGAGTGGGAATTTACAGATAAGCAAGGTGAGGAGGCTAGAATGTTCCATATAAGAATGGATTAGAGTAGAGACATCAGTATTAATTCATTTTTTAGCTCAGTTTAGAGTTGGTTACATGTAGGAATGTTACAATATGTGTATGTATTCAGATTAGTATGCCCAGGTATATTACTTTGTTCTATAAGCTGAGAGAGCCCAGAAGCAAAATGCCTTGAGTATATCTAGCACGCAAATTCTGTCTTCTAAAACCTTTCTCTAACAAGAGGAACCAAAGCTTCTTGGAGAAATGGCTAATTATAGGGCCAGGAGAAAAAGACATAGATGATGAGCCTAGGGCATCTGGAAGTGCCAGAAAGTAAGGAAGTGCTAAAAAAACAAGCAAGTAGGCAAACATGTCACAATAATAGGAATACGTCAAAGGAACACAGACACCACCTGAGGAGCTCCCAATAGCCAAAGCTAGAACAATGTGAGCAAGAAAATTAAGTACAGTAGTACTCAAAATATAAGACAAATATCTATGAGTTCATACAGAATAAAAAAAGAAATGACTAAGTAAGCAAACATGGGTGAAAGAACAAAGCTCCCTTACAAAAGAATTCTGAATAATTTATATAAATGTTCCGCTCTCATTATCACACACTGGGGCCTGCCAGGGGGTGGGCAGAAGGAGAAGGAGAGCATTAGGACAAATACCGAATGCATGCAGGGCTTAAAACCTAGAAGACAGGTTGAAAGGTGCAGCAAACCACCATGGCACGTGTAACAAACCTGCATGTTCCACACATGCATCCCAGATAAGAACTTAAAGTAAAATAAAATAAAATAAAATAAAATAAAATAAAATAAAATGTTCCACTCTCACAGAAGTAAAGCATAACTCCCCCTTCATTACATATGGGCTACATAGTGACCTCCTTCCGAAGATTATAGGATGGAAAGGAGGAGGGAAAGGTAACTTTACCTTAGAGAAATATGGCAAGCACTCAGTCAGGTGATCAAGGTCAACATTGGTAATCACAAATCATGTTGATAGTCTGTACCCTTAAAATGATGTGATGAAAATGGCACTTTACTTCCGTGATCTTCTTCCTAAAAATCCCATAACCCCTGGATAATGAGAAAAATAGCAAATTCCAATAAAAAATTATTCTACAAAATTCCTCACCAGTATTCCTCAAAACTACCAAGTACTTCAAAAACAAAAAAATATGTATATATATGAGAAAATATCACTGCCAAGGGGAACCTAAGGAAGTAAAATAACTAATTATAATGTGGTATCCTGGATAGATCTCAGAACAAAAAATACATTAAATAAAAACTAAGGAAATTTGAGTAAAGTCTGAATGTACATCAATAATACTGCATCAATACTAGTTTATAAATTGAAACAAATATACCAAAATTATAAGAAAAATTCAATGTGAGGTATATGGAAACCTCTGTATCATCTTCACAAAATTTCTGTAAATCTAATACTGCTCTAAAATAAAAATGTATTTCAAAAAAGTTAATAAAATTATGTTGCATAACTGGAAATCTGCTTAGAAGGTAGATTTAAGGTACTCTAACCATGCACTCACAAAAAGTAACTATGTATGATGATGGATATGTTAATCAGCTTGACTGTAGTAATCTTTTAACTATATACAATGGTACCCCCTTATCCTTGAGGAATGTTCCAAGATCCCAGTGGAAGCCTGATACATTAGCCACATATATAACATGTTTTTTCAATCTGATAATCAAGACAACTACTAAATGCCACACAGGTGGATGGCATTTAAAACAAAGATATACTGGACAAAGAGACAATTCAGTTCCTGGGCAAGACAGAGAGGAACATCACAAAATTTTATCATGGTACTCAAAACAGAATGCAATGTAAAACTTAAGTATTATTTCTGGAATTTTCCATTTCATGTTTTCAGACTGGTAACTGAAACTGTGTAAAGTGAAACTGAGGATAAGAAGGGACTACCATATATGTATTTCAAAACATCATGTTGTACATCTTAAATATATACAACTTTAAAAAGTTAATGGGAAAAGAAACTATCTGAAATTCCTCTAAGAGGCTATAACACAAAGGGTTTACATTCTTCTTACATGAAAGTTTGATTCCTCACACTGAACAAAGAACTCTGACCTTCTGAGAGACTGATTGAAGACAAAGGGAACATAGAATGGCTAGTGAAGGAAGAAAGTTAAATCCCAAGTTATATCCTTATCTCCAGTTGCAGAAGCAAGGATAGGATAATGTCTCAATATATCATGCACTAATTTTATCTTAACTGCATTCTCTCTCTTTGCACTCTTTTCTAGCACAACGAATAAATTTGGTTATGTTTGTGATGAACATTACCACTTAATCCTTGCATTGCAGAATACTGAGACAGGGTTGTAATAGCACTGAAAGAACTTGGATCACCTACTTAGATTGCCCTCTTTTAGATAGGAAGGATGTGTTTATATTATTATAAATGTTTACATTGATTGGAATAATTTTAGGAGTTTATGAGAAGATAGATGTACATGGCTATTTGGCAGCCAAAAGCATGATTGTAGTACACATATATTTGAGCTTTAACAGCCTGACTATTCCCTTGATTCTTGAAAGCCCAAATGACTGTAGTCCCTCTGCCACTGGGTGTGGTCTTCACACTTTTGTATACAAAGGCACTACCCCTTATTGAGCTTTGTTCACTAACTCTATCCAAATACCATTATCTATCCATTACTCTTCTAACCAATTCCACTTCTTCTTTATGAGAATGTTTCTTTAACAACAAAGAAACCCTACCACTCTATTTACTGTGTTATCATAAAATATAAATATGTATCATATATACATATATGAAAAAATAATGCCTGACATGCACAGCAAATATCAAGGAAAGATATTTGGGTTTCACATGTGATTACCTTGCAATTTTTAAAACCCTAGAGATATGTACTTGTTACATAGCAAATCCCTCTTTTTTTTTCCTTTATCCAAACATCTCACTTGTCTGTCTGAACTGTGTGCCAATGTTCTACCCCCATCCTGATCAGACAGGCATTTGCAGAGATATAAATTGTCAACTCTGGGTACTCCTGATTTTATAACTTTCCTCTAAATACTATTTTTAGTTACATTATAACACCTTTATCTTGTTTCTTTTCTGAATTAAAGGGGAAAAAGAGACCTAAATAATCTCAGCTGACATAACCTGTGCTGCTTGACAAAGCATTTCTCAGGAAAATTAATGATCCCACCAGCCTAGGCAAGGTACTCTCCTTTTATAGTGATAGAATGAATGAACAATGGATGCTTTCTATGCAATACTTCATAAATTTATGTGTTTACAGAGCAAAGTTTATAACACTTACTCATGAGGTTCCACTTCTAACTGTACTATCTGTAGTACAATGTAAATCAAGGTTCAACAAGTTGAATATTCATAGAATTGTTCATTCCCACACACCCATGACACCTATTAACAAAAGAAATTGTTTACAATCTGTTATACATAAAATTGTTTACAATCTGTTATACATCACATCTTCTCAAGTTAAGCATAGTACCAGTGATACTGACTTTCACAGACTGATCCAATGAAAATAGAAAAAGAAAAAAAAAATGAAAGTGAAAATCAAGTGAAAGAATCAATTGGTGGCTGGGCACAGTGGCTCACACCTGTAATCCCAGGACTTTGGGAGGCCAAGGCAGGCAGATCACTTGAGGTCAAGAGTTCAAGAGCAGCCTAGGCAACATGGTGAAACCCATTTCTACCAAAAAATACAAAAATTAGCTGGGTGTGGTGGTACACTCCTGTAATCCCAGCTACTCGGGAGCCTGGGGAGCAGAGGTTGCAGTAAGCTGAGATCACACCACTGCACTCCAGCCTGGGCAATAGAGCGAGACTTTGTCTCAAAAAAAAAAGAATTGAGGGGCATTGCCTCTTTCTGTAGGGTTAGGTACAAAAGACAATGCGTAAGACAAAAATTACATAGTCTTACTACTCTAAAAATGTCTTAATATACAAAATATAGTGCAGATTGCAGTGCTCATCTACATAAATTGAAATCCACACAGCACTTGCAGCAAGTGTTTGATTTCATTGAGGCAATGAAACGCAGTGGTGGTTAAGAGTGGTGTCTGTTTGAAATCGTACTTCTATCACTTCATAGTTGTGAATTTTTGACACGTTGCTTTATCTCTTTTTTTCTAAAATGCTAAAGAGGAGCAAAAGACATCTAACAGAGCAAAGGTACAATTAAATGAGTAAAGTCTTATAACATACATAAAAGGAATCCTGGCTGTATTAGTCTATTTTCACACTGCTATAAAGAAATAACTGAGACTGGGTAATTTTTTTAAAAAAAGAGGTTTAATTGACTCACAGTTCTGCATGGCTGGGAGGCCTCAGGAAACCTACAGTCATGGGGAAAGGTAAAGGAGAAGTAAGTAACTTCTTCACAAAACAGCAAGAGAGACAGACTAAAGATAGAAGAGCCTCTTATCAAACCATCAGATCTCGTGAGAACTCACTATCATGAGAACAGCATGGGAAAACTGCCCCCAAGATCCACTTACTTTCCACCATGTCCCTCCCTCAATACCTGGGGATTACAATTTAAGATGAGATTTGGGTGGGGACACAGGGCCAAACCATATCATTTTTCTCCAGGTCTCTCCAAAGTCTCATGTCCATTACACATTTCAAAACCAATCATGCCTTCCCAACAGTCCCCCAAAGTCTTAACTCATTCCAGCATTAATCCAAAAGTCTAAGTCCAAAGTCTCATATGAGACAAGGCAAGTCTCTTCCAACTATGAGCTTGTAAAATCAAATGCAAGTTAGTTACTTCCAAGATGCAATAGGGTACAGGCACTAGGTAAATGTTCCCATTCCAAATAAGAGAAATTGGTCAAAACAAAGGGGCCACAGGTTCCACGCAAGTCTTAAATCCAGTGGGGCAGTCATTAAATCTTAGTGTTCCAAAATAATATCCTTTCACTCCATGTCTCACATGGGCCTCTTGGTATATAGAATTCAGGAATTATGGTTTGGAAACCCCTGCCTAGATTTCAGAGGATGAATGGAAACACCTGGATGTCCAGAGGTCTGCTACAGAAGCAGAACCCTCATGGAGAACCTGTGCTAGGGGCAGTGTGGAAAGGAAAAGTGGGCTTGGAGCCCCCACAGAGTCCCTACTGGAGCACTGCCCTGTGCAGCTCTGAGAAGAGGACCACTGCCCTGTAGGCCCCAGAATGGTAGATCCACTGACAGCTTGCACTGTGTGCCTGGAAAAGCCACAGGTACTCAACACCAGCCCATGAAGGAGCTGCCCACGGCGATGGGAGTCCACCCTTTGCATCAGCACGCCCTGCAGGCCACATGGAAAGTCCATGATCAGTTGTTCTAGATGTCGGCTCAGCTGAGATCCCAGAAAACAGTCATGATCAACCACCGGACACATTAGTGAATAATGCTTCAGATGGTAACAGTTCCCAGCATTCAAATCTTCACAGCTGAGGCCTAAATGATCATGGACAGATATAAGCGATCCCTACTGTGCCCTTTGATAATCCCTGTCTCACAGAGTCTGTTAACATAATAAAATGGCTAGTTTTTTTTTTTTTTTTTTTTTTTTTTTTTAAAGATGAAGTTTCACTATGTTGCCCAGGCTGGTCTTGAACTCCTGGGCTCAAGCAATCCTCCTGCCTCAGCCTCCCAAAGTGCTAAGATTACAGATGTGAGCCACCATGTCAGGTAAACGGCTGCTGCTTTTACTCAGTAATAGACAATTGGAACAGTTTGCTATTAATATTAAGGTTTTAATAAAAATGTCTTTTTGTACTCTAGAATTGCATAGTACAATAAAATGTCTACACTAGAAAATGAACACAAAACCATGCATCCACACCTACACCCACTTTAAAGCACAGATATGGGAGAAAGCAAAAAGCATAAAGCAAAAACACCAGAAAAGTGTTTGAAACACCAGAAAAACATAGAAAAGCATCTAAGAGTGCATGTCAAAATCAGTGCTTCTTTGTAAAAGACCAGTAACTTTATGGACTACTTGCTGCTTTGTTTTCAGAAGAAACACCTGGGAAACCAAAATTTTTAGAAATTAAGATTAAATTAGAAAATTAAATAGGAAAGATTAAACGTTAGAATTATGAAACAAATTAGCAAATAAATGTGATTTATAAGAAAATTAGGCTATAATTTATTTAAAAATATTTAAGCTAAAAATATATCTTAATCATTGTTTATGAATGTGTTTTGCAAGAAAAAATATTACATAAAAAGTAGACAGACTTCCGGTTTCTGTCTCATTTAAGAGGAAAATAAAGGACTGAGAAAGACTCAGCTTAGGCTGGACACAATAGCACACATCATGCGATTCATGATTCATGATTTTCAGCCCTGCTGAAAGGAGTGCCCTCCTCTTCTTTCATTGTCGGGGGTGGGAGCGGTGAGGGGGGAGATCAGGTGGAAAAACCTAACTTCTATCCATTACCAACAAGTAGTGAGACACTTCTCCCCCTTTATGCAGTGGTGACTTTAGTGATAGCTAAGTGTAAAGAAAGAACTTTCATCACCACACAATGATGGTGAAAGGCACATGGAGAATACTAACAAGGCACCCCTGTGCCTCCAGGCAGTTAGTAGTAGAGGTCTAATTGGGAGCCTGAATTCTCAAACCCATCTCGCAGTAACAAGGCAGCCCTCTTACATCTAGAGTATAAATGGAGGCTAAGTAGAAAACCTTGGTATCCACTCCCATCTTGTAGCAACAAGGAAGCAACTCCTTTCCCTGACTGCTCAATGTCAGAGATGTGAGAAGAGGTGTCTGAGGACTGCTAAACAGATTGAAATAAAAACCAAAATATAATAACAAAATATCCAAAATATTAAGGATTCAAATGAAAATCATTCCTCATACCAAGAATCAGCAAAGTCTAAAATTGAATGAGAAAAGATAATCAACAGACGCCAATGTCAGGAGGATATTGTTTACAGAATATAACAAATATTTTAAAGTAATCATCATAAAAATATTCCAAGGACAAATTACAAATTGAATTAAAACAAAAAATAGAAAGTTTCAGCAACTGAAAAATACAATGTCCCAACCAAAAGACACTAATGTCAGGATGATGCAGATTATAGATTCTAACAAATATTTTAAAGTAACCATCATAAAAATGTTACAAGGAACAATGACAAAATGAGTTGAAACAAAAATTAGAAAGTTTCATCCACTGAAAAATATAATGTCCCAATTAATAGATTTAACACCAGAATGGAAGGAACAGAGGAAAAAAAATAGTAAACTTGAATACAGAACAATAGAAATTACTCAAAATGAACAACAGAAAGAAAACAGACTAAAGAAAAAAAAAATTCCAAACCTCAGTATTCTGTGGGAATTTAACAACAAAAAAACTAACATTTGTGTCATCAGATCCTAGAGGGAAAAAAGAAAGAGGTGGGCTTGAAAAGTATTTCATGAAATAATGACTAAAATATTCCCAAATGTAGCAAGATACATACAAACCTACAAACTCAAGAAGCTGAACAAACATCAAACGGCACAAACCCAAAAAGCTCACATTAAGACAGTTATTAAAAAACCTCGGAAAACCAAAGATAAATCAAAAATCTTGAAAGGCATAAGAGAGAAATGTCTCAAGTACAAGGGAAAAATTCAAATGGCAGTGTGTTTCTCATCAGGAATGATGGAGGCCAGAATGATGGAGGCTCAGCATTTTTAAATAACTTGATAGAAAAGAACTATTAACTTAGAATTCTAGATCCAGTGCAACAGCTTTCAAAAATGAAGGAAAATAAAGACATTCTCAGATGGAAAAAACAAAAACAATTTGTCACTAGAAGACCTATCAGAAAAGTATAGCTAATGAAATTCTCAAAATTAAAAAAAAAAAAAACAAAAACAAAGAAAGACATCTTGAAACATCAGGAAGAACAAAGAACTACAAAGGCATTAAGTATATGGGTAAATAAAATAGATTTTCTTTTTCCACTTGCCCTTATAAACTATGTTTTAGAGCAAAAATTCTAACACTGGTAGGTTCTCAAGTTATATAGAAGAAATACTTAATAATCAGTCATACTGTATATAAAGGCAGGCAAAGAGATGTAGATAATGCTAATATTTTTACAAGCAAATAGGTAAAATGGTAACTAGTGTATGTATGTATAATACTTTATTCTAGGTATTAAAATGCTATGTAAACAGATAGACTAAAAATGCTACAGATAAATTAATTTTACAAAATATTAAGAAAGCCACTATAAGGGAGAAAAAAAAAAAACAACAGAAACCAAAAACTGGGAACAAACTGAAAAATTACAATAACAGACAATAGCCCTTCTATATGAATGAATGCATCAGAAGTATGCAGTCTAAATTTACCAATTAAATGACAAAGATTTGGCAAAGTGTATTAAAATAAAACAAAAACAACCACCTGGGAGCAGTGTCTCACACTTGTAACTCCAGGACTTTGGAAGGCTGAGGTAAGCAGATCACTTGAGGCCAGGAGTTCAAAACAAGCTTGGATAACAAAGTAAGATCCTATCTCTATTATAATTAAAAATAATTTCTTTTAAAAAACCCACAAAGATCCAATGATATACTGTCTATAAGAAATTACCTTTAAATATACCAATGCAGGTAAACTGAAAGACAAAGGATGGGAAAACATCATTCATGCATTAATTAAAAGAAGCAAAGGGTGGTAATATTAGTATGAGACAAAGCAGACTTCAAAGAAAATTACCAGCAACAAAGGAGGACATTATATAATGTAAACGATAGAAATATTAAAAAAAAAATTTATCTTAATCCTGTTCCTTCTGCAAGAAACTCTTGATATACTAGTAATAGTGGGAAACTTTCTCACCTTGATAAAGAACATAATAAAAAAAAGAAAGAGCCAAGAAAACAGAGCAATCCCAAGTGTGTTTGTACCAAACAAATGAACTGTAAAATATGTGAAGCAAGCACTGACAGAACTGAAAGGAGAAATAGACAAATCCACAATTGTTGGAGACTTCACACTCCTCAATCTCAATAATTGGTAAAACTACGAAAAAAATCAGTAAGTATATACATGAACTCAACAACAACATTAACAGGATCTACTTGACATTTTTAGCAAATTCCACACAAATAATAGCAGAATATAATTTTCTTCAAATGTCCACAGAACATAGACAAAGTAGGCAATATCTTGGGTCATAAAACAAACCTTAGCACATTTGAAATAATTACTAACATACTCTGAATACAGTAGGATCAAACTAGAAAACAGTAATAAAACAAAAAAAATCTTTTTTAAATATTGGAAACTAAACAATACACTATTGTAGAATCCTTGGTTGAAGAAATCTTAAGAGAAGTAAAAAATATATACAATGAGCTGAGTGAAAATGAAAATACGCCATATCAAAATTTGGACACATATTAAAGCAGTGCTGAGAGGGAAATTTATAATACTAAATGCATACATTAAAAAAAAGTAAGAGTCTCAAGTCAATAGTCTAAGCTGCTACCTCAATAACTTAGAAAAAGAAGACCAAAATAACTCAAAAACAGCAGAAAATGGAAAAAATGAGCAGAAATCAGTAAAATTGAAAACAGAAAGACAGGAGAAAATCACTGAACAATAATAAGCTGGGTCTTTAAAAAGATCAATAATATTGACAAACCTGTAGCAAAACTGGCAAACCTCTAGCAAAATTGGGAAAGGCACCCAAGAACAAAACAGAAAATATCACTATAGACTCTGCAGAAAACAAACAAAAAGAAAATATTACAAACATATCTATACACATGAGAGAAACCACATGATCATATCCACAGATGCAAAAAAACATTTAACAAGATTCAACACTATTTGTTATTTTAAAAATTAGTTCTCAACTTGACAAAGAACATCTAAAAAAAAAACACCTATGGCTAACATCAAACTTAATGGTGAAGACTAGATGCTTTCCTCCTATAATTAGGAAAAAAAGGTAAGAATGTCTATTTTCCCCATTGTTACTCAACATAAAACTGGAAGTTCTAATAGTGAAAGCATTCAGATAGGACAGAAAAAAAATGGCTCTATTTGCAGATGACATAGTGGTCTAAGCAGAAAATCTTTAAAAAACAAATCTTTGAAAAACAAACAATAAAAACTTCCTATAACTTGTAGTGACTCTAGCAAGTATTCAGGATGCAAAAAATTGACATTTAAAACTCAATGGGGAGCCTGGTGAAGTTGCACACATATGTAATTCTAGCTACTCAGGACACAGGATGCCAGAAATTCAAGGCTATTGTGCACTATAATAACACCTGTGAATAGCCACTGCACTCTAGCCTGGGCAATATAGCAAGACCCCATCTCAAAAAAAAATGTATTTATATATACACTAATAATTAACCTGTGTAAGCTAAAAATTGTATTAAAAATACACTATCAAAGAAGTCAAACAAAAGATGCTGTATAATTCCATCCTATGACATTCTGAAAAAGGCAAAACCATGGAGACTAAAAAGATCAGTAATTGCCAGAGGTGAGGTAGATGGGAGGTGTAAATAGGAGAAGCATAGAGGAATTTTAAGGCAGTGAAACTATACTCTATAATACTGTAACAATGGGTACATGTCATTATACATTCATCAAAACCCACAGAATATCCAACACCAACTGAAAACCCTAATGTAAGCTGTAAACTTTGGCTAATAATGATGTGTCACTGTAGGTTCATCAACTGTAACAGACGTACCACTGTGGTTCAGGGTGTTGATAGCAGGAAAGGTTGTGCACATATGAGGGCAAACGGTATACAGGAAAATCTCAGTACTGTTTTCCACTTTGCTGTGCATCTAAAACTATTCTAATAAATAAAACCTAATTTTAAAACATCAAGACACTGTGTGTGTTCCACAAAAATGTTGTCTACCCTGACCTTGTTATGAAGTTTCTGATTTAATAAAGCTGTTTCCAGACAACTAATTTTATTCCTCCTTTGAAGCTTCAATTTACAATCTCAAAACTTCCTTAGGCTATTTTAATTTAATCTAGTACATATCATTTAAGTTACATGTAAAAATTAGTACAATACATTCTGAAATCAGAGAGATAAGATACTTTTTAATGTAAAATCTTAAAAGACTAGGAAAGGCAAAATGCTAAATAAATAAATCACAGAACACATAATATAGAAAAATTACCATTTACAATCCCTCAAAAGATATTTATATATAAATCTAACAAAACACGTACATGACTTGTATACTGAAAATACACAATACTTATGAAAGAAATCAAAGATCTAAATCAGGCGTCCCCAAACTTTTTACACAGGGGGCCAGTTCATTGTCCCTCAGACCGTTGGAGGGCCACCACATACTGTGCTCCTCTCACTGACCACCAATGAAAGAGGTGCCCCTTCCTGAAGTGTGGCGGGGGGCCGGATAAATGGCCTCAGGGGGCCGCATGTGGCCAGCGGGCCGTAGTCTTGGGACGCCTGATCTAAATAGATGGAGAAACTTACCATCATATCAAGTTCATGGATTAGACTTCAAGATAGTAAAAATGTCAGTTTTCCCCAAAATAATATACAAGTTTAACATAACTAATCAAAATCATAGAATCTTTGTACATATACACAAAATTATTCAAATTTACATGAAAAGGTGAAGGAATCAGAATACCTAAAATAATTCTCAGAAAGAAAACAGGAGGAACCACTATACACAATTTCAAGTCAAACATTAAGGGAGAGGTAGACACATGGATCATCAGAGAATCCGAGCACCGACTGCCTGGAATCTAGCTAGCTGCTGCTAATAAAACACTGTGGGTGTGATACGTACCTTGCCAAGTGCATGGGAGCTGGGTGGGGTTCACTGCCACCTGCTACTCCCCACACCCTATGTGAACACTTCTGTGCAACAGAGGCAGCTGTACTCCTCCCTGTATCATTACCCAGTGGCCAGAGAACTGCCTGCTGACTGCTAGTGGGGCCACTGCTTGCCCCACACACAAAGTCAGAGTGCAGAATTGTCTGACCTAGCCTCCACCTGGCTTTGCCCCTCAACCTACCCTAGTAGCTTAACACAAACAATAAAAACTTTTGGAAGTACTATGACACTGCCCATTGCCTGAGTACCTTCCTGGGTAACATAAGGCAAGCACAAATCCCACCAGTACCACTGCAGTTGGCACTCTTTGGCAAATACCACCTCCTAGCTGGAGGCCAGCCAACACAGTCCATTACAGCATCTGTAGGTAGAATAACACAGTGCCAAGGAAGAGGAAAACCTGTGTAACTTCAGCTATCACCACTGCCTATACCACCTGGCTAACTAGGAGGTCCTGAGTCTGTCCACGTGACCAGTTCATAACTACTGGAATTGGCATTTGATAAAGCAAACACACTGAGGCTATTTATAATCAAGCAGTCTCAGTCTACGTCACTCCCCTGCCACCATCACAACTGGCCCTTGTACCCACTGCTGGAAGATTTGAGGACAACTCATATCACTAGATTCCTTTCAGATATTCACCTGCATCAGTCAGTGTGGCAGCCTCACTGGGTGGCTAGCCCCAGTGGAGCATTTACAGTAGTTTGGCTCTCAGGGACTTCCACTACCGCAGGAATGGGGAGTATACCATATGAAGGGAACATCCTGTATGACAAAAGAATCCAGATGTCAGGCCTTGAGTTCCAGAATCTTTGTGGGAAGTTTCTTTCAGCAGAGGAACAAGTGCAGTGCCGGGCTTAGTGGGGAAACTGTAGCTCTACTATGACTTTCTTTCTCCCCAAATTTACCACTGCAGACAGAGCTGGGGTTTCTCCCATGGGAGCTTCACATGGGTGCACCTATAGACAGCCTTTCTAGAACATGTCAGGGTGACTGCATCCCCACAGGAAGAGTACCCTCCAGATTTAGAGATGCATGTGGGGTAGAGTCACAGAGCATGTCAGGGTGACTGCATCACCACAGGAAGAGCACCCTCCAGATTTAGAGATGCATGTGGGGTAGTCACAGAGCATGTCAGGGTGACTGCATCCTCACAGGAAGAGTACCCTCCAGATTTAGAGATGCATGTGGGGTAGAGTCACAGCGTATGTCAGGGTGACTGCATTCCCACAGGAAGAGTACCCTCCAGATTTAGAGCTGCATGTGGGGTAGAGTCACACTCCCTCTCTACTTGAACACCAATGTTTCTGCAGATGAAAAGAGGTAACTGCCTCATCTCAACAGCCAGAACACTGGTCAGGAGTGTGAGTAGGAAGTGGGTCACATTCCTGATGGCCTGGCCATGGAGGTGAGAAAAAGTAGAGTGCAGAGTCTCTCTACTTCTTTTCCTTTGGATACAGGGAAGGAGGGACGGAAGCAGGGGTTGAAAACTACCTATTGGGTGCTCACTACATGGATGCAATATACTGTTGAGATTCACTCAAGGTGGCTGGCAAAATATTAGGGAAAGTTATAGATTAGTCTGAAACCTTTTGGAAGGCCAAAAGGTTTTATTGGGACAAGTTGAAGGCAGCTGGCATGTTAGGAAAGACACAGTGAAGATAAAAGGCTTTTCCAGTTTGTCTTTACCCACATGCCTTTGTCTCTACTCTGTTTATTCATGCCAACTTTGTGCTGGATGGTCCTCTGGGGTGGAGGCCGGGGGGAAGGAATAGAAGGGGAATTACCTGCTAATAGTGTTTACTCTGGTCCTGGAACCTAAAGCTTTTATCATTATAAAACCACTTTTTAAAACCATGTTAATTATCCACAAGTGTGTTGACTTAGAACCTCTGTCAGGAAATCTTTTACTGAACAAAGGTGTGGATGTACAGGGAGTCTTGGTCGATGGCTTGCATTTCGCCCATTGAAAGCAGCCAACAACCATCCCCAGCCCACTTGAATCACTGTAATGGTGTGAGAATAAATTTATTCATCCATTTGTTGAGTCAGGGTCTGCAGACCAGACCTCTGCACATAGTGACAAACGTCTCAATATACTGTGCTCACTACCTAACTGTGCTCACTACCTGGATGCAATATACTCAAGTAACAAACCTGAATCTAAAATAAAATTGAACTTTTAAAAATATAATGTCTTTTGCAGCAACATGGATATAGCTGGAGGCCATTATTCCAAGTGAAGTAACTCGGGAATGGATAATTAACAACCACATGGTCTCAGTCATGAGCTAAGTGAGATGGAGCTAAGCAGTGGATATGCAAAGGCATACAGTGTAGTATAACGAACTTGGAGACTCAAGAGGGAGGATGAGAAGGGAATGAGGGATAAAAAAACTACATACTGGGTACAGTGTACATAACTTGGGTGACAGGTGCATTAAAATCTCAGACTTCAGCACGATGTAATCCATCTATATAACCAAAACTGCTTGTACCCCAAAAGCCATTGAAATAAAATTAAAAAAATAATTCAAGCCACATATCAAGGATAGTAGAGCCACCCTATTTCAGCCTTTGACTATATACCTCTGAATTGTTTCAAGAGTAATAAACTTCTATCATATTAAAAAAAATAGATCTAGAACTCCGAATAAATCCACACAAATATGCTCAACTGATTTTTGACAAAGGTGCAAAAGCAATTCAATGGAAGACAGCCCTTTCAAAAATTGCTGCAGGTATAATCAGATGTCCACAGTCAGAAAATGAATTTTGACCTAACCCTCTCACCTTATGAAAAAACATTTAATTCAAAATGGATAACAAAACTGAAATGTAAAATGCAAAACTATAAACTTTTAGAAGGAAATAGGGAAAAAAAAATCTTTTGGATCTAGGCATTGAAGAGTTTGCATGACACTAACAGAAGGATCTATAAAAGAATAAAATCAGCAAGTTAGACTTCATCAAAATTAAAACTTTGCTTTTCAAAAAGTCTTGTTATAATAATGAAAACACAAGCCACAGACCAGGAGAAAATATTTGCAAACCATATGTCCAACAAATGACTCATACCTAAAATATATTTTTAAAATTTCCAAAATACAGTATTAAAAAATCCAAGCAGTGATCATAAAACACGAAAAGGCATTTCACTGAAGAAAATATATGGATAGTAAATAAACATATGAAAAGATGTTTAACATCACTAGTCATTAGAGAAATACAAATTAAGAGACAATATCCTTACTTACTAGAATAGCTAAAAAAAAAAAAAAAAGTAACAATACCAAATGTTTGATGAGGGGGCAAAGAAATGATACAGCAGCCTGCCTTGGGGGTTAGGTTCCAAGACCCCCAGTGGATGCCTGAAGCCACAGATAGTACTGAGCCCTATATATATCTATAAATATGTAGCTATCTTTAGATTTTCTGTATGCATACATATAATGGTTTAATTTTATAAACAAAGTATGAGTCAACAATGAAACAGAAAAATCATAATGTGCTATAAGTTTTGTGAATATGGGCTCTCTCTCAAAATACTTTCTTGTACTGCACTTACCCATCTCACCCATCTTACTCGTCTTCTTATGATGACGTGATAAAAGGCCTATGCTGATGAGATGAAGTGAAGTGAATGACACAGGAATTGAGATGTAGCATTAAGCTACTACTGTCAGGAGGATCAACTGCTTCAGGTGATTCTGGATCATAGAACCATCATGGTATCAATGGTTGAATGTCAAGAGCAGAAAATACTGATGACTAAAGGGCAAGTAGTATATAGTATAAATACGTTGGACAAAAGGAAGATTCACATCCCAGGAGGGAGGGCATGGGATTTCATTATGCTACTCGAAACAGTACACAATTTGGAACTTATGAATTATTTCTAAAATTTCCCATTTAACACTTTTGGACCACAGTTGACTGTGGGTTAATTGCAATCAAAGGAAGTGAAACCACAGATAAGGGATTTATGACATGATTGTGTCTCATAAATTGATCATGAGAATGCAAAATGGTGCAGCCAATCTGAAAAACCATTAGGCAGTTTCCTAAAAAATTAAATGTATGCTTCCCATATGGGCTTTACTCCAGAAAAACAAAAACTTACGTTTACACAAAAACCTGTAAGAAGTGTTCACTTCATCTTTATTTGTGGTGCAGTCATCCATACTAGAGAATACCACTTATCAATAAAAAGAAATGAGCTATTGATAGGTACAACTGCTTGGATGATCTTAAGGAAATTATGCTCAATGAGAAAAGCCAAAGGTCACACACTGTATTATTCCATTGCTACAAAAATATGTAAATAACAAAATTACAGAGCTAAAGAACAAATTACTGATGACGGAACAGTTTTATGTTGGTTGCAGTAGATACACAAATTCACACACAATGAAGTAGAATTATACACATGCACTATCCTTGCCAATTTCCTGTTTTCTGCATTGTAGTTACAAGATGTAAGTTAACCATTGGGAGAAATTAAAGGCACATGCATCCATGTGGTAAATGGACAACAAACTGTGTAATCCTATTCAATAATAAAAATGATTAGAAAAACCATAAAAAAAACTTTCATGGGTGATGCCCACGATGGATTAATGGGTATCAAATTTGTCCTCCTCTAACAAATTAGGAAATAGAAAAGGTAACTCTATGCAGACACTGGACAAAAGTGAAGGGTTTTTTTTTTTTTTTTTTTTTGAGGCAGAGTCTTGCTCAGCCACCCAGGCTGGAATGCAGTGGCACGATCTCAACTCACTGCAACCACCATCTCCTAGGTTCAAGCAATTCCATCTCAGCCTCCGAGTTGCTGGGATTACAGGCACCTGCTATCACTCTCTGCTAATTTTTGTATTTTAGTAAAGATGAGGTATCACCATGTTGGCCAGGCTGGTCTTGAACTCCTGACCTCAGGTGAGCCGATCACCTTGGCCTCCCAAAGTGCTAGGATAAGAGGCGTGAGCCACTGCACCTGGACAGGACTGTGATTTTCTAAAGATACGAGAATTAATTCTATAGTCACCTGATTTTATGCCTGGGGCACTCTCCAAAACTGGACACAGAGAATTGAGTTCAAAAAGAATAGTGTCTTAAGGAGCAGAGGAGAAAAAACACAATTAGGGGAAGGGAAGAGAGGGGAGAGAAGGGGAGGGGAGGGGAGGGGAGGGGATTGTTGTAATCTGTGGCCTTCTAGAGTGAGGTCTCACCCACCCTTAGGGTGATCAGTAAAAACTGCAGTTTTATCTTCCTGTAGCTAACTGAAAACCAGCAACTTTGCTGTAAGAGAAGACTTACTTGATTTACTGCAGAGGTATAAACCTACAACTTTGTAAGTCAAAAGTGGAAAAATTACTTAGGAAGGGACGAGAAAATTCTATAGTTGTTAGCCAAAGGTTACAGTCCCAGTTCCTGAAGAGCAACAGAGCAGCCAGAAATTTAACAAGATCCTCGAAACAGAAGGGCAGAGAAGGGTAACATGAGCTCTCCACACATCTTTGGCAAACTGAAATGACGCATGCACAGGGGAGACTCTAGAGAGCATGGCAAATGTAAAAACCAAGAGGGATTTGGTAACTGCTTGCTACACTAAATGCATCCTCCATCCCATACAAAACAACCAACAGTGGGTGGAAGGCTTACGGACTCAAGTGTTTGATCTTAACCTTTGTCCAAATGATTGGCTGATGGCTAAGTTATGCAGACACAGGGACTACCCCTACCAGGCAAAAATAAATTTTGAAATGAATTTAAAAACCAAGCAGATACAGCAATAACTTTACATCATTTGTAAGATAGATTCCACAGTTTGAGTTCAGTCAAAATGTTAAATTTAAAACAATACAAATCCCTTAGATATAAAACAAAACTGAGCTGCTTGAATATACTACCTAAAATGTCCAGCTGTCAACCAAAAATTATTAAGCATGTAAAAACATGAGAAAGTGAGATATACAAAAGGAAAAAAAGCAGTCAATGAAAACGAAGTCTGTACAAACCCAGATATTTGATTAGTCACAACTTCAATAAGACTTCATAACAAATATATTCAAAGAATTAAAGATAAATTCAAAATGAGTCAATAAAGAAATCACAATTTAAAAAAATGAAGTATAAAAAAAGAGCCAGCACACTTCATTCTACATAAGTCCTACCACCAAGTTTCTTTAAATGTGTGTATTTAACAGTTAAATAAGACCTGAAAAGGGAGTTCGCCTACAAATAATTTACCATGAAACATCAGTTTCTTCAGAGTTAATAATTCTATGCTAACCATACCAAAAAACCTTGATTAGACTTTGTGGCTTATATTTATTTGATATTAAAAAGCAAAGTTGAGTTCACACACATAAAGCAATGGCAAAGGACACTGCCTCCAACAGAAAATATGAACCAAGACATGATGGAAAAACTATATGTAATATAATAAATAGATGTCATGAGATCACAGATTCATAGGCTAGAATACCATGTGATAACAGAAGTAGACTGAAATGCTACATGTGCAAGCCAAGGAATGCCACAAATTGCCAGTAAACCACCAGAAATTAGGAATAAGGAAGGATTCTATCCCTTACAGTTTTTCAAAGACATCATGGTCCCAACACCTTGATTTCAGACTTCTAGCTTCTAGAACTGAGATAATAAATTTCTGTTGCTTTAAGTCACTCAGTTTGTATAGTATTTTGTTAAGCAGTTCTAGGAAATTAATACAAATGTGCCATCTACCATAGTTCTCTCCCACTGGACTATTTAATAATCAATGATTTAAAATTAGTATTTGGAAAAGATGTTTTTTAATGAATAGATATATTAATCAGGTCTCTTTTGATAAGGAAATGCCCTATATTTAATTTTCATATCCTTGTCATATTATAAAAGCAATAACATAAATATGGGCATTGGTACAAGCTACTATGTATAGTTATTGAAAAGCTGAAAAAAAAAGTGGGAGTTAGAAATGTTTATGAAATACAAGTCTACAGAAAAATGAATAAAATTTTTATTTTAAAACATAATGTGTCATCAAAGATAAATTTCCCAACTATACAAACTGTTTTTACATATACATATATACACACATACATTTAAGCTTGGTTTATCTTTCATCTTTTTATCTGAGTAAAAAGAAGAACACTTTCCTCATTCAGGAGATTTTTGATGTTATAATAGTTACCTAAAAGTAAAGTGATAAGAAAACAAAAGTTATTTCTATAGGAATCATTTCTTTTAATTAAGTATTCAGTCATCACCTGACAGTTGTAGTACAGGACACAAAATAAAAACAATTCACCTAATTTAAAGTAGCATTTAATTTCACGAACTAAAACATCAAGAGTTAACCATGACACATAATACAGATAAGGCTTGAGAGAATATAAATTTCACATTATTATGGTAAAAAAAATGCAGAGATGAGTCAGTCAAGAGTTTAAAAAAAGGAAATCTCTTTCTGAAATCAATCTTTATTAGGTCTGTACAACTGCCGTGGATTCCTCTGAACCAGACATACTCATATATAGATGAGTATAAAAGGTACAATCAAAATTTTAAAAAGGCAAATGCTACTCTTAAATAAATAAGGTAATAAATAACAGCAAAAGTCAAATACAGATGGACCACAAGTATCCCATGTGACAGACTTATCAGAATTGAGTACTATCACTGTGACTTTCTATATATTAGAACTTTTAAAAGTTCGCAATTGAGAAAATTCCCAAGAGTGCTCACATATTAAGGACTATATAAGCATGGCTATTACTATTGTCTCCTTCCAACAGAATGTAAGCTCTGTAACAGCAGGGATCTTTACCTTTTTGTTCATTTTATATCCCAAACTCTTGCAGGAATATATGGACATAGTAGAAACTATGCTTTGTTTTTGTTTTTGAGACAGACTCTCACTCTGCCACCCAGGCTGGAGTACAGTAGTACAAACATAGCTCACTGCAACCTTGAAATCCTGGGCTCAAGCAATCCTCCTGTCCCAGCCTTCCGAGAGCTAGGACTATAGGTGTGCATCACCAGGTCTGGTTAATTTCTGCATTTTTTGTAGAGATAGGGTCTCCCTATGTTGCCCAGGCTGGTCCCGAACTCCTCACATCAAGCCCTCCTCAGCTTCTCAAAATGTTGGGATTATAAGTGTGAGCCACTGCACCTGGCTCATAGTAGACTCTTAATCATACTTGTTCAATGAGTGAATGAATGTCAACTGGATTAAAATACTTACTTACCATGACTTCTGCTGTTCAATAGTGGATGAAGCACACCATTCTTTCAACAGTTTAAAATAATGTTCTAAAAACATGATTTCTTAGAGGTAACACGGGGAAAATAATTTTCCTTCTACTCTGGAATATAACATATCTTCTGAGTAAATATTTTTATTTTCAGTAGTAAACAACTCTTGTTCTCATGTATCAAAACACTAACTGGCCAGGCACAGTGGCTCACACCTGTAATCTCAGCACTCTGGGAGGCCAAGCTGGGCAGATCACTTGAAGTCAGAAGTTCAAAACCAGCCTGGCCAGCATGGCAAATGCATCTCTACTAAAATTACAAAAAGTAGCCAGGTGTGGTGGTGCATGCCTATAGTCCTAGCTACTCAGGAGGCTGAGGGCCAAGAATCACTTGAACCCTGGAGGCAAAGGCTGCAATGAGCTGAGATCACGCCACTGCACTCCAGCCTGGGTGACAGAGTGAGACTCTGTGTCCAAAAAAAAAACCCACCACACAATAAAATGCTAATATGCTTACTTAATGATAACCTGAAAGGAAAATAGGTACCAAACTGTTTTGACATCCATTAGTCATATCACACTTCATTTTGACCACTGTGGCTTCCATTTCCATGGTGCCCAAAAACAACTATATAGATGTTATCTAAGTGAAATAAATTGTCTTTAATTATAGTTACCTGAAGGAACATAGAATGAATCCCCAGTACTTATTATATAAGGTGTTTCATGTAAAGTACACAAAAGGTCTCCAAAGTTAACATAAAAAACCTGTAAAAATAAAAACCTCATTCAAAATTGAATCATGACAATACTCCAAAGGAACTTTAAAATGTAGTGGGAAAAAGAACAACTTCCCAGGAATGTGCCTGTTTTAATCTCTGTAACTTGTAACTACATTAAATTTCATGGCAAAAGGGGCCTTGACATGGGGAAGTTAGCTTTGATAATGTAGGTGAGCCCAATCCAAACACACAGACCCTTAAAAATGGGTACTAAAGATGTGGGGCCATATACCAATAAACATGGGTTATTTCTAGAAACTAAGAATGACACCCTCACCAACAGTCAGTGAGAAAATGGGAACTTTAGTCCCACAACCACCTGAAACTGAATTCTGCCAACAATCTGAATAAGACTGGGAGGAGACTGGAAGCATATTCGTCCTCACATCCTCCAGAAAGAAATACAAACCTGCCGACATCTTGATTCCAGTCTTGTAATACACTAAACAGAAGGCCTAGTCAAGCTCATGCTTATCTCTACATAACAGTGAAATAAATAATAATAAAAAGAGTATTGTTTTAAGTGGTTAAATTTGTGCTAGTCATGTACTGTTTAACAGGGTTTCAGTCAACACTGAAATGCATACACAATAGTGGTCCTATAAGGTTATAATGGTGTTAAAAAATTTTATTGCCTAGTGACCTCACAGCCATCATGACATCCTAATGAAAAGTATTACTCACGTGGTTGTGGTGATGCTTATGTAAACAAACCTACTGCACTGCCAGTCACATTAAAGTATAGCACATAAAGGAAAAAGTGGAGGATAGAAGGTAGGGTAATTTGCAGCTCCCATTCACACGGACACAAAAGTGTGTGGAGACTCACATCATGAACTTGTGCTCCAAGAACTACTGCAGGAACATATCAGGAAAACTGAAAGAATTCAGACTCTTTTGAATAAAGTGGCTTACCACTGCAAACTCCATGAGACAGCTGAAAAACTGTTGAGTGTCCAAAGTGTGAGAGGGGGAAAGTCTGCCTCCAAACAAATCCTTACTGGGAAACCTGAAAATCCAGGTCATGAGAGAAGGATTTAACCTTACCTAGAGCTAAAACAAATTTAGAGAGCCAAGGGAAATGTAATAGGAGAAGCAGACGCCGGAAGAGCTCTGTAGGTACTCCTGGTTTCCAAGGAAGACCAGGCAAGCCATTTCTGACTTTATCTCATGGGAGTCCTTGAGAAGGGCTGCCAGTGGCATTGGGGAAGGACCACAGAAAGAAAGAAACTTCCAGCTGAACTTTAAATAATTTTGGCCTAGCATGAATTATCCTGGGCAGAATTGAAGAAAAGGCAAACAGAAAGTTCAGGTACAAGCCAGGGTAGGTGGCAAGAGGCAGGGCCTGAAGGTCCTGTTTTCTTTCTCAGCAGGGAGGCTTTGTAGCCTGGGGGAAAATGTCAGTCCCCGCTCACAGGCTTCCTAGATACAAACTTGGTTTGGGGAGGTACAGTGGGAGTGAGAATGGCCTCGCCTGGCTGCATGGGAGCTGGGTGAGGCCTGCCTGCTGGCTTCCCCCACTTCCTTGGTGACCATAATGACACAGTGGAGACAGCCATAATCCCCCTGGGAACATAACTCCAGTGGCTTGAGAACTACACTCTTATCCTCTACAGTGGTCACAGCAAGCTCAGTCCAAAAAGAGGCTGAGCTCAGACAAACCTAATCAATTCTACCTCCACCTGAGGTCTTTCTCTAAGTGCCCTGTAGCCAAAGATAATTTCTTCCTTATGAAAATCTAATGCCAAATCCCACTGCCACCATCAATTTTTGTGGAAAAAATCTGGTCTTTCACAAACCAGTCCTTGGTGCCAAAAAGGTTGGGGATAGCTGTAATACAGGAAGAGGTTTCTTTGTTTTTCCTTATTATTTACTGGCTTATGAAAATTCTAGAGCCACTGTAAAGATTATCACCTACACTAGAAAAATACCTAGGCTTTATGTATGCCTCTTTAAAGGTCACATGCTTAGGACAGCAAACTACAAATGAAAAATCAAAGAAAACAAAAAGCTACATTCCTATTCCCCTCAAAATCATGTTAAACATCAAGATTAAGAAAGTAAAAGAGGATAAATCTCTCAATCATGCTGGCTTCCATATTCAAACACAGCAAATTTCATACTTTATACATAGACAGCACCCTGGCAGTGACCTGGGTTTGTTTTTTTTTTTTTTTTTTTTTTTTTTGCAACTAAAATAAAAAGTATAAGGCCTTCAAACTTTGAGATTCAGCTATTGTTAGAGATTAGTGTGTCCCCTGAAAATTCATATTTTGAAATCTTAACCCCCACTGTGATGGTATCAGGAGGTGGGGAATTTGGGAGGTAGTTATGTCATGAGCACAGAGCCTTCAGGAATACGATTAGTGCCTCTGTAAAAGACACGGATCAAAGTCTATGGTATTCTTATCATAGCAACCAAATCTGACTAAGACATACATCAAGAATGTTTTGCCTCAGATAATTATTTCTACTCCTTTTTTATTACTACTTTGTATAATGATCATAATATACCAGAATAACAATCACGGCTAGCACTTACATAGCACTTATGCTGGACCGAGCAGTGTTATGAGCACTTTATTCTTATTTGGTTAATGTATATGCCCACTAATGAGACAGTTACTACTTTAGTAGCTTTTCATGGATGAAGAAACTGAGGCACAGAGAGGTTAAGTAATTTTCCAAAGTCACAAGGTAAACGGCAGAGCTGGGGTTTGAACTCAGCCATTTTGATTACAGAATTCATTCTCTAACCACTGTGATACACTGCCTCCCTAAATCGGGGGGTGGGGAAAGCCTCCTGAAATGTTCCAAAGGTATTTTTATAACTTAATAACTAACAAAAAAGTTCTTATTACACCCAAAAAGAATTTGCCTCAATCAAAAAGAATGTAGGTTCCACCTGGTTCTTTTTTATTTCTTACATTTAATTTATTGAAAACATTAAGCAACTTGCCACAAAAATCTTCATGCAATTGGATTTTGCTGATTACATTCCCAGGTGTCATTTGAAAGCTTTCACCATCCTTTATTTCTTGTAAACTGGTAGTTAAATCTGGAGACTTGATCAGATTCAGGTTTTGTATTTGCTTTTGGATTTTTTTGATTGATGTTTGTTTTTTTTTCCTAAGGCATGGGGAAAGCAAGACTACTTCTTGGATAGTGTTGTATTTTTACATGAGAAGGCACAAAAAGACAAAAAAGTAATACTAGAAAGTCAAGTATGTATTTCTAGTATTTTTTCCTTACCTATTCAATTGGTTCTCTAAGCATACTTCTCTTCATTTCTACAAACATTTAATTAAGAGAGCTTTTGAAACATACAAAAATAGAATGATGAACTCTCATGAATACTTAACACTAACCACCTGCCCAAGCCAATTCTAACCACTTGCCCAGGCCAGAGTCTACTATCCTCATTCCACATTATTTTGAAATAAATGCCCAGTAACATAATTCATCAGCAAATATATCAATGTGTACTTAAAGATCAAGTGCTTCTAAAAAACATAACCACAATACTATTATCACACCTAAAAATGAATGTATATTTAATACCAAATATCTAGGTAATGGTCAAATTTCCAATCATCTGTTAAACATATTTTCAAGGGTTTCCTTGAATCAGAATCCAAATTAGCACCACATACAGTGACTGTTGATCTGTTTATTAAATTTCTCAATCAATATTAATTAGTGGTTCTCAATCAAGGTGATTTTGCCTCTTAGGACAACTGACAATTTATGAAGACATATATAATTCTGTCACAACTAGAGAGGTGCTACTGGAATCTAATGAGTATAGGTCAGGTAAGCTTCTAAATATCCTACAACAAAGAGGACAGTCCCCATTACAACAACAAAAAATTTTCTAATGAAAAATGTTACTAGCGCTGTGGCTGAGAAACCCTGATTCCCCAGGTTCCACCTGGTTATTTTTTATTTCTTACATTTAATTTATTGAAAACATTAAGCAGCTTGCCGTGAAAATCTTCATGCAGTTGGATTTTGCTAACGACATCCCCAGGTGTCATTTGAAAGGTTTCACCATTCCTTATTTCTTGTAAACTGGTAGTTAAATCTACAGACTTGATCAGATTCAGGTTTTTTATTTGCTTTGGGGTTTTCTTGATTGTTTATGTTTTTTTTGTTCTTTTCTTAAGGCATGGGAGAGGAAAGACTACTTCTTGGATAGTGTTGTATTTTTCTATCAAGAGGCACATAATGCCTGGTTGTGTTCTTTTTAGACATCTAACAGCCACTCAGCTGGGCCTTGATGCCTAGATCCAGTATCTTATCAGAGATTGCAAAATGGTAATATTTCAACTCAAACATTCCTTCTTCACTCATTAGCTGGAATATTACTCTAATATGAATAAAATTCTCATCTATTATTTGATTACCTAATAACAGAGTTTATATAGAAAAGGCAGAATCAGTTGTTAAAACGAGTTGGCTTCCTAGACTCCTCCAATAGTAACAAATTAGGTTCATTTGTACTAGTAGCAGTGGTTGACATCATCTTACAAATTCATGGATTTAGATATAATGGATATATATCAATCTACTGAAGTTATTCTTATTAATACTCAAGTTTCATATCTTAGCCAGCCAGTGGTGGCATCTTCAAGTTGGAACCTGAAACATGACCTAATCTTAATGGTCTCTGATTAGTGGTTTGCTATCAATTCCAAGCTCAGATTCAGCCCTAGAATCAGGCATTTCTACAAGGAACCGGCTCTCTTAAGTAGGTTGCTGTCATCTTTTTGTTTTTTTTTTTTTAAGTTCTGGAACATTTATTGTCTAATTTAAAAAATATTATCAATCATTTTTCAGTGGGTTTTTTCTCTCTCCTGAAATTCTTATTATTTGAATTTAGGCATGTTTATCTCTCTTCTCTATTATTATTTAACTTTAATATTTTCTACTTCTTAATTTCCTTCTTGTCTCCTGGGAAGTTCTACAACCAGCTCTCATAATTAATTTGTAAATTCTTCTGCGATTTGGTTTTAACAAATGTACTACAGTTCTGTCTTATATATTCTCTAGTACTGTGTTTGAAAGAGAGTTAATGGCCTGTGCTGGTTCTCCATCTTGTTATCTTTATTATTTTTTTCAAAAAGGTATATTTAAGTGTGCTTCATGTTTAAAAATGTAAAAATCTAGTCTTACTTTAAAAAAACTTTAGCTTTAATTTTCATTATAAAAAGTTAAAGATAATATATATAACAAATAAAATCAATAACTATATCATCACATAGTAAAACATGTATTCTCATCAAGATTTTACTTACATTTTAAAATCCCAGTCAGAAAAATAGAAAAATAGATATTATATGCAAAGAACTTTGATGTTGCACGTTTACTTAAATGTTTATCACAAGGGTCTTCATATATGGCTATTCTTCAAAATAAAATGCTCAAACTAATTTTAATGTGCTTAGTGCAGTGCCTGAAACACGTAAGTTCAGTATAGTTGTTTATTATGTCATAAAATGGTTTATCTCATTACTAAGTCAAAATTAAAATGTACCATTTTCTTCCTGTAGCACATTGTAGTGGTTTCTCATTTCTGCAATTAGTCAATGATTAAATAAATAACTACGTATGTTCAGCACCTCTTACCCTGAACTTTCAAATTATTTCCTTAGGAAAAATTTCTAGAAATGAGATTCACAGGTCACAGGGTATAAATGCTTGGCTAATAATTTCCACTAACTCAGTAATTATAAAGTATCATTTGTATTTAAAAGTGTATTCCTTTGAACATTAGCCAGATTACATACTTTCAAACACCTATTATTCAAATTTCCTTTTGTATAATAAAAGCATGACAGTTGAATGGGTACTGCTATTAGTTGAGTGATGACATTTCATTTTTATCCTCATTATTAATTATTCTTTCATTATTATACAGGGACCATCTATACTTTTAAAATGTGTTTTCACTCACAGCAACTGGAAGTCTATAACATTTTAAGTTTGAATTAATGAATATTGCTAAATTATTTTAAATCATGCTTCTAGCTATACTGATGCAGTAATAATCTTTGACTTTCACATGTACCTTTCCTTGCTTTGCCTAAATTTGCCCTTCTTTGTTAACATAAACTCAAGGGTCTTCACATTTTTTCCCTCCTTTCTGAACTTACTTTAAGTTTGTCATTAAAGAGAATCATTCTGGGTGTGACACTTCAATAGCAGGATTTCAGACTCCAGAATGTCAGACTAAAAAATGTTCCTTAGTTATATTTTTTAACTGCTGATATGTTAAGTATTCTCAAAATTTGATGCTTTTCAAATTCTATATTCTATAATTTTCAAACTCAGAACACAAATATTATATATATGTGTGTGTATATACATACATATATATATTCCTGTTACACACACATACAAACACACACACACACACACACACACACAAAACAGACCAATGTTGCAAAGGTATATGTCTCTAAATGAGGGTGAGGGTGGAGAAAAGGAGATAAAAAGAAAGAAAGAGACTGATTCACCTTGATTCTCACTGTAACTTCACCCAGTAATATTATTACATATAATGGTATATTACTTAGTACTTACTGAAGCAACTAGCTCTTAGTCCTGAGTCTATGGCTAAATAGTTAAGTATTTTTTAATTATTATTATTATCTCACTCATTTTTATTTACTTTTTTTTTCAGGTTATTGCTTTATTTATATATAATAGTTTTAGATATTTTTGTGGTACATGTCACATTTTAATACCTGTATGCAATGTATAATGATCAAATCAGGCCAACTGGGATATAAGTTATTTCTGAAGAAGTCTTTTAACCTATTTCTCTACACATTATCATAGAAATCTATCAGATTTCTATGATATCTATCTGATAGAATCTTAATCTCTGTAATTCCCCAGCACTAAAATCCTAATGATTTGTTTGCAAATATATATTCTTTTTTTTTTTTTTTGAGACGGAGTTTCGCTCTTGTTACCCAGGCTGGAGTGCAATGGCGCGATCTCGGCTCACCGCAACCTCCGCCTCCTGGGTTCAGGCAATTCTCCTGCCTCAGCCTCCTGAGTAGCTGGGATTATAGGCACGCGCCACCATGCCCAGCTAATTTTTTGTATTTTTAGTAGAGACGGGGTTTCACCATGTTGACCAGGTTGGTCTCGATCTCTCGACCTTGTGATCCACCCGCCTCGGCCTCCCAAAGTGCTGGGATTACAGGCTTGAGCCACCGCGCCCAGCCTGGTGCAAATATATATTCTAAGATTTTTTAACTAAAAAACATTCCTTAAATTTATGAATCTCAAAAGAATACAGTGCTATGCAGAGAACAGATATTGTCAAATAACTATTGGCTGGTAGACTCTAAACAGATTGAACAAATCAAAATCTTTTTCTTCATAGTGTAGTAATCGAATTTAATTCCTGAGGAAACAGCATTTTAATGTCTCATCAAATCCAATAAATCAGAGTTCTACCTATGGCAAAACATAAATATATAAAAAAAATATATATATACTTACCAATACATCCTGGCCAACATGCTGCTTTCCCTTTTCTTCTTGTGGTCCTAATATCAATTTCCCAGTAGAAAAAAAAGGTGTATCCAATGTCTTATATACCTTCAACTCACCATGCTTAACAAAAAATTGATACGTATCTCGTGGCCTTATAAGATCTAGGGGTAAAACAGTAATACAAATACAAAACAAAAGCAGTATTATTGGTCAACGATATAACATATACACATACATATAATAGAGTTATTTCTGGATATAAATCTGCCTTAGAGAGACAGAACTGATTCAGATCAATGATGGAGACAGAATGCCAGAGGTCAAATTGTTGTGTCTGTCTTAAAAGCTGTATGACTTTAGTCAAGTTACTTAAGCTCTCTCTCACTGTGCCTCAATTTCCTTTTCAGTAAAATAAAATTAATAATTGGTTCTTCTATTTGATGTTAATGAGTTGCTGTGAATATCAATGAGTTAATGTGTGTAAACTATTTAAAATATTGTCTGGCACAAAGTAAGCACCGTTAGTTCCAGCTGAATAATAATAATGACAGTATTACGGTAACTAGGACAGAAAACAAAATTAGCTGAGATACAAAAAATAGTTCCCTATTTTTGAAGTTTAAAATAAACTACAAATGCATCATCACCATGCCAATAGATTTTTTTGTCCTGCTTGACTGATGCTAATTTTTATTAGGTAAAATTTGTGAGAAACCAGAGTTCTAATGGTTGTTCATAAATTACTATCTCACTTACAAAAATTTCCATTACTTAACAAACATTTCCAGATCTATAATTAATAAATTATTCTGTCATCAACCTCTGATTCTATTTCCCAGGATATTTGGGAATGTTAGTGATCCTACAGACTACATGATATAGAAACAAATATATAGTAGATTCAAGAAACAAATAAAAAATGAACTCCTGACAATACTAACAATAACCTGGCAGAGTACAACAATGCTTTTCAGTTAAGACACTAAACAAAACTCCATACTTCTTTGCTTTGTTGCCAAATAAATAATCTGAATATAAACATAACTTTGCAAAGATGTTAAGATAGTAAAAGAAATCTATTTTCATAGTCCAAATTTTAATTAGGAGTACAATTACCACCTTTCTTTTTTTAAAAAAAATAATTATTTATTTTATTATTATCTTTTTTGAGCCAGAGTCTTGCTCTGCATGTCCAGGCTAGAGTGCAGTGGCGTGATCTCGGCTCACTGCAATCTCCACCTCCCAGGTTAAAGCAACTTTCCTGTCTCAGTCTCCCAAGTAGCAGGGACTACAAACACACACCAACCATTACCACCTTTCTGATTTGACCTTTTCCTCTGATTTAGAAAAAATAGCCCTTAGTACACAATGGTGCAGTAGTAAGAGTTATTGAAATATTTAAATATTTCTTGTGTGTGTGTGTATGTATGTGAGTGTATATATATACACATATATGCATATATACATATACATGTATATACATATACATATATACGTATATATGTATATATGCATATGTATGTACATGTATTTATATATATATATAGCCTGGTTGGTAAATAGCCTGGTTGGTAAATGGCTGAGTAATCCATAAACTCCCACCTCACTATAGCCCATCCTTTGGGGATCTTCCATGACCTGCTACAGACTGAAATATTTAATGCCTATATAATACAGCAGGAGGCTTCCAGGACTTTGCACCGGCTTTAAGCTTAAACCTGGCATTTGCATTTGTACAACTGACTGATGCCCTTGCTAGTCATCCTCACAAAGGATTCATATCCCAGGTAACATTACTGCCATCCGTAGGCGTAAAAGTTTGTCTGTGCCCTATCCACAATCCCTGCCTGGGCTCAAGGTAAGAGGATCCTCGAGTCTGCCAACTATCTATAATTCCCTATAAACAACCTCTGTCCCCATGTGTCCTCCTGGTCAAAGAAGGCCTAGACTCTGTTGGGGGAGACAACATTCCTAATTATAGGACTTGTGCCCTGGAGGACAAGTTCAGGGTGTTAAGTGTACCCTGGAGGCTGTCTGACATCAATATTCCCCCACAGTTGTCTTCACATAGCCTACTTATTAGAATTAGATTCTCTTTTGGACTTTAGCACTGAAAGAACTGGGGAGAGAAAGGGAAAGCAGACAGGTCAATCATCAAGCAAGCAATGTTTTCTTACAAGTTGTTTAAGTATTTTCAATAACAGCCCTGATCTTACCCAGAAGAATAATCTCTCTTGTTTCTGGGTCCTTTACACTCGTTGGCTGCAAAGGATCTCCAAGAGGTATATCTAGATTTACCATTAAGCTAGTCTCTGCAAAAGAAATATCATTGAAATACAAACTACTTAAAATTAATTCTCAATTATAAAAAACATTCAGTACAAAATATAGGTATACAGCAGTTATAATAGAAAACTGTCAAAACCACAAGTCTCTTCCTATTTATAAGCACTCTTATATAAAAAAATTCAAATTTAAAACCCATAAAAATTTAACATAAAAGCAAACATCCTAAACTTCCTATTTTTTGTAAGCCTACAATGTGTAAACTCAAACTCTTGCATCATCAAGGAATTGATGTTTTGCACAATCTTTAAGAGAAAGAGGTACATAATACACTTCAGAAATGTCTATTTTAACCATCAGTTGGGAATAGGAAAGGTAGATTTCATTTGACTAGGCAATTTACTCATGAAGAAATTTATACAATGATATTAATACTTTTTTAAGAATAAAATTAGCTTACTTTCCATTTGGAAGAAAGTAGAAATTAAAAAATCAATTTTACCTATAGTATTATTTCTGAAGTTATTGGAAGTAAATTTCATATTTTGCAAAGAGCTTCTTCTCAAAGTACTCCTATTTAAAATAAAATCTAAAAGTTACTTTCATAAATAAGTTCATACTTCTTTCATCGTTATCAAGACAGATCCTTTTCTTATTAGCTCCTTTGTTGACTTTTCCAACGTTTTCTTTTGCCTTCCTTTTAGATGGTACTGTGTCTGGAGAGAGTATTCCACTAACCACAAATCCTCCTGAAATTTAACAAAAAAATGAAAATATACTCGGGAAAGAGAAAAGCTTGAAACAAAACTCCTTAAATTTATTATGGCACCTTTCCTTTCAAAGTATCAAAGAATATATATGTCTGCAGCTAATAGCCGAAATAACACAAAACCAACCCATTTCATTATGCCTCTACCACCCTAAATCAGAAGCTGATAAAATAGGATTAGATGATGAAACATAATTAGATGGTCTCTGTTGCTCACCTGAAACCAATAGTCATCAGTGTAGGCTTTTAAAAAAAAAAAAAAAAGGAGAGGAGAGGCTAGCAATGAACTATTTATAGAAATCCACATGCCTTTAGTCCTTTGACTTAGATATATCCATCACAGCAAGAAATAAAGCCAGGCACGGTGGCTGACATCTGTAATCTCAGTACTTTGAAAGGCCAAAGCAGGAAGATTGCTTGAGACCATGAGATAGAGACCAGCCTAGACAACATAGCAAGGCCTCATCTCTACAAAAATAAGAAAATAACTCTAAGATTAACATTATACTTTCCTGCCCACCCTACATTACTCTGTAGAAATCTATGAGGAAATGGAAAATGGTTAGCAGGAATAATAATGGAAACTATTTTACCTTTACCAGTTATAATTTTCTCATGTTCTAATCTAATTATATTATGCAATTAGAGATCTTGTCTGATAATACAGGAATAACAACACTCAGCTACCAAAGAGAAAATACCAGCATCTCTACATTAATCAGACAAAAATGAATTTAAATCCTATTATTGAAATCTCAGGCGTGATGATTAAGTAAGGTAATGTATCTAAACATGTACTGCAGTGTCTGGCACACAGTAAACAAATTTTTTATTGACAGACATTATAGCATAAACTAAGTTTTACCTGATGGCCTTCCTTGATAATCTATTCGCTCCCCTCGCCAGTACTCCAAAGGTTTCAAACGTATTCTCTTGGTCCTGCGAACATTTGGTGTGTTGGAGGGCAATACTATAAAAAGGTATCAGACAAAAGTGTATATATATGTTTTTTAGTTAATGGCACTTGGCAGTGGAAAGACTATCTTTTAGAAAATGAATGCTTTATTTTTTAGAACATAAATATTTTTCTAGACAAAAGACTAAAAAAACAAAACATGTATTTATGCTAATAATTAAAGAAATGCCAATGGAAAAACAGGCTACCAAATTGGCAAACATTTAAAAATTTAATAATGCCCAGTGTTGACAATGTTAAATGTACACTCATCTGAACAATGCAAAGTTCTGTATATTAAATTGAGTTTGTTGGCTGTATCTTCAAATTCCCATGTTCTTACCTATTTTTTGTTTGCTAGAGCTATCCTGAAGCTAACAGGAAGTTGCCTACTGCTGTTAGGCATAATGCTTAATGTTCCTTTCTGTAAACACTGAAGCTCCTGATCAGGAACATTTTTATTTCCTTTTCTCTACTCCTGATTCATCATTTCACTCCAAGACAAGCATTAAGTATCAAGAGATATAGCAGTTTCTCATCACACAGGCTCACGAAATATTAACATGAGCTAAGTTTTTGAGTGAGGCAATGAGAAAAAGCTTCACTCCTACTGTTAATCTCTAAGTTTAAGAGCACTCACAGCCTCAAACAAAGAGAGAAACATTAAAAGCCACCCAACATCACAGAAAAGTGGGAACATGTATCTTGACTCGCAAATATCTCTTTGGGAACCATGGATTGTTAATCTTTACAGGGGCCTCTCCACGGGTTCCCTAGTTCACAGCTTTGTCTACTTACTACCCTAGCTACTGCTTTGTTTAGGAGTCAACTGAATTAAAGTGGAAGCACATGCTGTCAAGGAAGCCATCTACCTGGTAGTTACAGTTTCTTTGATAAAATACTCCACACTAGCTTCATAGATAAGGGAGGATCATGCCCCCTTACTAGGGGGGAAAAAGTGAGAAGGCAACAGAATTCATAAATGGACAATAGACTAACTCAGTGGTTTGTGATGACTTAATATGAAATTCATAAAAACTAAGTATGTAATTTTATCTACCTACCAATTAATCCAAGTAATAGTATTTCTCCTCAAGAAAAATTAAGTATATTTAGAAACAAAATTAAAGTATTTTTCTCAATAAAAATATTAAAAGAGAAAATATTCTTACCTAATTTGTGATGGATTCTGTTCTTTGGTATCACTTTAGATAGTTTTACTCTTGAGTCATCTACAAAATGCAAAAGAATATCATGAGCAATGACTGCTAATTCCAAGTTAAGTTAAAGTTTCCTGGTCAATTTCAGTATGAGTATTTTAAATAAAATTTGACCTGATAATATATTTTATTAGTCCTTTTGCTTTTCACTGCTCAGTTATAAAAATTAAGGAAAAGAAGTTATTTCTGTAGACTTTGCTACAATGAATACATTGCAAGCTTGTCCAATTCGCCTTATTTTGTTATGTTCTGTTTTGTTTTGTTTTAGGCCTTTAGCAGCCTGAACCCATGGTTTTTAGTTTGTATCTCTAGTGGCAAATGGAGAAGAGGGATGAAGAAAGGGTTTTACTGACCCAACCAGAAAGAGAAACTAAGAACCCATGACTGTATTCTCTCCCTTGGACACCCTGGTTTGTATTCTTAAGAGTGTAACTGTTAAAAAAACAAACAAACAAACACAACAACAACAACAAAAAAGAGATTTTTTCTACTGCTCATGGAAAGATTAAATAAGCCACTGGTGGATAAAAATGTAGGGACTGATAATGAATAATTAATATGTTATTAATGAACTATCTGTAACTTTCTCATAAAGTTCTGAAATAGTTTAAGTGTACCGAACTTAGCAGTGTGCCAATGAGCTTAGAGGTTCTCAACTTTGGTAAATAGCACCTAAAGATGACTGTCTTCACTTCTTTCCCTTTCTATGCACAAATGTTCTATATCAAGAAGCAGAGTCTCATTCCCTTCTCCTTCAATCTCTGCTTGAGTTAGTGACTTGCTTAACTAATAGACCACAACAGAAATGATGTCTGGGACTTAGAAGGCTAAGTCCTAAAACAATCTACAGGTTTCATCTAGAAGTCTTGGGATCTCACTCTTGGGGAAGACAGCAACAATATGAAGATTAGCACAAGACTGCCATGCTGTGAAACCCAATGTAGTCACATAGAAAAGCCACATGGAGGAAAAGAGTTGCTTGGGCAACCGTCAGAGTCCCAGCTCTCCTAGCTGGGTTCAAATATATAAGTGAGGAAGTTTCCTTGAATGTCCAAACCCAGTTGAACTTTTAGATGACTCCAGCACCAGCAACTTGTACTTTTAAATTCATGAGTGTACTCAAGTGACAATTACCCAACTAAGCCAAGTCAATTCACAGAACCATAAAAGATAAATCAATCACTGTATTAAGCCTCTAAGTTTTAGAGTGGTTAGTTATGCAGCAATATACAACTGGACACAATGTCCATGAAACACCTAAAGTTGTAAATACAATTTTGCATTTTTCCCCTAAAAAGTAAGTCTGTTTTTATCATATTCTCAAATGAATCCATGGAAGAAAAACAACAAAAAATTATTAAGAATGATTGAATTAGGTATTTTATAAAATCATTGGTTTGGAAGAAACTTCAGGGATCATAACATCTAATTTCCCTGTCAGATATAGGCAAATCTGTAGACATCGAAAGTAGATTAGGAGTTGCATAGGCCCAGGGAAAGGAAATGGAAGGTGGCTACTAAAGAGTAAAGGGGTTTCTTTTTGGGGATGATGAAAAGTTCTAACATCGACTACGACAATTACTACATACCATTGATTTGTATACCATAAGTGGACTAATTATATGGTATATGAAGTCTAACTCAATAAATCTAGTGCATCCTCCACTCCATCTCAACCCCCACTGCCAAAAATCCCATTTCCCATGCAATCTCTACTAGAAGTAGAGGTCTCGCCTCTGTTGGAAATTCTCCTGTGACACTGAGTCTTGGAGGGAGCGCCAGAGTCATAAAAGGAACCACAGAAACAAGCAAATATACTGAGAATAATGGGAGTCAGGTTTCTCACTGAGAAGAGGTTTATAAAAATGGAAAAGGAGATGTCTATATTGAAATGGAAGTAGGATTAGTAATGTGAACTTATAATAAATAGAGGTATATCCCAGAGACACTGCCAGCTCAGTTCCAGACTACTATAATAACACAGATATTGAATAAAGCAAGACACACTGTTTGGTGTGTGTGTTTTTTTTTTTTTTTTTTGGTTCTTTTGTTTTGTTTTGGTTTTTTGAGACAAAGTCTTATTCTGTCACCCAGCCTGCAGTGCAGTGGTGCAATCATGATTCACTGCAGCCTCCGCTCCTGGGAGCAAATGATCCTTCTGTTTTTCCCCGAGTAACCAGGACCACAGATGCACACCACCATGCCCGGCTAATTTTTGTATTTTTAGTAGAAACAGGTTTTCGGCATGTTGGCCAGGCTGGTCTCAAACTCCTGGACTCAAGTGATCTGCCTGCCTCTCCTCCCAAAGTGTTGGGACTACAGTGTGAGCCACCATGCCGGGCCAAAAGTTATGTCTTTACTATATTATAGTATATTAAGTATTTAAGAGCATTAGGTCCAAAAACTCAGTGTACGTATACCTTAATTTAAAAATATTTTACTATTAAAAATGCTAAAGATCAGCCAGGCATAGTAGCTCACTCCTGTAATCCCAGAATTTTGGAAGGCCCAAAAGGGCAGATGACTTGAGGCCAGAAGTTCAAGAACAGCCTGGCCAACATGCAAAACCCTGTCTCTACTAAAAATAAAAAAATTGGCTGGGTGTGGTGACACACACCTTGTGATCCCAGCTACTCTTGGTGGCTGAGGCATGAGAATCACTTGAGTCCAGGAAGCGAGAGGTTTCAGTGAGCCAAGATTGTACCACTGTACTCCAGCCTGGGTAACAGAGTAAGCTTATGCCTCAAAAAATAGAAATAATAAAAAATAAAAATAAAAATATCATCTGAGCTTTCAGTGAGTTTTAATCTTCTTGCTGGTAGGCTATTTTGCCTCATTGTTGATGACTGCTGACTGATGAGGCTGGTGTGTCTGTAGCAGTTTCTTAAAGCAAATCAACAATGAAGTTTCTCTGGAGCATATAAAATGCTGTTTTATGGCATTTTACCCACAGTAGAACTTCTTTCAAAACCACAGTCAAACCTCTCTAGCCTGCCACTGCTTTATCAACTAAGTTCATAGAATATCCTAAATCCTTTTTGGTCATTTCAAGAGTTCACAACACATTCACTAGGAGTAGATCCCACCTCAGGAAATCAGTTTCTTTGTTCATCCATAAGAAGCAACTCCTCATCTGTTCAAATTTTGTCATGAAATTGCAGCAATCCAGTCTCATCTCCAGACTCCACTTCTAATTCTAGTTCCTTTGCTATTTCCACCACATCTAGTTTTTTCCTTCATGGAAGTCTTGAAGCCCTCAAAATCACCCAGAAGGGTTGGAATCAACTTCTTCCAAACTCCTGGTAATGTTGATATTTTGATCTCCTCCCATAAAACATAAATATTTTTAATGGCATCTAGAATAGTGAATCCTTTCCAGAAGATTTTTTATTTACTTTTTCCAGACCCATCAGAGGAATCACTACTCATGGCAGCTACTGCCTTACAAAATGTATTTCTTAAATAATAAGACTTGAAAGTCCAAATTATTCCTTGATCCATGCATAAGCTGCAGAATGGATGCTATGCTGGTAGGCATGACAACAACATTATTTTCCTTGTCCTTGTCCATTAGAGCTGCTGGATGGCCTGGTGCATTGTCATGGTTGTGCTGTCACCCAGGCTTTGTTGTTCTACTAATAGAACGAAGTAGATTTAGCATAATTTTTAAGAGCTCTAGGATTTCTGGAACGGTAAACAAGCACTAGCTTCAACTTAAAGTCACCAGCTGTATTAGCCCTTAACAAGAGAGTCAGCCTGTCCTTGGAAGCTTTGAAGTCAAGCATTGACTTCTCCACTTCAGCTATGAAGGTCCTAGATGATCTCTTCTTTCAATAGATGGGTGTTTGTCTACAGTGAACATTTGTTGTTTAATGAAGACACCTTCAATTATCTTAGCTAGATTTTTTGGATAACTTGCTGCAACTTCTACAACAGACCTTGCTGCTTCACCTTGCACTTTTATGTTATGAAAACAGCTTCTTTCCTTACACCTCATGAACCAGACTCTGCTACTTCCAAACTTTTCTTCTGCTGCTTCCTCACCTCTCTCAGCCTCCACAGAATTAAAGAGAGTTTGGGCCTTGCTTTGGATTAGACTTTGGCTTTAAAGAAATGCTGTGACTTGTATAGTCTTCAGTCCAGACCACGGAAACTTTCTCTATATCAGCAGTAAGGCAGTTTCCCTTTCTTATCATTCACGTGTTCACTGGAGTAGCACTTTTATTTTCCCTCAAGAACTTTTCCTTTGCATTCATAAATTGGCTGTTTGGTGCCAGAGGCCAAGCTTATGGACTATCTCGGTTTCTGACATGTCTTCCTCACTAAGCTTAATCATTTCTAGCTTTTGATTTAAAGTGAAAAATGCCTGATTCCTTTTACTTGAACACTTAGAAGCCATTGTAGGGTTATTATTGGCCTCTCAGGGAACAGGGAAGCCCGAGGAGAAGGAGAAAGATGGGGAACTGGCCAGTTGGCAGAGCTGTTAGAATACATTTATTAAGTTCACTTTCTTATGTGGGTGTAGTTTATGATATCCCAAAACAATCGCAATAGTAACGTCAAAGATCACTGATCACAAATCACCATAAAAGACATAGTAATGAAAAAGTGAAACACTGTGAAAATTATCAAAATGTGACAGACACACAAGGTGAGCACATGCTACTGAAAAATATGGTGCCAATAAGGCTTACTCAACACAGGGTTGCCACAAACCTTCAATTTGTGAAACACGCAGTATCTGCAAAGTACAATGACACAAAGCACGCTAAAACAGGGCATGCCTGTATAAATATAAATATAGAAATAGACATAGAAGCCTGTATTATATATGGTGTGTACATATGTGTATGTGTGTATGTGGATGTATCTATATACTATCTCTGTCCACTGAGAAAGCTTAGAAGCAATGGTATCCCAAACAAGGATCATACCAAGTGCCCAAATCTTGGTTTCTAAATGCCATCCTCCACTGAAAATAACCAGGCTTCCTGGAGCAGTAATTGATCCCAGAGCTGGAGCAGGGAAAAACAACTGGAACACCTCATGCCAAAAACCAAAGACAGTATTCACAGAATCATAACAAAAGCACAGAGACCAGCTGAAAGAAAATCAAATGACCAAATATATCACAATGTATCACAATAAATGATCAAGATTACAACCACACGACATAAAATATAAACCTAGTAGTCCATATTGATATAAATAAAATGAATAATGAATAAATAACTGGCATGGAAGAGAAAAACTGGCAACTAATTAATGGGGAAGGAATAAAAGAATAGAAAATAGAAAATAATGTGGTATCATTATTAGCAGCTGATAATTCAACTGGGAATCTTCAATGTACATTAAAGTTGGTGGATGGAGGTTTGACAAGAAACAGGTTATTAAAATAGTATCAGAATATCACTCCACAATATTTATCAATTATAAGAGAAAGGTAGTGTCTTTACAGTAGAGAAACCTGGTAGACAATGTGAACAGGTGATCAGGATTAACATCATGTCGACCAGGCGTGGTGGCTCACACCTGTAATCCCAGCACTGTGGGAGGCTGAGGTGGGCAGATCACTTAAGGTCAGGAGTTTGAGACCAGCCTAGCCAACAAGGTGAAAGCCTGTCTCTACTAACAATACAAAACTCAGCCAGATGTGTTGATGCATGCCTGTAATCCCAGCTACTCAGGAGGCTAAGGCACAAGAATTGCTTGAACCCGGGAGGCAGAGGTTACAGTGAGCTGAGATCACACGACTGCACTCCAGCCTGTGTGACAAAGCAAGACTCTGTCTCAAAAAAAAAAAAAACAAAAAAAAAAAACCAAAACCAAAAAAAAAAAGCATCATGTAGAAGGTCAACACTGTGTGCCTCCTGTGTGATGCACAAATTACAACCCCTAACTCCTAACCCTATAGTACCATTTCTGTAGTATTACTCTAAATATCAGTAGCACACATTGATCACGAGGAAACAGAAAGACCCAGGCTGAAGGTCATTCTAAAGATAAGAAGCCTGTATTTTTTTTTTTTTTTTTTTGAGACAGAGTCTTGCTCTGTTGCCCAGGCTGGAGTGCAGTGACACAACCTCCACTCAATGCAACCTCTGCCTCCCGGGTTCAAGCAATTCTCTGCCTCAGCCTCCTGAGCAGCTGGGATTATAGGTGTCTATCGCCATGACCAGCTAATTTTTTGTATTTTTAGTAGAGACAGGATTTCACCATCTTGGCCAGACTAGTCTCAAACTCCTGACCTTGTGATCCACCTGCCTTGACCTCCCAAAGTGCTGGAATTACAAGCCTGAGCCACTATGCCCAGCCTAGAAGGTTGCATTCTTTAAAAATGTTAGTGTCAGGAAAGTTAGGAAAAAAAACCTAAGGAACTGTTCCATGTTGAAGGAAACTAAGGGACATGACAGCTAAATGCAGTCGCTGATGACTGGATCTTGAACCAGGAAGAAAAGGAAACACTGAGATCCAGGATTGGATCCTGAGCTAGAAGAGAAAAGGAACTGCTGGTGAAATCTGAATGGAATCTGTGAATGAATCTGTGTTGTATTAATGCTGATTGCCTTATCTGGGTAGTTAGAGGGTATTTATATCCTTGTCTTGCTGAAATGCATTACGGGGTATTTAAGAGAAATAATATATTATGTCTATAATTCCCTTTCAAATAGTTTAGAAAAAGATGAATGCTAATAAACGTATAAATATTTATTAGAGGAGACAGGGAGGAAGATGGAAAAATGCTGAAAAACGCGGACAATTGTGAAATCTCAATGAAGGGGATATGGGATCTCTGTTTAAGACTCAAATTATTTCAAAATAAATTATTTTTTAAGTGACTAACACAAGGGACAACTCCTAAATTTCAAAGATTAAAGGATCCTAGTAAGCCTGGAGATGGAAGAAAACTGGTTATCTACAAAGGAAACAAGAAATAAGGCTGCCTTCAAATTTCTATTCATAAGCATTAACTCTCATGAAGCAAAAGAGCAACAGGCAGATAGTTTAAAGAAAAAAAGATCATGACTCAAGATTATGTTCTCTATTTAGCTGGTGGTTCATTGTGTTTAAAAAAGAAAAAGCCTGAGTCCTTGCTGGAATATGTGAGAATGTCTACCACCTTAACTAAGAAGTAACAAATATATCTGTTGACAGTAAGTGTAAATATATTAAATATTTTATTAAAGGGAAAAATACTTACACAGCAAGTCAAAAACAATTCAATCATATGCTGTTTCTGAGCCACTTTTAATTTTCTAATAAAAGTTAAATAAAAGGATAAGAAACAATACCCAACCAAAAGAAATTGTAGGTCACAATATTAATACTAGACAAAACAAACTACAAAGTAAAAAGCATTGAACACAATGAAGGAGATTTGACCAAAACAGGTACCTTCCATATGAATGAAGGTTTATGTGATTAGTAATAGCACTGAAATATACATAACAAAGACTACAGGAAATACAAGGAGAAAGACAGTTGGGAGTGGCACCCTTCAACTCTAGCAGTCGTTAACAGATCTCAAATCAAAAGTAAAAATACAAAGGTTCAGAATACTATCAAGCTTATGATGTCCAAATCTAACATCCTGTTCTTTTCCCCAAAATTTGCTTATTCCCCAATAATCCCTAGATCAGGAAACAATATTGCTATTCTTCCAGGTACTCAGGCCAAAAACCTTCAAGTTATCTCTAATATTCTTTCTCTCATATATCACATCTCCTCCATCAGAAAATCCTGTTGTGTTTACCTTCAAAAACACTTACAAATCCTCCTCCTGCTCTCCACCTTCTATTGGTACCACACTGGTCTAAGCCAACACCTCTCATTAGGATTATTTCAACATCTCTCCAGCCAGTCTCCTAGCTTCCAACCTTCCTCTGTCCCCTCAACCCCATCGGTCAACTCCTAACACAGCAGCTGCAGTGATTCTGTTAATACAGGTCTTCTGCTCAAAACCCTCTAATGGCTTCCCATCTCTCTTAATAAAAGCCTTTAACATCCTATGTGATCTTTCATTCCGCTGCCTCTGTGACATCATTTTTCCTGCTACTCACCCTCTCTTCCTCTGCTCTAACCCCCTGGCCTTCTTGGTGTTCCTCAATCACGATGGACTCTACCATACCAGAACCTTTGCCCTTCATCTTCCCTCTACCTAGGACACTACTTAGCCAGACAGCTGCATGGTTTACTGTCTCATCTCTTCACAACTTTGCTCAAATGATCACTTCCTTAGTGAGGACCTCTCTGCCCACCTACCTAAAAGTGTAAACTTCATTTGCCACCCTAAAACCCCTACTTTATGTTTCTACTCTCAACACCCAACAAATTATAAATTTTGTTATCCTTTTAAATTGTCTGCTATCCTGCCCCTTCCAGAAATTATGCTCCAGGAGGGAGAAATTTTTGTTAGTTTTGTTCACTGACACATACCTAAGCCCTAGAATGTACAGTGACTATTCCATAATTTTTCATATATATTTAAGAATTCCATAAGCATTCAAAATACATTCAAAAAAATATATTGACTTACATTATCGACAAAATAACTGGATATATATCTTTAAGTCCCCATCTGTACATAAATTATTCTTTTTCAAGCACTGATCGAAAAATTATAAAAACTAAGCATAAACTAGATATTGGAACATAAAGAAAACCTTACTGAATTCAACCACTAAATAATATAGGCCAAGTTTTCCAGAACAAAACAAAACCAGAAAATAATAAAAGAATAAAACATAACTTCTTAGATAACAGCCAAAATTGGGTATTTTACACACACCAGATATTAAACTAAGCAAAGAACATGTATTCATCTTTATATCAACTTATGGGATTAGAGCTGATATCATTTTACAGATAAGGAAACTGAAGTTTAAGAACACTAAAATTTCTTACTCAAGATAGCATAGTGATGCTTTCTGATCAGTGGTGAATGGGGGAAAAAATGATAACATAGCCAGTAAGTAGTAGAGCTAGAACAAATCCCAGGTCCATGATTCTGGAAACCAAGCTCTTGACTATGTACTCTTAAATAACTACTGAGTCAAAGAAAAATCACTATAATTCAGAGTATACTACAATAACACTACATAGCAAAGCCTATAAAATTAAGCCAAAACTATAATGAGGGAAATTCAATGCTGCTTCTTTACCAAAGAAAAAGCAGAAAAACACAGAAAGCATTTAAGTTAAAAAAGAAAAATGACATAATAAATCTAATGATGAGGGAAAAATTAAAAAGTTAAACACATAGTGATTATTAAGAAAAAAAACAGTATAACAAATTACAATCAAACATGCATTTTTAGGAGCATAAAAAAATTATAAAATTCTCTATTAAGAAGCATTTTTAAACGTCAGGATGAAAATTTTCAAGTATTGAAAGCCAGGCACAGTGAGTTACGCCTGTAGTCCCAGCACTTTGGAAGGCCAAAGAGGGTGGATCACAAGGTCAGGAGTGCAAGACCAGCTACATGGTGAAACCCCTCTCTACGAAAAATATAAAAAATTAGCCAGGAGTGGTGGCAGGCACCTCTAATCCCAGCTATTCAGGAAACTGAGGCAGAGATCTGCTTGAACCCAGGAGGCGGGGGTTGCAATGAGCCGAGATCATGCCACTGCACTCCAGCCTAGGCAACAGAGTGAGATTCCATATCAAGAAAAAAAATTTCAAGTTTGAAAAAAAATAAAACAGCACAATGGACCCAACACACCCATCACCCAGCTTCAGTAATCAACAGATGACTAATCTTGCTTCATGTATACCCTTAACAGCTTAACAATTTTAAATACTGGAGTAGACACCTTAAATGCCAGTATTTCATTACATTCTACTTAAAAAACTGTCACTTATTTTTTTCTCTCTCACTTAGGCATAGGGTCTTACTAATTTCTAACTAAGAGTCTTAAGAGGTAGGTACTCAATATGCATTTGCCATCAGTGATAATGTAAATAAAACATAGCACTCCTTACTCCATATTCAAAATGACACAAAAATTAAGACAAAAAAAAAAAGTTTACCTAAACTTCCATGAACTTCCTCATCATCTACATCATTATTCTTCTTTCCAGACATTAAATAATTCTTGAGCGTGGAAGGTCCACTTAAAAAAAAAAGTAAACCACAAAATTAATGCTTTTATAATGCATATATCTAATGTATTTGCCTTAATGATCATTTTTCTCCTAAAATTGCCATAAGTCTTTCTTTTAAAATCAATAATGATGTTACAAGTCATCAAGAATATATAGTCATCCCTCAGCATTTGTGGGGGATTGGTTCCAGGATCCACTGTAGATACCAAAATCCAAGGATGCTCAAATCCCTTATATACCATGGTGCAGTATTTGCATATGACTTTCACATATCCTCCTATATAATTTAAATTATCTCTAAGTTACCTATAATACCTAATGTAAATGTATGTAAATAGTTGTTATACTGTATTTTTATTTGTATTATTTTTAATGTTATATTGTTACTTTTTACTATTTTATATTTTCTGAGTATTTTCACTCAATGAGTGTTCAATCAGTGGATGCAGAGCCCACAGATATGGAGGGCTAATTGTACTTGCCACATTAAATAAAGGCTACAACCATAACTGATAGCAAGCATCGTTAAGGACTGAATTTATAACTTATAGATCAGAGTTATGATCTTAGTTAATTCAAATGATAACATCCTGTAGTGAAAATTATATATGTTTAAAAAAAAAAAAAAGAAAGAATCATATCTTAAGTAAAAAAAAAATTAGAGCCAAAATCCAATGGAATTTAAAATGTGGCCTGGAAATTGTCAGAGATGATTCAGGTTCTCCCAGTCCTAGATCTCTTTTTACCTATTATGAACCCAGGATAAGCCTAGTCATAACCTCACAAATAGTAAAGAAATTGTGGGGAACACTCCCGTGTGAGACCCCTAAAAGGCGTGAGTCTCACTATACGGTGAGTTTGATCCCAAACACAGTTTCCTACTGGAGGCAGTCGAGCTATCCTGAATATAGGAACTGAAAGATGAATGATCAGTTTCTAATATCAACCACAATATTGTTTGGGCCTAAAACTATGCGTTGCTGCTAGACCGAGTGACCCCCTGCCGGCAACCGGTTCCTGCTTTTAACCTTTTTATGACTTTAAGAATAATCCTTAAACCTTACTTACCAGACTGCCTTGTACCCTAGATAATGGTTTAACTGTCGATATTTGCAAAGCAAATACCACCATAAGGGATGGCTTTGATTCCTGACTCAGAGATTCCTGAATGGGGAAATTGAGTTGAGTTAGGAGTAGGCAAAGGAGAATCCGGTTAAGAGATATTCTGATGAGCAAAACCAGAAAACCTTTTCACATCTCAGTTCTAAAACAAGATCAAACTGGAGATACCTGCAGCCAGGAGGAATAATGTCTGGATGCAAACAAGCTTTGTGATTACAGGAAATTCTGTTACTTTTTACAACCACTGATTGTGTATCTGACTTTTCAATTGTATAGGCCATGTGAGGTATACATTTGCATTTCCTCTTGCAACCATTGTGTATCTGATTTCTCTATTGTATAGGCCATGTGAGGCATACATTTACATTCCTCTTGCTATGACGTAAACCAGAGCCAAGAAAGTGTATTTATTCCTGGCCTTTGAAAAATAAAATTTGCTGTTTAGGCACAGCCTATCAGCCCTCCAGACGCCTCGCTTTCTCTCTCTCTGTCTTTATTATTTTCTCAGGCGCACTCCCTCTTCCAGGTATTGGGACCCTCTTGCAGGTCGAGAGACCCCCGGGCAGACGTGCCTACCCGTCCGGACGGTCCACGACAGAAATCTCAGCCATCCCTTAAAAGTCTGAGACTTTGCTATAATTTACCTTTTGTTCATTTTTTAAAAGGTTGGTTATATGACATCAGATATAATTAAGAGTTGGTTAATTCAATTTGCTCACTAAAGGTGGTCATTTTAACATTATATGTCTAAATTCTTTAATATACCACCTTTTAAGAGGTGGAGCCTAATTCCACCTCTCCGTGAATGTTGTGTGGACTTAATAAGTTGTTTCTAATGAACAGAATAAAGTAGAAGTGACAGTGTACAATGTCAAAAACTAAGTCATTTAAAGACACTGTGATATCCATCACAGTCGCACTTTCTCTTGGAGCATTTGCTTTGTGGGAAGCCAGTTACCATATTCAGCAGCTGAGAGGGCCACATGGCCAGAAACGAAGGTCTACTGGAAACAGCCAGCAAGGAAATGGGACGTCCAGTTAAAAGCCACGTGAGTGAGGCATTTTACAGGTGGATCCTCCAATTCCAGACAAGACTTTAAAAAACTAAAACCAGAAAGACATCTTGACTGCTACCTCCTGAGATTATCTGAGCCAGAACTAGCTAGCTAAGTCTTTCAGATTGCTGACCCACAGAAACTATGAAACAGTAAGTGTTTTTAAGCCTACAACAAAATTAAAATAAAGTTCTTGGGTAATCTGTTATACAGCAATGGGTACAGTCAGGAAATACTATTATCCTTACAATATATGCATACCTTTCCTCTAAAATTGAAGTCTTATGCTCTTCAGAATCCAAGTTTGACTCTGTTGGTGTCTTACATGTATATCCATACGTCTGAGGCTTTAGAGAAACATTCTGTGCAGTCATAATATCATCTTGATTCTTTGAGCTTCCTGTAGATCTATAAAAATGATAAATGTATGACTGTTTATACCTCTTCAAAAGAAAATTTTCTTCCAGAAACAATACAATATTGGGTATGTAGGTGGGTATGTAGACAATACAATATTGGCTATAATGGGTATCAGATCAACCTGTTAAGGTTCTGAGACTTGCAACTAGCTAAGGAAGAAAATTGGTTTCTAGGACCTCCCAACAGTCCTAATTTGAAAAATTCTGATGAGAGAAATGGAGAAGACACCTGGCCATGTAGTGACAAAGACATATGGAGACCTTGTCGATTAATGGCTTATGATGTATGTTACAGTTAATCTATCATGGTTTACTGGAGAATCCAAAAACAACTCAAATTCTTTCTTTGATATTCGTTTGCAGTCAGCCTACTGACGGGCAATAGGTCCTTAGAGGGACTCAGCTCAACTCTTCGATAGTTAGTTTACTCCAAATACTTGCAAACAAGATACACTATTCCTAGGGACTGCATATTTCTTTAGGTTCTAGTGTCCTCCTGGGTCCTACCATTAGAGTCAAAAGCAATAAAAGTGATTACAAGAGAATACTAGAAACAACTGTATGGCAACATATTAGATGAACTAGATGAAATGGACGAACTCCTAGAAACAAATTATCAAAATTGATTCAAGAGGAAATAGTTTCAAAATACCATGAATCAGTAATTAAAAACAAACTACCCACATAGAAAAGCTCAGCCACAAGTGGCTTCACTGCTGAATTTGACCAAACATCCAAAGAAGAATTAAGAATTCTTCACAAACCGTTTCAAAAAATAGAAGAGATAATATTTCCCAACTCATTGTATAAAGCCAATTATTACTCTTATACCAAAACTAAACAAAGACAACACAGGGAAAGTAAGTTACAAACCAGAACACCTCAATAAAATACTAGCAAACCAATTTCAGCAACACAATTTTAAAAAAAAAGGGAAAGAAAGTAGAGAATGGCCTAAAAAAGTGAAACAGAATGTGTATGGAATTTCTTTATGCACTATAATGACATACACTAATATATTTTAGGACACACTAATTTATTTCAGTATATCCTCAGCACCTTACTGCTTCTAACACAAAGTATGTATTCCCTCAACAGGTTGTTGCAACTAGTAAGAATTCACTAAAAGCATCTAGCAAATATTTGGCACATAGTATGAACTCAAAAAATGTTAACTATTATCCTAGAAGAAAAGCATTAAGCTATATTCCTAACTGTTGAAATCACATCAATCTCACTTAAAAGGAAACAATTTGAACTACATACTTTAAAAAGATTAAGATAGCAAATTTTCTGATATGTGTTTTTTTGTTTGTTTTTTGAATCTCTATTTTGGTAGGCCAACAAAAGAGAATCACCAGTTCAAGACAGGCCTAAGTAACAAAGCAAGACCCCATTTCTACAACAAATTAAAAAATTAGCCAGGTATAGTGGTCCACACCTGTAGTTCTAGCTACTCAGGAAGCTAAGGAAGGAGGATTATGTGACCCAGGAGTTTGAGGTTACAGTGGGCTATGATCATGCCACTGCACTCCAGAGTAAGGCACTGGCTTTTTAAATTTAAAAAAAAAAAAAAAAAAAGCAACTCTTGAATGACAATAATATCTTATTAAAGAGTTGAATGACAATAATATCTTATTAAATTTAACAGTCATAATCCCAGGTGCTATGTACTATTCCCTATTTTAATATGAGGAAACAAGCGCAGAGTACTAGTCTGCCTGTGTGTCACCCAGCTAATGGTAGAGACTGGATTTAATACCAGGTATGCCAGAGTGCAGAGCTCTTTACGCTAATACTACCTGTCTATAAATGATTAAGTAGTGCAAATATTAAATGATGAAAAACAAAAGTATATATTGTATACATAACAGATATTACCTAGAACAATCAAGCTTTTTCTTCTTAAGCAAGTCTGCCTCATCACTTTCCAATGGCTCACTCTGAGGACAACTGGAAATTTCATCATGATCAACAATACCTCCAGAACCTTTAGCATTTAAAACCTTCTGTACTCTTGGGCTGCCTTTAGTTGCTGTCTTCTGCCTTTTAAGTGGAGTAGTTTTTTTTCTAATATTCTTAGATGACTGATTTGTTTTCTTCGCAGATTTTTGCCTACTGTCATGATGCACTGCTAATTCATTTCTTATTGAAGAATTGCTATAAACAGGACCTGAAAGATTCAATGATAACCTAAAGTTAGCATGTTTGTCCAGATGATTTGGCTCACTGAAATACAAACTTAATTTATATTTGCATATAAACATACAGACACACACACCTCATAGGCTAAATTTATTTCCAAATTAAATTATTTAAACAATGCAGCTCTTCAGTTTATAGACATATGCAACAGACCGTTTAAATTTATCACAGACTTCTAAAAACACTCTCTAGCTTTGCCCACTGCTCTTTTAGCTATCCTTAATATCTGGTATTCCCCAAGGCTACAGATTCAGCTTTTCACTCCATATACATTCTTTGAGGGACTCATCTACCCAGAGCTTTAATTACTATTTATACTGATACCTATAATATCCACCTACTGCTCTCCCCTAAATCTGTCTCTCTTGCTTTATTTCCTATCTTACTGAAAAATACAACTACCTAATCTATCCAGGTATCTAAATCAGAAATTTGAGTCATGCATAATCACTCCCAAAATCCTATCAATTCTACTTTATTAATGCCTTTCAAATTTTTCAAGCTCTCCGTCCTGTCATTAGAAGAGGCCTTCATCATTTCATATCTGGATTATTAAAACAGTCTCTTTATTAATCTCCCCTTCTCTAGCCTTCTCATTTTTCAATCCATTCTTCACAATGCTACAAGAATCACCTTTGGAAAACAAAAACTAGATCATTACAACCCTGCTTAATTAAAGTATTTCAATGATTATCTATAGCTTTAGAATGAAGTCCAAATACCTGCAACATCAATTTATATCTACATCTAGATTTGCTTATTTTATAAACCACAATTCCCAAAAGCACACTCTAAACAAACGAACCAAAAAACACCATCAGTACTGAACTATCTATAGTTTCTCTAAAGCACTAGCTGCCAAAAGGCAGTCTCTAGACGAGCAAGATCATCATTATCTGGGAATTTGAAATGCAAATTATCATGCCTCACCTCAGACCCAGTGAATCAAAAACTCTGCAGAGCAAGACCCAGTAATCGGTGTCTTAATAAGCTCCCCAGACAATTCTAAAGCACACTAAATTAAAAAAAGGAAAAGACCAAGCTCTCTGCTCCAGATCTCTGCATATGCTACTTCTACTTAAAACATTCCATCCTTCCTCCTTACTCCACTCAATCACTTAGCTAATTCCTAATTCATCCTTCAGGAAGCTTTCCCTAATTTCTAAGTCTTAAGGTAGCTTGCTATCACACATGTGACTATTTACTTATTTCTACCCCTCTCCTCCAGCAGACTGACAATTCCTTGACCCCAAGTAACTGACTGGTAGTTTATGTATTTTCCCCATGCCTAACAATAGGGGCAGGACTATGGTGAAGCAAGAGTAGTCTCAGCTGGAAAATTCAAGAAGGTACTCATTTTTAGGTCTGTGCAAGTACAGAGGCTGAACTCACACAACCCTGAAATTTAATGCCTTACATTTTTCATACTAGTGTCTCAACTGTCTTACTCTAGTCCTGGTCCTCCTGTACCTCATTCCTGCTCCAAGGCAAGTACTCCATATACATTTCTTCATATATACGGAAGGTCAACAATGTCACATGTACTACAAGTAGGCTGGAGACAGGTCAAGTTGTTCTTAACTTCAGACTTCAGTTGCTTCTTCCATCAGATCAGAGTTTAGACTATATGATATATAAGCATTTCTCTACTTTTTTGATTCCCAGCTTGATCAAAAGTACAATATCTATTTCAGGACTGTTAAATAAGTGGTTTTTGATAGTTTCAGAAATCTAGCACATTTAATTTCTGCAAGAACTTATTTACCCCACTATTTATGTGCGATCTGCCATAGTACTTTAGCATTTCAGGCAACCTGGGGCAGAAAAGTGAGTTCCCCAAAGAAGTAACAGTATTACTTAACACTTCAACATTAACATATGCTACCCACTATGCTAACTGCATTTAATCCTTATAAAACTCAATGAGATAATCATGTTATAGAATGAGAAACTAAACAAAGTAATCTACTCTAAGTGGAAGAGTGATCATTTGAACTCAGATCTGACTCCAAAATCCAAAGGCTGCAACAAAATAAATAATTGATGCTATTAATCAATAATCTCAATGATTTAATAATTCATAACAATAAGGCTTCACAGATATAATGCCATATTTGTACTAATCTTTCACTTATTAATCTAAATGCCCCATAGTCAATAGAATTTGTGTATGTGAATTCTACCTCATGATCCACCAATCTTTTCAGGATCATTTCCCTTAAAAAAAAAGACAATTCTTCCAAAACAATAAATGTTTCATATTGTGCAGAAAAAAAGTTAGCAGAGGAGGTCTAAGTACACTGCCTTAAAAGGGCCTGCTTTCAAAGTTAGCCCTATAACCTTAAAGTTCAGAAGGGTTCCCATCATTTCCTAATTGACAAATGTTGTTTTGTGTGCCTAAACTGCTTATACAAAAAATATGGTTCAGGTTGAATATTTGCCTTCGTTCAGGGAGTATGGAATTATAGTACTTGCTAGGGAGAGTACCTATGTGACCACCCCCGGTAAAGATCTTGGGCACTAAGTCTCTAGTGGGCTTTCCTGGTAGACATTTCGTCAATTTGTCACAACTCATTGTTAGAGGAATTAAGCAACTCCTGTGGGAATCAACTGAGAAAGAACTCTTTCTGCTGATTTCCTCCAGACTTAGCTCTTGCGCTTTTTCTCTACTGAATTTGCACTGCATCCTTTCACTGTAATGAATCACAGCCACTGAGTACAACTATATGCCCAGACCTCCTAGAAAATTACCAAATCTAAGGGTAGTCTTAAGAACCACCAACACAAATAATTTACTTTTCTATGTGTAATAAACTCAATTATAACCTTTTAGATTATAAACTCCTCGGTGGCAGAACCTCATATTAACAATCTTTGTATCCCTCACAACCAACACATTAAAATAGCAAGATTATTTATATTGCCTTTCCCAACTAGAATGTAAGCTCCAGGAGAGCAGGGATTTTTGGTCTGGTGTTTTGTTTTCCCATAGCTATTATCCCTATACCTAGAATGCTTTATATATTAAAGCTTCAAGGAATATCTTTACAATTGACTTAACATTTCTTCTGATAACCCAATTTAACTTGGTCCTCATAAGATTCTCTGCATAGAAATATAAAATCAAATATAATGCCCCTTACAGAATGATTTTATCTGTGAACAAACATAATTTAAATAAAAATACTTACTCTCCTCTGATTTTACCACCCACCAATTAGATGGACGTCTGGAAATTCTTCGACTTCTTCTGACAGTTGAAGTCACTTCTTCAGGTACAAGTCTGTCCTTGGACTCACTGGAAAGGTGCCCCTTTTTAGATTCTTCCTTATCTTTTCTAGGACTACTTTTCTTGCTTCCTAAAGTAAAGAAAACCATAAAACCAATTCACAATCTACTAGGAGTTTTCAGGAAACTATAACTAATTAAAAAAAAAAAAAAAACCCTCAATTATAGGAACTTCTTAACTTTATCCTGTGGCCTTCTTTTCACCTCTATTTTTAAAAGTCACATATTCTCTTTCTGTCAATTATATGTGCTGCTGAAGTAAGCACTAATGTTCTATTAAATGCAAACTTTTCACATTGCTTGATAACTCTTACATACTCCTTAGCCAAAAACAATTATCTTCTGAAACTGAAAAAATATATACAGTTCCTTCCTACAATGTCCCAAGTAAAAGCAATTACTGCTTTCTTGTTTTGAAATGATTTTTTTCAATCTAATTCTTAGGAGATTTAAAGTGTGATTAAATTATAAACCCTGAAAAACAGGCATTATCTTGATGCCAGGTTGACCCAATCTAATGATATGTTTCCTTTAAAAGATGTGGTCAGAGAGATGAGATGATGGAAGAAGAGCCAAGATAAATTCAAAACATCAGAAGGCTGGCATTGCTGGTTTTGCAGACTGTGGAGGAGGACCATGAGTCAAGGAATATAGGTAGTTTAAACAGGCTGGAAAAGGTAAATAAATAGATTTTCTCCTAGAGCCACTAAAATGAAAGAAAACCCCACCAATACCTTGATTTTATCCCAGTGAGACATCTGACCCACAGAACTGTAAGATAATCAATGTTTGCTGTTTTAAGTCACTAAGTGTGTAGTAACTTGTCATATGACAGCAATAGAAAATCAGTACAACTGGTATGGAAATTAATAACATTATATATTCACTAACCGATCTAGATAAAGAATACATGTAAAAAAATCAGTGTGTAGAATATAGCAGGTACTCAGTAAGTCTTTAATATTTACAATTATAGAAGGCATCCTTCAAGTATACTTCCTTTATATGTCTTTTCCTAAGAAATTATGAATAAATCAAAATTTCATACCCTTCCTTTTTATCTATTGTTCTACAGAACCCACCAGAATGATCTTGTTAACAGCAGAAATACTGAGTTAGTAATTTTTGTGACTACAGTGCCTAATACAGTGTCTGGCATTCAACAACTGTCATATAAATGAGTGAATGATGGAAGAGAATGGATTTTTATTTCTATAAAAAATAGCCCCATGCCACCCTAGAATTTCTTTTAACATTATTATTTTCTAAAGAATTTATGCACAAAGGGAGGGGAACATCACACACTGGAGTCTGTTGGGGGGCAGGGGGCTATAGGAAGGATAGCAGGAGGTGGGGAGATTGGGGAGGGATAACATTAGGAGATATACCTAATATAGGTGACAGGGGGATGAAGGCAGCAAACCACCATGGCATGTGTATACCTATATAACAATCCTGTAAGAGCTACACATGTACTCCAGAACTTAAAGTAAAATTAAAAAAAAAAAAAGAATTTATCATTCTGTCATATTCATGTTGACACTAACTTGTTTACTAGCCTTTCCTTTTCACTTTGCCCTCTATATATACTGTCATCTCACAAGATAAACAAAAACCATGAGTTAGAATCGAATTACATATAAAATAAAAAGATTCTAGAAAATAACCTATAGGCTTTTGAGGCTCTTTGTTGATTCAAGTTTACTTTGCCTACTTGCCAAAGCTAAATTAGGATATTAAAATGGGTAGAATAATGATCACAGTTATATTTAATATAAACACTTACCCAAAGGTGACATTTGTTTTTTGGAAGCACGATCATTTCCCATCTCTTCACGCTCTTCCATATTTCTGTCTGAATTTCTTTGAAATTTGTCTTGGGTAGTATGTGATGTATACATGTTTTCATCTTTAGACTGTCCCACGTCAAGCTGTTCTTTAGCTAGTTTAGCCTTAAATTTTCTTTTCTGTTTTTGTTTTATAGTTCTTTTGCTTCCAGATGATTTTTTTGCATTCTCAGAATACATTTCATATTTTGTAGATCTACAGTCATTTACCATTTCACCTGTCAAAGCATTACTTGTATCCAGTACTGTTTCATCAGAGGGCTGAGATGTCTCTACTGAGTGAGCTTTCTGGGAATGTTTGTCATTTGTCAAAGTCTTAGATGATATATTATGATGTTTTTCTCTTGACTTTCTACCTTGAAGGACTGTAGTACTCTCAGCCGGAGATGTTATGCGTTGTTTCAGAGGCCCTGGCTTTCTTGGTATTGTAATCCAAGATCTACTGGCAAAACTTTTATCTGACTCGTCTATTATAAATTCATCCTCTATCAACTCCTTATCATCTGGAGGGCATGAATGAGGTACAGCAGTTGTCGCATGCCTAACAATGGGACTAAAAAAGGGTGATACTTTTAACAGTTCAAAAAAATGAAGCTTTTATCTTTGTTTAGCAAAGAAAATAATCTAGGAAACAAAATCTACATATCTTTTAAACAGTTTATATAGCTACTCAATTTTCCCTTCATCTTACAAATCTTTCCCTCCTTTTACATTTCAATGTCTGTTCACCCTCATTTATAACAATGACATCACAAAACTTTAGAGCTGGAAATTAGAGATAGGTATCGACTAATTTGGTCCCACTCACTCACACATTATATATACTAAAACTGAAGCCCAGACAGGTAAAATTATAACCCAGATACATTGACTCGCAGTCCAAAATGAATGCCACTATAATATATAATGGTATAATTAATTACATATTTGTATATGTGCCTTTTGGGGTCTGAATTCTTCACTTTCAAAATAAATCAACAAGATCATTTCTGAGAAAACTCCAAGTCTGATATTCAAATGGAATACTACTAAATTATAAGAGATTGGAGAGGCTGGGTGCAGTGGCTCACACCTATAATCCCAGCACTTTGGGAGTGTGAAGGGGGTAGATCACCTTAGGTCAGGAGTTCAAGATCAGCCTGGCCAACACGGTGAAACCCCATCTCTACTAAAAATATCAAAATTAGCCAGGCATAATGGCGGGTGCCTGTAATCCAGGACACTCAGGAGGCTGAGGCAGGAGAATCGCTTGAACCCAGGAGGCAAAGGTTGCAAGGAGCCGAGATCATGCCACTGTACTCCAGCCTGGGTGACTGTGTGAAACTCCGTCTCAGAAAAAAAAAAAGAGAGAGCGAGAGAGATTGGGGAAAATTTCTTCCAATGTTTCTTTTACATCCCAAGTTCTTTATATATAGCAACACCAAATACACAGACGGTTGAACGAATGTAAAAATTACTAACATTACTATAGAACTGTAAACAATAGACCCACAGAACTATAAAATAATAAATGTTTGTTGTTTTAAGCCACTAAATGTGTACTAACTTGTTATATGACAGCATATGAGTAAAAATTCATTCCAAATTTGGTATTTCATATATATTTTCATATTATAATCATGGTATAGAAATAAATGGAGTGTATCTAGAAAGGTAGCTTAAGCACAAAAGAAATTTAGTGCCATAGAAACAGGAAAAAATAAAAGGCAAGTCTTATTACAAAGCTTACAATGCTACAGAATCTGTTATAAATAATGAAGTCAAAGTCAAACAATGTTTCCCAACTCTAGACCTTTCTCCATAGCTATAGCCCAAACTTTATGTATTTTACTAAAAGGGAGAAAACCTGTATTATGACTATTATTGTTATTTCCCACTCCCAGTGTTGTAAAAGGATAAACAGTAAGACAATTTCAACTACGATTTTATGTCTTATAATCTAACATCAACACTAATTCTTACATTTTCATAAAATCATGTACATGTTAAGTACATACAAAGAGATTCATGCATTTAATGAGGTGTTGAATAAATTAAGACTAGTGCATACAGCACCTCCTCCAATTAGTCAGGAAAGTTTTCTAGAGAAGGAAGGAACTATTCCAAGGATGGTAATCTGACAGACTGACTGACTTTTCATTTCCCTGCTTTTTATAGTAGCCTTGAATACACCACATATTGCAGTGAGATACAAAAAATAAAAAACAAGGTAAACATCCAAACTCCAAAGCTAGCATATGCACCCTTGTTTCTGCTTTTTCCATTGGATGAGAAGGCTTACTTAGCTCTGGTTAGCCATAACAGAAAGAAAGCCAGAATGCAAAAATTAGATTATGTTTTTCTCTTTTAATTAGAATATAGAAAATGAACCAGAAATGAAAATGCCTTCTTTATTCCTATAATCTCAAACTCCTGACAAATCTTATAATTTAAAATAGCAAATACTCTAAGAAATATACTCTCTAATGGTAGAGTTTCACAAATTTATATAATAAAACTATAAAAACGAATAAAGGACAAAGTCAATACAAATACTACAATGAATGGATGTTTAACAGAAATGATATCCTTATGAAACAATGATGATACTATGAAAGTTTAGAATAGGGAAAGATGGCTTGTGGTTAGCTAGAAAAACCATGAAAGGCTTTGTAGCATTTGAGCTGGATCTTGATGGATTTATAAGATTTGGTCACAAGGAGATACAAGAAAGACAATCAGAAGGAAGAGCCTAAGTGGAAGCAATGATGCTAGAAAGCACTGGGAATAGTGAATAGTTATATGTGGCTACAATAATTAAACATAAAATTAACTTTACTCACTAGAATATCAAAAAGAACATTAAAAAATTATTTCTCAGACATGATATAATTAGCTCATAATTATAACACATTTGTTTCAGATGGTGGTGACAATATCCATATGAGGGGTAAAATATATACATAAAAATAATCAACTACAGGAAACAGAGACTGAACAAAGGGGAATTTCATTCATTCATTCAACATGTTGTTATAAAAACTTCATTTTCTTTGAGACAAAGTCTCACTCTGTCACCCAGGTTGGAGTGAAGTGGCACAATCTCGGCTCACTGCAACCTCCACCTCCCGGGTTGAAGTGATTCTTTTACCTCAGCCTCCTAAATAGCTAGGATTACAGGAATGTGCCACCATGCCTGGCTAATTTTTATATTTTTAGTAGAGACAAGGTTTCACCATTGGTCAGGCTGGTCTCAAACCCCTAACCTCAAGTGATCTGCCCATCTCAGACTCCCAAAGTGCTAGGATTATAGGCATGAGCCACTGCGCCCAGGAATAAAAAATTCCTAGTATGTTCACTAACATTCTGACACCTATGATAGTGACATAGGGGATCCTAAAATAGTGATTTTTAAATACTGCATTGTTGGCCAGGCGACATCTCTCTTTACAAGTCAGACAAAATTTTCAATTAAAATTGTTGTTAATTAAATGATTTATTTCTAAGTTAAATAACATTAGGAATCCTTATACATACTTCATAGAATAAAAAAGAAAAATGTTTCAAAGGATAGTTTCTTAATAACTCACCTGGATTCACTTTTTCGTTTTATCGTTTCTAAAAACAATGTTGAAAAACTTTTAGCTTGTGGTTGAATTTCACATTCTGAATCTTGCATTCTATTTTGAGATGATCCTGATGGTTGCCTTTCTTGTCCTTCTGATGTTTTATCCTCTTCATCTGATACTTTATTATCTATTTCTATTTTCCTTAAAATAACTTTATCTTCAAAGTTTAACCTAAAAGGTTAAATGGAGGATAAGCTGAATGCTCCTGTAATGTTTCTTGAGTTATGAGCCTTTCTGAACTCCCTTACAGACAATACAGACCACTTTAAAATTCTGCACTAGGCCTTTATTTAAAACATAAATGCTGATTTGTGCACTCCAAACACACAAGATAAACTGCTCAGGAAAATTAACTTTTGTATTTACCAATACAAAAACATAAAAAGAGAAAACGATAGTCAAAGTATACATCAATGAAATGTATAGCTAGGTGATGGTTCTCAGGGCAATCTTAGAGCACAGTGACAGACCAAACTTTGAATAGCAAAGTCTTAGAATATACTTAACTCCTTGGCTCCAGGAATCACACAATACTCTAGATAGAAATTACACTCATTACAGAGCTCTCCAACAGCAAAAGTCCTTGAACAATCCACTTTGCTTCCTAAAGGCCAAAGGTAAGGCCAAGAAAGAGAAACCAGCTGTCCACAAAGTATAGTATCTTCAATAATAGGTATGCTCTGCTACCCTAGAAGTGACCTGATATATACCTACACTTGCAATTATAAAAAAATACTGAGGAAATACAAATTGTTTATCTTAGGAAGCAGTCAAATCAGAGAGAAAATACATCTTTCTACAGACTATAGAAAAGTTAACCTCTAAACTTCTCTTAAGTAAACTTTAAGTCCTTCCTTATTATAAACTGAATATATGCTAAATGCATATTTTCTCATGTTAATATGTTAACATGTTAACATTCCTCCTTTCTTACTGTAAAATTGCATAACATGATTGAATTACCATTTTTTAATATAAAAGGTAAAATTTTTAAAGTGCAATTAATATTATTTAAATAAAATGTTACCTTTTTTTGGTTTTAAGTGAAACCTCTGTACTTGAAGGCGGCATATTTACTGAATTTTCAAAAGTGTAAGTCTTTCTCTTTTGGGCACTAGAGGAAATAACATTTTGTGATACAGATGTTTTTGCATCCAAAAGAACAGAAGGTGAGCCAACAGATAAGTAAAATTCTTCATCAGCTTCACTGTGATGATCATTTATGTTTCTACTTGACATTTTTTTCGAGTCAGATGTATTTTTGGAACTAACATCAGTTGCCAGAATTTTCCGATGAACTTCATTGGCCTGAACTAGAAGAAAATTATATAAAGATACTGTCAATTAAAAGAATAAGAGAATCAAGCAGGCTTTTTAAAATTCAGAAATAATTGAATCAGAAATAGTTTTCAGAAAACTCAAAAGCCATTAAGATTAGAACCAAAGATATATGATTAAAATAAGTACTTAAGATTCTTCTATCTTTGAGCTAAAAACTGGTGACCTAGGGCAGTTAGATGATCACATATTTACACGTACACACATGAATATAGATATATATAAAGATGTGATGTAGGCATGTATGCATATATACATACACAGTATATATGTATATGAACATTTATGAGAAAATATAAGAGAATATATATATATATTTTCTTAACCCTCATCCTTCTGAATGAGATAGCATTTCCGTGCTTCTCCCTCTAAATACAACTAAATTCCCTGGAAGTTATCCATCAATCAACATTAGGATTCTAAAAGCTGAAAGAAAAAAGGTAGACTATCTAGGAAACTCAAGACAAGGAACAGACAAGGCAATGAGTCCCTTGGGTTTTCTCTTTGTCTCCCATATACCCCTGGATGGGTAGTGGAGAAACCTACAAGCTGGAACTATCAACAGGTGAAAGACAGGGTGGGGGCTGGGTGGACTCTGCATTCTCTGAACAAGGTGAACCCAATAAAGACCTAATGAGAAAATTCAAGCCTCATTCTGCATTGTGGGCCATGGAGCACTGCTTACTACATGCACTAGCAGAGCAACAAAGCCCTGAGCTGTGCTATGGACTGTAGCAGCAAAGGAGTTCATACCATGCCAGTCCTGCTTCAAGAGTCAGAGATGGCAAGCAGTATGACCCACAGGTAGCTGTAGAGGAATGAAACACCTGACCTTCACAGCCCAAGGCAACATTTTGATCCACGTACAGTATTTACACCCCAGGTCATCCCAGTTCCTGCTTTACCAACCAGGGCACCAGCAGACGGTCTAATCTGAGGCAACAACAGTGTAAGAGAGGCCAGCATTCCCCTGTCATCCACCCAATGATATAAGAAAACTCAGGCCCAGCAGCTTTTAACTAGAACTCCATATAGGTGAACAAGGACATCAAAAGGTACCTTCTACCCACCCCAGACAGCATCAACAGGAACTGAGCTAGAATTCTAACAGCATCAGAAAATGAAGTAGAACAAAATACCACTGCTATTACTCTGAACACTTAACTATCATTGAAAATAGGACTCATAAAACTAGGAAAGAGAGGGTGGGCACAGTGGTTCACGCCTGTAATCCCAAAACTTTGAAAGGGAAAATGGGTGGATCACTTGAGGCCAGGAGCTCGAGACGAGCCTGGCCAACATGGCGAAACTTCATCTCTACTAAAAATACAAAAATCAGCCAGGTACAGTGGCACATGCCTATAATCCAGCTACTCTGAAAGCTGAGGCATGAGAATCACTTGAACCTGGGAGGCAGCAGTTCCCGTGAGCTGAGATCACTCCAGCCTAGGCGACAGAGCAAGACTCTGTCTCAAAAAATAAAAATAAAAAAAAAGAAACTCTCAAATAAGTAGTAATTTTTAAAAAAAAAAAAGTTTTTTGCATAGCAGCCATTATAGATATGTAGTGGTTTTTAAATGTTCTTAAATTTTCCTAATAACAATGATGTAAAAGAAATCAAAACCATAATAAAATACTGTATCATACTCATTAGGATGGCTATTTACATAAACAAAAAATAACAACTGTTGATGTAGAAAAATTGGAATCTTTGTGCATGCACTGCAGGTGTGACTGTAAGTGTACAGTGGATCCTTAAAAACTTGAAATTGAGAGCAGGAACTCAAACAGATACTTTCACACCAATGTTCATAGCAGTATTACTCACAATAGCCAAAAAGTGAATACAACTCAAGTGCCATCAACAGATTAATAGATAAAACGTGGTATACACATATAATGAAATATTACCAATCTTAGAATGAAATTCTGACACATGCTACAACACAGATGAATCCTGAAGACATGCTAAATGAAATAAGCCAGTCAAAGACAAACTTTCCATCTGAAATTCATAGAGACAGAAAAAGCAGGATGGTGGTTGCCAGGGGCTGATGGAAGAAGAGATACTGCTTAATGGATAAAGTGTTTCAGTTTTACACAATGTAAAAGCTCTATAGATTCATGGTAGTGACAGCTGCACAACAATTTGAATGTACTTGAAGCTACTGAACTGTATATTCAAAAATAAAGTGGAAAATTTTATGTTTATTATACGATATTCTGAAATACATAATTTCTTTAAAACAGCAAAGAAAGTGATGCGTGTATATAAACAACTATTCAAAGTCTTGTAAAGTTAAAAAATATTAACACGCATGACAACAGAAATAAATAACAGTATTATTTAAGTTGCAAATTAGTTGTTTCAGTTACTATGCCTGCATAATGTAACTCCTTAACTTGGTTGCATAAAACAACCATTTGTTATGTTCATGGAATTCAGAAGCGCACAGAAGGGATGGCTTCTTCCATCAAGTCTGAGCCCTGGAATCATCTGACAGCTTGTTTACACATATTTGACACCTTGTCTTGGTTGCAGGCTGGGAGTCTTTCTCTCCATGACAGCTAGTGTAGGCTTCTTCATAGCAAATTGTCTGGGTTCCAAGTGTAACTGGAGAGAACGAGAGAGAGAGAGAGAGAGAGAGAGAGAGACAGAGAGAGAGAGAGAGAGAGAGAGAGAGAGAGAGAGAGAGAGAGTGGGGGTGGGGAGATACAGCATGCCAAGCAGAGCCATATAGCCTTTTATGACCTAATCATGGAAATCACATGTATTACATATGCCATATTCAATGTATGATATGTAGAAACAACCTCGCTGAAGTGGATGAGGGTGGGGGGAAGGTGATGACCTAGGAATGATCAGAAATGAATCGAAGGCTGGGTGCGATAGCTCAGGCCTATAATTCCAGCACTTTGAGAGGACAAGGTGGGCAGATCACCTGAGGTCAGGAGTTCAAAACCAGCCTGGCCAACATGGTGAAATCCAGTATCTACTAAAAATACTAAAATTATCTGGGCATGGTGGCTCGTGCCTGTAATCCTAGCTACTCAGGAGGCTGAGGGAGGAGAATTGCTTGAACTCTGGAGGCAGAAGTTGCAGTGAGCCAAGATCATGCCATTGCACTCCAATCTGGGTGATAAGAGCAAAACTCCATCTTAAAAACAAGAAACGAATCAGCTGGGCATTGCAGTGGCTCACATCTATAATCCCAACACTTTGGAACACTAAGCCCAGAAGATAACTTGAGGTAAAGAGTTCAAGACCAGCCTGGCTAACGTGGTGAAAACCCTGTTAGTAGTATATTCTACTAAAAATATAAAAAAAAAAATTAGACGAGCATGGTGGCCAGTACCTGTAATCCCAGCCACTCAGGAGCCTGAGGCAGGAGAATCGTTTGAACCCTGGAGTCAGAGGTTGCAATGAGCCGAGATCCCTCCACTGCCAGGTTGACAGAGCGAGACTCTACCTCAAAAAAAAAAAAAAACTAAAAAACTAAAAACAAAAAAAACACCAACAAAATGAAGGGAGTCCGTGAGACTGAAGGCAAAAGAAACTGTACATAAGTATAAGCACTATGCTTCAGCTGACAAAACTGTTTTCCACAGGATATGAATCAACAATTCTGCCACTCTTCTACATGTATACAGAAATGTAAAAGGTAAGTAAATAGATAGTGAATGGTGAACACCAAGTTTCTAATCCATGTAATGGGAGTTTACAGATAAGCAAGGGGAGGAGGCTAGAATAATCCATGTGGTAATGGATTAGAGTCAGAGACATCAATATGAACTTATGTTTATTTCAATATAGATACAGATACATTTAAAGATATTTATAAATATGTGTTTATACACAAGTTAGTATACACACACACAATTACCCGGTTCTGTCAGTTGAAAGGGTCTAGAAGCAACAACTCCACAGGAGTGACAGCACACCTAGCATTCAGATCTTGGTTTCTAATACCATTACCCAGTAAAAGAAATCGTGATTCCACAGAAGAAATAGTTGATTCTGGGACAGGGAAGAACAGCATCTTGTGGCTCCAAAAGGTAAGAAAGTGCTCAGAAACAACAACAAAACTGGACTATGTCACTAGAACTAAAGTAAGAGCTTCTATTAGCCACATCTGGAACAATTTGAACAAAATAAATAGTAATGAATCATAAAGTAGAAATAAAATTTCTCCATCAAGAGTAAAATAAACCCAATGAAGCAGAGGATTGGAAAAAATAAACAGCAGAAATCAATAAAACTGATAATAGAAAAATTCAGAAAATTATTGACACAAGGTATTCTTTGGGGAAAAAAACTACAAAATGATAAACATCTATCTAACAAAACTAACAACGATAAGAAGAAACCAACCACCAATATGTGGAATAGAACAAAGGATAATATCACAATAGATTTTGCAGCCATTAAAAATACGGTAATGCTTCTCTTTGAAAACTGACACGAAATGAGGATGCCCCTCTATCACCACTCCTATTCAACAAAGTATTGGAAGTTCCGGACAGGGCAATCAGGCAAGAGAAAGAAATAAAGGGTATTCAAACAGGAAGAAAGGAAGTCAAACTGTCTCTGTTTGCAGATGATGTAATTATGTATTTAGAAAACCCCACCATTTCTCCCCCCAAACTCCTTAAGCTGATAAGCAACTTCAGCAAAGTCTCAGGAATACAAAATCAATGTGCAAAAATCACAAGCATTCCTATACACCAATAATAGACAAGCAGAGAGCCAAATCATGAATAAACTCCCATCAACAACTGCTACAAAGAAAATAAACTATCTAGAAATATAACATATAAGGGACATGAAGAACCTCTTCAAGGAGAACTACAAACCAATGCTCAAAGAAGTAAGAGAGGACACAAACAAATAGAAAAAAACTTCCATGCTCATGGATAGGAAGAATCAACATCATGAAAATGGCAATAATGTCCAAAGTAATTTATACATTCAATGCTATTCCCATCATGCTACCATTGACTTTCTTCACAGAACTGGAAAAAACTACTTTAAATTTCATATGGAAGCAAAAGAGCCCATATAGCCGAGACAATCCAAGCAAAAAGAATAAAGCTGGAGGCATTACACTACTTGACGTCAAACTATACTACAAGGCTACGGTAATCAAAACAGCATGGTACCAGTATCAAAACAAATATATAAACCAATAGAACAGAACGGAGGCCTCAGAAATAACACCACACATTTACAACCATCTAATCTTTGACAAACCTGACAAAAACAAGCAATGGGGAAAGGATTCCCTATTTAATAAATGGTGCTGGGAAAACTGGCTAGCCACCCCTTCCTTACATCTTATACAAAAATTAACTCAAGATGGATTAAAGACTTAAACCTAAAACCTAAACTATAAAAACTCTAGAAGAAAACCCAGGCAATACCACTCAGGACATGGGCATGGGCAAAAATTTCATGACTAAAACACCAAAAGCAATTGCAACAAAAGCCAAAATAGACAAATGGGATCTAATTAAACTAAAGAGCCTCTGCTTAGCAAAAGAAACTATCATCAGAATAAACAGGCAACCTACAGAATGGGTGAAAAATTTTGCAATCTATCCATCAGACAAAGGGCTAATATCCAGAATGTACACGGAACTTAAACAAATTTACAGGAAAAACATAAACAACTCCATCAAAAAGTGGGTGAAGGATATGAACAGACACATTTCAAAAAAAGACATTTATCTGGCCAAAAAACATATCAAAAAAAGCTCATCATCACTGGTCATTAGAGAAATGCAAATCAAAACCACAATGAGATACCATCTCATGCCAGTTAGAATGGCAATCATTAAAAAGTCAGAAAACAACAGACACTAGAGAGGATGTGGAGAAACAGGAACACTTTTATACTGTTAGTAGGAGTGTAAATTAGTTCAACCACTGTAGAAGATAGTGTGATGATTCCTCGAGGACACAGAACCAGACATACCATTTGACCCGGCAATTCCACTACTGGGCATATATTCAGAGGATTATAAATCATTCTGTTATAAAGACACATGCACATGTATGTTTACTGCAGCACTACTTACAATAGCAAAGACTTGGAACCAAACCAAATGCCCATCAATGATAGACTGGATAAAGAAAATATGACACATATACACCATGCAATACTATGCAGTCATAAAAAAGAATGAGTTCGTGTCCTTTGCAGGGACGTGAATGAAGCTAGAAACCATCATCCTCAGCAAACTGACACAGGAACAGAAAACCAAACACCACGTGTTCTCACTCGTAAGTGGAAGTAGAACAATGAGAACATATGGACACAGGGAGGGGAACATCACATACTGGGACCTGTTAGGGGAGGGGAGAAAAGTAAGGGACAGCATTAGAACAAATACCTAGTGCATCTGGGGCTTAAAACCTAGATGATGGGTTGACAGGTGCAGCAAACCACCATGGCACAGGTATACCTATATAAACCTGCATGTTCAGCATATGTATCCCAGAACTTAAAGTTAAAAAAATCATAATAATAAGCAGGGTAATGCAATGAACAACTTTATGCTTATCAACTTGACAGATGATTACAAAAAAATGGACCAAAACCTCAGAAAACACAAACTACCAAAATTCACCAACAACAAAAATAATAACCTAAATAGTCCTGTAACTATTAAAGAATTAATTTTGTTACTTAAAACTTCATGGAAAAAAACAATCTCCTGAACCAGATGATTTCATTGGAGAATGTTAAACAAAGAATTAACACCATTTTAAAAGAGTCCCTTTCAAAAATTAGAAAAGGGAATAATTTCCAACTCATTTAATAAGGCAAATATTACCTTGATACCAAAACCATACAAACACAGAATTTAAAAAAAAAAAAAAAGTATAAACCAATCTCTCCTTAAATACAAAAATCCTAAACAAAATTTTAAAAAATCACATCTAACAATGTAGAAAAAGTACCAATAATGAAGAATAACTGACATTTTTAGATAACTATATTCAACAACAGAATACATTTTTTTTCAGGTACCCATGAATCATTCATAAAGACAGGCAATATCTTGGGTCATAAAACAAATCTTCATAAACATAAAAAAACTAAAATTACACCATGTATACTGTGTCATAAAGGAATCAAAATCAGAAATTAAGGAAAAAAATAATATGAAAGTAGCAAACATTAGAAAATTAACACACTTAAAAAAAACCAAATAGGTTAAAGTCTGAAAGCATATTTAAAAATACATCAAAATAAGTGAAATTAACAGAAAACACAACACATCAAAACCTGTAAAATGCAGCTACAACAGTGCTAAGGGGGAAATTTGTGCCAAATGAATACATTTGAAAAGGAGACAGACCTAAAATCACCATGACCACATGGGAACTTTATGCAAGGCTGGTTAAATATTCAAAAATCAATCTGTATAAGCCACCATATCAATAGATTAAAGAAGAAAAATCATATGGATTTATGAAAAAAAATACATCTGACAAAATTCATATTACTCATGATTTAAAAAAATCTCAGCATACTGGCAAACAGAAAATCTCCAAACCCTAAAAAACACCTATTAAAAACTTACAGCTTACAGCTAACATCACATACTTAATGTGAAAGACTGAATGCTTTCTAAGAGCAGGAACAAGGCTAGAATTTTCATCCCATCTTTTTTTTTTTTTTTTTTTTGAGATAGGGTCTGACTCTGTACCCAGGCTGGAGTGCAGTGGCACTAGCACAGCTCACTGCATCTTCAACCTTTTGGGCTCCAGTGATTCTCCAACCTCAGCCTCCCAAGAACGCAGGACTATAGGCATGTGCCACTGCACAGGCTAAATTTTTGTGGGTTTTTTGTTGTTGTTGTTGTTTTGGGGTTTTTTTTTTTGTAGAGACAGGTTCTCACTACGTTGCCCAGGCTGATCTCAAACATCTGACCTCAAGTGATCCTCCTACCTCAGATTCCCAAAGTCCTGGAACTATAGGTCTAAGCTATGGTGCTTGGACCCATCACTGTTATTTAACACAATACTCAAGTGCTAGATAATGATAGCAAGGAAAAGAAATAAAAGACATAAACTAAATTTACCCCAAACTACCCACAATTGTTAAGTGGCACAGTACTAATATAATTTCATTTAAAATCATAGAACAGACATGGATACCTACTATTATCATTATTAGACAACACTGACTCATATTCTATCGAAGGCAAGCAGACTGAAATAATCAGATTAAACATAACAGATGAAACCTCTCTTTAGCTGATGACATGATTATATGGCTTAAAGAAAACCGAAATATTTGAATTTTTAAAGGTCAAGAATTTTTTTAAAAAACCTCGGTGTTGGGATAAAATTTTCTTGATACAAAAATTATCCTCATAATTTAAAAAAATGTTATTCAGAACAGTACAAAAATTATAGTATAGTTAGGGTTAATCTTGGTAAGAAAGTTAAAGACCCAATACTATGAGGGAGGACAGAATGGGAAGCCAGGAGACGAATTTTACTAAAAGATTTTTTAATGGCAAAACAAAGTTCAACATACCAACAGTTTTTGAGTGTACAATTTAGTGGAATTAAGTACATTCACAACAATGTGCAACCATCACTGTTTCCAGAACTTTATCATCTCAAATTCTGTAGACATCAAACATTAACTCACCAATTACCCCCTACTGAAATCCCCTGCCACCTCTATTCTATTTCCTATCTCTAAATTTATCTATTTTAAATTTTTAAATTTAAATATTTTTAAATTTATCTATATAAAATTTTTTTTTGTCTGGTTTATTTCAGTTAGCAAGTTTTAATGTGTTCAAGATTCTTCTATGCTATGGTATATAGCAGAACTTTGCTTCTCATGACTAATACTCTATTCTACATATGTACCACACGCTGTTTACCCATTCATCTGTTGACAGACACTTGGGTTGTCTATACCTTTTGGGTACTGTGAATAATACTGCTATGAATATTAGTATACAAATGTCTGCTTCTGTCCTGGCTTTCAATTCTTTTAGGTATTCTTCTAGGAGGTAAGTGCTGGGTCATATGGTAATTCTGTTTAACTTTCTGAGAAACTGTCAAATTGTTTTCCACAGTGGCTGCACCATTTTACATTCCCACCAGTGATGCACGATGGTTTTAATTTATCCACATCTTCAACAACCCTTATTTTCCTTTTTTTGTTTTATATAATAGCTGACCTAGTGAGCATAAAGTGGTATCTCCCTAGGGTCTTAACTTGCACTTCTCTAACGACTAAAGATTTCAAGCATCGTTTCATATATTCATTGGCCAACTGTATACCTTCTTTGGAGAAATACCTATTGAAGTCCTTTGTTCATCTTTTATTTGAGTATTTGGGTTGTCTGGTTCTTCTGTGGTTGAGCTGTAGAAGTTCTTTGTATATTCTAGATATAAATCTCTATTATTCTTATCAGGTAAATTATTTGCAAATACTTTCTCCTGGTCTGGTTCCCCTTCCACACTCTTGATAGTATCCTTCAGGTTACTTTTTTTTTTTTTTTTTTTTTTTTTTTTCTGAGACACAGTCTTAATTCTGTCACCCAGGCTGGAGTGCAGTGGTGCAATCTTCAACTCACTGCAACCTCCATCTCCTGGGTTCAAGCAATACTCCTGACTCAGCCACTTGAGTAGCTGGGATAACAGGCACTTGCCACCGCATCCAGCAAATTTTTGTATTTTTAGTAGAGACGGAGTTTTACCATGTTGGCCAGGCAGGTCTCAAACTCCTAACCTCAAGTGATCCACCCACGTCAACCTCCCAAAGTGTTGGGATTACCGGCATGAGCAAACATGCCCAGCCCCAGATTAATATTTTTCTAAGAAACATAAACACAAATTATTTTGTAAAAAATCTAAATAACATAAAAATGTGAATTCTCACAAAACTATAAATTAAATGCAATTGCAGTTAGAATTGTAAAATTTTATTAGGAATTGGATAAAACTAAAAGCTTATAGAAAGAAAAAAGGCTGGCGAACAGCAGTGGAATAGTAAAGGTATTTATCTCCGTATCAGCACATACTATAAAGCTACTATAAGTAACAAGAGTATTGTGTTGACAGAGGAAAAAACATTCAAAAGTATGTTGAATGTGTTGGGAGGCCAAGGTGGGCAGATCACCTGAGGTCAAGAGTTTAAGACCAGATGGCCAACATGGTGAAACCCCACCTCTACTAAAAATACAGAAAATTAGCCAGGTGAGGTGGCATGTGCCTGTAATTCCAGCTACTCAGGAGACTGGGGCAGGAGAATTGCTTGAATCTGGGATGCAGAGGTTGTAGTGAGCCAAGATCAGGCGACTGCACTGCAGCTTGGACAACAAGAGCAAAACTCCGTGTCAAAAAAAAAAAATAATGTATGTTGAATGTTATGTAAGACTTAATATATGATATAAGTGGTACATTCAGAAGCAAACAGATTTTTTTAAATTAATAAACAGATCTGACACAACTGACCACCTGGAAGAAAATAAACTTAGAAGATTATGTCACATTATATACCAAAACACATTCCGAATCGTTAAAGATTTAGATTTTTTTTTTTTTAAAAAGGTATTCAGATGAAAACTCTAAGTTATTACAGATACCATTGGGATAAGAAACTTTGAACTAAAACAGGAAACTTAAAGCTATAAAACAAAAGTTACACCATTTAACAATTAAAAATCCAACAGTCAATAAACATATGGTGCTCAAACTCCGGCAATCACGGAAATGGACTCTAAAGTAAAAACGAGATTGTTCATTATCAATGAACTGGCAAAAAACGTAGACTAGTTAAATAGTCTATCAGGTAAAAGATAGTCATACGTTATTGGTGTGAAAGGAAATTGTAATAGCCTTTTCTGAAAGCACAGGCACAGACACATACAAACACATATGCTTTTTTTTTCACTTATGAGCACCAATTAAGTTATAGAATGATTCAAAGGCTACTTCAGCAGAATGATAGAAGTAATGACTAAATTATTCTTTTAAACCTTTATTAACTCAATGGAGCAACCCTCTTTTAATCCAAAAAATGAAAATAAAGAAAACTTTAAAAAGTAATAGCACGTATCACAGACTAAAGGAAATGGAGAAGACAGAAAAAGGGCACTGACTATGGAGTTGTAAGGAAATCAAAAAATATTCATCCATTTCACAATTCACAATTCTGTCTAACCTGAACCTGACCTTCACACTCAAAACAACACATGCAGCATTAGCATTTCTCACTTTTTAAATATATCCAAGCAAATAATGCCCATGGAGATGCCACCAACCTGATCTGTTGGTGACTTCACTTGGTTCTACAATAAACTGCAGAGAGGCTTCTTTCTTCCTTGAAGAAATTGGAACTGACTTTGGATGTGATTTCTGGCACAGAGCACAGAAGAAATACAACATTAGAACTATTTTATTAACTTACCATTTCTGATGAAATATATTTGTTTTAAAATGGGAGGAAAACCAACATTCTAAAACAACAAACCAGCTGTTAAGAGTTTTATACTACTTTTTATTTTATTTCTAAAGCAATAGTTACTTTACAAAACAATTTGGCATTATTCAGTAAGGCTGAAATTTCATACAACCTATCACAGAAACAATATTGCTCTCAACAGCCAAAAACTATGTGGACAGAAGACTGAATAAACTTACTGAATAAATAAGTTGTGGTAAAGATATATCATATTACATACATAATAGTGAAACAAACTACAATAATATATACAATTATTTTAACCAGAAAAAAAAGCTGCAGAAGTACATAACAATCCTATTTATGCAAAGTTCAAAATAGACATGTAAAACTCTATAGTATTTACAGATTCACTCTTTGCAGGAAAGAGTTAACATATTAGGCCTGATCATTTAAAAGGCCAGCTTACAGGGTAATCCCTTGGTAGGCATTCAGAGATTTGACTTTTAGAATATTCCCTCCATTCCCAACAGACAAGGTTGCACCTGCTGTAACATCCTGCCTACACTACTTGTATAAACACCCTGCCTACACTGCTTGTATAAACAATGTGATTTATAGTTAGCATCTGCTTTCTCTCCTTCTGGGAGTGTGTAAAATTTTGGTAGGCAGAGAGTGTATATGGGACCAACCCCCAGTGAAAACAACCTGAGTTTTAAAAAAGCTTCTCTGAGGAGAAAGTGTTTATACATGTTACTGCATTTAACTGCTGGAGGAAATGAGTACACTCTATATGGCCCCTTGGGGAGCACAGGAAGCCTATACATGGATTCCTCCAGACTCTACCTAATGTAAATTTTTCCCTTACTGACCTAGCTGTGTATTTTGACTGAATGACTATAATAAGTATCAGTCATGAGTTCAACTGTAAGCCAAGTCTCTTGAGTCCTTTTAGTGAAGCACCAAATGTGGATGGTAGTGGGACCTGTCACAGAGGTCTCCTTCTGCTCTCTGTAGCAACAGAAATGTGGACATGGTATCAGCACAGATCTACCAGTAGAAAAATAAATAAAAAACAGACTGATATGGTATGGCAGTGTTCCCACCCAAATCTCAACTTGAACTGTATCTCCCAGAATTCCCTTGTGTTGTGGGTGGGGCCCAGGGGGTGATAACTGAATCATGGAGAAACTTATAAGGATTAGTGGAAGTGTAAGACACCTCTAAAAAAAGGTGCAAGCCAGATGCAGTGGCTCACATATGTAATCCCAGCACTTTTGGAGGCCAGGGCAAAAGGATCACTTGAGGTCAAGAATTCAAGACCAGGCTGGGAAACTTAGCAAGACCACATCTCTATGAAAAACAAAAAATTAGGCAAGAGTGGTGGTGCATGCTTGTGGTCCTACCTACTCAGGAGGCTGAGGTAGAAGGATCACTTGAGCCCAGACATTTGAGGTTGCAGTGGGCTATGAGCACGCCACTGCACTCCAGCAATAGAGCAAGACCTTGTCTCAAAAAAAAAGAAGGGGCATGCAAACAGAGGGTGTTAAAAGTGTGTATAGCCGAATGTGTCTTTTGTCACAGAAAAGAAAAAAGTGTATATAGAGGTAGGAAAACTGGGTGGGTGCAGTGGCTCACGTCTGTAATCCCAGCACTTTGGGATGCTGAGGGGAGGCAGATCACCTGAGGTAAGGAGTTCGAGACCAGCCTGACTAATACAGTGAAGCTCCGCCTGTACTAAAAAAACAAAAGTTAGCCAGGAGTGGTGGCAGGTACCTGTAGTCCCAGGTACTCAGGAGGCTGAGACAGGAGAATTGCTTGAAACTGGGAGGTGGAGGTTGCAGTGAGCCAAGATTGTGCCACTGCACTCCAGCCTGGTCAGCAGAGCGAGACTCCATCTCAAAAAAAAAAATAAATAAAAATAAAAAAATAAAAAAAGAAGGTAGTAAAACCAAAGAGCCTCTCCCAAACCCATCAGAAGATTAGATGTTTACTCTCTTGAGTTTCTAAAACATAAAGACTGTGAAATTAGTGGTGGAAGACACAGGTGAAGTTAAGGGCAATACATGAAAACCAGAGATATTAAATAGGAGCATTCAAACTGCACTTTCCCCTTTGCCACATCTGACTAAAATTCAAAACAATCTCTGTTAGAATTGAATCGCCAAGCGAGAGAGGTATCTTACCAGGCTGAGGGAAAAGAAATCTACAGATGTTAACACCTGGGTATCAACAATTAAATGGAGTAAGCTACACCAGTGAAATCCACCAGTCTACAAATTTTACTAGGCATATGGAGCTCCCCATGTGTTTTAGTTTCCCACTTTCAAAGGAGAGGAGACAGCTAAGGATCATTAGACATAAGAAAAAAAGCCAGGTAATGAGCAAAGTAAGTAAAAAAGGTACTTGTAGAAAACGGAAGTTGTAAGAAGAAATATTTATGAAAAGGGTTAGATGAACCTAACATCAAAAAAAATAATAAAAATTTAGATCACTAAAGACAGATGACAATATCCTAAAAGCCTGCAAAGAGGAAAAAACAGTAACAAAGGATCAAGGACTCAAAACAGTATTCTCAAGAGGAGGAGCTAAAATAAGAGAAAGCAACATTTTTAAAAGTCTAAGGGAAAATATACCTGACTAAAACAGAGGCTTCATATGAAAAAATATGTTACTTTAACTAAAGGAAAATAATTTCTAATACAACTCTGTACTCACCCAAATTACTTATCATGAGAGTAAAACCATGATATTTTTAAACATTTAAGGTCTTAAATTCTCAGAAAGCTATTAAAGGATGAGTTCCAAAAAAGGAGAGGCCAAGAAAAAAGGAAGACTTAAGATCCAAGAAATATGAGATGCAATTCAGGAGAAAAGCAAAGGGACTCCCTCTGATATAGGAAGAGTACATGACAAAATCTATTTGATAGCTCTAAGGATAGACAGAAGGGAAAAAAAAGAGCAGAGATAGTTTCAAAAAAAGCTGAAAATGATAAATTACTTAAAGGGTCTACATATACTAAGACATTTATACTTAAACTTTTGTCACAGAAAACTGGTGACGAATTAGTCATAGGTGCACAGAAAGTCAAAACTGGAAAAACCAAGATTAAATCAGGAGAAAACTAAGAGCTGTACATAAAGAAAAATTAACCATTAGTACTTTACATAGCTGTGACTACTGAAACAGTTGTAAAAATATTGTGAACCCTAAATACTAATCCTACTGAAAATATGATGTACTAAAAAATGGAAGTTTATGTGTTGTGGTACAAAGTAGAAACTATATGACAAATAGTCTAAACTTCCATAGTAGAAAATCAGTAAGTAATAGCAAAGACTGAAAAAAAATCAAGAAACTGTCATATAAACATTATTTTGAAATACGGAGTCAAAATATCCAGAAGAATAACTAAGACTAAGAAGTTGGACTTAGAGGAGGAAGAGTGGGCTCTACTTTTTTTTTTTTGTGGAAGTTATGGAATTATTTTAACTTATATGTATATAATGCCTTTGAGCTTAAAAATAATTCTTCCAAAACATTAAGAAGAAAATTATTTTAAAAGATAGGGAAGAGGGCTGGGCACAGTGGTTCACGCCTGTAATCTTGGCACTTTAGGAGGTGGAGGCAGGCAGATCACAAGGTCAGAAGATCGAGACCATCCTGTTTAACATGGTTAAACCCCGTCTCTCCTAAAAATACAAAAATCATCCAGGCATGGTGGCACGCACTTGTAGTCTCAGCTTCTTGGGAGGGTGGGGCAGGAGAATCGCTTGAACCTAAAAGGCAGTGGCTGCAGTGAGTTGAGACTGAGCCACTGCACTCTGGCCTGGGAGACAGAGGAAGACTCCATCTCAAAAAAAAAAAATAAAATAAATAAATAAATAATAAAATTTAAAAAAAAATATATATATATATATATATATATATGGATATATATGGAAAAGAAAACAGTGAACCAGCATAGACAGCTGGTTCTTTGAAAATGCTAATGACAGAAAAATACCTCTAACAACACAGATAATTTAAAAAGGTGAAAATGAGCAATAAAAAAAGAGTAACAACGATGAGAAAGATCATAAAGTTAACTATACACAAATTAAGAAGGAAATAGATGTTTCAAGGAAATTATAAAATATCAAAACTGGCAAAAGAAATACAAAAAATGTAACATCATCATTAAATAAAGTGGTAATCACAAACATCCCCAACAAAGCAGCCTCAACCGTATGTTTTACAAATGATCTAAATTTGAAGAAACAGATCATTTTTGCTTAATCAAGTTATCCCAGAAAACAGAAGAGAAAAACTAATTTCTTTCATGAAGCTTGGTTGTGTTGCAGTTAAAACCTAAGGACTCATATCTTATTTTACTTAAAGACATACAAATATGAAATAGTAACTAGACCTCAAAATCTCAAGTTCTCAAACAGAAAACCCAGTAAGACAGGTAAGTTTTAAGTCTGATTAACTCACTTTATTTTCAAATCAAGTAAACAAATTCCACTTCTTATGTGGAAGGCCTGGGCCAAGTTTGTTGCATGGAAAGGCCCTACCTGAAAAAAACCCTAACAACTACCTGTTGTTTGGAAGCATCCATCTCAAGGATTCGAATAAAAAGAATAATATAAAAATAAAGAATATATGAAAAATAAAATTAAGAAAAAAAAATGAAACTAAAAACAAGCAAATGAGAGGACCAACAAAGCCAAACTTGTTTTCTGAAAGACCAAAACTGATAAACCCTGACAAAATGAATCAATGAAAAAGACAAGGCATAGCAGGCACAGTGACATGTGCCTCATGAGCAGTAAGTAGTCCCAGCTACTACTTAGCTTCGGGAGGATGACTTAAGCCCAAGAGTTCTAGTCCATCTTGGGCAACATAGCAAGATCCCTAGCTCTAATTTAAAAAAAAAAAAAAAAAAAAAAAGATAAGGCATAAATAACCAATGTCAGGAATGAAAAAGAGTATGTAACTATAGGTCCCACAAACATTATAATACTGTAAAAAGACATTACAAAACAACATTATCATTATCCAAATAAACTGGAAATTTCAAATAAAATGAACAAATCCCTAAAAAGAGAAAATTAGGCAAAACTTTCCAAAAAAAAGGAAAATAAAAAATCAAAATTGTCTACTGAAACTATTAAGAAAAATCTAAATCTTTCATATTCTATATCGTCGTCTAGGTAGCAGCTGTAAAATTTCAATGCAATACACATGCAATTTGTGAATTTTAACATATTATGTTTCATAAGAAAACAAAAGTGAGGCCAGGCCCAGTGCTCATGCCTGTAATCCCAATGCTTTGGGAGGCTGAGGCAGGAGGACTGATTGAGCCCAGAAGTTTGAAACAAGCCTAGGGAACATACTGAAACCCTGCCTCTGTAAAGAAAAATTTTAAATGGCCAGATGCAGTGGCTCACACCTGTAAACCCAGCACTTTGGGAGGTCAAGTTCGGCAGAACACTGGAGGTCAGGAGTTCAAGACCAGCCTGGCCAACATGGTGAAAATCCGCCTCTACTAAAACTACAAATATTAGCCTGGTGTGGAGGTGGGTGCCTACAACCTCAGGTACTCAGGAGGCTGAGGCAGGAGAATCGTTTGAACCTGGGAGGTGGAGGTTGCAGTGAGCTGAGATAGCACCACTGCACTCCAGCCTGGGTGACAGAGCAAGACTGTGAAAAGTAAATAAACAGTTCAGCATGGTGACATGCATCCATAGTTCTAGCTATTCCGTAGGCTGAGAGGGAAGGGTTGTTCAAGCTCAGGAAAAGTTCAAGGCTGCAGAGAGCTATGATCATATCATGGCACTCCATCCTGAGCTAAAGAGTGAAATCCTGTCTCAGAAAAGGAAAAGTAAATAAATTCATATTTTAAAACTTTCACAAAGATAAAACTATGAATAACATCAAATATTTAAGAAACAATACTGACTCATAAACAATTCAGGAGAAAAGAGAAAGATAAAATACTGAACAACTCATTTTACAAAGCAATATAAACATAGAGGAGAGCCCCTTCTTTTGAACATTTATTTCTTATTATTCATTTAAAGTTATGAATTCCCTTTAACACTATTTTAGCTAAATCTCACAAGTTCTGATAATTCATATTATTGTTTTTATTCAGTTCAGAATATTTTGCAGTCCCAACATGCTTTCTTCTTTGGCCCAAAGTAATTTAGAGTCATTGCAGTGGACCTTGACTTTAGAGCACAATGTCTCAAAAGGGACCATATTTACCCTCCTTTAAATTTTAAAAAGAGAAAAAACATACAAGATTCTCAAGAAATATGAAATTGAAAAACAAAGAAAATGATTCTTGAGATGGGAAACAAATGAAGTGAACCCTCTGATCCACCCATTTCCAGGATGTGACACACAGGGGAAATCTTCAGTTGAGGAGCCAAAGCTGAGGATTCAGGAAGACCAAGGTGGTTAGAATTTACAAGGTAAAATACTGGACACGAGTTACACAGAGAAAACTTTGGAATGTACAGATCTCTCTTGAGCATTCAATCAAATATTTGAACAGAGAATGTGTTGTGAGAAAACCAGAGAAAGAACCACCCGAAGCCTTGAGGGGGAATATCCTCCCAGTCACACAGGACCTAAAATAATGCCTGTACTTACCAGCCAGAGTGGAAAACCTCCATAAGTAACAGAACACAGTAGAGTAAAGAAGAATTTTGCCTCAGAAGGGAAGAAAATTAGCTACAGGCTATATTTTGCTAGTCTTTATTGTTTCCACAGCTCCTCAGATCTCTAAAAATAAAATTAGTTTCCATTTTTTAAAATAGTTACTTTAGCAGGAGTGTTAGCCTTCTGTGACTTATTGCATCCTATCTAGAAGAACCTCTAGCATAACCTTGATACCAAAGCCCTGTAAGAACATTTTAAGAAAAAAAGACAGTATTGTTCACAAACATAGAAGCAAACATCTTCAATATTAGGCAAACCTAATCAAAAAAGTTAATACTTTATGAGCAAGTTAAGTTTATCCCAGAAAACGTAAAGTTGCTTTAACTTTCAAAAACCATTGTAATTTATCATGTTTCAGAAGTCTTCTCAATTCTGAAAGAAATGGTTTTGTCTTCATTCCTTGGAGCTAAAAGGCTACAATATGTTTAATATGTTGACAGCCTTTTATAGTTTTCTAGTAAATGTTATTTCTAGCACTATATGATTTTTCTAATTAGTACATAAATAAATACTTTATTTATGATCAAACAAACAGCAAACAATTAAAATATATAATCAACAAAAGACCGATTTCCCTTTAGAGCAAGGTAGTACCTTCATTTTTAAGAATATAACCAAACCTGTCAACCTGAACAGCAACTTCAATCCCTGCCCATTTTCCTAAAAACCTAATTTGAGTATTATTTTAGAAGTGAGAAATGTTTGTTATAATTTGACAACGCTAATTCCCATAACCCCAATTCTAACACAGAAAATATCAAATAAAACTTTTCACAAAATATCTCCAAATTCTAAAGAAAGTCAATGGGAATACAGAATTCCCTTTCAAGAATAAGACTTGCAAACAACTAAAATATACGTAAGTATATTGTGCATACCTTCATTCATTAAAATATTAAACCTATACCAGCTCTCCTTTATCACTTACCTCTTTGCTTGGTGACTGAATACAAGTGTCTTTTATTTTGGGTGTTGAATAAAGCACTGATTTTATAGAATTTGTACTAAAATCATTGGCAAGACCTAAAACAAAAGTATAAAATTTTCAAAAACAAGATATAACGTAATATCTATTAGTTACAATTAAAAGTAGCTGTATATAGCATGTGAAGAACCATCTGTTGACTCACTGACCACAATTAGCTTAAGTCAAGTAGAGACATTAATTCAATACTCAAATGTTCCTGGGAAGCATCAAGAATAAAGAAAAAAAAAAAAAAACACCTGAAGTATCAATATATGCCAGCTCTTCTTTCAGAGCTTGTATAGAAAACATTTTTTTCTATCATCTGCCCCTATTTCTTTGGCCGGTTTACTCTTATTCTAATACCTGCTGATGCTAATCACTACTTGGAAAAGTATTTGCTATAATTCATGACTTTCTTAAACAGGCATATATATCACCAAAGATTATACCAAATTCTCTAACGATCTCAAGAATTCTACACATCTATTTTCATTACATTAAGTATTTTTTCTGGCTGGGTGCAATGGCTTACACCTATAATCCCAACACTTTGGAAGGCTGAAGTGGGCAGGTCACTTGAGGCTAGGAGTTTGATACCAGCCTGGCCAACATGGTGAAACCTGGACTCTACTAAAATAAAAATAAAAATAAGCCAGGCGTGGCGGCACACACCTATAATCCCAGCTACTTGGAAGCCTGAGGCAATAGAATCTGCTTGAACCTGGTAGGTAGAGGCTTCAGGGAGTTGAGATAGTACCATCGCATACCAGCCTGGGCAACAGAACAAGACTATGTCTCAAAAACATAAATAAATATTTTTTTCTTGTGTATGTTAATTATGTATGGACTTCTAGATTACAGTAATCTAATGTGAACTAAAGGGGATGACAAATTATTGTCAAATTATTGTTATTTTTGTCAGTATTATCCTAAGTATGCCAGAAGGTACACAAAGCATTGCACATGAACTCAAAATTCTAGGGAAAATACTTTAAGTATATTTAAACCCTAGAACATATTTGCTGCATTTGATATTAATTACCATGACAAACTCATATTTTCATCCACCTAACCCTCAAATTCCATCTTGAAATGAAGCCTTACTTTTTTCTTCAAAACAGTCTTGTAAGATTTCCAGAACATTCTGGCCTTGCTCTGTGTTAATGTTCCGTGCCCTAATAAAGAAAGAGAAAATATAACCAATCATTTTCAGAAGATATTTGTTTATATTACCATCTATTTGAAAATTCCAGATCTCATTATAAAATATTAATTAACTTAATATGTAAAATATCTTTACCATTCGAAGATAATACAAGTATTTGAGGGTCTATGAGTTCCCTCTAATGAACTCCTTCTTTCCTAATAAGAATTAGTATATAATAATCTACATTAACAATTACATTTCTTAGTTGAACAGCCATCGCTAAAGCCATGTCTAAAGCTGTTTTAGATTACTGCTGTATCTCAACACAAATTTTTTTGAATGAATCCAATCGGTCCTGAAATGCTTTTTTAAAAGACTTTACAGTTACATCTCCAAGTAACATATTCCTCCCTATAAGTTCTCAAATGCATTTTTGATTCAGTATCGTTAATATTAACAATTTATGAATCAATATAAATTTTAATTAAAAATTACGTTGAGCGTATAGATTCACATGCAGCTATAAAAAATAATAGAAATTCTTTGTTCACTTTACCCAGTGCTCCTCAGTGCTGAGTTTACAAAACTATAGCATATTATCATAACCAGGATGCTAATATTGATACAATCTACCAATGCTATTTCAATTTCTCCAGTTCTACATGTACTCATTTCTGAATATGTTCGTGTTTATGTGTATTTATTTCGACACAACGTATCACATCTGCATGTTCATATAAAACAACCAGAGTCAAGATACTGAATAGTTCCATCATCACAAAGATCCTCTATTGTCCTTTTATAACCATAACCACTTTTCTCTCTCCTCCTTCCTGCCTCCTCTCATTCCTAACCTCTGGCAACCGCTAATATGTCCTCTATTTCTAAAATTCTGTCATTTGGAAAAAAATTAAAAGTAACTAGAATCATACAGTATGTATCCTTTGCCCTGGCTTTTTTCACTCAACACAATTCTATGGAGATCAATCGCAGTTGAATGTATCAATATTTCTTTGCTATTTAGAGAAAAGTAGCATTCCACGCTATGTGTATACCACAAAGTTCAACCATTTACCTGTTGAAGGACGTCTGGATTTCAATCAGTATAAAATTTTGACATGCATGTCTAACAGGGTTGTCAAATTTTGCTTAAAAGGCCAGACAGTAAATATTTCAGACTTGTAAACTATACGGTCTCTGCCACAACCAGTCGATTCTCCCATTCTAACCCGAAAGCAACCACAGACAGTATGTAAATAAAGAAGCATGCCTGTATTCCAATAAAACTGAAACAAAACCTGTGACAAAACATTTGGCTGGCCTATCAGCCAAAGTTAACTGATCCCTCATCTACAAAATTTCTATTATTCTTGAAAAGTACTATATATGAAGTAATTAAAGATTGTGAGCCACAATGCATTATCAGGTCATCCATCATAAACTTTTATAACTGAAACATCTCAGAAATCATCCAGTCTAATAATTATCACCCAAACAGATGCATAAAATTACTTTTGTAGCTTTGCAGAAATACATATTGGGTCACATCCCACAAACCAATTTAATCAGATTTTCTAGGGTGATTGAGATAATTCTGATGTGTGAATCTAGTTAAAAAACACTAGCTGAATCCTGTGCCCTCATTTTGTAGATAGGCAAACTGAAATCCAAATTGGTCAAATGGCCTGCCTCAGTTTGCAAACTTAATTAGTATTAGTGGCTGGCCTTCTACCAAAATATAGGTCACTATTATAAATTCTGCCCTTGACACCAGCCCAGAATACCACCTACAGGTGCATATATTTCCAACTATAAACACACTCCTGCTATTACCTATTTCATGGATGAAATCCAAAAAGATAGATTTGTCAAAGGTGATAATGCAGACAGTCACTACTAAAACACAAGTGACATTAGTCTAGACAACAGCTTTTTCAAAATTTATCAAATTAATCTTTTCTCCCCCCTTGTCATTATTATTACCTTAGCATAAAAGCACCTCCATCATGTCTAGACTACTACGACCCCTTTCTTAAGCTACCTTGTAAACATTAAACCCCTTTGCTTTTTTAAATGTGTGTGTTTTTACATCAGACAGCCCTTATTCCACAGAAGATTTAGGACAGCTTATTCAAGCCTATAATAAATGCCTAAAGTCTAACATATCTATTTTCTGCCCAATCCAACTCATATGGTCATTTTCCACTAATACCCAACATATTCACCTTCTTAAATCAGGTCTCTCTGCTACTGACAAATAAATGTATTCCTACTTTGGTTCCTTTTTTAAGTTACTTTCTATGTCTGCAATGTACTTTATCTTAGTCTTTAAATCCCTATTCAAGATCCACCTAAGTTACACTACAACTTTAAAGCTTTCCTTAATACCAACAACACACAAATCCCTTATTTCTTACATGGCTGTCTATACTGCAAGTTAATGCTTAATTATATATAGGCCTACTCTCTATAATATACAAGTCATTACTTCAGTATTAAAAGTGGAAATTTTTGTCCGTTAAATTATTTCACAAATGTACATTTTCCCAATTGAAATGAAAGCTTCTTGTAAGGAAAAGAAAGTATTTCTGTGCCCCATTGGACGTACTAAAATCACAGCTCAATAAACAAGACGTTATTCACAATAGCATCTTCACTTTTAAAAACATGCTTTTCATCCTATTACTATTAAATATTTAACCAGAAAATTTACTTTTAACAGGTTTTATAATTAAAAGGACCAAAACAACCCAAATTAGCACCCAACAAATAAATGCATGACGGCATGTAGTATTTTTCTTTTTGCCTCACTGAATAATTTTCTAATTTTACCATTTGATTCATGCTACAAAATCCTTTTCCCATGGCAGTCACGTAGTCAGAATTGAGACTGTCTCTTCCTGGTTCCACTATTGTATCAGGTGGATTTCTTTTTTCACTGCCACAAAGTCACTGCACTGCTTGCATTAACATTCCTCTGTTAACATAAAATAACTAAGATGACTAGTCTTAAGTGGGCAAAGAAATCATTATTTTAGTCAGAGGTGACACTTTCTCCTTTCTTCATTTAAAAATCTACATAAAGATGGTAATAAAACTAATCTTAAAAGTTTAAGTATATAAATCACCTGGAAGGTCGACAAAATCTTCTTCTGTAGTCATTTTTGAGGTGATCCTGAAAGAGAAGTAAATCACCAACACAAAATATGAGTTGCTGCTTCCATCAGTCATTCACAGCTTGCACCTTTTAACTAACAGGTGTCTTTCAGAAGACTTTGTTAATAACTGATGCCCCATAAATATCAGCCACGAAAACTGCATATAAGGTCACCACTTTGACAAAAGAACTGAAAATGTCAGATTATTTCCAGCTATAGTTGTTACATAATCTGCTCCTCCCAACTAGCGAGTGTGATGCAAAGGCACATGTTTAAGGCGTTTCAATACTTCTACTATGGGCAGCAAAGTATTTGGAGGCCTAGGAACTGCGGCTAGACTAAAAGGCAGGAATCACAAGCACCTCTCAAAACTAAGACGTCGGCATAGACGAAATGACGACATGAAAACTTAAATAATAAAAGTACAATAGATTAACTCTGGTTAGCGACAAACGATCACACTTCATTTCAAAAATTCCTGCGGCTTTCCCCCTGAAATCCGTCAGAGACCACAGCCCCAGCCCAGCGTTTCCTTCTCCCGAGCCTCGGGCGCCTGTGCCCCGCGCCGCAGCCAGGCGCTCAACCGCTCGCCTGTAGCGCCCGGGCCCGCCCTTACCAGACCCGAGGCAGCCATCTTCCGGCCCCGCTGAGCTCGCGCAGAGGTCTGAGGTGGAAATCCACACGGGCCACAGCTCCAGGAGGCCGAGCAAGAAACTAGTCACTAGACTACGAGGCTGCGGCCCAGTAACACCTTCAAGTTGAAGGCGACTGCGACGAGAGCGACGGTCCGGAAGGCGCGCGCTAACAACGCAAGCCGCCCATTGGCTACGCCCTCAACAAACAGAAACACTCAGCGCGAGTCGGGTTTGAACTGGACAGCACATGCGCAAAACCGGCCACGCCGTCCAATAGGAAGCAAGCGTTTAGTGGTCTCGCCCCTTCAGGCTCCTGGCCAATGGCCCTGCCGCCCGCAGCCCCGCCCTCCCTGCCTTCGGCCGCGCTCAGCCCCGCCCTCCCTGACTCCGGCCGCGCGCAGCCCCGCCCTCCCTGACTCCAGCCGCCCGCAGCCCCACCCTCCCTGCCTCCGGCCGCGCGCAGCCCCGCCCTCCCCGACTCCGGCCGCGCGCAGCCCCGCCCTCCCTGAATCCGGCCGCGCGCAGCCCCGCCCCCCTGCCTCCAGCCGCCCGCAGCCCCGCCCTCCCTGCCTCCGGCCGCGCGCAGCCCCGCCCTCCCTGACTCCGGCCGCCCGCAGCCCCTCCCTCCCTGCCTCCGGCCGCGCGCAGCCCCGCCCTCCCCGACTCCGGCCGCGCGCAGCCCCGCCCTCCCTGACTCCGGCCGCGCGCAGCCCCGCCCCCCTGCCTCCGGCCGCCCGCAGCCCCGCCCTCCCTGCCTCCGGCCGCGCGCAGCCCCGCCCTCCCCGACTCCGGCCGCGCGAAGCCCCGCCCCCCCTGCCTCGGGCCTCTCGGTTCTTTCCACCTCTCTCTCCATCAGCTCCGAGTTAGGGACCGGCGTGACACTGGGCCGTTGTTTGGAAGGCACGGCCATGGCAACCGCCCCTTGTGCCCAATGCAAAACTTCTCAACAGTTCTATTTAATACTTGGAAGAATGAGAGGTAGAAATTGCTGACGACTTTATTCGAATAGAATCTTTTTTTGAAGAAATTTTTCTGATGCAGATTTGTCAGGGACGCCCAGCCCATCTAAACATCATCTCTGAAAATAATTGAACTGTATAATAATGGTGATGATGGCTTGTATTATTTTTCAAATATGTGGGTGATATTTTGGTGATGCATTGCCAACAAATGACCCACGTAAATATCTATCAATTAAGTATGATGCACTGAAAAGAATTCTATACAGAATCCTGAAACCTGCCAGCCGTGACTAACTATGTGTCGTCTAGGACAAAATTGTGGCACCATTCTGGGTGTTTCCATAGTGATAGAATGGACGTCTAAATTAGGTGCTCTGAAGACCTCGTCCTACCTGACCAGTGTGTTATTCTGTGAAGCTGTATCTTATTTTATTTAATTAAAAATTTACAAGAAAATTTTAATCAGAAAATAGTTTACTAATTGAATAAATACATTAATCAGGAGTGGAGCTAATACATTTTTAAAACATGTAGTGCTTTAACATATGCTGTCACCTATGAAAGCCAATTTTTTAGTTTTACATTTATTTTTTGATAGGGAAGGAAAAGGAACTATGAACTTTGAAAGTGGGCCTGCATTGCACTCCATTCCATGAATTCTGCCATCATGAGCAAGTACGTTATCTGTTCCTTAATTCTCTTGTCTGTAAACTGAGAATAATATTAAAATGGTTGAGATGCTGTAATTAAATAATTCCTGTTAAGATCTAAGAACAATGTTTGGAACATAGTAAGAATTCAGTAATAAAGCTATTGGTGTCATTGCAAGGACTTTTTTTTTTACTATCTTTGGCAGTTTTGCCAATCAGTTTATATCAAATATAATTTACTGCTGTCACATTTGGAACAGATAATAATAAACACTAACATTTATTGAGTGCATACTCTATGCCCAGTTCTGTAAATGCTTCGCATGCATTGAAGAAAGCAATTAATATTTCTGTTTTATAAATAAGGGCACTGAAACACAGAAGGATAAGTTTCTTGACCAAGATCACATCACCGCTAAATGGTAGAATGGAATATTATCCCAAGAATTCTGACTTCAGAACTGAGCTCTTTTTTTTTAATCCCATTTAATCCTCACAGTCACCCCTTGAAGCAGGCTCTATTGACACCCCCATTTTACAAATCAAGAAACTCAGGCTTCTGTGATAGAGTGGGAATGACTTGCCTAACTAGGTTTATACAGCTTCTAGGTGCCCAAACCAGGATACAAACCTGGGTCTCCCTGACTCCAAAACCTGGACAAGAACCCTAATGGATTTTACACTGTGAGAACCTGATCCATTAAAACACAGTGAAATCAACTTGCTGGTCCCAACATTTATATATATATATATATATATATATATATATATATATATATATATATACATATACATATTTTAATTGTGTTTTAGGTTTTGGGGTACATGTGAAGAACATGCAAGATTGTTGCCTAGCTACATACATGGCAATGTGGTTTGCTGCCTTCCTCCCCATCACCTGTATCTGGCATTTCTCCCCATGTTATCATTCCCAACTCCTCACCCCACACTGTCCCTCCCCTAGATCCCCCTCACAGACCCCAGTGTGTGATGCTCTCCTCCCTGTGTACATGTGTTCTCATTGTTCGACACCCGCCTATGAGTGAAAACGTGGTGTTTGATTTTCTGTTCTTGTGTCAGTTTGCTGAGAATGATGGTTTCCAGGTTCATCCATGTCCCTACAAAGGACACAAACTCATCATTTTCTATGGGTGCATAGTATTCCATGGTGTATATGTGCCACATTTTCCCTGTCCAGTCTATCATCGATGGGCATTGGGTTGGTTCCAGGTCTTTGCTATTGTATAAACAGTGCTGCAGTGAACATTCGTGTGCACGTGTTCTCATAATAGAATACTTTATAATTCTTTGGCTATATACCCAGTAATGGGATTGCTGGGTCAAATGGAATTCCTATTTCTAGGTCCTTGAGGAATCACCACACTGTCTTCCACAATGGTTGAACTAATTCACAGTCCCACCAACAGTGTAAAAGTGTTCCTATTTCTCCACATCCTCTCCAGCGTCTGTAGTCTCCAGATTTTTTAATGATCGCCATTCTAACTGGAGTGAGATGGTATCTCAATGTGCTTTTGATTTGCATTTCTCTAATGACCAGTGATGAGCATTTATTCAAATGTTTGTTGGCCTCATATATGTCTTCTTTTGAGAAGTGTCTGTTCATATTTTTTGCCCACTTTAGGATGCATTTGTTTCTTTTTTTCTTGTATATCTGTTTTAGTTTTTGTAAATTATGTATATTAGCCCTTTGTCAGATGGGGAGATTGCAAAAATTTTTTCCCATTCTGTTGGTTGCTGATTCACCTAATGATTGTTTCCTTTGCTATGCAGAAGTTGTGGAGTTTAATTAGGTCCCATTTGTCTATTTTGGCTTTTGTTGACAATGCTTTTGGTGTTTTAGTCATGAAGCCCTTGCCTATGCCTATGTCCTGAATGGTTTTGCCTAGGTTTTCTTCTAGGGTTTTTATGGTGTTAGGTCTTATACAAGTCTTTAATCCATCTGGAGTTAATTTTAGTGTAAGGTGTCAGGAAGAGATCCAGTTTCTGCTTTCCGCACACTGCTAGCTAGTTTTCCCAACACCATTTATTAAACAGGGAATCCTTTCCCCCTTGCTAGTTTTTGTCAGGTTTGTCAAAGAACAGATGGTTGTAAATGTGTGGAGTTGCCTCCAAGGCCTCTGTTCTGTTCCATTGGTCTATATCTCTGTTTTGGTACCAGTACCATGCTGTTTTGATTACTGTAGCCTTGTAGTATAGTTTGAAGTCAGGTAGTGTGATGCCTCCAGCTTTGTTCTTTTTGCTTAGAATTGACTTGGCTATGCGGGCTCTCTTTTGGTTCCATATGAAGTTTAAGGTGTTTTTTTTTTTTTTTCCAGTTCTGTGAAGAAGGTCATTGGTAGCTTGATGAGGATAGCGTTGAATCTATAAATTACTTTGGGCAGTAGTGCCATTTTCACGATACTGATTCTTCCTAACCATGGACTGTTTCTCTATCTGTTGTTTCCTCTCTTATTTCGTTGAGCAGTGGTTTGTAGTTCTTGAAGAGGTCCTTTACATCCTTTGTTAGTTGTATTCCTAGGTATTTTATTCTCTTTGTAGCAATTGGGAATGGCAGTTCATTCTTGATTTGGCTCTCTTTAAGACTGTTATTCGTGTATAGGAATGCCTGTGATTTTTGCACATTGATTTTGTATCCTGAGACTTTGCTGCATTTGCTTAACAGTTTAAGGAGATTTTGGGCTGAGAAGATAGGGTCTTCTAAATATAAAATCATGTTGTCTGCAAATAGAGAAAATTTGACTTCCTCCTTTGCCAATTGAATACCCTTTATTTCTTTTTCTCGCCTGATTGCTCTGGCTAGGACTTCCAATACTGTATTGAATAGGAGTGGTGAGAGAGGGCATCCTTGTCTAGTGCCAGATTTCAAAGGGAATGCCTCCAGCTTTTGCCCATTCAGTATGATATTGGCTGTGGGTTTGTCATAAATGGCTTTTATTATTTTGACATACGTTCCATCAATACCTAGTTTATTGAGAGTTTTTAGCATAAAGGACTATTGAATTTTGTTGAAGGCCTTCTCTGCATCTATTGGGATAATCATGTGGTTTTTGTCTTTTGTTCCGTTTATGTGGTGAATTACATTTATAGACTTGCATATGTTGAATCAGGCTTGCATCCCTGGGATGAAGCCTACTTCATCATGATGGATAAACTTTTGGATGTGCTGTTGCAATTGGTTTGCCAGTATTTTGTTGAAGATTTTGGCATCTATGTTTGGCCTGAAGTTTTATTTTCTTGTTGAGTCTCTGCCAGGTTTTGGTATCAGGATAATATTGGTCTCATAAAATGATTTGGGAAGAATTCTCTTTTTTGGGTTTGTTTGGAATAGTTTCGGAAGGAGTGGTACCTGCTTCTCTTTGTATGTCTTGTGGAATTCGGCTGTGAACACATCTGGACCTGGGCTTCTTTTGGGTGGTAGGCTTTTAGTTGCTGCCTCAACTTCAGCCCTTGTTATTGGTCTATTTAGGGTTTCGACTTCCTGGTTTAGGCTTGGGAGGATGCAAGTGTCCAGGAATGTATCCATTTCTTCTAGGTTTACTGGTTTATGTGCATAGATTTGTTTGTAGTAATCTCTGATGGTGGTTTGTATTTATGTGGAATCTGTGGTGATATCCCCTTTATCGTTTTTTATTGCATCTATTTGATTATTCTCTCTTTTCTTCTTTATGAATCTGGCTAGTAGTCTGTCTGTTTTGTTGATGTTTTCAAAACACCAGCTCCTGGATTTATTGATTTTTTTGAAGAGTTTTTTTTTTTTTTTTTTTTTTTATCTCTATCTCCTTCATTTCTGCTCTGATCTTAGTTATTTCTTATCTTCTGCTAGGTTTTGAGGGGTTTTTTTTTTTATCTTGCCCCTCTAGCTCTTTCAATTTTGACAATAGGGTGTTGATTTTAGATATTTCCTTACTTCTCATGTGGGCATTTATTGCTATATAATTTCCTCTAGACACTGCTTTAAATGTGTCCCAGAGATTCTAGCATGTTGTGTCTTCATTCTCATCAGTTTCAAAGAACATCTTTATTTCTGCCTTCATTCGTTGTTTATCCAGTCTACATTCAAGAGCCAGTTGTTCAGTTTCCATGAAGCTGTGAGGTGCTGAGTTAGTTTCTGAATTCTGAGTTCTAACTTAATTGCACTGTGGTCTGAGAGACTATTTGTTATGATTTCTATTCTTTTGCATTTGCTGAGGAGTGATTTACTTCCAATTATGTGGTCAATTTTAGAGTAGGTGTGATGTGGTGCTGAGAAGAATGTATATTCTGTGGATTTGGAGTGGAGAGTTCTGTAAATATCTTACAGGTTTGCTTGGTCCAGTTCTGAGTTCAACTTCTGGATATCCTTGTTAATTTTCTGTCTCGTTGATCTGTCTAATATTGACAGTGGAGTGTTAAAGTCTCCCACTATTACTGTGTGGGAGTCTAAGTCTCTGTAAGTCATTAAGAACTTGCTTTATGTTTCTGGGTGCTCCTGAATTGGGTGCATATATATTTAGGATCGTTAGCTCTTCTTGTTGCATTGATCCTTTTATCATTATGTAATATCCTTGTCTCTTGATCTTTGTTGGTTTAAAATCTATTTTATCAGAGACTAGAATTGCAACTCCTTGCTTGTTTTTGCTCTCCATTTGCGTGGTAAATCTTCCTCCATCCCTTTATTTTGAGCCTTTGTGTATCCTTGCATATGAGATGGGTTTCCTGGACACAGCACACCAATGGACTTTGGCTTTTTATCCAATTTGCCAGTTTGTGTCTTTTGATTGGGGCATTTAGCCCATATACATTTAGGGTTAATATTGTTATGTGTGAATTAGATCCTGCCATTTTGATGCTAGCAGGTTGTTTTGCCTGTTAGTTGATGCAGTTTCTTCATTGTGTCGATGCTCTTTACCATTTGGTATGTTTTGGGGGTGGCTGGTACTGGTTGTTCCTTTCTATGTTTAGTGCTTCTTTCAGGAGCTCTTGTAAAGCAGGCCTGATGGTGACAAAATCTCTGAGTAATTGCTTGTTCGTAAAGGATTTTATTTCTCCTTTGATTATGAAACTTAGTTTGGCTGGATATGAAATTCTAGGTTGAAAGTTATTTTCTTTAAGGATGTTGAATATTGGTCCCCAATCTCTACTGGCTTGTAAGGTTTCTGCTGAGAGATCTGCTGTGAGTCTGATGGGCTTCCCTCTGTGGGTAATCCAATCTTTCTCTCTGGCTGACATTAGCATTTTCTCCTTCATTTCAACCTTGGTGAATCTGACAATTATGTGCCTTGGGGTTGCTCTTCTTGAGGAATATCTTTGTGGTGTTCTCTGTATTTCCTGGACTTGAATATTGGCCTGCCTTGCTAGGTTGGGGAAGTTTTCCTGGATTAATATCCTGAAAAGTGTTTTCCAGTTTGGATTCATTGTTTCCGTCACATTCAGATACACCTATCAAATGTAGATTAGGTCTTTTCACATAATCTCATGTTTTCTTTTTACTCTTTTTTGTCTAATATTGCCTTCTCATTTTATTTCATTGAGTTTATCTTCCACCCCTGATATCCTTTCTTCTGCTTGGTCAATTCAGCTATTGAAACTTGTGTATGCTTCACAAAGTTCTCATGTTGTGTTTTTCAGCTCCCTCAGTTCATTTATATTCCTCTCTAAGCTGTTTATTCTCGTTAGCATTTTGTCAAACCTTTTTTCAAGGTTCTTAGTTTCTTTGCATTGGGTTAGAACATGTTCTTTTAGCTCAGAGAAGTTTCTTATTACCCACCTTCTGAAGCCTGTTTCTGTCAATTCATCAGACTTATGCTCCATACATCCTTGTTCCCTTGCTAGTGAGGAGTTGTGATCCCTTGTAGGAGGAGAGACATTCTGGTTTTGGGTGTTTTCACCCTTTTTGCACTGGTTTCTTTCCATCTTTGTGGATTTATTTACCTGTGGTCTTTGTAGTTGGTAACTTTCAGCTGGGGTCTCTGAATCGACGTCCTATTTGTTGATAATGAAGTTATTTCTTTGTTTCTTAGTTTGCCTTCTAACAGGCCCCTCTGATGTAGGACTGATGGAGGTCCTCTAGAGACTCTGCTTGCCTGGGGATCACCTGCAGCAGCTGCAGAACACTAAGGGTTGCTGCCAGTTTCTTCTTCTATCTTTGTCTCAGAAGGATACCTGCCAGATGTCAGTCTGAGCTCTCCTTTATGAGGTGACTCTCTGGATATATGGGGGTCAGGGAGCTGCTTGAGGAGACAGTCTATCCTTTATAGGAGGAGCTCAAGTGCTTAGCTGTGAGCTCTGTTGTTCCGTTTAGAGCTGCTGGGCAGGTGTATTTAAGTCTTCTGTAGCAGAACTCATAACTGCCTTTTTTATCCCCAGGTGCTCTGTCCTGGGAAGGTAGGGCTTTATTTATAAGTTCCTGCTGTGCTACTGCGTTTTATCAGGGATGCCCTGCCCAGCAAGGAGGCAGCCTAGTCACAGTCTGCCAGTAGAGGTGTTGCTGAGCTGCCATGGGCTCTGCCCAGCTGCCGTGTGAACTTCCCTGTACTCCTGTTTATAGAGGTATAGTTAGAACTGTCTTGGCCATGGTGGCCTGCCTCTGTAATGGCAGACTGCATGGGCAATGGTGGACTGCATCTGCAATGGTGGACAGCCTCAGCAAAGGCAGACTACCTCAATAATAGTGGACTGCCTCGGTAATGGCGGACGCTCCTCCCCTACTGAGCTGGATAGTCCTAGGTTCAGCTGTGCTTGCTGTCAAACTCTCAGTCTAGAGCATTTCAGATTGCTGGTCTTTGTGAGGGTGGAACCGGCTGAGCCTGATCACCTGGCTCCCTGTCTCAGACCCCTTTTTTTTTCAGTTGAATGGGTGACTATGTCTCCCAGGCGTTCCAGTCACCAGTTGAAACGGTGCCCAGATTTGTGTGAGTTCTCATGCAGAGCCCTGTTGCGTGGCTGAAACAGCCGTGCTGGAGACTCGTGTTCCTTTTTCCCCTGGGAATCTCCTGGCCTGGCTCCCTGTTTCAGCTCCCTTTTTATCAGTTGAATGGACATCTCTGTTTCCCAGGCACTCCAGTCGCCAGCTCCAGGACTGAGCTCTTAATCACTACCCTCTGACTCTGGGTAAGAAATTTTAGCAAGCACAATTATAGATGTAAAGTCCCACATGTAAAATTATATCTTCTGCTTCCACTAGAAACAGTATCTCTCACAGTTATTTTGAGAAATTTGAAATGCAATGGCTTGTGCTGCTGTAGAATGCAGGGCAAAAAGGGTGTTGAGGATGAATTGTTCTAAAGAAAATGGAGTAGCACTCTTATAAAAACAGTTGTGGAGACTCCACAGTTTCCCAATAAAGGCTTTACTTCCATATGTACTTGTTGTAGTACTTAGTAGCCCCACTATGGTTTTAGTATCCTAAAATAGGATCACTAATTAATGAAGGGAGTAATATTTATTTAAAAACCCAGGTTTGTCATTATAAATCTCCCCCCTAAAATACGTCAAGATTACTTCTTATGAACTGCTATGACAATCTTGAAGTTTTCTTTCACAACTACTTACCTAGTTAAGGGCTGCGTGTGCGTATGTGTGAGTGTTTACATATCAGTATATGGAAGTATTAACATATACATAATTAGATGTATATATGGGGAACATAAAGTATCCAGAAATTTGGCTTGAAAGGGAAGTAAAAAAAAAACTTTTAGTTACTTACGATTTCAGGTAGATGATTTAAAATTTGTAAATCTTAAAACTATTTCTAAGAATATTTTGTTTTAGATCTTTGATTTCCATCAAATAATTATGATATGGGTGTTTATTATCAAAATGTCTTCCATTAAGTGTTAGCACAAAAATATATGCAACTGAACTAATCACTTTGAAATGAGTCCGTATTCATTCCCATGCACATCTGTCCTGGTGAATGGATAAACAAATTGTAGTACCTCAATGCAGTGCATTCTTCAGCAATAAAAACAAACTACTGATATACAATATGGATGAATCTTTAAAGCATTGTACTAAGTGAAAGAAGCTGGACATCAATGACTGTATGAAAAGAAATTAAATCAATGGTTACCAGGGGTTGAGGAGGGAGGGGAAAAAGATTATAAAGGAGTATGAGAGAACTTTTTCCAGTGCTGAAAATATGCTATGTCTTGATTATGATGGTAGTTATATGACTGTATCTATTTGTCAAAATTCTTAGTTAGAACTGTGCCCCTGAACAAGATGACTTTTTTTTTTTTTTTGAGAAAGATTTTGCTTAGTTGCCCAGGCTGGACTGCAGTGACACAATCAAGGCCCACTCCAGGCTCAACCTCCTGGGCTAAAATGAGTCTCCCACCTCAGCCTCCTGAATAGCTGGGACCACAGGCATGCACCACCACACCCTGCTAAATTTTTTTTTTTTTTTTTTTTTTTTTTGTAGAGATGGAATCTTCCTATGTTGCCCAAGCTGGTCTTGAACCCTTGGGCTCAAGTGATCCTCTGGCCTCTACCTCCCAAACTGCTGGGGTTACAGGCATAAGCCACCACACCCGACCAAAATAGTGACTTTTGCAGTAAATTATCCCTCAGTAAATCTGTGAGAGAGATGAAAAGAGAGAAAGAGAAAATGAGAGAGACTCAAAGGCACTGTATGAAAAACAAATGCAATGTGTAAACTTTGATCAGAGTCTAGTTCAAAACAAAGTAGCAGTAAAGAGCATTAAACAGTAAATGAAGATGAAAAAATTTTCAGATAATAGTAGAGAATTGTAAAGTCTTCTTAGGTGTTATAATATGATTATGTTTACGTAATTGAATGTCCTTACTCTTAGTATATACATATCCAAGTATTTAGGGGTGAACTGTCTTGTGATATTTTTAAGTACTTTGAAATTGTTAATCATACAGCAATTGAGATAGTTAAATAAATATGGGAAAATGTTAACAATTATTGAACCTAGTTCTTCAGTGTGTTTAACACTAGTCTTTCTCTGTACGTTTGAAATCTTTCATAGTAAAATGATGGCAGAACTTCACCTTAATAAAATTGCTGAAGTTCTAAAAACTTTTGCAAAAACAGTTATTATTTATTCTGCAAAAGTCAAAATGAAAATATTAGCAAAAGTCAAAAGTGAAAATATTAGCAAATGACTATCATATTTGTTAGAAAAATTACACATAAAAATGAATTTCTTCTAAAAAGTGTAGCATAGTTGCAACTATAACAATATTTGCTAAGGTAAAATAAACATGATTTTGGTTTTTATTTTATTATGTAATTTTTTCTTTTACTCTTTACTGCAAATGTCGGTCCCTCTGTTAAGGAGATTCATTTAAGTATTCTTTTCTGACGAAATTATCCTTCAATAGAAATGCTATCTATATTACATAGACCATAATAGAAAAGTTAATAAAATATGCTTGCAATGTTCAGGTAGGTGGCAGCAATGTTTACAAGAACAGTTTTACAATGCTATGAGTTGTTGAGGTCCACAATGAGTTTTTAATCGTAAAGTGCTGTATAAATTTTCAAACTGTAAATTGCTGTATAAGATTTTCAAAAGCTTAATAAAATGGTTCTGCATTATAATTTTACCCTTGAGAAGACTTAAATTACCTCGAGTGAAAATTGGCAAGTAATGTAGGGTATGATTTTTAAATTTCAGCCAGTCATTGCTTTGCAAAGTAGTGCAGGACCCTTAAAAAGACCATGTAAGCTGAAATCATGTAAAACTTCTGATTGTTTTATGATCTTTAAAAAAAAAAATTATTGGCCAGGCATGGTGGCTCACACTTGCAATTCCAGCACTTTGGGAGGCCAAAGCGGGTGGATCACCTGAGGTCAGGAGTTCGAGACCAGCCTGGCCAACATGGCGAAATCCCATCTCTACTAAAAATACAAAATAAGCCAGGAGTGGTGGTGGGTGCCTGAATCCCAGCTACTTGGGAGGCTTAGGCAGGAGAATTGCTTGAAACTGGGAGGCAGAGACTACAGTGAGCTGAGATCATGCCACTGTACTCCAGCTTGGATAACAGATCGAGACGCTGTCTCAAAAAACAATTATCAAAATATTAACTTATCCCTTATTGTCAGTTATAAATTTATAGGGAAATGGAAAAAAAGTAAAACTAATACTTATTTAGCACAATGTAACTCAAAGCATTAGAAACATTGAGCATTAAAGTTCTCTGTTTCCTTTTCTTTTTTTTTTTTAATTTTTGACAGGAAACATGCTTTAGTTCTTTGTGAAATTTAAAAAAAAAAAAAAACAGGAAAGTTATCAAGCAGTTTTTATGGTGCCTGCCTTCATCTCTTCTCAGCTGTAACTTATGATACAGAATGAGCATCTTTTGATGAATTATCATACTACTTGCTATGCTTGGGTCATTTTAAGTTAAATATATGTGGCATATGATATATGACATGTTTGTAAATTCAAGTATCTATAGAAACTCATAAACAATAAAATACCAAAATAGTAGCTTGCAGATAGTACCTAAAAGTGAGAGTTGTTTTGTTTTGTTTTTTTCTCCAGAGGCTCCATCATTCACCTAAAAGTAAGAGACAATAGGAAGATAAACTAGAAGCAAAGATAAGGGGCAGAAATGATGTGCTGTTGACACCACAAATAAGAATTCTCCAATAAGGCCAGGTATGGAGCAATTTGGGAGGCTGAGATAGGCAAATTCCTTGAAGCCAGGAGTTGGAGACCAGTCTGGCCAATGTGGTAAAGCCCCATCTCTACTAAAAATACAAAAATTAGCAAGGCGTGGTGACACAGTACTGTAATCCGAGCTACTCAGGTGGCTGAGGCATAAGACTCACTTGAACCCAGGGGGCAGAGGTTACAGCGAGCCAAGATGGCACCACTGCACTCCAGCCTGGAGGACACAGCAAGACTTTGTCTCAAAAAAAAAAAAAAAATCCTCTCATAAGCAGTAATGTATTTGGCTCAAGTATGAGGATGGAAGTCATAGAGCATGGCCAGCAACTGATGAGGACCTTCAGGCACCATCATTCCATGGCAGAAGGTAGAAGAGCAAGAGAGGGTGATAGCATATGAGAAAGTGCCAAACATGCTTTTTTTTGAGATGGAATCTCGCTCTGTCATTTAGGCTGGAGTGCAGTGGCGCAGTCTCGGCTCACTGCAACCTCTGCCTCGTGGTTCAGGCAACTCCCCTGCCTTAGCCTCTGAGTAGCTGGGACTACAGTTGTGCCACCACTCCTGGCCAATTTTTGGTATTTTAGTAGAGACTGGTTTTTGCCATGTTAGTGAAGATGGTCTTGATTTCCCGACCTCGTGATCCACCTGTCTTGACCTCCCAAAGTGCTGGGATTACAGGTGTGAGCCACCATGCCTGGCCAAACTTGCTTTTACTTAAAAAAAACCCACTTCCAGGCCAGGTGCAGTGGCTCACACCTGTAATCCCAGCACTTTGGGAGGCCACAGCAGGAGAATCACTTAAGCCTAAGAGTTCAAGACTAACCTGGACAGCACAGGGAGATACTGTCTCTATAAAAAAGGTAGCTACGAGTGGTGGGTGGCACCTGCCTTGTAGTCCCAGCTACTCGAGACTGATGTGGGTGGATTGTTTGAGCCTGAGAAGTCAAGGCTGCAATGAGCTGTGATTGTGCCAGTGTATTCCAGCCTGAGCAACAGAGCAAGACCCTGCATCTACAAAAAGAGAAAGAAACCCACTCCTTCAATAACAGTATTAATTGATTTGTGAGGGCAGATACCTCATGACTTAATCACCTTCTAAAGATCCCATTTCTAAACACTGTTAATTGGGGATTAAGTTTCTAGCACATAAACTTTGGAGGACACATTCAAAACACAGCACTAAGTATTCATTGGAAACTCATGCACTTGTAATACCTATTGGCAAAAAATAAAAATAAAAAAGAAAAATATTCCATATTCCATGTTCCCACAACTGTGATTTTATTTAACGAAGCATCAAATGGGCATGAGATAGAATTATTTTTTTATTTACACAAAACTTGGCCCTGAAATATTTAACCAACAGAAATAGTACTAATAAATTATTCTATGAAGTAATTTTAATGAAGTAGAGTTTATTCATGTCTTCTGCAAATAAAAATGGACAGCAATAAACAAAAACAAAGGTAGAAAGAATAACTGTCTTGTCGATGTCTCCTCTAAAGTTCACAATCTCTACACCTGTTTCTTTCATCGTCAGGTGATGTTAATCTTCTGTTTATTTTGCTACTTTAAATCTAAGCACATGTGGGTTACCCAGAGATTGCCCTCTAAAAGTCAGTCTACACCTGTTCTTTCTGATCTCACAAAAAGTAATGGAAAAAAAGTGAGTGAGCGTGTGTGTGTGTCCTGTTGGTGGTGGTGTTGGTGGTTAAAAAGCAATTTGGGACTTCCTCTTTGAACAGTTGCCTCTTCCTCTTATACAAGGAAGATTTCATTTTGTTTGAGACCAGATCAAGTTGAAACAAAACCACACACCAAAGAGAGGGGTATGATGGCTAAGAAGCCCCCAAAACCAGCCCCTCGCAGGATCTTCCAGGAAAGGTTAAAGATTACTGCTCTACCTTTGTACTTTGAAGGTTTTTTATTAGTCAAGCGGTCAGGATACCAGGTGAGTCTATAGATGATAATGTTAAAAGACTTCTGTTTTAATTTAGTATTTATTTCATGGTGATGTGTTCAGACCTCCTTATTTCTGCTGGAATTAAATCATCTCTTCTTTGAGCTCAGAAGAATGATTCCAATATTTCATAATTTAAATACAATGTATGACTTACCTATATGTATACATATGTATAATATATATAATAACTTAAGTGGTAATATTAAGGCACTAATATAAAAAATCAGTAAGCTAAATTTCCAGAGAATTCATTTAAACATCACAGAAGATTTTGGCTTAAGAGATAAAATGTTTCTTGTATTTTCTCCACAATTTATTGCTATGCTTCAATGATGGCATGTACAATTAAGATAAGATGATATCATGATTGAAATTAAACCTGCTTCTCTTCTCAGTCATTTGAAGTTTATAATGATCAATTTATTAAAAATGACTTCTGTAAAAGTTATTAAAATGACCAAGTTCATACTGTTTAATATTATATATAGTTATGTATTCTAAAAATACTGTTCAAGATAGTGACTTTTAATTTTTAGATTACTATTTGGGTATTAAGTACAGTAAGTTACATAAATACCTTTGCTCTAAGAATATGAAGCAGTCTGTATTTTTTAATATAATAATTAAAACTTATAGTTGTTAAAATCATTACTTTAAAAATAGTAATTATGGATGACTTGAAATTAATTAGAGAAATAAGCCCAAAATTGCCTGTTACTAAAGAAAAAAATCATTAATTTAGGTCAAATTTTATGAAATTGTATATTGACTAAAACTAGAAAAATTTTAAGGTTTTCAGAAATGTCATCAGAAATATTTAATGATGATGAAATATATTTTCTGAGGATTCATGAATACTTATGGAAAAATTATATACATGAAAAATCTATAATAGCATATTCGCATTTCTTATATATATTATCAGATCATTTATTTGAGAGTAAAGACAGAGTAATTTGTATTCTGTTATGGATGTTAAACATACATAAATTATCTTTCAGTTATATTAGAATACTTTTAGGTTGATCCTATATGCTTTTAAAGTAAATTTAATCTTGTCACCACAGATAAGCCAGATAGTCACACTTTGTTAGGAAAGGGGAGTTGAGAAAAAAAATTCTAATTTGTAATTTAAATTTGGTTGTTCATTGAATGTTTGCCAAAGTATTTGTTATAACTGTTTATGATAGCAGCTCCTTTTTAATGCTTAAAGAAGGCATGCCATTAGTATCACTATCAGAAAGAGTAAGATTTTTACAGTATCTTTATCTGACAGTTTTTTTTTGTTTGTTTTTTGTTTTTTTTTTTGAGACGGAGTTTTGCTTTTGTTACCCAGGCTGGAGTGCAATGGCATGATATGGGCTCACCACAACCTCCGCCTCCTGGGTTCAGGCAATTCTCCTGCCTCAGCCTCCTGAGTAGCTGGGATTACAGGCATGCGCCACCATGTCCAGCTAATTTTTTGTATTTTTGGTAGAGAAGGGGTTTCACCAGTTGACCAGGATGGTCTCGATCTCTTGACCTCGTGATCCACCCGCCTCAGCCTCCCAAAGTGCTGGGATTACAGGCTTGAGCCACCGTGCCCGGCCTATCTGATGGTTTTGCCACTTACAGCTTGTGTTCTTCTGCACGTTACTCAATCTCCTTGAGACTGTTTCTTCAACTATAAGATAGAATACTACTTGCTACTTGCCTCCTAAGGTACAATTCTGGGATACAGTAGGTGTTCAATCAATTTATTCACTCAAGCAACATTTATTGTGTGCCTCCTATGCACCAAGCATTACTCTTATTTCTGGAGAATATGAAAAAAAAAAAAACACAAAGATCCTATTTTCATGAGGCTTAATTTAGTAGGAGTGCTGTCTTCCTTACCAAATTTCTACTCTTTACCTTCTCTTAGAAAGCACTCTTTGAAGCAGAATGAATAATTATAGGCATAAATATTTCCAATGAAATTAACTTGTGTTTCTGTTTGAATTTATAGCAAAGTGTGTATGTGTGTGTGTGTGTGAGAGAGAGAGAGACAGTGTCTCTATTGCCCAAGCTGGAGTGCAATCACTGCTCACGAAGCCGCAACATCTCCGGCTCAGGTGATTCTCCTGCCTTCACCTCCTGAGTAGCTGGGACTACAGGTGCATGCCACACCTGGCCAATTTTCGTATTGTTTATAGAGACAGGGTTTCATCATGTTATTCAGGCTGGTCTCGACCTCCTGGGCTCAAGCAATCTGCCCACCTTGACCTCCCAATATGCTAGGGTTATAGGCGTGGGTCGCTGAGCCTGGCCACAAACTACCTTTTACTTGCATGTCAGGGAGAAGAGAGCAAGAGGATGACAATAATGCCTACTTATGTGGTGGTTTCAAGGATTAAAGTGAAAACATATGTAAAACACCTGGCTCACATTAAAGGTTAGATTCATTCTCTTTCTTTTTCATCACTTATCATACTCTTAAAATTAGTTTGAGTTCTGCGAGTAATACGGCTCAAAGGAGAGTGAGCCTGGTGATAATTAGGGTACTTGAAAATAGAAGCTATGAGAAAAATCTAAGGAAAATAAGTGGAATTTCCAAGCAATCAGCAGCAAAGTGCCAAGGAATCTTTAAACAGAAGGTGAGCCAAAGGTATATAGCCAGGTCAGCTTTGGAGTTGATTAGCTGGAAGAAGTTGAGAGGCTCTGCAGAATGTAAAGTAGGGTCTCTGCCAAAGTCATTCAGAACATTTAAACTCGAAAAAATATAACTGAGAAATAACCTGGTCTACAAAGGCATTACATAGCCATTTTTTGTGATGAGGCACTTCTAAGTATTTAAAGAGCTTTTCTCCAGAAAAAAATATACAACATGTACCACTTTTCATGCAATTCCAGAAGGTTTGTAGATCTGAGGTCAAGAACCCATGAAAATCACATAATCTTTGTGGAAAAGATAATGTGGGAAGATTTATTTGAATCACAGCATGAGGATTCTGGATTAAATAGGAAGACGTATTTGATAATAAAAGCTATTAAATGCCATGATGGAATATCAATGGCACCACAGTTCTTACAAATGGAAAAAATTTCTCATTTTTTTCTGGGACCATTTGAAACTAAGAGTTTGGGCAACGTCTTGTAATTCCTTCAATTTGTGATGTGGTAAAGTTAAAAAAACAGTGTGCATGATATGTCTTATTAACCTGAACATAAGCATGTGGACATCATAACTATATCAAAATAGTATTTCTGTAACTAATCTACTCACTTCTAATTCATTTAGCAAAACCTTGTCTCTACTGAAAACATAATAATTAACTGGGCATGGTGCCACATGCCTGTAATCCCAACTATTTGGGAAGCTGAGGCAGGAGAATTGCTTTAACCCAGGAGGTGGAAGTTGCAGTGAGCCAAGATAGGGTCACTGCACTCCAGTGTGGGTGACAGAGCAAGACTCCACATCAAAAAAAAAAAAAAAAAGGAAGAAAAAGAAAAAGAAAGAAAAGCTTACACACAGTTCTTACGGCAGTAATCTTCTTCAAGTTTTTTAAATAACACATTCCTTTCAGGAAAACGTTTTGAGCACAGATGCCTAATATGAGAATATTAATTCACTTAGAAATTATAAATATATAATTTTCCATACTTTTACTCCATGTAAATTATTTCAAATATATAAAAAATAAATTAAGAAAGATTAAATAAAATATAATAAAATTTCTAAAATTTTCTTTCCCAATGGATCATCCTGCACACCTTTGGAATTTATGCAACCCATTTTGGAGACCCCTATGCAACATTCTTCCTTGGGTAAATGTACTTTACTTGCTCACAAAAAAAAAAAAAAAAAAAAAAAAAAAAAAAAGAGGGTTTTTTATTGGGGAGAGGGTAGTGAGAAACTTAACTGGAGTTTGCATTTTAATTCATTTTTGCTAGTTATATTAATGAGAAAAGAGGACTAGTGAATTAAGAGATAAAAGTATCCGTCAAATTCTAGAATTTGGGCTATTCCTTTACATTTTAAAATCTGTTCTCTCCTTTCTACAAAGAGTAATTATGCTCTCGCATAACTGAATAGGTTGCTTCGATGACTAAGTAGACTATATAATAATGAATACAATCTTCTGAGATATGAAGAATATCATTCTAGTTTCTTAGTGTTGTATCATTTTGATTTTTATACTAACTCTTCTGGGTAATTATTTTATTCATTTCACAAATAAGTGAGTAGGTGGGGCATGGTGGCTTATGCTTGTAATCCCAGCTTTTATGGAGGCCAAGGAAGTAGGATTGCTTGAGGCCAGGAGTTGGTTGGAGATCAGCCTAGACAACATAGCGAAACCCCATTTCTACAAAATAAAAAATTAGCCCTGCATGGTGGGACACCCTGTAGTACCAACTACTCAGGAGGCTGACATGGGAGGATCACTTGAGCCCAGGTGTTTGAGGCTGCAATGAGCTATGATTGCACCACTGCACCCCATCCTGAGCAACAGAGCAAGACCCTGTCTCTCTAAAACAAACAAATAAGGAACCCCAGATAAACAAATGGGTGAGTTCTGGCCACAGAGGTTACTCAAGGTTCCTTATCTATTAAGGAGCCTAGCTTGGATTTGATTGTGATATACTTGAATATTCTGCTCCTCAAACTCAAGTTTTAATTCCACTTGATTGTAGGTTTCCTAGTTAAGCTAGTGATAAATTGAGAAGTCTTATTTTGGCCTCTTATGTCAGTGATTTAACACAAATGATAGTTAAAAAATAAAAAAATTGTACTTCATTCCAATGTATTTCATCCAAAGATGTGTCCTTCTAACTTAATTTTTTGAATTTTTGAGTATTTCTCTAGATATGAATCGGTACCTAGATGTTGTCTGTTGAGATTGATATTTATAAACGACTCAGATTATACTTGTATTTATTACATCTTATTAGAAACAAAATCAAGACTGTGACCAATAAGTCTTTGCATACTGAATGCAAGTTTGATCTAGTGTTAGGTTTGCAGCTGTGGTTGCAGTTCACAGGGTCTAATGCTATTTGGAACCTTACTTTTCCTTTGCTTTCATCTCAGTGCCTTTATACCCGCTTTTTCCCTCATTTAATAAACACTTAATGCTTTCCACAAGTATATACATTTCCTTACCCATAGAACTCCCATTTTTCCCTTATTTAACTCTACCCAATTCATATCATTTTTTTTTTTTTTGAGACAGAACACCTCTATAGTTTTTCTCAGTAGTACAAAGGAGGTCTGCATGTACATACAGAGGGAATTCAATAAACATTTTCTGGCTATCAGTAATACTAGTTTTTCTACCTCATGGCAGGGTAATGCTGTACTCACGAGGCTGATTAAGAAGATGAATAGAGTGGTAGGCCTTTACTTCGGGGTTTTCTCTTGTATGTTTTTCCTTCAGGAATCATACAATCCTGGAGTTGGACTAGATTTTAGAAGTCATACTTTAGTAAAATTACACAAATGACACTTTGGGAGGCCAAGGTGGGCAGAACACTTGAGATCAGGAGTTTGAGACCAGCCTGGCCAACAAGGTGAAATCCTGTCTCTACTAAGAAGCTCCACGGGCAGTCACACTCACTTCTCCTTCCCTATCCACCTCTGCCTCCCCTCCCCTCCAGACCGAGTCTTGCTCTGTCACCCAGGCTAGAGTGTGATCTCTGCTCACTGCAACCTCCACCCTCTGGGTTCAAGAGGTTCTTTTGTCTCAGCCTCCCAAGTAGCTGGGATTATAGGCGCTCCCACCACTCCTGGCTAATTTTCAAATTTTTAGTAGAAACGGGGTTTCACCATGTTGGCCAGGCTGGTCTCGAACTTCTGAACTCAGGTGATCTGTTTGCCTCGGCCTCCCAAAGTGCTGAGATGATAGATGTGAGCCACCGCGCCTGGCCCTTTCCCCCGCTTTTACATTTTCGTACTCTTTTATTAGAATTTTTCTTCTCCCAAGTTTGAAAACAACCGGACACAGAAATCACACAAATGAAGATCAGTTAGTTACTTTTAGTATTGATAAATTATCAATGTGTAGTTTAGATTTAAGTCCAAAACTGTTCTAATATTTTACTCCAGATTTAGGTAACCTTGACCTACATCAAGTCATTGACTCAGATTAAGAGCCACAGCCTGACCCTCTTGGAGGCCCTTTGCCATATGGCAGGGAACAGAGCAGTACACCCACTGTCTCCTAGTAGCATGAACTGAGAGAGGACAGGAAAGGGCTGAGCCGAGCATGCTGCCTCCCAAACACACCTGTTATATACTCAGTCCTACCCTCTGCAAAGCAGATAGACCACCCTGGCAGCACTGTGCAGAATAGATTAGAAAGTAGGCTGGACTCGGTGGCTCACACCTGTAATCTCAGTACTTTGTAAGACCGAAGTGGGCAGATCACTTGAGCTCAGGCTTTTGAGAACAGCCTGGCCAACATGATGAAACCCTGTCTTTACTAATAATAGAAAAATCAGCTGGACATGATGGCACATGTCTATAGTCCTTGCTACTGGGGAGGCTGAGATAGGAGAATCACTTGAACCCAGAGGGATGCAGGTTGTGGTGAGTCGAGATCATGTTACTGCACTCTAGCCTGGGCAACAGATTGAGTGAATTTTCTGTCAGAAAAAAAATAGATTAATAGATTGTAAAGTATAAGATGGTAGTAGAAAGACAGGTAAAGTGATGCTGTTATAGGAAAAACACCTTATATCCTATATAAAAAGAAGTAAAGAAAAGACTTTGGATGGGGTGGAAGTTAAGATGTGTTTTACTGTCCTATTAAACTGCTTGACTCTGAGATGTGTCAGGTATATGTTGGACATCTGGATTTCAGACAAGAGAGAGAATCTCTGCCTAGTTTTATAATTACTCCTTTGAGGACCATTTATTGTCTGATCCTCTAATAATCTGCCCTTTTGAATTGTTCTTTTCTATGGCAATTTGTTCTTGGTTCAAGAGGCATCAGCAGGTTCATTACATGTTATAACCAGTTCTCAACTGGGGGGAGGATAGAGTGAAAACATAGCAGGGCTTGAACAAAGATACTTTGTCCTAAATTCCAACATGCTCCTGAGGTTGATTGCTACAGTCATACAACCAATGTTCGAGTCTTACAGTATGTAAGCCTCTTTGAAATGTGACTTTTCTGCTCATCATACAAAAAGGCTGAATCTATTTCTCTAACCTTTATTTTAATTTTTAGAATTGAACTTACAGCAAACAATAATTTTCTACCCTTTGAATCTGGATTGGCTTATGTGGCATGCATTGATAAATGTGACACAAGCAGAGGCTTAGAATAAGCTTGCAAACTGGGTTTTGCTCTCTCTTATTCCTGGGAAGCCTCCTTCCAGCATGTGATCAAGTCTAAGCTAGCTGATTGGAGGATACGAGAGTTATTGGAGTGAGATTCCAGTTGTCCCTCCCTTCCCAGTTGTTCCTGCCTTCCCAGCTACCACCGTAGACAAGTGAGTGAGGCCACCCTAGACCATTCAGCCATAGGCAAGTAAGTCCACATCAGAAAAGCCATCAGCCAACCATAGAACGGTGAGAAATAGAAATCGTTTGTTTATTTTAGTCCGCTAAGTTATAGGGTGACTTGTTACATGGGAGAAGCTAACTAATACATTATCTTATTAGTCATGAAGACAAAGAAAATAGTTCTACCAAGAACATAGGAAAAAAATGGTGATTGTAGTTCAGAATGAATTTAACATCGAGCTTCCTGGTAGCCAGGGAATTAAAAGCAAGATTGGGTTATAGAGTTGTCATTGTTTGAGAAAATAAATATATAAATTCTCAAGAGGTAACAAACATTTTACTGGTTAAAAAATACAAAGGATGTATCAATACTGAAGACACAAAATATCATAAGACAAAATATCTTCACATGCACAATAAAAGAGAAAACCCTTTATATGACTTTCTTACATTAATCGTCAACATGCCGTGATAGTTCAATAAGCGGTAAAAAATCAGCTTGTTAAACCATAAAGGAAGGAATGATTAACAAGTTTATTAAAATAACTGGATATTTTTATACACACTTTTGGAAAAAGCTGCATATGAAGGTAAATCTTTAGATCTCGAAGGATTTTATTTTTTTAACTTGTTACTCTTTAATATAATCACTCTGTATTAATTTAAATAAACTCACTTTGAATGAAATGGGAGTTTGATTAGGTTATTTCAATATTTTAAACTTAAAAGGTTATATATCTATAGAATCCAGAGTAATATGAACATATTTATTATTAAATATTCACCACATGAATGAGATTTGAATTTTAAAGTTCAGCTTTGATGGTGTTAAATTATCAATTTCTCACATTTTCTTGATCTATGCCAATAATATATATTATTTATTGAACCCCAACTATGAGCCATGTACTTTGCTAAGTGCTTTACATGTATTAGTTTATTAAATTTTTTAATCTGTTCTAGAAGGTAGATAGTATATGTTTTTCCTATCCTGGGCCCTTCACTGGTCCATCTGACACATGTAAGCTTCCACTGAAATAGCATAAATAGTTTTAAATCAATGAGGAAAGTTTTGGAAAATGAACTACTTAAACACAAATCAAATTACAGCCATGAGTCACTTAGCAATGGGGATACAGTCTTAGAAATGCCTTGTTAGGTGATTTAATAATTGTGTGAACATCACAGAGTATGCTTATGCAACCATGGATTGTATAGCCTATTACACACCTAGGCTATATGATACAGCCTATTGCTTTTTGGCTATAAACCTATATAGCATGTTATTGTATTAAATACTGTAGGCAGTTGTAACAAAATGATAAGAATTTGTTTATCTAAACAAATCAAAACATAGAAAAAGTAGAGTAAAAGTATGATATAAAAGAAAAAATGGTATACCTGTATAGGATACTTAGCACAAATGGAGCTTACAGGACTGGTAGTTTCTCTGGATAAGTCAGTGAGTGAGTGGTGAGTAAATGTGAAGTTCTAGAATATCACCAGGTACTACCGTAGACTTTATGAACACTGTACACTTAGGCTACACTAAGTTTATAAAAAACTTTGTGTTCTTCATTAATAAATTCATCTTAGCTTACTGTAACTATTTTACTTTATAAAGTTTTTTAACTTTTTGACTCTTTTGTAATAACACTTACCTTAAATTTAAAAAAAAAGACATTGGACAGTCTTACAAAAATATTTTCTTTCTTTATATCTTTATTCTGTGAGCTTTTTCTACTTTTAAAATATTTTATTTTTTTACTTTGTAAGCTTCTAGTTTAAAACTAAGACACAAAACACACAATAGTCTAGGCCTACACAGGGTCAAGATTATGAATATTATTGTCTTCCACCTTCTCATCTTGTCTCAATTTTTTTTTTCTTACCCATGATGGAATCTCGCTTTGTTGCCCAGGCTGGAGTGCAGTCACATGATCTCCGCTCATTGCAACCTCCGCCTCCTGGTTCAAGTGCTTCTCCTGCCTCAGCCTCCTGAGTAGTTGGGATTACAGGTGCACACCACAATGTCTGGCTAATTTTTATGTTTTTAGGTAGAGACGGGGTGTTGCCATGTTGTTCAGGCCGGTCTGGAACTCCTGGACTCAAGTGATCTGCCCACTTCTTCCTCCCAAAGTACTGGGATTATGGCATGAGCCACCATGCCAAGCCCCAGTAAAAGGCCTTTAGGGGTAATAACATGCATGGAGCTGTCATCTGTATGATAGCAATGCCCTCTTTAGGAATATCTCCAAGAATGTGCTTGAGGCTGCTTCACAGTTATGTTTCTTAAAAGTAGAAGGAGTAAACTATAAAATAATGATTAAACAGTATAGTATAGTAAGCACATAAACTAGTAACATAGTCACTTATCATTATCAAGTATTATTTACTGTACATAATTATATGTCCTACATTTTTGTTTGACTGGCAATGCAGTAGGTTTGTTTACCGCCATCACCACAAACATCTGAGTCATGTATTGTGCTACAACATTATGACAGGTGATAGGAATTTTTCAGCTCCATTGTATCTTATGGGACCACTGTCACATAGGCATTTGTCACTAACCAAAAGATCTTTTTGTGACACATGATTGTATATCCTTATCTGAAATGTTATGCTAAAATAAATTTGAGAATGATTTAATCAAGTGGTGACATGGGCCTGTAGTCCTAGCTACTCTGGAGGCTGGAGTGGGAGGATTGCTTGAACCCAGTAGTTCAAGGCTGCAGTGAGCCATGATTGTGCTACTACACTCCAGCATGGGTGCCAGAGCAAGACTGTGAAAGAAGAAAGAAAAGGAAAAGGAAAAAGAAGAGAAAGGAAAGTAGAAGAAAATAGAGAAGAAAGAAAGAAAACTAAGAGAGAGAGGCAGGAAGGAAAGAAGGAAGGAAAGAAAGAAAAGAAAAGGGCGGGGAGGGAGGGACGGAGGGAGGGAGGGTTGGTTAAATGTTAAGCCAGGCATGGTGACATGTGCCTGTAGTTCCAGCTACTTGGAGGGGAGGCTGAGACAGAAGAACTGCTTGAGCCCATTCTTTGGAGAGTCCAGCCTGGGCAAATCTTGAGACCACAGAACCTATCTCAAAAAATGAAAAGAATTAAATGTAAAATTAAGTGATAAAAGTTAGAATTATCCATGATAAAGAAAACTTCTTATATCACACAAGCAATTAAGAAAGTTACAAAAGATAATACCATTAGAAAAATAGTTGAATATACACTAATGAAATAATGCTTATGATTTCTTTCCCACAGGAGTATGAGCATTACTGGACAGAGTTGAGAGGCACTACACTTTTCTTTTATTCTGACAAAAAAAGTACAATAGTAAGTAAACGTGTTCAGTTAATTCCATTGTTTCCCAGTATGCCCTTATCACGTAGAATATTATTCATTTTGGATTTTCTGCTATCCAAGAATAAAGATGCTCTGGTAAAATCAGTTCAAACAAAAATGTTTAAGTCTGTGGGGGCTGTCAATGATTACAGGAACAATGAAAAATTTTCCTGGACAATTCAGAAGAAGATACTGGCTCATGTCTTTTACTTTTCGTTCTTTTCTTTCTGATTCTGATAACTAAACTTAGCTAAAAAGTGAAAAGTTTTAACAAGACATCTGCACATAGATTGCTTAATGCCAAGTGATAGCTTCAATTTCTCGCACTTTTGATCTGCTGTAGTATGCAGTTATAATTGGAAAGGGACATAACGATCTCCAGAGCATACAAAGCCGCTATTTAAATTTTCTAAAAAGACAAAAACATATCCCACAAAGCAGGACTTCCAAGGGACTAAACGTGAGAATAACAATAAAGGGATTCTAAGGTTTACTTATTCATATTTATTTCAAATTCTGATTGTATGTTTCAGTTCTTTTCAGGAATAAGATGTAGTTTTTAGTGGCAAATGCTTACCTACCTTGAAACACTATATTTATAGGACTTTCTATGAGCCAGTAACTTGACTAAATATAAACATTCTGGATCTGGATATAGTAGCCCACACTTCTTAGAACTGCATTATTAGAAGCTAACATCTAATGAAAGAGACAGAAAAATAATCTGCATAATGTATTCCACATAAAATCATTTCAGTGCCATTATTGGCAAACCAGGCAGAAACCGCTGAAGAGAAACAAATACAAAAACAAACTTAAAATAGTCATGTTTATCAGAGTCCTGTATAGACAAGATTTATACAAGAGTGTTTTCAAATACCATAATACAGTTTACAAAATTAATTTCTCTTTTATGCATTCCAATTTCCCACTGATTTCAGTAAACATAAAAGAGCTTTCATTTTAACCTTTTCTAATGCACCGTAAATGAGAGAGCTAACAGTTGTTGCTCACTTACCACACGGCAAGAGGCAGTAAAGCTTAGTCATCGAGAGCCTGTTCTCTTTGGACAGCCTGCCTGGGTGTTTGTCCTAGCCCTACCACTGTTAGCGGTGGAATCTTGAGCTAGTTATCTGATCTGTGTCTCAGTGGCAACAGACAGGGAACTGGCAGGAAACAAAAGACACCTCGAATTGGGCAATTTGAAGAGAATTTAATAAAGCTTTAATAAATATGCACAGTAGTGAACAGAGCGTAAGAAAATTACAAAAGATAGTACAGAACCCTGAGGCGAATAACAATGTCCATTACCACACCTAGGACTGAGAGGAAAGAGTGGGAGAGTAGTGAGAATTGTGTAGAGATGACTGCCTTGAGAAGAGTATGATCTTTGATTGAGGGAGCAACTGTGTTAGGTAATAAATACCTGGCCTCAGTCTTCTGATCTTCTGCCACCATTCTCCAGTGGTCCAACCCAACAAGAACGCAAAGGGTACGAAGCTCCCCGATGTTATCCATACAGGTCTCTCTCCTGGTACAGTGTTAGGTGGTGAAGGAATAAAAGTGAATCTAAAAGAGCAAACAAAAGATCTCCACAGTCTTCAAATATCTGAAATAAGAATAAAAATATTAGTCTATTTTATAAGGTTCTCAAAATAACTAAATAAGATAGTACATGTAAGGATCTAAGAGAGTAGCTGGCACATAGCATTCAGGCATTTTACATGCATTGTCTAATTTACTTCTCACAACTCTACAGAATGGCTGCTATTTTAACCCCGGCTTTATAGATGAAATTAGTGAAGTTTAAAGATTAAGAAATTGTACAAGGTCAGAGAGGTAATACGAAAGGTACAATCCAGGTCTTGCTCCTAAACGAGTCTTCTTCATCAAAATGCCATGAGATGATTGTTATAATGAAATGACTCAGAATTACGCATCTACCAATTTTGTTAAAAGAATATACAGACCTTTTGGGAACTTTTTTGAGTGGTAGTCTTCGAATAAAGCACTAAGATAGACAAGGTGAGAGTGTACATTTTTATCTTACAACAAGGAAGAATTTAAAGCTGTCTTTAAATATATGAAAGGCTGTCAGGAAGTCATGTGAAAGGGTCACTGAATTTGTTTTGTGTTATTCCAGAAAGAAGAGATTAGGAGCAATGGATGAAAATTGGAGAAAAGTTGTGGTTTAATACAAGCAAAAACTTGCTAGTAGGTAGAAGTGCTCAGGAGGCATGAGTTCCATGTTAGGCATGTTTGAACACAGGCTGGATGACTAATGAAAGGATACCCTGACAGAGATGCCATCAGATGGTAGTAAGGTTAGACAGATGACCTTTAAGCCTCTTCGCAAGATACAAATAAAAACAAAAAGATATGACTTCCTTTCCTATAATCAACGGATCAGGCTACTGCACTCTATCTAACTGCCACCTCTTCCTCTGTTGCTTCCTCCTTTGTTGCAGCAAAACTCACTAAGCTTGACCTAGACAATCTCTCAGAAAAAGACTTCTGTTTAATTTTAGATTCCTTCTTCCCTTGTACCTCTCCTTTCATATTTTTTTAAATTAAGATTGGCATATAAAACTGTTTATTATGTACACATGCTGTATTTTGAAGTATATATACATTATGGAATGGTTAAATTGAAAATAACCAGGCCAACTCAAACTTACTATCTATCTCATCAATATGGAAATAGCTCTGGGAAAAAAAATTATATACCTATTTTTATGTCCTACCTTACTCAGAAAAATAAGACTTACAAATATACAATAAAATAAGTTATATTGGGCACAATTGAAAGAAACATAAAAGGAGATAAAAAGAACTCAAGAATGAGGCTAATTTAGCAAATATATATATATCTTAAAAACCCCGCTATACTTATTACAGGTGGTTGTTTCTACTACTAGAAGGCAAGTGCATTGCATATAGACAGTGGAAACTGACCAACCAACTTCTCAGAAGAAATTTTTTTTTTATACTTGGATAGGATAGGAATTTCTTAATAGGAATGCCATAATCAGTGGTGTGTAGTAAATGTTGAATGGCTTTCTAGAAAGAATTATGAATATATATGTACATAAATTCATTACAAATATTACTGATATAAACAGTGTATAGTACACAATTAGAAAAATACACAGTAGTCTTTATTGTAATGTTCATAATGACAACTGATTTTCACAGAATGCTTTCCTTTATTTTTGCCTAACTCTTGGATTGGTAACCAACTATTAAGATAATTCAATCATAATTTGACAAATAGAGATTGAAATGGTATTTAAATCTGCTATTTCCATAATAAATTTATTATCATTAAATATGATATTTGACATGGATATTATCTAATATTTTCATTTACATTAATGAGTAAAAAGAAAATAATGATTTATGTCAAAACATCATGTATTCGTTAAAATCAATGAATGTGAGCCATTTATTTGCCACCATGCCCTGCTAACTTTTGTATTTCTAGTAGATATGGGGTTTTACCATGTTGGCCAGGATGGTCTCGATTTCTTGACCTTGTGATCTGCCCACCTTGGCCTCCCAAATGGCTAGGTTTACCGTTGTAAGCCACTGCACCCAACCAAACGTCTTTAAAGTGTTTCTAAATAAAATAAAGACAAAGAATGTGCAAAAGACTGTATGTGTCCCTGAAGTATGGTACTGTTCGGCCTTTTGCAAAAAAAAAAAAAAAAAAAAAAATGCTGCCCCTGGACATCAACAAAATAATAAATCAAGCTTGATTTGTAAGGTTTATCAGTTTTCATGGTGTAAAATACTCGCACCATGGCTGATTTCGACTTATCAATATGATCTCACTGAACATATATTTGGGAAGAAAAGCACAGTATTATATGGTATTTTTCCCCATACAGAAATGAATATGTAAATTACCTTAAGAACATAGAGAACAGGAAATTTTAGAAATATAATTAGAATGTAACAAATTGTGTTTTAATTACTTTTTTTTTTTTTTTTTGAGATGGAGTTTTGTTCTTGTTGCCCAGGCTGGAGTGCAGTGGTGCGATATTGGCTTACCACAACCTCCACCTCCTGGGTTCAAGCGATTCTCCTGCCTCAACCTCCTGAGTAGCTGGGATTACAATCATGCACCAACATGCCCAGCTAATTTTGTATTTTTAGTAGAGATGAGGTTTCTCTATGTTGGTCAGGCTGGTCTCGAACTCCCAGCCTCAGGTGATCTGTCTGCATCGGCCTCCCAAAGTGCTGGGATTACAGGTGTGAGCCACTGTGCCTGCCCTAATTACTTTTGATTGGACTGTAATTTATTTATTGGTATGTTTATATAATTTAATTTTTAATAATGGCTGTGTTTAACAATGTGTTTACAAAATTCCTGAAAATTAACAATTGGCTTTTGCAAATCTGTGTGAGCCAGGTTCAGCATACCACCACATAATATAGTTCCACATGTCCTGTGGGATTAGGAAAACCAGGGTATCATGTAAAGTACTAATCAGTTGAAAGGAAGATATTACTTTGCTTTCTGCTAAAACTAATGTCTATTACCCGTGAAATCATGTAATGTTACCTTCCTTTATCTTTGCAGTATGTTGACAAATTAGACATAATAGACCTCACATCTCTTACTGACCAAAATTCAACTGAAAAAAACTGTGCAAAATTCACCCTTGTTTTGCCAAAAGAGGAAGTACAACTGAAGGTGAGTAAGGAGAAACAGTAGTCTGTAAAGGGTTGTGGTTAAAATAACATTCACGTCTTCACATCCAGTGGCTGAAGTAAAGAGAAATTACAAGAGAGGCTAAGTCTTATACTTTGTTAATATTTTTTCTTGTGTTTGGCCAAGAGCTAGTTTTTTTGAATTGGAATTTAAAAATACACGTTCACTTGTTTAGTATACAAGCACCATGAAACCAGATACTCCTGCCCTCTGACAAAGTCAGGGAGCCCACCTGGTGTTTGTTAAGGTCGTTCTTGAATCAGCATTCGAAATAAGCCAATGAAAGTCAACCAGTAACTACAGTAATAACATAAAGAGAACAACTTGCAATTAAATAAGATATGCTCAGAGACTTTTCCTGGGAGATTACTGATTGACCTTGAAAGCACTGGTCTTTAAACTTTCGTTTAATAGAAATCACCTGTACGAAGGAACTCAGATCCTCATCCTCCACCTCAAAACCTACATTTTAAGCAAGCTCCCCAGATGATTCACAGATATTATGGTGAAGAGCACAGGATTTGTGTCAGAAATTTAAGTTTGAATTTGGGTGGTTTTATTAGTTATCGATTCATGTGATTGTAGGCAAGTTACTTCGCTTTTTTGTCTCTTCGTTTTTTTCACCCAGAAGTAAGTCTTGCTCCGATGAAACCCTCTGACCAAGGCCTACCCGGACCACTATATTACAATGGCAACTTTTTTCTCCTTTCCTACCCGATATTTGTACTCCTACTCTCTCTAACCCTGCTGTACCTTTAATTTTTCTGATTTCTATTTGACACTATAAAATTTACTTTTATGTTTATTATTTATTGTTCCTGGCTAGACCCTAAACTCCGTGAGAACAAGGATTTTTGTTTTGTTCCCTGTTATAAACTAGTATGTAGAACAGTGCTTAGCACTTAAAGGTACTTAGTAAATATCTGTTAAATGAAGAAATCTGTAAAACAAACAAACAAAAATATAATAGGACCTTTTGTCAAGTTACCATGAAGATTAAATCAAGTAATACCTGTGAAGTGCTTAAATAGTAGCTACCACTGTAAGTGCTCAAAACATGTTGGCTGCAGTCTTGACCTCCCAGGCTCAAGTAGTTTTCCCACCTTAGCTTCTCAAGTAGCTGATACCACCACACCAGGCTAATTTTTTGTGTTTTTTGTAGAGATGGGTTTCACCATGTTGCCCAGGCTGTTCTCAAACCACCTTAGCCTCCCAAAGTGCTGGGACTACAGGCATGAGCCACCACCCCTGGCCTGATATTGTTATTATTAGTAATAACATAGTAATAGCATTTACAGATAAGAATTGGAAGTTTCTACTTCCAAATTTGGTTGTCTTAAATTTAAAGCCAGTCCATTTTAACTGTTAATGGAGAGAGTAACTGTGAATTAACATACTGCAAAAATAAGTTTGCTAACATTGAATTTTTTAAGTTGAGCAAATTTTACATGCTTATTTGTTTTAAGTAAGCAAACAGATTACAGCTATATATGTCTTCTGGAAAGAAAATAATATTGAAATATTTCATAAAAGTACACATTAATAGTTCTACGCCAAAAAAGAAAATGAAGTATTTATTTTATGCTCAGTCATAATTATTTATTTTATGCTCAGTCACTCATGTGTTTCCTTCTTGGCTTTATGTGCTTTTGTCTTCAACTTTAGACACAGAACACGGAAAGTGGGGAAGAATGGAAAGGCTTCATTCTTACAGTAACAGAGGTAGGATGCTCACTGCTTTTGGTTGATTCATTTTTTTTTTCAACAAATATTGCTGAACACCCTATGAACCATACAGAATGAAAATGGCTGAACATATACCAATTTAAAAAGACAGATCTAAACCTTTGCACTTACTTATGAAAGTTATATTTTTATCAGGTGTTGGAGAGGGAGAAAGTAAACAAGTAAACTGATGATCATTTCATATTGTGATAATTGTTATGAAGAAAATAAGGCAATTTGCTAGGGAGTAACAGGTGGTAAAGGAGATCTACTTTTTGGTCTTATATATTTGACTCAATAGTCCTTTGTATATTCTTATATTTGTAGCTAATACAGCATATTCAAAAATACTTTCCTCTTTCTTTCTTCCTTCCTTCCTTTTTCTTTTTCTTTCTTTCTTTCTCTTTTGTTTCTTTTTCTTTCTTTCTTTCTGTCTTACTTTATTTTTTCTTTCTTTTCTTTTTTTCTTTTTCATTTTTTTGAAATGGGTTCTCACTCTGTCACCCAGGCTGGAGTGCAGTGGCATAATCTTGGCTCACCACAACCTCCACTTCCTGAGTTCAAGCAATTCTCCTGCCTTTGCCTCCTGAGTAGCTAGGATTACAGCACCCACCAACATGCCTGGCTAAGTTTTTAAAAACTATATTTTTAGTAGAGGCAGGGTTTCATCATGTTGGCCAGGCTTGTCTCAAAGCCCTGACCTCAAGTCAGGCAAGATCCTCCTGCCTCTGCCTCCCAAAGTGCTGGAATTACAAGTGTGAGCCACCATGCCCAGCCTATGTGAATTTTTTTTTTTTTTTGAAACGGAGTTTCGCTCTTGTTACCCAGGCTGGAGTGCAATGGCATGATCTCGGCTCACCGCAACCTCCGCCTCCTGGGTTCAGGCAATTCTCCTGCCTCAGCCTCCTGAGTTGCTGGGATTACAGGCATGTGCCACCATGCCCAGCTAATTTTTTGTATTTTTAGTAGAGACGGGGTTTCACCTTGTTGACCAGGATAGTCTCGATCTCTTGACCTCGTGATCCACCCGCCTCGGCCTCCCAAAGTGCTGGGATTACAGGCTTGAGCCATCCGCGCCCGGCGTGAATTTTTAAGAGAAGACAAGTTGCCTCAAATTTTGTACTCTGTAAATGTTGTTTTGTGTTGTGATTCCAGATCAGAGTATATGAACATTTACAATATGCTGTTATTAAGAAAACTTTAGTAGAGAGGTGAGAGATGGTCAGGCGTGGTGGTTCATGCCTGTAATCCCAGCACTTTGAGAGGCTAAGGCAGGCAGATAACATGTTCAGGAGATCAAGACCATCCTGGCCAACATGATGAAACCATGTCTCTACTAAAAATACAAAAATTAGCTGGGCCTGGCGGTGCATAGCTATAGTCCCAGCTACTCGGGAGACTGAGGCAGGAGAATTTCTTGAACCCAGGAGATAGAGGCTGCAGTGAGCCAAGTTTGAGCCAACTCTACTCCAGCCTGGGTGACAGAATGAGACTCCATCTCAAAAAAAAAAAAAAAAAAAGAAATGAGAAAAGCTCAGATTGCATGTAGTTCAAACAGCTGACACATTACTTTTGAATCAAATAAACCTCAGTTTGCATCCTTTCCATAACTTACTAGCTGTGTGACTCTGGACTAGTTATTTAATCTTTCTGAGCTTGATTTTTTTTTTCCATTTGTATTAGGCCATTCTTGCATTGTCATAAAGAAACATCTAAGACTGGGTAATTTGTAATGAAAAGAGGTTTAATTGGCTCATGGTTCTACAGGCTACACAGAAAGCATCATGCCAGCATCTGCTTAGCTTCTTGGAAGGGCCTCAAGGAGCTTTTACTCCTGGCAGAAGATGAAGGGGAAGAATATATGTCACATGGTGAGAATAGGAAAGAGAGAGAGTAGGGAAGGAGGTATTTCACACTTTTAAATGACTAGATCTCACAAGAATTCACCCAGTAATATGAGAAAAGCACCAAGCCATGAAGGATTCATCCCCATGACCCAAATACTGCCCATCAGGCCCCACCTCCAACACTGGGGCTAATTGAACATGAGCTTTGGTAGGAACACATATCCAAACTATATCACCATTTGTAAATTGGGGATAACAATACCTTTTTTTTTTTTTTTTTTTTTTTTTTTTTTGAGATGGAGTCTTGCTCTGTCACCCAGGTTGGAGTGCAGTGGCTTGATCTTGGCTCACTGCAACCTCTCCCTCCTAGTTCAAGCAGTTCTCCTACCTCAGCCTCCCAAGTAGCTGGGATTACAGGAACATGCCACACTGTCCAGCTAACTTTCGTGTTTTTAGTAGAGACAGGTTTTACCATGTTGGCCAGGCTAGTCTTGAACTCTTGACATCAAGATATCCACCCTCACTGGCTTCCCAAAGTGCTGGGATTATAGGCATGAGCCACTGTGCCCTCCCGCAAAGCAATACCTTGTAGCATTTCTGTGAGGAGTTGCAATAAAACAAGTACAATGCTTGAGCTATAATAGTCAATTAATAAAAATATGTGTTTCATTAGGTATCTTCTCCCATTATTTAATTTTTTTCTAGTATATACGGAAATTGTTTTATTGGTTATTAGCTTAGTTATCTAAAATGTCTCTAAGCTTTTTTTATTGTGTATCCCTACTAGTAAATATTTATGTAAATTTTATATGTACTCATACACATATTAAAACATACATAATAATAGAAATTAGCAAAGTAGTAACCTTATAGAAAGTAAAGTTCTACTAATGTTTTCTTCACATACTCTAATGGTCTTTCTTGTATACCTCTTGGAAAGCATGCACCCCTTGGTGATAATCACACAAGGCTACCTCCAAATACAGACTTGCTCGTGTCACATACAACAAATATCCTACCATTCAAACTATACCTTCCAAGAGCACAGAGCTGGTCATAATGAGGTCAAAATTGAAGGTATGAATATAAATCAGAAGGACAAATATGGGTGAGTCAATCCAAAACACATCTCAAGAAAAGGTAACAACCACCACAAAACCAACTAGTAAGTAGAAATTCCAACTAGTAATTCTAACATGTAAATGAATGTTTGAAACACACCACAAACACACAATAGAGACCTCTGACTGCTGACCTTCAGTCAACGAATCAGCAGTTCCATCTGAATCCCATGTTGCCTTGTGGCTGGGGCAAATCATTTTGGATTACTTGTGAGAGAGTGAGGCACCTTGAAGGTGTTCTGGAACTTCCCTGGCATTGATGAACAAGTGAGCTCAGAATGAAAAATGTGCGGTTTGTTTTTACTTGAATCAGCTTGTAGTGCAAGGTGAGATGTTCTTTGCTTTGGGACCAAACCAAAAGGAAGATTCCTTGGAAGAAGGGGAGGCACTTTGTGCAGGTTGTAGTTGATCTAGAGGCAGTTCTGGGACACCCACCCTAGACTAAAATCCTCTATTTCTTATTCCCTACTCATCCATTTCTGTCAGGTAACTGCAGCCCTGTCGGACCAGAACAGGCTCATCTTTTCTAAAGTCGTAAGTTATTAAGCTGTTTTCTTACCTACCTACTCTTTTCATTGGTTTCAGCTGTCAGTTCCCCAAAATGTGTCACTCCTACCTGGGCAAGTAATTAAATTGCATGAGGTCCTAGAGAGAGAAAAGAAAAGGAGGATTGAGACAGAGCAGAGGACATCTCTGGAAAAGGAGAAGGAATCAACTGAAGACTATGTGGATGTACTGAACCCTATGCCAGCGTAAGTGCACAATGAACTGCAGTTTATTCATTCAGTTGTTGAAACTAATTTCCAACTATCAAGGAGAGTTAGCCACTTGATCGTGTTAAGCCAGGGACAATAAGCAGTCTTGGGGATAAACTGTATATCTCTGAGTACCTGCCACATTTCCTCTTCTATGTCATGATCAACAAAATGCAAATTTGAACCAACCCGCTTACCACACAGGAAATCCCCTTCCACCCACGTTTTTAGAATAAATAGATATTCTTTCCAGAGCTCACACCTAAATAAAAACTCCTATGAAGAAGGCAGGAAAATATATTTTTTTCACTATGCAAACTCTATGATTGACTGATTTTCTATCAGAAGATTATACCAATAAATTTTAAATATCTAGAATGTTCTATTCAACTGGCCAGTCGTCAATCAGTGAGTAGTCATTGAGCTTGTACTTTGACAACAGCCCTGGGTAAAATGTGTAAGGTGCTGGAAAATAGAGAGGTGCAGAAAATGCTAAATTCACCAACATCTTAATATATGTGTGTATACATAGATATATATATCTATAAATATAGATATATATAGATATATATATAGATATATAGGTAGATATAGATATAGATATATTTTTAAGACGGGGTTTCACCGTATTGGTCGGGCTGGTCTTGAACTCCCGACCTCAGGTGATCCGCCCACCTTGGCCTCCAAAGTGCTTGGATTACAGGTGTGAGCCACCATGCCCAGCCTTTTTTTAATGTTTTTATTTTATTCTATTTTTTTTATTTTTTTATATTGTCGAAAAGATTCTGAGCTCTTTCCTCCTGGAATCTTAGTGGTGTTGTCCTAAAAACTGTCCTTGTACTCTCTTTGACATAGAATTCTGTTGCATACTCTATCTGTACTATAGTCACTGAAACCTGCCAACCATCACATTTACCTGAAACCACTGGCAACTGACGGACTGATAGGTGAAAAGTCACAAAGACTGCTAATTTTTCTTTTTTCTCAATAAAACAAGTAATAAATGTTTATTATGTATAAAAGGTTAAAATAATTTCTTCTTCCACCACCACTCAGAGATATTTGCTATCAACATTTTAGTGTACTGATATTCTACCATATTTTTTGAGGGGCAGTTTTTTTTTTTTTTAAGACACTATGGCACTCTGTCACCCAGGCTGGAGTGCAGCTGTGCAATCTCAGCTCACCGCAATCTCTGCCTCTGGGGCCCAAACGATTACTGTCCCTCAGTCTCCTGAGTAGCCGGGACCACAGGCGCCTGCCACTGCACCTGGCTAATTTTTTTATTTTTGTAGAGACAGGGTTTTTTCATGTTGCCCAGGATGGTCGCAAACTCCTGAGCTCAAGTGTTCCACCTGCCTTGGTCTCCCAAAGTGCTGGAATTACAGGTGTGAGCCACCACGCCCAGCCTCCTACCAGATTTTTTCTATGAGGTATTTTTTTTTCTATGAATATGACTATATATTTTCTTGACTATAATATACAGGTGATCTGTATAGGTTGAACAATGGTTAAACGACTTTTTGACTTTGAGATAATGTAAATGCAATAGGCATTCAGTATAAACTCTGTTTTTTGAGTACTCATACAACCATTCTGTCTTTCACTTTCAGTATTCAATAAATTGCATGAGATTCAACATTTGATCATAAATAAGCTTTCTATTAGATGATTTTGCTCATCTATTGGCTAATGTAAGTGTTCTAAGCATTTTTAAGGTAGGCTAGGCTATGCTATGATATTCAGTAGGTTATGTGTATTAAACGCATTTTCAGCTTATAATATTTGCAACTTCCAGTGGGTTTATCAGGATATAATCCCATCATAATTCAAGGAGCATCTACATATTATAAAAATGAGAAGTGTTTAATTTTTTTCATATAAAAATAACAATGCCATAGAAAGACATATTATACCAAAAGAAGTGAGTTCAGACATGCGTAAATATCAGTTGTATAAAACGTAGACCATACAAGAGAAATACTTACATGTTTTATATCCCTGAAAGGAAATCCCCCAACAGATATTTATCCAAGAACCTATTTGTCAACTGAGACTGGAATATATTGTTAATTCTTGTAGATTTTCAAATGGTAATGCTGATTATATATTGATCAGTAGATAACTTTTCAGGTTCTCTTTGTATAAAAAGGCTTTGAAAGAATTAAGGAAGGAAGGCCTTAATGTTAACATACTCACAGTGGCATAGGCTTGTAATAATAGATCGCTGTAATTACATAATTGGAATAATAAAGCCAGAAGTTTTAAGGAAAGTTAACAACTGCAGCTCTCAAAGTTATTTTGGTAGCATTTTTTTTTTTTTTCAAGTAATGATCTTTGTCAGTTAAAAATAAATTTTGTTTTCTTAATCTCACCTCCGTAGATGTTTTTATACAGTGTCCCGGAAAGAGGCAACTGAGATGCTCCAGAAGAACCCTTCCTTGGGAAATATGATCCTAAGGCCTGGCAGTGACAATAGAAACTACTCCATCACTATCCGGCAGGAGATAGAGTATGTTTAATTTTTAAAAATATATGGAATTTTTAAAAGCATGGTATCACTTAATACACCTGCTATGTGTTTTGTTGGGGGCTAAAAACATGAACACAAGAATAGGTAGGGAATGTCATAAAACCAATAGTAAAGACTGAGCCAGTGCTAACATTTGCAGCAGGGAAGAAGAAGGAATAGCACATTATTTGGGTCCTGGATATAGTTGTATTGTTCATTCATTCAATTAAACAAATATTTATTGAGCAGCTGCTATATGTCAAGCAATACTTTGGCACTGAGAATACAGCACTGAAAAAAACAAACAACATCCCTGTTTTGGTTTGAGTTGCCTAGCAATAAAAATATAAAAAGCAAAACATCCTAGTTTCAATCTTCAGTGAGTTTACATTCTTATAAGGAGACATAGACTTAAACACATAAGCAAAAATATATGTGGTAATAAGTTCTACAGAGTAAAATAAAGCAGGATGAGAGAGATGATGTGATAAAGGGAGCACATTTTTATGGTTGCTGTTGCTTTAATATACAGTGGTCAAGGAAGACCTACTTTATTAACTGATTTAAGCAGAGAGCTGAAGGAAGTGAGAAAATAAATCCTACCAATATCTGGGGCAAAAGTGCTCCAGGCAGCAAGTGCATATGCTCTGAGACAGAAGAATGCTTGACTTGTTCAAGAAAAGAAAAGGGCTATTGTGACGGTAATGAAATGAGCAGAGAAAAGTGGTAGGAGAGGAGATTCCAGAGGTGGGGGTAAGGAAAGATCACTCAAAGCCCTGCAGGTCATAGTAGGGACAAGGGTTTTACTTTAAATGACATGAGAGGCCACTGAACTGTTGTCATAATCTGACTTACCTATTTAAAAACAGGCCATTTAGGAGCCTCTTTGTCAAAGTTACTAATTTCTTTCTGGCAAATGGTTTAACTTTGATAAAGTCAGTAACACTTAAATGCAAACGTTTTCTGTGTAGTTACAGTAGTTAGATCTTTCAATAGACTCCAGCTTTCAAAGTTTATGAGAACTTGCACTTCACTGGGGACTCTGGCTTAGTTAATACTTCCACAACTGATAATATAATTTAAATATAGAGATTTTGTCTTACATGAAAATATTCAGTCAATGACTTTCTTTAATATATACGCATAAACAGAACTTTTATTTTTGAATTTGCTATTCCTAGTGGGGATAATATTATCTTATTAAATTTTATACTATAACATATCTATCAATGAACCTATCTACTAATCCACCCCATAAACATCTATAATTCTAAATATGAAGATATGTATGGTGAATAAAGCAGTTAAAAAGAAACAACTTCCAGAGACAAATTTAAAAACATGGCATTATGGCTACATTGCTAGTGTGAACCACAGACCAGTAAGCTTTATTCACTTGCTGTAAACAGATATTTGTCTTTACACACTAGTCATGGACACTGAACATATGGCAAGAATGTTAGATGGTAAATCAGATCATGGTTCTTTGTGTAAAGAAATATGTGTGTGTGTAAATCTCTGTGTGTATATTTCCACAATGAATGTCTGTCAACTTAAACTCGTGGTTTCATTATGTTTTGTTTATTATAAGCTAACATTTGAAGTTATTGGATTTTCAACTCTATTGAAATATGGTAGAAAATAATAGATATTTCAGTTACAACCTAATTTGATTTATAATTTAATTGACTATCTTGAAACAAATCCAAAAGAAATCATTTTTCTTATTGTTATAACTGCCATTAAATATCAGTGAACTTAGGATAATTTGTAGGAGAAAAGTGGATTTTTCTCTATAGTATATCCCAATCAAGAAGTTTGTCCTTCTTCAGGATTTTGGAAATTGTTTATCCCATAAACTACAGCATATACTTAACCATTTACTTCCACGTTTAAAAATAAGAGGATGTATTGAATTAAAAATAAAGAGATAATTTTTAATAAAAACATAATCTAAATGCTTAAAAGTATAATTAGATCACCAAAGAGAGTGATTTTCTTTTCCTTAATATTATTCCTTTCTTGGTCAGATTGAGTGGTTGATCCACTTAAATGTGACCCCTGTCTTACTATTCTGCATGAAATGAACAAAATATAAAGATCTGTTAGCTCCTTAAAGACTGCATAGTTCCTGCACAGAGAAGCCTGATCCCTTTTAAGGTAGTCTAGATTGGTCCAACTCTTTCATTACATTTTCTATACAATTAACTACAAGAAATGACTGTTTTCTGCTACAGATGTGGTGTGTGACTAAACTATGAATTTCTGTACTTAGGATATAAATGTCGTGTCACAGTTTTTACTCACAGTTTTATTGTATTTAAGTTGTATGTTAAACTAATAAGAGAGTCTGGAAAAGGAGTTCATATCAAAGTTGTATAAGTCTAAATTTAATAAGCTCACTTGCAGTTTGAATTTATTTATATAGGAATTCATGCTTTTGTGAGCCGATGGTCATCAAAACTTACAACATTTTATAAAACTAATTGCTCTCCCCCTACAAAAGTTTATATTTGGAAAACAAGAAGTATAGTGGTTAAACTAAAGCATTCTAACACTTGAGTCAGTGTGTACTTATTTAGGCTTTGAGAAATAGTTTATACCTGGAAGTGGCTAAGAAAAATTCATTTGTGTTGCACAAATTTTCTTTATATGCCAGATCCATCTATGATGTCAAGATTTGTTAAATGTATTCTCTAATGCATCGAAACAGGCGTTTCAGAGTACCTGAATTTAATGTCTTCTATTTAACAGGTCATTTAATTTTAAAGGATAACAATTGTATAGAGTATTAGATTTTAGCTTGTTATATACTGCATGACTTAATGTAAAGAATTTGGTAGAAACCTCGGCTATTAGGAAGCACCTGTGTTACCCACAACACCAATTCATTCTCTCACAGGTTATGGGAGAAATGTTCAGTCATGCAAGTTAGATGAATGTGTTTGGTAAAACACTAGCTGAAAAGTACAAGTTGGTTTACAAAGCAGTACATAAAAATAAAATTATCTCCATCTGTTCACAAAGCAGCTGTGGAAGGAAAGACTGTTGTTCTCAGGAATAAACAAAAGCCATTCAATGCCAAATTACCAGATGACTCTTGTCTCAGTGTAAACTATCATCTACCTTTACCCAGCCCAGTGGTGCATGAATTCATAAGACATAAAGCTGTTCTTACAACAAAACGTCATGGCTTGGTTTGGCTTTCTTGAAAATGTTTTGACTAGGTACCAAGTTAGTAGTATGGAAACTTTGGAAAGCAATTAGCTAAGGAAGCGGTAGGAAATATTACCCAAAATTGATTTCTTTGCAAAAATTGAGGTCAAGGCTAAGAACAAGTATTTATAACAACATTTAAGGGAACACCTTTCTTAAAACAAAAGACCTGTGACTTCCATTTTGAGGTCAGCATCAGGAAACTTTAATATAGCAAATTCCATCAATCTTGTTTTTTTTTCATCTCTATTTCTTTGGAAAAGCCAAACAAGACAGAATATGAAAGAAAAGCAAAAGGTCTAAAAAGAGAGTCAAAACCTAAGCAACTTCAATGGATTTTTTTCCCACCTTTTTCTGTTTCAGACTTTCATCATATTAGTCAAAAGTCGAAGATACCTTTTGACCTTTGCCACTTTTCCTCCCACAGCTTTGCCATGAATGATGATAATGATGATGATATGATGGCTTTTAATAACAACAATTGTTGTTCCCGTTATAGGGTACCATTTGTTGGTCCTATGTTGAGTGCTGGCAAACATTTCCTTCAGGCACAAAAAAAACTTTGAGACAGACAGTATTTTCCATGTTTTACAAACGAAGGGGATGACACTCACAGAAACTACTACATTAAAACAATACATTTAAGAAGTAGTAAAAATGGTTATAATTTACAGAGTACTTAAATGTACCAGACACTGCACTAAGGGCTTTGCAAACATTAACTTACAGCAGCCCTGTGAGGCAAGGCATCACCATCTCCATTTTACAGATGAAGACAATGGAGGTTCAGATAACTCACATGACAGAATCAGAATTTAAACCAAGTTTTCTTTCAGTCTTCCAAGGAACAGTAATCCCTTATTTAATGGGAATACAGGCATTCTAATAGAAACTTTAGAGTTTTCAAAAGTAACTGTCTGATTATGAAGATCTTTTTATAATGAGGTAAAGATAAAGCCAGATACAACCACCCCAAAAGGGTACTCTGTAACCTTCTGTGTCCACAGTGTTTCCTTCATCAACTTGTAACTGATACCTGAAGTTTCCGCATTAAGGAATACTTTCTTTTAGGAAGGGAAAAGGCTGGTTAGGTTTTATTCCGTGGTTTGAAAGTAGGTTATTGGAATTTATGAGCTGTTTTCCATTGTGATTTTCAATAGAGAGGTGATTTTGATTAACGGTGGATGAGAAGAGTCTCCTAAATAGAAGACTTCAGTTTCAGTCCTAACTGAAAATGGAAGGAGAATAGATTTTTTAAAAAGAAGGTAGAAAGGCTCTGTGCCTAACTTAACATGATGAACACTTCTGTTTTAGACAGCTTCTATACATAGGAAGCTGTTTAATTAGTGTCATTCAAGCAAATGACAATATAATAAATGCTGTTAACTTGTCAACACTGGAAAAGTTTTAGTCCTAACATTCTTGCCATTACAAATCAAGGGAATTCAAGACGAACATACTCTGGTTCAAAACTAATTGAAAGGATATTGACTTCTGATCTCAGTATAAATTTGCTTAGTTCTAGCAGATAACATTATTAGATGGGAGGGTCCTATTTTTTTTTTTTTTTTTTTTTTTGAGACAGGGTCTTATTCTGTCGCCCAGGCTAGAGTGCAGTGGCACAATCATAGCTCACAGCAGCCTCGACCTCCTGGGCTCAAGTGATTCTCCTACCTAACACCTGAGTAGCTGGGACCACCATGTCTGGCAAATTTTTAAAATTTTTTTTGTAGAGATGGGGTATCACTATTTTGCCCAGTCTGTTCTCTAACTCCAGGGCTCAAGCAATCCTTCTGCCTTGGCTTCTCAAAAGTTCTGAGATTACAGGTGTGACTCCACCCATCCAGCTCCTAAAGCTTTAAAAACTCAACTTCATAAATATTTATTGTGTGCCTAATGCTAGAACACAAAGATGAATAGGATATTCTTCTTGTTCATAAGCAGTTCATAATCAATAAAATAACCATGTAGTCAAGTGGTAATCATTCTGAGTGTATGTGACTATAGAAGAGGAAGACATTACAATTCATGTATTATACTCATGTTCTCATCTACATGTTCATATAGTGCCTAAGACCCAGTATTTTCCATCTCTCTAAGTAAGCTCCAAAGTTAGCAGATATTCACAGCAGTATATGAGCGAATATGAATAACAGCTATTGAGTGCCTTCTGGTTGGATTAGTGATAATGTAGAGTAGAAACCAAAGTACTTTTAATAATTCTTCCTACTTCTCTCTTAATATGGAGAATATATATCTGATTTTTATATACCTATATAGAATTTTATGTTGTTTACTTTCTAGGTTATTGACATTAAATAAAATTATTTCTACCTGAAAGATTTTTAATTCTTGATTCCTGTTTTTCTCTGTTGATTCTTTCTCATTCACCCACTCAATGACCTAGATTGCCTATATTTCTACTGAGTAGCCCCAAAAAAGACACTGCAAACCACCAAGGATTTTTTATTTATTTTTTTTTTTTTGCCAAATTACAGTCATGAGAACATAGATTGATTATACAGGTGATATTTTATATTTACTTTAGTTTGCATGTACCCAATTATATAATAAAATGGAGATTTAACATTTGTTTCATTGTAGTATGCCAAGAATCAAGCACTACAAAGTGATGAGCGTAGGACAGAACTACACTATTGAACTGGAAAAACCTGTAAGTAGCTATTTTTGTTGTTGTTGATGACCTTCCTCCTAATTCCTTATAGCCTCCTAGTGCTGTCAAAATAAATAAATAATAAATAAATAAAAATTAAAACCAGTTAAGTTAAGGAGCCCTGAACATGGCAGACATACAGGGTGAAAAGAGAGATTCAAGAATAGGTGGGTGAGGCAGAGTAAAAGACAATTTGCTTCTAAAAATTCTTTCCACTTTTCTTTCTCTGCAAATCTTTGCAGAGAAAAATTTGCAGAAAAAGAAAAGTGGGAATAATTTTTTCAGGGAAAGAAAGATATTTTTGTTAAACATTCTCCCATTATAAATCTTCAAATATGTTTATTTCTAATGGGAAGAAATCTGTAAATGCCTAATCCTCTAATACCTGTCATGCTGAAGTTAAGAAATCCTCTCTTAGTAGCAACATAGTAGTGAAGAAAGGATTTCTTATTTGTCTTCAGCTCTTCTCTCACCTTAGCTGACTTATCATGGGGCTAATGATATAGCTAAGTGCTTGACATATATCATCCAATGTAATTGTTATTGTTACCCTGAGGTAGATACTGTTAAGCCTTTTATACAAGTGAGATAATTGGTATTTACACTGTTCTGCATTAATGAGAATGTGGTGATGTGGCCTATGTTTCAGGATGCTGAAAAAGAGACTATATATAGTTCTGTGATTTTAGGCTGAAGTAATAGGAAGATTGAGTCAGGAAAGATGTCTCTGGATATCACTTAAATAGAACTAGTGGGTCTTGAAGATATTTATATTTACCTAGTTCCTCTGCTTCTCTGGGCCCATGGTGTTGAAGAAATAGAAAAAGGAACAGTGTGGTTGAATTTCTTATATTTTGGTCATAATTCTTAGAGAGCAAGGCAGCTGCTGATTCATACAGAACACTTACGTCTTTGCCATAAATGCCTCCCAAAGCTTCTCGGTTCTCAGATCCATTCCTGACTGGACTTTTAAAATAAAATTCAATAAAGAAGGCAGAGAACTAGATTGCTAAAGGATAATTCAAATAACTAAGTGACTAAAAGCAATGGACAAGGAATAATAATGTGTCATCTTTGTAACTGGTGAACTGGGGTTCATTTCTGTCATTAGTTCATACAGTCTGCAGTATAAGGAAAACTAACAGCCTGGATTATTTTTTCATTTTTCACCCTCCACAGCAATACCCCTCAAGCCCTCAATGAGGTTGCATTTTTGTGAAATTCGTTTTAGAGACAGGCATCTTGCTATGTTGCCCAGGCTTGAGCACAGTGGCTGTTCACAGGTGCAATCATAGTGCCAGCCTGAAACTACTGTGCTCACATGATCCTCCTACTTCAGCCTCCCGAGTAGCTGGGACTAGAGGTGCGTGCCACTGTGCCTGGCTCAGTAATTCATTTTCCTTTTCAAGGTTATTTGGTATAGTCTGGTATATTTAATCTGATTTCACTTGTATAAAAATATTAGTTTGGGGTAGAGACACATTTTATCTATTCCTAGACAAGCAAATTATCCTGTTACAATAAAATATTACAGTGCTTAAATTCTCTGGTTTTAAAGGTTATTTGCTTTAAAGCAGAAGAAACGAACTATAGCTAACTTAAGCAAACATAAATTTATTATAAGAACATAGAATGGCTCACACGTGTAATCACGGCATGTTGGGAGGCTGAGGCAGGTGGATCACGAGGTCAGGAGTTCGAGACCAGCCTAGCCAACATGGTGAAACCTCGTCTCTACTAAAGATACTAAAAATTAGCTGGGTGTGGTGGCACACACCTGTTAATCCCAGCTACTTGGGTGGTTGAGGCAGGAGAATAGCTTGAACCTGGAAGGCAGAGGCTGCAGTAAGCCGAGATAGTGCCATTGCACTCTAGCCTGAGCAGAGCGAGACTTTGTCTCAAAAAAAAAAAGAAAAAAAAAGAACATAGAATGACTGGAAGGATTGCAAACCTTCAGGGACTAGAAAGCAACTTGTGCTAAGAACCATCTGATTAGGAAAATGCTATCCTTCTCTGTTCTTCTACTCAAGTTCAAATTTCAGAAAGAAAGTATTTTCTGGCCTAACTTGAGTCACAATCTTTTGCTCCCCCTTTTAGAACAGGGTCTTACCCTGTCACCCTGATTGCAGTGCAGTGGCACTATCATAACTCAAGCAGCCTCAAACTCCTGGACTCAAGGAATCCTCCTGCCTCTGCCCCCTGAGTAGCTGACAGTACAAGTGTGAGCTACCACACCTAGCTAATTTTTTCAGTTATGTAGAGACAGGATCTTGCTATGTTGCTCAGGCTGGTCTGAAACCCCTGGTCTCAAGTGATCCTCCCACCTGCACTTCCCAAAGTGCTCAGATTACAGGTGTGAGCCACACCTGGCTTACATTCTTATGCTTTAATTGAAGGAGAGCAAGGTACATAACTATTGTCCACCAGATTGTCTTCAATGGGAAAGGAGGTAATTCCTCAACAGAGAATGGACACATGGTCATTTAAAAAGGAGAAATAAGACACATGCATATAGAAAACTATGGTCATACAGTAATCCATTGAAGTGAAGTAATGACAGTAATCTCCACTAGATTCCAACTGAGCCTTCTCTTACTCCATTTTTAACAGGTGACGCTGAGTTTTCTCTCACTCTCTATTCATACAGGTAACACTTCCAAACCTTTTCAGTGTCATTGATTACTTTGTGAAGGAGACTCGAGGAAATTTACGGCCGTTTATATGTTCAACAGATGAAAACACTGGTATGTTCTTCACTTAATTGCTATATTAAAGGAAACAAAACACAATTCCCAAAACTCTGCATATGATTTGTAGTACCAGCCAGGCAGGAACTGTAGTTTAGCCTTTAAATTTGTCCATTTAGAAATCATTTTGTCATTCAGTCTATAAAAACAGGAAAGTACCAGTATGTATTGTGAATAGAGTATGGGTGCATTCTAAGGAATGAAAAACCCTGAGGTATGTATTATCACGATAACTTTATTCTATCATTCTACTCAGCTTTATCAAACAAAATTAAAGGTAAGAGAAAACCATAATCATGTAAGTTAATGGAAACTAAATGGAATTTAAAGGTATAGTCCATCAACAAAGATGCTTAATACAAGATAAAATGAATGAAGATTAAGAAGAGATGGTGGGAACTGGTGATTAGCCAATAGATGACTTGAGAGAGAAGTTTTATTCCACTATGAAGGCAGAAGTCAGATTGCAAAATTACAAGGAATGAGTGGGTGGTGAGGAATTACAGATAAAGACTGTAGTTACGACCAGCTGCAGAATTTGCCAGCCCCTTGTTCATAAATTAATAATTCCAAAAACAGTTATAGCAAACCATTAAACCGAGCATGAAACCCTATGCAACTGCACAGTTTACACACCCCTGAAACTGCCTCTCTTTGTAGTCCAATTTCTGTCAGAGCAAGCCAGGATGAATGTAATAGTCTCTCTATTCTATGCAACAGTTCTTGGTAGAACTGTTGTTGTCACTGGCAAACTGTAAGCAGAAGAGAGAAAATATTTTCAGCTTGTTTGGATTTAGTTATCAAAAACAAGTCCCTTTTCTTACAGATTATGAGGGAAAGCAACCTTATTTGGCTACCTCCATCAGAGGCGTATTTGGATAGTCTCATTAATTAAAAGGAGAGTAAGTTTAAAAGTCCAAGTTCTTAAAACATTATTATGAATCTTGTGATGCCAAATAACAACAGTAACCAAAACACAGAATCTCAGGGTCTGAGTGAACTTTACAAAATTATATTATCTTATCTGTTTAGAACTCACCTGCACACTCAGTACAGGAAACATCTCTAAGATACGACCATTCGGCTTGTTTGTGAATTGTGAATGTAAGAGGGCTTACATTTGATTTTTGAAGCAGCACAGTTCACTTCTGGACAGTTCTCATATTAGAGAATTCTTCCTTGATATTGAGTCTGAAGCATTCCTTCAACGTCTACATATTAATCCAATTTCTGGCTTTGAAACAATATGACTTAAAAGCCCATCAAATATTTTAAAAATGTCTGCAATGTCTCCCCTTAATTTTTTACTCTCTGGCATCTGAATTATTGGTTCCTGTATGTCTCTCACACTCATCTTTGATATTCTCTTTATCTTATTATTAAATATCTCACTTAAAATATAACCTGAATAATAATGTTGAGCACTTTTTTCTGTGTTATTTGCTATTTATATATTTTATTTGGGAAAGTATCTGTTCTTTTGCCCATATTTTTTTATTGGGTTGTTTTTCCTTTCATAGTTAAGTTTTGAGAGCTCTGAACATATTCTGGATACAAGTTTTTCTTTTTCTTTTTGGCTGGTATATGATTGGCAAGTAATTTCTTAGTCTGTGATTTGGCTTTTCATTCTTTTAACAGTGTCTTTTGGAGACCAGAGTTTTAAATTTTGCTTCTGTAGATTGTACTTTGGTGTTGTACCTGAGAACTCTGCCTAACCTAAAAATCACAAAATTATTTTCCTGTTTTCTTTTAGAAGTGTTGTAATTTTATATTTCACATTTAGATATATGATACATTTTGAATTTTTTTTAAACTGGGAAGGCTGAGTCACAGCTCATTTTAGTTGCATTTAGATGTGTAGTTGTTCCAGCCCCATTTGATAAAAAGATTATCCCTCCAGACAGGGCAACCCACATATATAATCCCAGCACTTTGGGAGCACAAGGCAGGAGGATCACTTTACAAGCAGCCTGGGCAACATAGGGAGACGTCATCTCTCCAAAAAAAAAAAAAAAAAAAAACCTGGGTATGGTAGCAAATGCCTGTGGTCCTAGCTACTTGGGAGGGTGAGGCAAACAAAAGTTCAAGGTTGCAGTGCACGATGACTGTGCCAATGAATGCACCCCAGCCTGGGCAAGAGAGAGACCCTGTCTCCAAAAAATTAAAAATAAACATAAATGGTTCTTTCTCCACTGAATTGTCTTTGCAACATTTGTAAATATCCATTGACCATATTTGTATGGATTAATTTCCAATGATATATATTCCTACCGTCTTGCCACAGTTACTATAACTTTATAGTAATTATTAAAATCAGGAGGATTACTTTGTTCCTTTTTTTTTTAATTCCAAATTGTTTGGACTAGTCTAGTTTCTTTGCCTTTCAATATAAATTTTAGAATCAGCTTGTTGCTATCCAGAGAACAATCCTCCTGAGACTTTGACTGGATTATGTTGAATCTGTTGATCAGTTTCGGAAGAACTGACATCTTCATATTGAGTCTCCCAGCTGAGGAATGCAGTATATACTGGTACATTTGGGCTGTCCTTGATTTTTTTTCACAGTGCTTTGTTTCAGCATACAGCATCTGCACATACTCATTTTGTTTTATATCTACTTAATTTTTTGTTGCTAGTAAATGCTATTCTGTAAAATTTGAATTATAATTGTTCTAATGGTTTGGCTCTGTGTCCCCACACAAATCTCAAACTGTAATCCCCAAATGTTGAGATATGGACCTGGTGGGAGGTGATTAGATCATGGGGCTGGTTTCCCCCATGCTGTTTTCCTGATACTGAGGGAGTTCTCATGAGGTCTGATGGTTTAAAAGTGGCCATTTCCCCTGTGCTCTCTCTCTGTGTTTTGCTACCTTGTGAAGGCATGCTTTGCTTCCCCTTCACCTTCTGTCATGATTGTAAGTTTCCTAAGGCTTCTATAGCCATTGGGAACTGTAAGTCAGTTAAACTTCTTTGATAAATTACCTAGTCTCAGGTAGTATCTTTATAGCAGTATGAAAACTGACTAATACAGAGAATTGGTACTGGCAGAGTGGGGTACTGCTATAAAGATAACCTGAAAATGTGGAAGTGACTTTTGGACTAGGTAACAGGCAGAGAGTAGAACAATTTGGAGGTCTCAGAAGAAGACAAAGATGTGGGAAAGTTTGGAACTTTCTAGAGACTTATTGAATAGTTTTGACCAAAATGGTGATAGTGACATGGACAATGAAGTCCAGCTGAAGTGATCTCAGATAGAGATCAGGATCTTGTTGGGAACCGGGGTAAAAGTCATTCATACTATGCTTTAACAAAGAGACTGGTGGCATTTTGCCCCTACCCAAGAGATCTGTGGAACTTTGAACTTGAGAGAGATAATTTAGTGTATCTAGCAGAAGAAATTTCTAAGCAGCAAAGTGTTAGAGATGTGACCTGTTTTTTGTTTTTGTTTTTGTTTTTGTTTAAAGCATACAGTCATATGCATTCACAAAGAGATAGTTTGAAATTGGAACTTATGTGTAAAAAGGAAGCAGAGCATAATCATTTGGAAAATTTGCAGCCTGGCCATATGATAGAAAAGAAAACCCATTTTCTGGGGAAGAATTGAAGCTGTCTGTAGAAATTTGCATAAGTAATGAGAAGCCTAATGTTAATCACCAAGACAACGGGGAAAATGTCTCCAGGGCATGTCAGATTTTCAAGGCAGTGGCTTCCATCACAGGCCTGGAGGCCTATGAGGGAAAAATGGTTTCATGGGCTGGACCCAGGGCCCCACTGCTTTGTGCAGCCTCAAGACATGGCATCCTGTGTCCCAGCTGTGCCCGCTCCAGCTGTGGCTAAAAGATGTTGAGGTACAGCTCAGGTTGGTGCTTCAGAGGGTGCAAAACCCAAGCATTGGTGGCTTCCATGTGGTGTTGGGCCTGCATGTCCACAGAAGATAAGAATTGAGATTATGGAACCTCTGCCTAGATTTTAGAGGATGTATGAAAATGCCTAGATGTACAGGTAGAAATCTGCTGCAGGGGTTGAGCCCTAATGGAGAAACTCTACTAGTGCAGTGCAGAGGGGAAATGTGGGGTTGGGGCCCCCACACAGAGTTCCCACTGGCTCTGTCTAGTGGACCTGTGAGAAGAGGACCACTATGCTCCAGATCCCAGAATGGTAGATCCACCCACAGTTTGCACCATGTGTCTGGAAATGCCACAGGCATTTAATGCTAGCCCTTGAAAACAGTTGTGGGGCTGTACCCTGCAGAGCCACAGAGGCAGAGCTGCCCCTGTCCTTGGGAGCCCACCCTTTGTCACAGCATTCCCTGGATGTGAGACATGAGTCAAAGAAGATTATTTTGGATCTTTAAGATTTAGTAACTGCCCTGTTGGATTTCAAGCTTGCATGGATCCTTTGTTTTGGTAAATTTCTCCCATTTGGAATGGCTGTATTTACCCAATGCTTGTATCCCCATTGTATCTTGGAAGTAACTAACTTGTTTTTTATTTTACAGGCTCACAGGCAAAAGGGACTTACCTTGTCTCATATGAGACTTTGCACCTGGACTTTTAGGTTAAAGCTGGAATGAGTTAAGACGCTGAGGGACTGTTGGGAAGGCATGATAGGTTTTGAAATGTGAAAAGGACATGATATTTGGGAGGGGCCAGGAATGATATGGTTTGGCCCTGTGTTCTCACCCAAATCTCATCTTAAATTATAATTCTCAGGTGTTGAGGGAGGGATCTGGTGGGAGGTGACTGGATCATGGGGCAGATTCCCCCATGCTGTTCTCATAATGAGTTCTCACAAGATCAGGTGGTTTAAAAGTGGCAGTTTCCCTTGCACTCTCTGTCTTGGCTATTGTGAATAGTGTTGTCATAAACACAGGAGTACAAATATCTCTTTAGTACACTGATTTCCTTTCTTTGGGGTATACACCTAGCAGTGGGATTGCTGGGTCATATAGTAGTTCCATTTTTCTTTTGTTGAGGAGCCTTCATTACTGTTCTCCATAGCAGCTCTACTAATATACATTCCCATTGTCGGTGTATGAAGGTTCCCTTTTCTCTGCATCCTTGCCAGCATTGGTTACTGCCTGTCTTTTGAATATAAGCCATTTAAACAGCGGTGAGATGATATCACACTGTAGTTTTGATTTGCATTTCTCTGATGATCAATGATGTTGAGCACCTTTTCATATACTATTTGTATGTCTTCCGAGAAAAGTCTATTCAGGTATTTTGCCCATTTTTAATTGTTTTATTAGTTTTTTTTTTCCTATTGAGTTATTGAACTCCTTATGTATTCAGGTTATTAATTCCTTGTCAGATGTGTAGTTTGCAAATATCTTTCCCCATTCTGTGGGTCATCTCTTCACCTTAATGATTGTTTTTTTGTTGTTGTTGCACAGAAGCTTTTTAATTTAATGTGATCCCATTTGTTCATTTTTGCTTCAGTTGCCTGTGCTTGTGGTGTCTTACTCAAAAAAATTCTGTCTAGACCAACGTCCTGGAGAGTTTCCCCAATGTTTTCTTGCAGTAGTTCCATAGTTTCAGATCATGAAGGGATGTTGAATTTTATCAAATGCTTTTTCAGCATCAATTGAAATGATCATATAATTTTTGTCCTTCATTCTGTTAATATGATGCATTACACTGATTGATTTACATATGTTGAGTCATCCTTGTATCCCAGGGATGATAAATCCCACTTGATCATGTTCAATGATCTTTTTAATGTGTTGTTGAATTTAGTATGCTAGTATTTTGTTGAGTCATTTTACATCAATGTTCATCAAAGATACTGGGCTGTAGTTTTTAAAAACGTCTTTGTTGGGCTGGGCGTGGTGGCTCACGCCTGTAATCCCAGCACTTTGGGAGGCCGAGGTGGGTGGATCATGAGGTCAAGAGATCGAGACCATCCTGGTCAACATGGTGAAACCCTGTCTCTACTAAAAATACAAAAAATTAGCTGGGCATGGTGGCGTGTGCCTATAATCCCAGCTACTCAGGAGGCTGAGGCAGGAGAATTGCCTGAACCTAGGATGCAGAGGTTGCTGTGAGCCGAGATCGCACCATTGCACTCCAGCCTGGGTAAGAAGAGCGAAACTCCGTCTCAAAAAAAAAAAAAAATAGTCTTTGTCTAGTTTTGTTTTCAAGGTAATACTAGCAATGCAGAATGACTTCGACAGTATTCCTTCCTCCTCTATTTTTTGGAATCATCTTAGTAGGATTGATATTAGTACTTCTTTAAACCTTTGGTAGAATTTGGCAGTGAAGCCATTGGTTCCTGGTTCTTCTTTGCAGGGAGATTTTTATTATGGCTTTGACCTCATTATTTATTATTGGCTTATAATAAATAATGGTTTTGGATTTTTCATGGTTCGATCTTGGTAGGTTATATCTAGAAATTTATTTTTCTATTTTCCAACTTATTGACATATAGCTGCTTATAGTAGTCTCTAGTGATCCTTTTAATTTCTGTGGTATCAGTTGTAATGTCTCCTTTTTCATCCTGTATATATTTGGGTCTTCTTTTCTTTTTAGTCTGTGTAAAGGTTTATTGATTTCCTTTTATTTATTTATTTATTTTTTTGAGATGGAATCTCACTCTGTCACCCAGGCTGGAGTGCAGTGGCGTGATCTCAGCTTACTGCAACCTCTGCCTCCTGGGTTCAAGTGATTCTCCTGCCTCAGCCTCCCAAGTAGCTGGGATTACAGGTTTGCACCACCACAGCTGGCTCATTTTTCTATTTTTAGTAGAGACGGGGTTTCCCTATGTTGGCCAGGCTGGTCTCAAACTCCTGACCTCAAGTAATCCACCTGCCTTGGCTTCCCAAATTGTTGGGATTATAGGATTCAACCACCATGTCCACCCTGTTTATGTTTTCAGAAAACGAACTTCTCAATGATCTTTTGTATTTCTTAAAATTTAAATTTCACTTATTTCTGCTGTGACCTTTGTTGTTTCTTCTACTAATTTTGGTTTGCTCTTGCTTTTGTAGTTCTTTAAGATGAATCATTAGATTGTTTATTTGAAACTTTTCTACTTTTCTGATGTAGATGCTTATTGGTATAAATTTTCCTCTTAGTACTGCTTTTGCTGTATCTCATGTGTTTTGGGCTGCTGAATTGCCATTTTGATTTGTTTCAAGAAATTTTTAAATTTCCTTTCTAATTTATTCACTGACCCACTGGTCATTCAGGAGCCTATTGTTTAATTTCCATGTGTTTGTATAGTTTCCAAAGTTCCTCTTATTACTAATTTCTAGTTTTATTGCATTGTGGTCAGAGATGATGCTTAGTATTATTTCAATTTTTTGAATGTTTTAAAGACTTGTTTTGTGGCCTTACATATGGTCTATCCTTAAAAATAATCCATGTTCTGAAGACAAAAATATGTATTCTGTAGATGCTGAATGAAATGTTCTGTAAATATCTATTAGGTTCATTTGGTCTATAGTGCAGATTGTGTCTGATGTTTGTTGCTTTTGTATAGATGAAAATGGGATGTTGATGTCTCTAGCTATTATTGTATTGGGGTCTATTTCTCTCTTAAGCTCTAATAATACTTGCTTTACATACATGGGTGCCCGGGGTTGCGTGCATATATATTATATATATTTACAATTGTGTCTTCTTGCTGAATTGACTCTTTGATCATTATATAGTAATCTTTCCTAATTTTTGACTTGAAATATATTTTGTCTCATATAACCACTCCTGATTTTAGATTTCTATTTGCATGGAATATCTTTTTCCATCTTTTTAGTTTCAGTCTATGTGTGTCTTTATAGGTGATGTATGTTTCTTGTAGATAACAGATTGGTGAGTCTTGTTTTTTATCCATTCAGCCACTCTATGTCTTTTGATTGATGAGTTTAGTCCATTTATATTCAACATATTATTGATAAGGACTTACTACTGCCATTTTATTACTTGTTTTCACATTGTTTTGTGGTCTTCTTCTCTTCCTTCTACCTTCCTTTTTTTTTTTTTGTGAAGGTGATTTTCTCTGGTGGTATCTTTTTAATTTTTTGTGAATGCTGTTTTTAAATACCATGAAGCTTTCAAAAAACATCTTATAACCCATTATCTTAAACTGATGACAACATTGACTGCAAAAACAAACAAACAAACAGAAACTAATAATAGCCCTGTAGTTTAACTTCATACCTTCACTTTGTTTTTTTTTTTTCTTCTTCTTCTTCTTCTTCACTCTTGTGGTCCAGGCTGGAGTGCAATGGCGCAATCTCAGCTCACCACAAACTCTGCCTCCCAGGTTCAAGTGATTCTCCTGCCTCAGTCTCCCAAGTAGCTGGGATTACAGGCACCTGCCACCATGGCCAGCTAATTTTTGTATTTTTAGTAGAGACGAGGTTTCACCATGTTGGCCAGGCTGGTCTTGAACTCCTAACCTCAGGCAATCCACCTACCTCAGCCTCCCAAAATGCTGGGATTACAGGCATGAGCCACTGTGCCTGGTCAGTATATTTTTATACTGTGGATGTCTTGAAAAATTGCTGTTATTTTTGATTGGTTCATCTTTTAGTCTTTCTACTTAAGATATAAGTAGTTTACACATGACAATTATGGTGTTTTACTATTCTGTTTTGTCTGTGCATTATTACTAGTGAGTTTTGTTCCAAAGAAATAAGATGATTTCTTAACATTCATTAATGTTTTTTTCTATCAGATTGAAGAACTCTCTTTAGCATTTCTTGTAGGGCAAGTTGGCTATTGAAATCGCCCAGCTTTTGTTTGTCTAGGAAAGTCTTTATTTCTCCTTCATGTTTGATGGATATTTTCAGTGGATATACTTTCTAGGAGAAAAGTTTTTTTTTCCTTTTGCACATTAAATATGTCATGCTCTCCTGGCATATAAGGTTTCCACTGAGAAGTCTGCTGCCAAATGTATTGGAGCTCCTTTGTATTTTATTTGTTGCTTTTCTTGTTGCTTTTAGGATCATTTCTTTATCCTATCCTTGGGAGTTAGAATATTAAATGTCTTGAAGTAGTCTTCTTTGGGTTAAATCTGCTAGGTGTTCTACAACCTTTTGTACTTGAATATTTATACCTTTCTCTAAAGTTGGAAAGTTCTGTTATTACTTTGAATACACTTTCTACCTTGGTATCTCTACCTTCTTTTTAAGACCAATAACTCTTAGATTTGATCTTTTGAGGCTTTTCTTTTTTCAGGATATTGTAGATGTGCTTCATTCCTTTTTATTCTTTCTTCTTTTGTCTCCTCCTATTCTGTATCTTCAAATATTCTGTCTTCAAGCTCAGTAATTCTTTCTTCTGCTTGATCAGTTCTGCTCTTGAGAGACTCTGATGTATCCTTCAGAATGTCAATTTTTCAGGTCCAGAATTTCTGCTTGACTTTTAAAAATTATTTCAATCTCTTTGTTAAATTATGTGATAGGATTCTGAATTCCTTCTCTGTGTTTTCTTTTTATTGAGCTTCCTCAAAATGGCTATTTTGAATTCGCTGCCTGAAAGTTTACATATCTTTATCACTCTAGAATTAGTCACTGGTGATTTATTTCATTTGGTAAGGTCATATTTACCTGTATGGTCTTGATGCTTGTGTCAATGTCTGCGCAGTAAAGAGTTAAATTCTAGTCTACACAGTATGTGCTTGTTTGTACCCATCCTTTTTGGAAAGGTTTTCCCAGTCTTCAAAAATAATTGCGTGTTCTAATCTAAGTCTTTGGGCACTGCAGCCACGTGTACATTAGGAGGCACCTGGGCCCAGGAACACTGTGACTCTTGCAGCCTTGTAGAGGTACTGCCTTGATGGTCTTGGGTAATATCCTAAAGAATGTCCTGGTCTACCAGGCAGAGACTCTTGGTCTCTTCCCTTACTCTCCCCTTAACAAATGGTCTCTCTCTCTCTCTCTCTCTCTCTCTCTCTCTCTCTCTCTCTCTGTGCTGTGTTGCCTGGAACTGGGGTAGGGGTGGACACAAGCACTCCTGTGGACACCACCACTATGAATCTGCTGGGTCATACCTGAAGCCAGCACAGTACTGAGTCTTGGCCAATGCCAATGGTGATCATTGTTTGGTAATCTGAAGGCTGATGTTCACTGAAGGCTCAAGGGCTTATTTGGCAAGTGGCTAATCCAGCCAAGCTTGTGTCCTTCCCTTCAGATTGGTGAGCTCCCCCATGCCAGACCAGAGTGAGTCAAGAAATGCCATCCAGGAGCCAGGGCCTGGAGTTAGGAATCTTAGCAATCTACTTGGTACTCTATTCTACAGCAGCTGAACTGGTACCCAAGGTACAAGACAAAGTCCTTCCTACTCTTTACTCAGGCAGAAAGAGTCTCTCCCCATGGCTACCACCGTCCTAGGCCTGTGGTGAGTGCTGCCTGGCTACCACTGATGTTCACTCAAGACCGAAGGGCTCTTCAATCAGTTTGTGGTGAATGCTGCCAGGCCTAGTTCTCTCCATTTAGGGTAGGGGGCTTTTCTTTGACCTGGGTGGGTCCAGAAATGCCATCTAAGCACTGGCTCCAAGCCCAGCATGGTACAGAACTTGCCCAGGACCCTTAGTCTTTGTGGCCTAAACTGCCTTTCAAGTTTATTTAGAACCCCAGATCACTTTAGCCTCTGGTGTTGAGACTATTCAGAGATCAAATTCTGACCACTGGGATGGACAATTCCTCTCTGGCTAGAGCTCATCTAAATGCTCCCTTCTGTAGCACTGGCTGAATTCTGCCCTATGCTGTTTTCTCCTGTGACAAGTAGCACTGAGTTCCAATGCAAACGGCCACAGTCCCTGTCCACTCCTTTTCCTAAGCACATAGATTTTCTCTCTGTACCAGCAGCCACTGTCGGGAGATGGGGGAAGAAACCAGGTTGACAATTCAAGACTATTTTTCCTACCCTCGTCAGTGTCTCTTTAATTGCTATGATGTTAAAACCAAGTACTGTTAACTGCTCACCTGATTTTTTGGTTCTTATTAAGGGGCTTTCTAGTGTGGACAGTTGTTTAATTTGGTGTTCCTGATGGGATAGCTGGAGGGTTCTATTTGGCCATGTAGCTCCACCTCCTCCCTCCATTGGGTTTTTGGTTTTGTTTTTCTTGAGGTGGAGTCTTGCTCTGTTGCCCAGGCTGGAGTCCAGTGGTGTGATCAGCTCACTGCAACCTCCACTTCCCAGGTTCAAGGAATTCCCTGCCTCAGCCTCCTCAGTAGCTGGGATTACAGGGACCCACCACTACGCCCAGCTAATTTTTGTATTTTTAGTAGAGACGGGGTTTCACGATCTTGGCCAGGCAGGTCTTGAACTTGTGACCTCGTGCTCCACCCACCTCAGCCTCATAAAGTGCTGGGATTACCGGTGTAAGCCACCGTGCCCAGCCTCCATTGGGTTTTTATAGCTTTTCTTTGTTGAGAACATCTATCTTTATATTCATTTCAAGAGTGTTTATGACCACCTAATGAAGCATAGCAGCTTTAAGTTCTTCATCTGATAATTTCAACATCTTGGTTATCTTAGTGTTGGCATCCATTGTCTTTTCCCTTGATAACTGGGGAATTGGGTTGAGCACAGTGGCTCATGCTTGTAATTCCAGCACTTTGGGAAGCCGGGGGCGGGAAGATCATGAGGTCAGGAGTTCAAGACCAGCTTGGCCAACATAGTGAAACTCCATCTCTACTAAAAATACAAAAAAAAAAAAAAAAAAAAAAAAAAAAAAATTAGCCAGGCATGGTGGTACACATCTGTAATCCCAGCTATTTTGGAGGCTGAGGAAAGGAGAATCACTTGAACCTGGGAGGCGGAGGCTGCGGTGAGCCGAGATCACACACTGCAGTCCAGCCTGGGCGACAGTGCAAGACTCCATCTAAAAAATAAAATAAAACAAAATTGGGGAATTGGTTACATTCCTCTAGCTTTTTGTATATCAAGTAATTCCTGGTTCTTCATATATCAAGTAATTCTGAATGGTGTCTTGGATATTTTGAATATTACACTATGAGCCTCTGGTTCCTGTTAAAATTCTCTGGAGCATGTTTTAAAAGCAGGTAACCATCTTGATTAGATTGAACAAGTTCTGTCTCACTTTCTGTGGGAAGCAATTCCAACATTACTTCAGTTTTCAAAGCCTCTGTTACGCTGTTTTCCGTGTCTCAGGAATCATCAGCCTGGGACTTGGTCATGGTTTATACCTTAGTTTAGTTGTCAAAGCCTTTGGCATCTGTTTTGTATCAGGTTCTGTGCATGCACAATTCAGAGGTGAGCCTGGAACTTGTGTCACTTCAGAACTAGGAGATAATTCTTTTCCAGCTGTCACCTCTCCGGGATTTCTCCATACTCTCCAGCCACCAAGGGTCTTTTTTCTTGGTGTTCTTGCTAGAATGATGGAGCTTATTAATGACACCTGTGCTGTAATTGCAGTTCTGAGATTGCAGCTGCCCCAATCTCTTCAAGAAGTTAGTGATAGGAAAGAGAAAAATGTAATTCCAATTCTCCCCTCTGTCCACTTTTCCCAATTTCTCTGAATGGAAGGATGAATTTTCTCATGGGATTTTGGGTGCCCATGCTGCCACTGCCACAGGCTGCATCATGACTAGGAGCAACCCTTAGGGAAGGGCCAGGAAAAAAAAAATAGACAATAGAAACACTAAAAAAAAAAAGAGCACTATTGATGTAAAATGACAATGATTTTAGAAATGGACAACTAAACTGCTATTGGTATGTGACTAAACTTGTTCAGTTTGCTTTGTGATTAGGAACAAAATACTCATCCTCCCTGCATTTCAGATTCCTTTGTATAGGGACTGGGGAATGACATAAGAACAGATGGAATTAGAGGGACATGTGAAGAAAGACTTTAAATAATTAGAATATCATCTGTAGAGTAACATATATTCTTTCAAAAGCAGAAAGATGGAAAAGTACATGAGAATGAAAACAGGACTTTCTAAGAAAAGCTACTCAAAGATCAAAACTTATCTTGACAAATAATGCTGATGTTTTAAGAAAACTTTGTGGAACCCTAAAATTGCTTCAGGAATTTGGACTCATATATGGTTGGGGCACAGTGAGACTGCTAGTACATTAAGCTTCAATTTACCTTGAGTTGGGAAATGGGAGTTGTAGCGCAAGTAAGGGTTCAAATCTGGAGATTTGGAAAAAATTAATATGTAATAAAATATTACCTAAAGGAAAACAAGGTTTTCTTTGATCCCTGTTAACCCATGTCAGAATTTGGCTCTCTCTTACACCAAAAGAACAACAATGGAACAAGAATGGTCAAAGATATTTCCCAACTCCAGAAATGTGCAGTTTAAACTAAAAGCGCCTTCAAAATATAAGGCAGGTAACTGATATTAGGCTAAAGAGAAAGAAAAAAAATTATTAGGAACAAAATTACAAGTCCAGGACAAAATAAAATGTAAAAAGGCACCTGAATATTCAGTATTTATTTTCCTAGCATTTACTACCACACCAGCAATGTTCTGAGCACAAGCAGGAAAATCAACTCACTGAAAATAAAGAACCATCTTTTTCTACAATATTGGTTCTCTAATTAAGTTTTTCTATCCACAATTTCTAGGTCAAGAACCCAATATGGAAGGGAGAAGTGAAAAGTTGAAGAAAAGTCCACACATTGCATGAAATAGAATGTGAAAGCTCCTTTGTGTATCTTGGTAATTTACATTTCAAAACAAAATCATACTTTTAAAGAGAATTACCTATATTCTCTTGATCCTGATTTCCAAGTCCTTCACTTGAACACCAGAATTAGAATTAAACATTGTACCATACAATTTCATTATCTTATCAGAATGAAACCAATTCACAGGGAAATCAGAGACTATGGCTGTGGCAGTAACCTGCAGATATACACATTCCCATGCACTGACATAAGCTGAAAACACATAGTACTTTCTAGATGGAGGTTTTTTTAAAATTTAGGCTCAATTAAATACATTTCCTCTATACAATTTCCACAGCAGTTTCTCTAGTTCTAAATCCTACTAATTCCCAGAAAAGCTAAGTTTTGTTGAAATCTGGTTTGACTAATTTATCAAATATGCATTTTAATTACCTAGCTGGAAGTTAGAGACATGAAATGTACTAGGAGAAGCCCTTTCCAATGGAAATACTATATACCACATATTTTTGTTAATGGAAATAAATGTATCCATTTCCATGTTTCTCCCTGATGTCATCTTTTTGCAGTTCAAAATCAACCCATTACTTCCTCACAAAGATGGTGAAAATCTGTATCATCATCATGTTTCGTAAGCACGATGAGCCTGATTATAAATACTCAGTTTTTAAAAATACAGAACCATCAGCCCCAGACTACATCTACTGAATCAAAATCACAGGGATTTTTTTTTTTCATAAATTTTTTTCTTCAAAAGCAAACTTTTAAATTGATTTTGATGGTTATTCAATTTGGGAATCACACAATCAACTAAGAATGAAAAGATATGGTCTGTATTCTACAGAGGAAAGAGTTTGTGAGACAGAAGGAGAAAACAGCCATTGACAAGTCAAGGAGAGAGGCCTCATGGCAGGGAAAAATCAACCTGGCCAAAACCTTGAACATCTAGCTTCTAGAACTGTGAGAAAATAAATTTGTGTTCTTTAATCCACATGGTGTGGGGTATTTGTTATGACAATCCTAGCAAATGAATTCAGTGAGCTCCCTAGGATTCCTAAAAATATGCAGAGTTCTCTCGGACTTACTGAATCATAATTTCAGGGATTGGGGAGGAGGGCTGGGGCTGGTCCAGAAATCTGCCTTTTAAGCACCCACCACAGGTAATTGCTATACATAACAAGTTTGAGAACCAGTTCTTTAAGATTTACTGTATTATGAAGATAAATAATCTGTGTAGCAATATATGCAAAATCAAGTAAGGCTTTCTTTTAAATGGAAAGGCAGTGCCAATTAATTAGGAATCATAAATATGATAAGAGTTGGGACATAAAGCCTGAGCATTTAATCTAAGTATTTACTGAAATGTATTGAGTATTTATATAAATCACTGTGTTAATTGATGTAAAAATTACAAAAGCAGCACATATATATTATTCTCAAGGGTTTTCCAATTGAGTTGGTCAAAATATAGATAAGAGACTAAAGAGCTCTAATTTCTTACCATTTCAAAATGTTGAGTGAATTCTTGCAATCTCTAAGAAATCAGGGTGTTTAATATAAAAAAACTTTTAAAAAGTAGATTCCTAAAGTTGGTGAGGCATTGTGGTTGAATGCAATAAATGGAAAAGTAATGGTCAAGGGAAACAGAAATCAAAGCCCAGTGCCTGACCAATGTAGAGAGTCTCACAGGAGACCAAAAATACATTTATCTAGAAGAAACAACAGAAACAGAGCTACAGGCATTTCAGAAATTGAAACAATGCAGACAAAGACAGCTCTCATAGTTTAAAGAATAAACATATTAGAAAATATCTGCAGGGAATAAAAAACTGTAAAAGTGATCTAGCAAGTTTTAAAAAGAGAACCAAACAGAAGTTTTAGGAGTGAAAAATAAAATCACCACCACCACAATAACAAAACAGAAGACTGTAAGTAGATAAGAAAGAGATGAAGAGGTAAGTAAATTGGAATATGGGTTAAAAGAAATTATACAGAGTAAAGTATGACAAGAAAGAACAACGGGAAAATATAGAAGAAAGGGTGATAAACACTGAAGGTCTGTCATGTTGAACGAGAATCTCCATAGAAGTAGAGAATAAAGTGGTTACATGTGAAGGAGTGGTATCTGAGAACATCTCTAGAACTAATAATGAAGACACAAAGCCAGATTTAAAGAGCTCAACAAATCTTAAGCAGGATTAATAAAAAGAAATTCATACCCAGACATATGTTAATTAAATTGGATAAAATCAAAGCAGATAAAAAAAGACATTTCTTTAAAGGTATAAGTGTTAGCATGACAGCTGACTCAAAAGCAAGAGAGGAAGTCATGAGAGAATGAAAAAATGTCTCCAATGTGCTGAAAGATAATAAAGGCCAAATTAGGCATCTATAATTAACAAAATCTTTGCAGAATCAAGAAAAATACATATATGTTCAGAAAACAATAATCAGTTAAGTATGCTACCAGCAGACTCTCATAAAATGAAATTCTAAAGTAAGTTCAGATAAAAATTTATTCCAGATGGTGTTTTAGTTCATTTGGGTTACAGTAACAAAACATGATAAACTGGCTTATGGGTGACAGAAATTTATTTCTAGGGGTTGGAAAGTCTAAGATCAAGGCATTGGTACCTGCAGTGTCTCGTGAGGGCCCACACGAGATGGCTTAAAGATGGCACCTTCTAAGGCCGGGCGTGGTGGCTCACGCCTGTAATCCCAGCACTTTGGGAGGCTGAGGCGGGCGGATCACGAGGTCAAGAGATCGAGACCATCCTGGTGAACATGGTGAAACCCTGTCTCTACTAAAAACACAAAAAATTAGCTGGGCATGGTGGCGCGTGCCTGTAATACCAGCTACTCGGGAGGCTGAGGCAGGAGAATTGCCTGAACCCAGGAGGCAGAGGTTGCGGTGAGCCCAGATCACGCCATTGCACTCCAGCCTGGGTAACAAGAGCGAAACTCCGTCTCAAAAAAAAAAAAAAAAAAAAAAAGAAAAAAAAAGAAAATGAAGTCTTCGTTGGAGGCCGGGCGTAGTGGCTCACGCCTGTAATCCAAGCACTTTGGAGGCCAAGGTGGGAGAATCACCTGAGCTTGGGAGTTCAAGACCAGCCTGACCAACATGGTGAAACCCCATCTTAAATAAATAAATAAATAAATAAATAAAATAATAATAATAATAAAGATGGCACCTTCTTGCTGTGTCCTTATCTAGTAGAGGTGAGAGGTCCCAGAGCCTCTTTTATAAGGGCTCTGACTCCATGACTTAATCACCTCTCAAAGGCCCCATCTCCAAATTACATTACCTTGAAGATTAGAAATTCAACATATAAATTTGGGGAAGACATAAATGTTCAGCCTATAGCAGTAAGCCTTAGATACAAAAAATAATGAAGAGCAAATAAAGTTTTTGTGTGTGTGTGTGTGTGTGTGTGTGTGTGTGTGTGTGGCTAAATACAAACACTGACTACATAAAAAAAATTCTTAGAAATAAAGAACATTAAAGTACATCACAACAGAATTAAGACACACAGTACAGATAAAATATATGACAACAGTATGTAACTTGGAAATTAAAGAGTTGCTCTAGTTATTATATCTAGATAATAATAACTGTAAAACTTAGTTGCATAAACAAGCCATGTTCATGGATTCCGTGGGTTAGGAGTTTGGCACAGCATAGCACAGCACAATAAGAATGGCTTGTTTCTGTTCTGTGAAGTCTAGGGCCTGGAATCATTTGAAAGTTTGCCTACTCACATGTCTGACACCTGATACTGCCTGCAGGCTGGGAGTATCAGATTTTCTCCATCTGTACTAGTTGGAGCTTCCACACAACATGGTGTCCAGGTGCCAAAGGTGAGGTTTCCAAGAGACAGCAAGTAAAAGAGTGAGAGAGAGCCAAGAGGAAGCCAGCCACATATCCTTTTATGATGTGACCTCTGAGGTCTTAAGGGGACTACAGTGTAGTAAGCTTCTAGAAGAGTATGTAGTGTTGAAAATATTGCTGTAGCCATTTTTGGAAAGCTAATGATTAACTTTAGTCTTACTTAATTTGAATACGTATGATGGAATATAGAGTAACTATTAAAAGACAAACTAGTAAAGAGAAAAAAATGTGTATTGCTCAAGGAAGACACACTGTATCATCTATTTTAAGAAAGAATTGGATTGGTAAAGGAATTGGTAAACAGGTTTTGAGAGAATTGAAAATGTCCACTAGGGACACAATTATTAAAGACAAAAAGATGGAATTAATAGAACCTAGAAGCCTTTAAGAGATACCCTGCAGGATGCCAGAGAAAAGTTGGAGTCTGGAAAGCAACTACAGCTGCTATAACAAGAGCCACTGCTGAGGTGATGCTGACAATATTGGGAGGCTAATGCGAAGGAGAAAAGTCTCTTCTTCATATCCTAAGCATTCTAGTCTCCTAGTACTCTTTCTTTGTGGGACCTAAAAACAAGCCAGATGTCAAAGGAAAAGCACAGTTTGCAAAAAGTTCCAGCCACAAAGCCCCAGAATACAGATATGTGAGTCTGGAGTTGAGAGACAATCAATAACTGGCAAAACAGAATAGCATAGTAAGTCAATACTAATTTTAAAAGGCAAGAAAAGAGAGAAAAAGAATCACAAAATAGGTTAGACAACAACCTAATCCCTAATCTAAAACAAAAATCCTAATCTCTCCTAATACAAAATAAAATGGCAGAAACAAATCTAAATATATTGGTAATTATATTAAATGCACATGGTGTAAGTTTTCAAGTTAATGACAAAGATTATTCTATTAGATTAAAAATAATAATAATAAAAGCCAGGTGCGGTGGTACACATCTGTATTCCCAGCTACTTAGGAAGCTGAGGCAGGAGAACCATTTGAGCCATTTTGGCCTGGGTAACATAAGAGGGACTTTGGATCCAAAAATAAACAAAACAAAGAACTCCATTAAAATCCTAAATCTATTTTGTTTACTAGATACACATTTAAAACATAAGAATACAGAAAGATGAAAAGTAAACAGACGAAAGAAGTTATTCTGAAAACACTGACTAAAGGAAGGCTGGTATAGCTATAGAGAAAACAGACTTTAATGCAAAACATATTACAGATACACTGCATAGTGATAAGATATAATTCATCAGAAAAATGTAACATGTTAAAACAATCTACATGCGCTTAATAGTTATCCTCAAAATATATAAAACATATACAAGGAGAAAGAGGCAAATCAAGATCATAATAGGTGATTTTATAACATATTGCTTTCAGTAATTGACATAATAATTGTATTAAAAATCAGTAAGGACATAGAAGATTCAAATAACACAATTAACAACCCTAAAAGACACATCAGATGGCTTGTTTTTAGTTTTCGTTCCCACAAATAAAAACTACTAGGTGACTAGAATGCTGAAGATATGAAGAAGAGACTTTTCCTTTCCCACTGTCCCTAATGACTACAAAATATATTGTTTTCAAATGCATAAAAATTATTTTAAAATTTACCATATCCTGGGACATAAAGCAAGTCTCAAGTAATTTCAAATAATTAAAATCAGAAAGATTTTTTATGACAAAAATTCAATTAAACTGCATATCAAAAAACATAATTAGAAAAGCCCATGTTTGGAAAAAAAGAAATACTCTCCTATAAAAGACTTGAGAAAATTCCAATGAAAATTAGAAAAATATTAAAACTAAATATGGCCATTATGTATCAAAATTTGTGGAATATGGCTGTAAGTTGAGTATAATGTAACTATATTACATTAGTATAGAGATAACTTTTAAATGTATATGTTGAAAAGGAGGACAAGTTGAAACTGAAAAAAGTAACCTAACTCAACAAGTTAGAAACAGAATAGTAAAAAATACCCTAATAAAATAGAAAGAAATAATATTAAGGCAGAAATTAATGGAATAGGAAACATGCTATAGAAAGGATCAACAAAACTAAAATTTGGATCTTGGAAAAGATTAAACTGTTTTTATTTGGAGTTAAGGTTATGTAGAAATTTTTAAAAATGGCCTGGGCACAGTGGCTCACGCCTGTAATCCCAGCACTTTGGGAGGCCAAGGCAGGTGGATCACAAGGTCAGGAGTTCAAGACCAGCCTGGCCAATACAGTAAAACCTCATCTCTACTAAAAATACAAAAATTAGCCAGGTGTGGTGGTGGGCGCCTGTAGTTTCAGCTACTTGGGAGGCTGAGGCAGGAAAACTGCTTGAACCCAGGAGGCAGAGGTTACAGTGAGCTGATTTTTGCACCACTACACTCCAGCCTGGGCGAAACAGTGAAATTTGTCTAAAAAAAAAAAAAAAAAAAAGAGAAAGAAAAGAAAATTTTAAAAACTGTGCAAATAATTTACAGAATTACTACATAGTTTATTGTTTCCAGGTACAAAAGCAACACAAATCAACTGTATTTCACACATAATCAATAGGAAATAATGTGTGCTAAGTAATTTGGATTAATATTCTCACTTGAGAACATTTAGAAAAGCTGGATAAAATATACTTTTCAAAAATGTGGGAAGGCAGCGGAGAGCTAAGTTAGTGAATAATTACGATGCCAAAATATCTGGAAAAGGACCAAAATTCAAAAAAATAAACCCTTCATTTGGGACAACTGTGTTAGGAGTATTTATAGATTGCAAAAGGCCACTGGGAAACTGATTAGATAAAGCTAAGGGGCTAAAGATTCAAAGGTAGAGTCCAGGGCCAGTCAAGAGGTGAGGGCCTGGTTAACTCACTTTGAAACACTGAATGGTTGAACCCTAGAAATAAGGATGAACAGAAGAGTACTACCACAGTGTGTGGCTCAGCTTTCAGTCACCTAGGTGACCTGGAAAACCTCAGTCTCTGAAATTGGATCAAAATAATTCTAAATTACTAATGCCCAAATACCTGGCAGAAGCCTGGATGAAAACATCATTCTGAGCATCAAGTTATTTCCAGTTTTTTTCAAATACAATATTGGCAAATAATTAAAGATAACCAGGCACACAAGGAGACAAGACAGTAAGAATGAAGATGAGAAGAAACAAAACCCACAGGAGGGTTTTGATTCTGGAATTATTAGATACAGACTACAAAATAATTATGCTTTTCATGTTGAAGCAGATAAGAGACTGAAAATTTCAGCAAGACAATTAAAAACTGCAAGAGTGACATTTACGTGCTTCAAAAGAAACAGAACTGAAAATACAAGGGGCTAAGAATAACTAAGACACTCTAACAGAACAATAAGTTGGAAGGATTTGTCTTGCCAAATATCAACAATATATCAACTACAATGATGAGGACGGTATACTAGCACAGGGATAGAAAAAAGGGAACAAAAAATTCATAACGAGATGTGAGGACTAAGCTCTAATTTTTTGTGCTGCCCAAATTCCTATCTAAGGAGTCTGGAAGTCATGCTCTGCAAACCATAAATTCTCATCAGATGGGTTTTATTTAACCTCTATATCATGACTTACTTACCAATCTGACTCTAGCATAACAAGGAAGAAAATAAAAATATTTTACCCCAAAACATAGGGTTTTCTCTGCCGCATCTTGAAATGGCCTTGCAAAGCCATCCCTTGTGGGAAAAATCCACATTCTACAGAGAATCCCCTTCCCCCCCGCCTTATCTTCTCCCTTCCTTTCTTTCCAGATACAGGAGATAATCAACTAATAGCCAGGCACCTTTTAGGTCTGATAAGAAACATTTTACAACCTGCTCTCTGAAGTCTGCTGAGAGCTTCTTCTGCACAATAAAACTTGGTCTCCACAATCCGTTATTTAACCTGAGTATTTCCTTTCTATTGATCCCAGATAAACTCAACCAATTGTCATCCAGAAAATGTTTTACATTTACTTACAGCCTGGAAGCCCCCACTTTGAACTGTCCTGCCCTTCTGAACCAAACCAAAATATTTCTTAAACATATTTGATTGATGTCTCATGAATTCCTAAAATATGTAAAACCAAGCTGTACTCTGACCACCTTGGGCACATGTTCTCACAACCTTCTGAGGGCTATGTCACAGACCATGGTCACTCATATTTGGCTCAGAATAAATCTCTTACAATATTTTACAGACTTTGACCCTTTTCATCAACAGATGTGTTTACATATGGATATAATATATGACTTTGGTGGCATTATAGAAAGGAGGAATAAAACCCAGACTTTTCAGTAAATGGTGGTGAGGCACCTCCTAGCAAACACTAAATTAATACCTCATAAAAAGTTTAAATATGAAAGGCAAAATTAAAGCTTTTAGAAGACAATATAGAAGACTATCTTCATGACTCCAGAATAGGGAATGGCACTCTAATTTTAAAAGTCTGATACTTCTCAGTACTTAACCATTAATAAATTATTTTTATCAAAGAACATCATAAGGGAGAGAAAGGCAGGCCACAGAATGGTAGAGGATATTTGTAACTATATAGACAACAATGAGGAAAAAGATTACCAACAGAACAAAAACATGTGTGACAGACCTGACAAGACACTTTACAAAAACAGAAAGTAAAATTGGCCAATAAACTTAAGAAAAAAGTTCTCAACTTCACAGGTAATTAGTGAAATGCAGAGTGAAACTGCAATGAGATACAACTGCACCTCCACCAGATTGGCAAAATTAAAACAAAAATCTGTTAACACCAGCATTGACCAAGATATGCAGAAACATAGTTTGGATATTTGTCGCCTGCAAATATCATGATAAAATATGATCCCCAGTATTGGAGGTGAGGGCTGGTAGGAGGTGTTTGGGTCATGAGGTTGGGTCCCTCATGAATGGCTTCACGCCTTCTTTGAGATAACGAGTTCTTGCTCCATGACTTAATATGAGATTTGATTATTAAAAAGAATCTGGGACCTCCCCTATTTCTCTCTTGCTCCTCTGGCCATGTGATATGCCAGTTCCTCATTTCCCTTCAGCCATGATCGTAAGCTTCCTGAGGCCTCACCAGAAGCTGAGCAGATGCTTATGCAATGCTTATACAACCTACTGAACCATGAGCCAAATAAACTTCTTCTCTGTATAAATGACCCACTCTCAGGTATTCCTTTATAGCAACACAAAACCAACCAACATACTAATGTTTAGGAAAAAATTTGTAATCATCTATTAAAATTTAAGATATGAATATACTGTGACCAAAAAATTTGACTCCTAGATATATACTTTGACTAGGAGTTAGATAAAATAATGTTCATTGTGAAACTATAATTGCCTGAAACTAAAAGCACCCCAACTGTCTACAGTAAATAAATTGTGGCATATTAATACAAAGGCAAATTAGGCAGAAATACTGAAGAATGAAGTGCAGCTACAACCAACATGAATAAATCACATGTTGAACAAAAGCAGCAGCTACAAAAGAATGTATGATTTTGGATAAAAATTCAAAAACAAGAAAACTGTATTGCTAAAGTTTACATACATAGGTGCTAACACTACAAAAATAAAGAGACAATTATCATAAAAGGTAAGATATTGGTAATTACCACAGGGTATGTGGCAGGGAGCTGGTTGTGACTGGGAAGGAACTACATGGGTAGTTACTGAACTGTTTTCAATATATTCTATTAAGCTGAGTGCTATTTATATAGTTACTTTAAAATTATTCCTTGAACTCCATATATTTTGTGTAGTCTTGAATACATATTTGAATATATATTTCTCAATTAAAAAAAACAAAGCTATGACATAGAAAGAGCAAAATAAATACATATTATCAATAGATACTTACGCTGATCTCCAAGACCTCAACTTCCTGATTTTTTTCTCAGAGAGAGATCATGATGATGTTTTTAAATCTCTAAAAAGTAAAATAATTAAACCCATACACAGTGATTATATAAAATTAGACATTTGCAATCACAATGCATTTATGATTATATTCATTAGAGTGGAAAGATTTAGGTCACAAGATTTTTTTTCCCCTAAAAATCTCAGGAGAACAATTTTCTGTCTTCATTCTGCTAATTATAAAATAATGGACTCTAAAACATAGCTGCTTTTTTAAATGTTCCATAACGTCACCAGAGTGTGACGTAGTAGATTAGAAAATAAAAATAAAGATATACATTTCTTTCCATGTCCTACCTTTGGGATAATTTATGAGGAACTCACAGACATGTAACAGAACTGCTTTGAAATCTAAAAATAAATGGACTTTACAAAGCCCTAACCAGTAGTATGGGATTTACCAGATCCTCTAGGTTTTACACAGTCACAACTATTTCTCTCAAACTTTAAAAGAATTTGCTGGAGCCATTTGAGGACATTTGAAGTAATGTCCTTCCACACTTAGTAACTGCTGTATCTCCATGATTGCAAACTTGAAAATTAGGCAACACCAAAGCAACATTACTCACAAAATAAATAGCAAAATCAGAATCTCTGGCGTCAACTTACAAAACATGATTTACAAAGATACTCTTAAATTTCTTAATTTATTTTTAATAAGTAAAAAATTACTCAGTGAAACCGTACAAAAATCAAATCATTAATTTTTGCACCTGGTATTTCAGTCAACAGTGATCTCATGGTACAGAAATAAACAAAACAATGGGAATTATCATTAACTTCACCCTGGCTTTCTAGCTTAGTAGAACTAAACAGAAGAAATTATGGCAATAACCATTAACTATAGAAGAAAAATAATGAAAAAATGGTTGCAGATTTAATCACAAAATGAAGTTAATTTTTGTTGATTTTGTTTCATCTGATAAAGCACTAATATTTGTTAATATGAATTGACAGCATCATTCTAAATTTATTCCTGAAGAGATGTCAAGACTTAAATAAAATATAAGCAAGTTATTAGATCATATTTACGGATTGCTGAATGACTACCTGGAAAATATCAGTTACTCTCAAAGAGCACAAAACAAAGTGAATGTGGAAAAAAAAGCCTTCTTTTCAAAAGTCTTTTTTATTAGTCCTATCATCTAAAATTTGAAGAAATAGAGCCTTGATATTCCTGGATTCAATTTTAGGTAACCTTAATATTAAATATGACACTTGGAATATGCACAATGGTAACGAGTAGGATATGTGAACAAAATTTAATTTCTTTTTTCCAAAGGTAGTCCTTTTCTTTAAATTCATTCTATCCATTTTTGCCCAGTTCTCTATGTACAGATTATCCTTTAATTATACAGATTCACTCTACTTCCACATATATTTTCTCCACTTCATGGTACTTTTACAAAAGAAAGAAACAATACAGCTAAGTTGACAAAGTAATTTAAACTATTTGTAAATGAAATAAAAAGTATAATACATGGTATAAAAAGATACCAAATTTGAGTAATACTGATGTTAATCTAGTTTTTTATTTAACAAAGTACCTACTAATAGTCTGAGCAGGAGAGAAGAAGAAAAGGAACTAGAGGGAAATGACTTCCTATGGTTAAAAAAATGCCAATTGCTTCAGAATACAGGATAGTCTTAGTAATAAAAGAATCACTTACTATTTTCACTGAGTTTATAGTGTTGGGTACTATGGTTTAAATCATTCTAATGAAAGTACTTATAGCAACGTCTGTAATAGTTCATACCAGAAAACAGAAGAAAGTTCATCTCAATAAAGACTAAAAAATAAATTTTTATCTTCATTAACTCCCTTTCTGGGAATGGGAATGAAATAACGTGCTTCTCTTAAAAAAAAAAAAAAAATTAATATCCATTAGTTTTGTGGGGAAAAAAAGACTCCCCTAGCAATAATTTTTAACATTCTACTTTTCATCTATTTCTAAGGACACTCCCTTTAAAAAATCTTTTAGTTTTATATAATAGGACAATCAGGTTTAAGAGTCTCACATAAATAAAATAGCCACATTAGAAGGCATACTGAAGAATCAAATGGTTAGCCACATTTGTCTGTTCACATTCATGGATTCTCTAAGAGGGCTGTGAGAGTCCACATAATACTGTTCACATTTAGTCTAAGTTAACATGTCTCATCCGACCTGCTGCTCCTACAACACTGATGCTATCAACAAAATCCTCATTTTGGGACACAGTGACATAACAAACTCTGGTTAAATGAGCAGAGGTAACAGGACAGTAAACTGTAGCTGTACAATTTTAAATGTCCACTCTTCATCCACCATTATCATACCTCTTCTTCCCAGTGTATTAAATTCTGAAAGCCTAACCTTATGAGAGGTGCTGGGTGCCAAACACTATTTGTATAGAAAATCAGTCTTTAAACAAAAAAGAAATTCATTAAATAAAATTAAACTTTTTGGATAGTTGCATTTGTTGTTTTCAATTTCTTCATATCTGTTCTGGTCAGACATATTTTTCCTTCTTTTTATCCAGAGAGATTAATACACAGATTAATACACACATTTTTTTGTAAGTATAAAATGGCATTCCAGTTCAAAGTTGCTTCTGATCATAGCCATGTGTGAACCATTAGACAAGTGTATACTATGCCCCAAAATGTTTTATAATTCTTCAGTGCAGTTTCCTACTGATGTTTTCCTTAAAATTAAGGCTTCATGAGAGAGAAATCCATAATATTATGAGCTGATTTTCTTTAGCTTCTGAATTAAGTGCACTCTTTCCAAAATCAAGTAGTCCTGGAGTAACATTAAGACAACTTCTATTAATCCGTGTCGTGACTGAAGTAGTATCTTACTGGAGGTCCAGGCAAATCTTCATCTCCATCAATGTCTGGAGCAAATGACACAGTAAGATCCACATATTTCTTTTCAGTAGAAGGTTTTACAAGTTTATGCATTCTAAGAAAAATAAGCAAGAATAAATATTTTGGTAAATTCTGCAAAATGAAGAAACAATTTGCTGACTAATGCCATTCAGAGAAACTGGCCTTGTATCTAGACTTTATTTAACATCTAAAAATAATCTGCTTTCATATATTCATTTTTCTTTACTAAAAAGGTCTGAACTCAATATACTCACTTACCTAACAGTGAATAAATTTGGATACATTGGTCATGATAAAGAATACAAACCATTTATTGAAAGACAAAAAGGCTCAGACTGCAATCCCAGCACTTTGGGAGGTCAAGGCAGGCGGATCACCTGAGGTCAGAAGTTCAAGACCAGCCTGGCCAACATGGTGAAACCCTGTCTCTACCAAAAATACAAAAATGAGCCAGGTGCAGTGGCACACACCTGCAATCCCAGCTACTCAGGAGGCTGAGGCAGGAGAATTGCCTGAACCTGAGAGACAGAGGTTGCAATGATTTATAAATATTAATTCTCCTCCTATACTTCCTCTTTAGTTTGGAGGCATCATAAATTCAAGCATTTCTCTGCAGTGAGTAAAAAAGCAAGCTAGAATTAACCTTAAAATGCAAGCTAGAAATACAAAGTAAAATTCATTCTTAGGTTTTTCCCTTATATCCAAAGTTTATCCTGTTTATTTACTGAAAAATCACTGTCTTTTTTATTGTCACTACTGTCTTAAATCAAGTAATCATCTATACACCCCTTAGATAACTGTATTCGCTTCTAGTTAGCTTTCTTCAATCTCTTTTCTACCTCCAATCTACACGGCTCCTAGAATTCTTTTCAAATATAAATTTGATGTATTCTCCTGCCTAATAATGTTATCTATCATATACTGTATACCTAATCATGCCAGGCTCTGAAGTATGTAATCGGTTTAATCCTCAGTAGCTCTTTCCATTTCACAAAGATATTTTGTCCCATACAAAAACTTTTCATTTTTCTACCATTCACGATCACCACCTCATATTTCAGTCATTCCAAACAAACAAACAAAAATATGAATTCCAATTTAGAATTTAGTAGGAATTTAAAATGCTACTCTTAATTTATCCAAAAGATACTCAGGTATCCTCATGAAAATCAACATAAGACAAATTAATGCCTTTGCTAATTAATGGCAGTTTTACTTTTGTATGTGTGTTCTTTTTAGCTGCAAAGACTGTTGCTTTTGCCAGGAATAGTCTTTCTTTGAAAGTAGCTCAAATGAAATCTACCCTGAATTAGAGGTCTAAGCACAATACTGTGTAAAAATTTTCATTATCACAGTTACTCAATTATACTTTAATGATAAACAGGACCAGAGGTGAGACTTAGCCATGTCACCGTCTCAAAAGTTATGAGCAACTCTTGTAGAATTGCTTTTAGAGAGGAAAAAACTAAAGCAAAGGTCCCATGATGGTGCATCATAAAAGGGAATATTCAAGGACAAATAAGGAGGATAGTGTAGCTGGAATATTTTGAGGTGAAAGTACTTAGAAGGATAACTAGGAATCAATTTCCGTGAAGACTGTGAACTGACTGAAGGCAGGGCTTGATGAACATGTATGATAACAAAATATTAACAGGACTAACATTTATGGGATACTTCTTATGTGCCATGACACCATTAGCTCTTACTATTATTTTAGTGCTCAACTCTGGGCATAATCATGCCTATTTGCGGATCTGTAGCTTTTTGAAACTAAGTTTTAAAAGCTACTCAAGGTAACAAAACTAAGTAGCTGAGCAAGAATGTGAATCCAGGTCTTTCTAAAGCCAACCTCATGCTATTAATCACAATCCCATTGACTGACTTAACATGTTCAGTACTTAACAGAGACTCAATAAATACTTGCTAAAAGAACAATGTAATAAAATGAAAAATATTATCATGCTAGAGGTTTTAAACATTGGCCAAATCTTAAAAGCATTTTAAAAGAATTTGCCACAAATTTTAAACTCCATTAATTAATATACTTTATGACTACATACATTCCACTGCAGCATAAAATAAAGGAATTCTAAACACTACTCTTGCTTTATCCAAAAGATACAGGGATCCTAATGAAAAACAATATAAGCCAAATTAATGCCTTAGCTAATACAATAGTAGTTTTACTTTTTAAGGAATAGATAATTCAGACTGGATTACAATTTAAGAGTGATTAACCTCAACTAATTATTATAGTTAAAGCCAACAGATACGTTAATCATCACACAGAGATTCATTTAGTCATCTGACAAGCATTTGTTGATAAACTTTTATGTACCAGGTTATTGATCTAAGTGCTTGAGATACAACAGTGACAAGATCAAATAAACATTCCCATTCTTGTGAAATATATGTTCTAGTTGCAGGAAAATAGATAATATACTGTACCTAGGCCAGGCGCGGTGGCTCACACCTGTAATCCTAATACTTTGGGAGACTGAGGCAGATGAAATCACCTGAGGTCAGGAGTTTAAGCCCAGCCTGTCCAACATGGTGAAACCCTGTCTCTACTAAAAATACAAAAATTAGCTGAGCATGGTGTCAGGTGCCTATAATCCCAGCTACTCAGGAGACTGAGGCAGGAAAATCACCTGAACCCAGGAGGTCAAGGTTGCAGTAAGCTGAGATCACACCACTGCACTCCAGCCTGGGCAACAGAGTGAGACTCTGTCTCAAACAAATAATAACAATAAAATAGTACCTGGCACACAGCAGGCACCCTAAACAATAGTTTATTGAATAAATGAATAAAAATAGTAATTTGGCAGTTTGATTCCTCATAAATCTGGTCATTAAGTGTTTCAACATTAAGAGATGAATCCACTTTCACTTAAGTGTACTGACCAAATCAAGTTTCTAAACCTATTAATTGAAGAGCTGAATCTCTTAAGAGGTAGGCTGTTGACCTTCACCTGGCAGATTTACTGTCTTATTAATGTCATTAGACAAGACTAATGCTTTTATCTGAATTATGGTAACCTCTATATTTAATTTTTTACTGTGCATCAACTTATATTTAAATTCTTGTTAATCACTACATATAATGTTGAATACTTACGTTAACTTCAATCTTTTTGCATGACCAGGCATTACAGGAACATAAAGCATTTTGACTCCCTGTACCACCATTGTTGGCTCAATTCCGTACTTCTCCTAAAAGTGATTATCAAAAAGAGAAACAACAAAGCCTTACTCAAACATAAAACGCTTATTTAACAAAACAATGCTTTATGACCAGTAAAAAGAGCAAATTCATGCTAAATAACTCCAATACAATTATAAATAAGAACTGAATAGAAACCAGACGCAAAGCTACTAATGAACCAGGTGAATAAAAGTATCTCACTTTGACTGCATTTATGAAATCCAACAGGGTGAAATCTTCTTTTCCATGTACAGTCCATCGATCCCAAATCGTAAATGAAATTCCATTTCTGTTATAGAAAAATATTCAGAACAGAAACTTTGAAATTTTCCTCCCTTTAGTGATGATAGAAAAAACCCACCTTCAGCAGTCCATTATTTGTGATTGGGCTAGAAATTAATGTGAGAAAATAAAGGATAATACACCTTCTAAAATATTCCGTAATATTCTTTCCCCATCACATCATGTAAGTAACCACTTTTAGTTAGTACCTTGTGGATCCTTCCAGCATCTCATTATAAATCAGTATGTTTTAGCGAGAGTTTTGTCTCTCTCTTTTTAAAATAGCTGCATGGGTTTCACTGTGTGGACGTTCAAGTCCCCTGTGGGTTATTCTAATCATTGGCTATGATAAATAATGCCAGAATAATTATCCTGCAAATATATAGTTTGAGACGTGTGCAAATGTACCTGAAAATCTGACATATAGTGCTATATATTCCTTATTGTGGATTACACTATTTTGTACTCTCAGTAATGTATGAGAGTGTCTGCTTTCTCACACCCTTGCTAAGACAGGTTTTTTTCAAGTTTCTGGTTGTTGCCAATCTGAAAACTAAGAAGTATAGGCCCAGGGAATTGTTCTGCCTTGTCACAAGCTTGTGGAACTGAATTCTAAATCTCATGACCTACAGTCAGACACCAGAGTACCTACTAATTCATCTGGACAAGGCAGACACAGATGAAATCATAATGCCAAACAATGTGGCAGATAAAGTATTGTAAGCGTTCTTTGGCTACTTTAGTCAGAAATATTTCATGAAGACAAGGTTTGAGCTGATCCTGAAGTAATGGGAAGAATATACACACACACATATAAAGGGAAAAAAGAGGTGAAGCCAGTATTTTTCCCTTTTAAAAGGTATTTTATTTCATTTTCATTATACCAGAGAAACAGACCTTCATACATACCTGATTTTAGTTTTCCTTACTTCAGACGTCTCTGTAAACACTATAATTGGAATGGCAAAGTTAAGAAAACAATTTTTGTAAGCTTCAAATGGATAGCCACCAGTTACTTTGATCATCTCCAAGGCAACCTAGATAAAAGAAAGTGATCTGATTATATAAATAGCCTAAAACTATCTACAATTTTAATTAGATCTATTCAATTTCCACAAGTTTTCAAGCATTTCTTTGTAGATAGTAATGGCAGCTATGGGACTAGAGTAATGTAAGTTTCTTATTATAGGTCTCCATACTTTAGCATATTTTATACTTTCAAACGTTCAACCTACGCTATACATGGTAACAGTTATTTAAAAAAATTAATTCGACCATGTAATCTTCCTACTTTGAAAACAGATGCCAGAACTCAAAAAATACAACAGTCTAAAATCACTTAATACAGGGGTATATAATTACATAGCTTCTAGAGTAACTTGAGAGTAATGATATAATATGGTATAATAACTAGGGCCACACTTAAAGATTCTGAATCATTATGAATAAAGATTAGGGAAGTTCATCTTATTCAAGAAAAATAAAGCACCTGCTTTGTATGAAAGATACAAAGATCAGTGAGAGGATCACTGCCTATAAGAAAAATCACAATCTATGTTGAGCTTATTTTTAATTTTAAAATGTATATTTATGTAAAACTTCAAAATATAAATGACTGCATTTTCAGAAAATATCTTGAAATTTTTAATTATGAGATCCAATATTTATCCTTCCTTCTCTAACATCTGTGAGTGACTGGGTTAGCATAATGGGGAAGACAGGGAAGAGGCAATAAAAAAGGAGCATTTTTATTCAAGGAATAATAAACTTACCAAGCCAGAAACCGTAGCAGTGGTTGTTGCTATAGCAGGTATAATTTTACCAGCTATGCGCTTTGTTTTGAAACGGTCAGCTGGCTCAATACTGTACATTTTGGCACGAAGATTTGATGCAGCTGTGATGAAATCTATGTGTCCGTTACGATCATCATCTTTTTCAAATGAAAGCACTGCCATCTGAAGGTCACCTAATCACATCAACCAGAAAAACAAAGTTCCATGGCAGGCAGTAAAAGTTTTGCTAGGTAAAAAGCAATGTGGGTTTACTAAATTTTAAAGATTTCTTTTTTTTAAATGACCAAGAACCGTAAGAATCCAGGCAACTAAAGTTATTGAAGGACATTGAAATAGCTTTTCCCATGATTAAACAGAGTCAATATTTTTTATTTAAAAAAAGAAAGAAAATGATTGTTTTAATGCCACGAAATTAGAGATGTTTTTATATTTACAAACTTTCTAATAGCAAAATAAAAGTTATATACTGCACATCTGCTATCAAGTGGTTTACAATAAAAAAGTCAACATTAGGTATAGTTCAAAAATTTATTCCATAAATCCTACTTTGAAATATCTTCCCTCTGATAATTAAGAATAGGGTCAATAGGTCAAATTAAAGTAAGTATTTTCTGAAATCTTTGTGGATCCGTGGTTTCCAAGATCCTTCTAATTATTGTTATTCTGGGTTATTTTTCCTAAAATTCTACCAGTCCATATTAAAAATCTCAAAAGTTTGGGAACCACTGATTTATAAAACTAAAAGATGGTGAGCAGGTCAAAACAGATGAGTGAATGTTTTTGAGAAATTAAAAATTCAGTTTTCCTGTACTTTTATATTTAAGACCATCTAGCAAGGAAGTATATATAGGTCACATTGTTTTCCCTGTCAGTAATTATGAAGATTAAGAACCAAATAAGAGTTCCGTTTATGGTTCTTTATACTAAAGTGATTTCAATGGGTTGGTCCAAAGATTAGATTCCACAAGGACCCCATTAAACTGAATTTTTAATTCCTTAAAAACAGAGCTATTCAGTCATGGTTTTAGACCTGCTCACCATCTAAAGAACTAACATGATCAGAAAAACAACAAAGCAGTTACTGTGATTGGATAATTTGATTTGAGGGTAAGGCAACAGTGGGGAAAATGATGAATTTAATCACAGTTAAAGATGAATGCTGACTTTGATATGATCACAAAATCAATTAATGTCAACATCATTATTGTTGTTACTAAATTCCAAAAATTCTTAGATGTAGAGCTTGGTGAAAATAAAAATTCACCCTGTTCAAAACATTTTTATAAAGATTTTCCCTTACTTTTGGTGGCTTCGTTAGATAAAATAGCCTTTTCTAGTTGGAAAATAGCATTCCTCTCATCTTCACTGCTAATAGGAACATGGTCCGGTTTCCTTGCAGTTTCATCTGTTTGAACAACCTTTGAATATACGAATATTTTTATTAATGTTACTTTTTGCATCTAAGTTTAGTTACCATTTAACTATTTTATCAAATCACAAAGAGAAAATATTTTCTCTGTGTATTTTAATCAGATTATTAATCATTGGTCCAATATATTTTCAGAAGGCATTATGTTATTCATGTATGTATTTTATTATCTATCTTCTCACAGAGGAATGTAAGCTCTATAACAATAGGGATCTTCATGTATCTTGTTCACTGACAGAACTCCAATATATCTAATTTTTATTATCTACAGTGATATAGGGGGCATAAAAAATAATGAGCTCCTACAATCTAAGTCCAAACTGATCTTTTAAAAAATTCCACACTAGAATAAAATTAGTATTAATCAACAGTTTGTGACTCTGACAAATCTACTTTAAACTCAAGTTGCACTGCTCTAGGTAGTACAGAGCTGTTTCACATCAAAGAAACTAAAGAAATCCATAAAATATATAATATGGCCATCCTTTAAATATTTACTGACTGCTGGTAAGTTTTTTCCTTAAGAATATGTCTTCTTTCATATAGCAAGTTCGGTAGGATTAAGGCAGTGCATACCATAAGTAATTTAACCTTAAAAAATTATTTATTAGATATTCCATTAGGGCATGGAAATTAATATTCTCAAACCAAAAAATTCGCTTCATCATCATGAAGTAATATTTATTAAAAATACATTCAAATCATCATTTTATAAGTGAAACATTATTACAAAAAAAATTAAGAAATATTAAGGAGTCCAGGAAGGAAAAACTTTTGTTTGTCTGAATGGCTAGTTGAAATTTTTGGCTGTGACATCTGCAACCAGAAGTACCATACCTGAAAATTCAGTGTGAGCTCCTTTAAGGAGTTGTGAAAAAGCCCATAGTTCATGTTAAAACTGTAGTTAAATTGCTCGGGAGAACTTATTACCCACAAACTTTGATATCGATAGAAGTAGTGCAAGGCCAAAAATATACTGAAGCAAGAGTAATAATGGACAGTAAAGTTAAGCCATTTTTCCTTTCCTTCTCTCTAGTTTTGCCCTTGGAAACATGGGCTGAGAACTTTCTTTGGGACTTCTGTTTATCCTCATCCTATTTTTATTCTTTACAGGCTATAAGTCATAAACACCGTGTTCTGCAAACCCATCTACCTGGGCAAAATCAACTACCCTCCCAGTATTTTTTTTTTTTTCCCTGAAATAAAAATGCAGAATGAAAGGCTGCAGACACCACTTCTTTCCTGAATTTTGCAGGGAGGTGGTCACTATTCTACCTTTTCTGGTGTAGCTAAATTTTGTGATTTTTAGAGAACATACAAGAAAGCCATATACTGAACATGTAAAAAAGAAAAAAAAGTTTTAAACTTTCCCATTTCACTGGCTAAATTTCATGTTCCATCTTTACTAATATTCCCTATTTTTTTTGTTCCAATGTATTTCCCTGGTAAAATCCCAACCCTAGTTATAGCCAATCTTCCATCCATTATACAGTACAATCCCACCCAGGAAGCTAAATTCTGGCTGGAGAAAAGGTAAGGATCTTTTCTTGACAATTATTTCACACCTTCTTTTCTTTGCCTTTACTTCTTTTATCTTCTTATCCCCTTCACTCTGAGCTACTAAGCTAGCTTCTTATTTCAACTAAGAAAATAACAATCTTTTTTTGTCTCACACTAATTCCAATCCCTTAGAAATATCTCAGAGCTATAGTAAAATATAAACAGAATCAAATCTTTTATCATCACTTTCCTGCTACCTACTGTTTCATTCAGACCATCAACATCTTTTGCCTGTACTCTTGCAGTAACCTCCTAACAGCTTTTCCTGCTTCCTCGCTTGTGTAAACATACATACAACATTCTTAACACAACAGCCAGAGTCACTCTAAAATGTAAGTCAGATCATGTCACTCTTCTTAAAATGCTCTACTGGTTTTCTTCTCAAGGTAAAATACAAAGTATTTATCATAACCCCAAATATCTCTGTAATTTCCTCATTTACCACTCTCCCTCTTGTATATTCTCTTCTAGACGAGTCCTGACCTTAAAAGTTTTTCAAGGCCTTTCTCTGCACTTATTTCTGCTGCATGCATTGCTCTTTCACTATTCCTTCACTTTCTTCAGGTTTCTGCTCAAATGTTACTGTTATCAAAGAGTCTTCCCTCACTTCCATCCCATATAAAATGACACCAGCTCCATCACTCTTTCTTTTCCCTGTTATATTTTTCCTTCTCAGCACTTATACTCACACTGTAATATTATGTACTTACTAGAATTTTTGTTCATAGTCCCTCTCTGCCCCACTGGGAATATAACATTCACAAGAGCAAGAAAGGTTCATTTTGATATTCTCCAGGTTTAGAATTCAACTTGATACAAGTCCAAATTCCCAAACTATTTGCTGAATGAATGAATTTTTAAACATACCTTATTGGAAGGTTTGAATTCCTGAATCTTTACTTCTGAAAGAATATTCAAGAGGGCATCTGTTGATAAGTCCTGTTTTTAAAAAAGTAATTTTACCAACAAACGTATTATTCTATTTCTAAATTCTAAAGCTAAAAATATCCTATAAAAGGTCCTTAATCACATTATAGTATGTAATACTTTCTTATCTGAATATGTAGACATCCATTTGAGACATTTATCTTTATTTCTATAAAAATATCCCCCTATAAAGGTTACGGAGGAGGAGAAGGTAAGGTATAAAAAAGTACTTATTAGTCAACAAACTTGAAATCTTAGTCCTTCTGAAAATTTTTTAAAAGGTAGTTTTAGGACTAGTTGTAAACGTAAAACTGAGTAACTTGATCAGAGACTATCCTTTTAATTCCCTTAGCTTTATGTTTTATGTTTTTAATGTTTTAAAAAGTTCCCCAAAGTAAATTATACTCAATAAGTAAAATAAGTAAATGGAATTCATACCTTGAGAAGGAGGAAAATATTTAAATGGTTAAAGATGAACTTAGATGAATTTAAAGCTATGGGTTGCATCTATATTAATCATTGAGAAGCTGCTTGGCAAAAGCTGAGACACGGTGCTTTTGAGGTCAACTACCACACTCACCACATTACTACCATTTTTCCCAAAAAGAATATCAGATTGAATCCCATTATTTTTACCAAACAAATATTTACAGTTTATTTGTATGAATTCCAAAAAGGATTAATCTAAAACAGACATTGTAATTTGAATCCAAGGTAGCCAATGTTAATTATCGGATCTGATTCATATTCCTCTGTTTAGCCTACCTAAAAGTACAGTAATTTACTTAGCAAGAACGTGCATTTGTGAAGAAAAGAGACAGATGCCTCTCAAATAAAACCATATTGGGCCCTTTAGATGTTAGTTAATGAAGACGGTATTTAAGATAATGGGTATGATGCTAAAAGTAAGAAATGTCAACACAGAGGAGCATTTTCAGATTTCCTGAAAAGCCTGTTAATTATCACAAAGTAAGTCAAACATATGTTAACAAAGAAAATCTCTAAGAAATATTTCAAAATTGCTATGAAATGATTCACTGTGGCTTTTTAGAATAGGAAAACTGAAGTTGATAAACAGCTTTTAAATATTTTTAAAATAAAGTTTGACTGCATTTTACAACTATTGCTGTTTCACTGCTTCAATTCAGAAAGAAAAATCCGACTTCCACTTAGCAATACTGCAATGAGCTTTTAGCTTTCATTATGTTAGTATGGGCAAAAATACAATAAAAAGTCTATATCAAAAAGAATGATTCTTATAACTAATAAATATTTTCATGAAATTAGTGCATCAGTCATCTAATTTGGTTTTGCATCACTTGTTAAGGCTTAAAGAATATCTTACCTCTTCTGTAAATGGAATACAATATACTGTAGCATATAATTTTGCAGCATTCTGAAGGAAACTGAGATGTCTTTTGAAATTAAAAAATAAAGCAAAGTTTGAATGCAAAGTTTTAAAGACAATACTTAACGCATTATGAACTATAGCCTTTAAATGTAATTTGAAGAAATATAACCACAGAATGATTGTTTCAGGATTTTTTTAAGTTAGACAAAAAAATTCTGGTCTCTATCAAAACTCTATAGAAGTTATCAAAGACAAAACATCAAACAGTTATTCTCGAAAACACTAACATTCAGGTAGTGATCATGACTACCTTCAGAAAGAGTGAGTGAACAGAAGTAGAAAACTCAGACCAGTGAATGAAAATAAATTTTAAGTCATAAGAAATATTATACATTTGGTCTAATGAGTATATATCAAGTTCAAACTAAGTAAATGTGCTTATTCAAAAGCAAAAGAAGGCAGTCCTATAGAAGAAGCAATCCAGGATAAGGTGACTGGAAGCCTAAAACCACCAACAGATGAGAAAATTAAGCATAGAGTTATCTGTTGAAAGGAAGGCTAGTAAAGGCATGCTACGTATTTAATTAAACATTTATATACATAAGGCTGGGTGTGGTGGCAGGGACCTGTAATCCCAGCTATTTGGGAGACTGAAGTTGGAGGATTGCTTGAGCCCAGGAGTTCGAGACCAGGCTGGGCCACATAGTGACACCTGTCTCTTTAAAAAAAAGAAATAGAAAAAATATACATACACACACAAGTGTGAATCTAATGTGTATCTAATATAGTGTTTCCAGGTATTCACACAAAGACAACTCTTTTGAAAATAATTTGAAATTATTTAGAAAGCTATTCAGTATTATTTTTTCTTCCATAGAACTGAAGATTCTTTTATTTTGATTTAATTAAATATAAAAACACATTGTCATTTTACTAATTTATGGATAAAGTAAAATGGTGATTTTGGTTTCCACTTAGATATTTATAATAAATAATGTGGTTACGTATTACCATGTAAATAAATGGATTCACATTTGTGTGGGAAGGGTTGTGGCTGGCTTTCTTGGTCAGAACGACTTGTTAACTCTTAAATTAACAGGGATAGAATAATTTAACATTAAAGAGCCTAAGGTTTTCAGTCTGCAATTTACACTTAAGGAATGTCCAGTTAAGAAATATATAATGAAGGATACATATAAAACTAAATATAAATACTTACAAAGGTTCGTTTAAATCAAATTTTATTGGAGAGGGTGGCCTCTTTGGCGACTGCCAAAACAAACCTAGCAAAAAGATACAAATATTTTCAATGTATAGAGCCAGTAATAAATTTCATTGAAATTTCTTCTCAACATTTATACTTACTGCCATCTTTTAATCGTATGTCCAGAGGGAAACAGTGAAGAAGCTGAAGAGCCTAAAGAAAAAAAGGAATTAAAGGCATCCACTATTTAATATTATCTGAGGAAAAATTAAAATTTAAAAATATTGTGTGTAAATATATACACATGCCTCAAATATCAAAACACATTAAGATACACAGTGAAGTCTCCCAACCACTCTTGTATTCCATCTGTCCATTCTCCTGTCACACCTCCTCATAAAGAAAAATCCAAAATAACATTTTCTAATTATTTGTTTTTTGGGAGGTAGTATCTACAACAAACAAATATAGATTACTTCACTCCTTTTTCTATAAATAGTTGCATATTTTAGATGTCATTCTGCTCTTTTTAAAGAGCTAATACTTAAATAACACAAAACCAGAAAAATCACACAGTATTTTGTATTTTTGAAATAATACATGTTTGAAATTTGCTTCAAAATCATTTAGGGGAAGGTAAGAATGAATGGGTATGGTGATGAAACAGTATTTATCTACAATTTGATAAATGCTAAACCTGGGTGATAAGTAAATGACAATTACATTAGGGTTCATTAAAGTATTTCTTCTACATTTCTACAGCTGAATTTTTTTCATTATAAAAAAAGTTTTTTTTTTTTTTTTTTTTTTTAAATAACAGAAGATAAGAACTAAAGAGTTCTTGAGATTTTGAAACAGAGGTCATTGATAATCATAAGAACAATTTGAAGAGTAATGAGCAAAGAAGTCAAATTTACTGGGTGAGAAAGTGGTAACACTGAGTAGTACAGATCACTTTTCCAAGAAGTAGAGCCCTGATGAAAGTAAAAAGAAGTACAAACAAAATATTTTTTAAGTGGGGTGTGGTGGCATGTACATGCCGTCTCAGCTACTTAGGGGCTGGGGCAGGGATCACTTGAGCTGAGGAGTTCAAGGCCAGCCTGGACAACATAGGGAAAACCAGTTAAAAAAAAAAAAAGATGTTTTTAAAGAAGATGAACTTAAGCGCCTAAAGAGAGGGAAAGACTGAAGAGAATGCAAGACACATTCCAGCAACTGTTTTTCACTGGAGGTAGGAACAACTATATTTCATAATTTTTTTATGTGCCAGGCTCTGTTCTAAATGCTTCATAAGTCTTACCTCCTTGGATCCTCACCACTGCCTTATGTATTAGGTACAAGTTTATTATTTCTATTTTATGGATGGGGAAACAGACATAAAATGTGATTATCAGATATGGGTGGAAATGGCAAAATCCCAGCAAAATTTCTGACTGAATATCCCTATTTTCTCAGTTCTTGCTTCTTCTATTCTGAACAAAATTCTTTTAGATTAGCATGTGTTCTCGTTTAACTTACTACTAATTTCTGAAAAGCTTGCCAAAATAAAGAATATGAGTTGCAGGTCAATAAAATTAATTTGTTAATGACTAAATAAGCCAAGGTCAGACTTTTTCTTAATGTCTCAGAATGCATACTTACCTTATGGTTAAAATATTTTTCAAACTTTAATCTTGCTAATTCTACACACTGAGACCAATTTCTAGGTCTTCTGCTAAGTAACTTTATAACTTGAAAACAGCCTTCTAAACTGTGTCCACTCTGTATCTTCTAGAATAGGAGAGAAAAAAAAAAAAATCAACATACTTCCAATTACAAATAAATACACATCTCCCACCAAAAGTAGGCCTAAGTTGGAAGGGTCAACTCATGTGTTTTATGCTTTTATTTTTTCACCTCAAGTTCCTTGCCCCTTCTTTCCTCTTTTCCCTCTTTCTTTTCTTTTTGGAGAAGGGGAATGGGAAGAGACAGCACATAAAATTTTAACTCTGATTTCTTATTTTACAAGCTACCCTCATATTTTCCTAGCTGTAAGTTATTAGTACTACATATGTACTTACCATAAGTGCTATGAATATTTGCTACTAAAAAGTAGGCCTTGTTAGTATAAGAGTAAAAGAAAGTGAGAAAACATCTTTAAAGTTGCCTTCACTGTAAGAGTAGTGAATCTTGGAGATTATTGTTCCCTCATGAAATTTTCACTAGAACTTACCTCAATTTTTTTCTTTCCAAAGGACTTAATAAAAGCCCTTTATTATTTGTGGCCCTTCTATCATAATTATCATATCTTTATTAGCTTGAACTATATGAATTGCTGTTTTGTGAGTCAAATATGGTCAAATATTGACAATTCTATACAGTTCACCCAAACCAAAGGAGGATCATTTGTGACCTAATTTCTCTTTGTATGTATAATCACTCTTTATGGAGGTAAAGTAAGTCACTTGTAGATGACTTGGAAATAAGACTACACTGAGACAAATTGTTAAGTTTGTATTGAAATGTATTTATTTTTACCTGTAAGACTTCTTCTGCAGAGGAATAGGTTTGCCAAAATTTGTTAAACAATGAAGGTTTGTGGGAAAAGGAACTTTCAAACTGTGACAGAGAAAAAGAAAAAAAATTTACAAATAGATGTCTGTTCAAAGTCAGAAATACTTTCTTTCTGACTTCAAAGAAAATAAATTTAAAAAGGAACTTTTACCTTATCTCTTGCCCATTGTATGGTATGTTCGATGGCAGCTGGAAAAGATTTTAGAGTACAAAATGGTATTTCCTCTTCTGGGGGATCCCGCTAATTTATAAAATATGACAACAGATACTTAAGGAGAAGCAATGACAAATTTTTGTTGATTGAATTTACTTTTCAGCTTTAAGGCTATTAAAAATCCAAAAATAAATAAAATCCAACCAGACATTTTTATATCTTCTCTATCTTAGGCAGTAAGAGAAGTTAATTCTTTTGACATTTAACCTATTTGTTAATAGTTACATAATGCCAATCATGAATCTTATTATTTGTGTACTCATTTGGTGCACCACGTAGTACTCATGACACACCATCATATATAAATCCTTTTTTTCTTCATGAATCCAGGTGATATTTAAAGTTTTATAGCACTCGCTGTTTTGAAAGTAATTCAAGAATCCCCAGTGTAGTGCTCAGAATAGCATGAGTTTTCCATGGAGAAAAACATTTGGGAGTAGAAATTTGCCCTCAATGCTTGATACAGGTTTCTTGCAGAAAGCATGTATTAAATAAATGGCAAATACCTAAGTTGTTTTTTGTGGGAAAAATATAAAGTACCACTGAAGAAATCCACATTCTATAATAGGGTACATTTTGCCTAGGTTTATTGGTTTACCTATTCTAAAATGACTCACTTTGTCTCAGCAAGTATGTAAAATTTTATGTCTTCGTTGACAGTTCTACTCTCAGTTTAATAGTCTGTTCTTAACAAACAATCTTACACTCAAAGAGTATCAGAAAACTAAACAAGCAGCTCTGAGAAATAAACAGAAAAATAATGCTCTAGAAACATCAGACACAAAATTCTGATAATTAAAGTTCAATTATATTTTTAAAATTGTACATGCACATTTATATGAATATCATTGGCAGAGCAAAATCAGAAGGATTAGGAAAGCTAAATCAAATTGTTGGCTGATGAAGACAAAAATTATAAGATATAGAAAAGACAAACATTTACTTCAAGATACTGATTCACTTACATGACTATTGTAAGATTCAGTCAAATGTGGTACAATAACTTCAGTGTGTCCCTTAGTGCCCATTGTTCCAGAATCCAACAAAGGCCTTAGATTTGCTAAGCAACGACTATTTGAAAAGATAACAAGTAAAAAACAAAAAAGTGAGCAATAACAATGTAACCAAAGGACATCCTACTACTTTCTATTGCCCATTTCACATACTTCTTGATCACTTCTTGAATGTAGTATTTTAGGAAAACAAATATATTACTATCAAACAACCAGTGAATCATTTCTGTTCCCCTATTCTACACTATACATACAAATTTTGTTGTTCAATCTCATAATTGCTATCTCTCTCTCCTTCTACCAGTATCCTAAATCTGGGACTTTGTTAACCTTTATCTCTAGGTTTAATTCCTAACAGTATTATTCCTTTTTCCTTGTTTTATATTTTTCCTTGGTTATTTTCTGACTACAAGTTCTACCACAGTATCTCTTCTCAATATTTTCTTTAACCAAATAATATTAATCTTCTTTCTCAATACTTACAATACCTATATTCTACAATTTTAATTTCTTAAAGTTTTGTTTTCTTCCCTTCTTTGGCCCAAGATTACAAACTTTTCACATTTTTCAATTGATAAATTTTCCTCTGCTAATATGTCTGCTCTATACCCTAACATTAAGAAGTCATACAAAGATGTAAGAAAGATGATGTAGGGTGTGAACACATTTATAGTCATTCATTTATCTACTTACTTAAGGAATATTTACTAAGTGACATCATGTGTTGGGCACTGAGGATACAATGATGGAAAGTAAATGGTCCCTGATTAATGATTTAGTGAGGACGCAAATATTAAATAAATATGCATGTCAATAAAAATAAGTGCCATGAAAGAAAAAGTACAGAGTGCTATGAAAAATCACCATAGGAAGCTCTTGTTTAGAATTTTGGGAAAAGAAAGTCTGTTTAGATAAAGAAATTTAGGCTGAAACTTAAAGGATGAAGAAAAAAGGCTAAACTAGGTGAAAAGTAGATAGGCAGATTAGAGATGAGGAAAAGTAAGAAAAACAGAATTTCCTGAGGCTGAAGAATATTGTATGTAAGCCCCTCATATAAAAAAGTGCTGAAGGCCTTGTAAGAACAGAGTGAGGCACAGAGAGAAGAAAGGGACCCAAGAGGGAACAGATCAGAACAGATGCGGGTAATCAGCATGAGCTCACCTGGAAGAAGAGTATGAGAAAACAGAAGAACACAAAAACAGTTAAGGAAACGTGCCAAGATGATGAACTTTCTGCTGTTGCCCTCAAGCAGAGGACTTGGAGACCACACAACTGAAGCCAGAAAGGGAAAATGAGGAGGAGGAGGAGGAACCCAAGTAACCTTGTGGTTTAGTGCCCACCCCGCTGCCCTTCGCCTGTGTGCCTGAAGCCAGTCCCACCACACTCATGTTTCCTCCACTAGTGCTCACAGGTCCCAGCACTGATGGCATTCCTTTTGGCCTGAATGCAGTGGGTCCATTTTGTGCTTCCTACTTAGGTATCCTCACTCTCCTGGGCCACTTCTAGAGGTGAAGGAGCTACTCCTTCTGTGTTTTCTATAGCAGTAAGGCTCACCCCAAAGTATTAAAACTAACTTTATAATTCAGAGAAAAAACAGAACAAAACAAAACAAAAACAGACAGACAAAAAACTGAAAGGTACATGCAGCTAGATTAAGGGGAGCCAAGGGGGACTGGTAAATGTTATACTGGCATGGTCAACAGGTGAGAGGTACTCCATGAAAACATTTAGGTTATGTTACAAATTTTGAATTTCATTCTAAGTATAATGGGAAATCCTAAAAGGGTTTGTGTCTGAGGAGTACTACAACAGGAACATAAAGAATAATCAGAAAATTCTGTAACTTTTCAATAAGTAATGTGAGAAACAGAAGTGAAAATTAAAGATAATTCTGTGGGAACCTGAATTTCAAGAACATACCTGTCTACGTATCTCCTGGCTTCCACATTATCTAATGCTGTAACAATTATATCTTGTTTAGTATAGAACTCATCATTGTAAATGGTCTCAGTGGCTGGACATACTTTGTTCAGGTGTGCATCTATTTTTATATGAGGATTTATTTTCAAAGTAGCATCAGCAGCAGTACAGCTTTTAGGTTTCTAAACAAATAATAAAAGCCAAAGGAATATGTTAAACAACAACAAAAAAGGACTAACATTTTTCTATATATTTCAGAGTGATAAGAATGTATAAGTTCAATTGCAGTCCATATATAAGGTAAGAGTAATGACACCAGTTTTCATTTTTGGTTTGTAGAAATTACATTAATTGTAATAACACTACATTAATAATGCACATTAGTCCAAATAATTCATAAATTATTAATAAGAATCTAAACAACTTCTATCTCATAGTAAAGTGCTTTACCGTTCTTAAAAGAAATTAAAAGTCCAATTACGAGTACAATTTTTCCCTGTTTGACTTGGTAAGTGCATAGAAAAAAATGAGAACACACTGAGTAAAATATTGGAAATCAGCTCTGCAGAAGATAAGTTATTAGAGGTATGAGAGTTTAATACTTTGGTACTAACATATTTTGAAATTATTATTTCTGGATGGAAATATTTTCAGAAATTATGTATCAGTTTTATAAAAAAGAGTACAGTAGTTTCCCCTTATCTGCATTTCACAACCCCCAAGGAAGGCTGAAACTACAGACACTACAAAATCCTATATATACTATGTATTTTCATATACATATACACCTATGATAAAGTTTAATTTCTAAATTAGGCATAGTAAGAGATTAATAACAATAAAGCAGAACAATCATAACAATATACATTAATAAAAGTCAGTGAATTTGATCTCCCCCTCTCAAAATATAGTATCTTATTGTACCACACTGTACTTACCTATTTTCAGATCCTGACTGACCATGGCTAACTGAAACTATGGCAAGCAAAACTGGATACCACTGATAAAGGGTACTACTGTACTCTAAATATATTTTATTCTTTCTTTTCTTAAAAAGATTTAGTTACTATTTTAAATCACGGGTATCATTTCAGGCGCTGTCACTGTTCATTTGCATTTGCTTTGGCACTAAATATCTTTAGGTCATTTTAAGTTCACACATCTAGTTTTAACGATATTTCTGTCTCTTCTCACATTGGTAGGCTGACTTGTTTCACTTGTTAGTGTTCTAAGTGTACAAACAAATCAAAACTTTGTTAGAACTCAGAAAAATAAGAACAAACAGGCCTTTATAGTTCTTCTCTAAGTAAAATGCACCAAGTTAAGCAAATACACTTTGCAATGTATTTTAGCTCACAACAGACCCTATTACTTTGTCTATAGTATTCGGATAAGCAAGGCAATTAGATTAACTATGACATCTGCTTCAGTTACTTTTTGTTCATGACATTACTAAGCTTAGTTTACTAAGACTGGCAATGAGTTGTTGAACAATAAGGGAAAAAGTTTTTTACAAACATTTCTTTAGGGTAGAAATGGTTTTTCCCTAGGTTGCCAAGGCTGGTCTTGAACTCCTAACCTCAAGCAATCCTCCTGTGTTGTCCTCCCAAAATGGTGGGATTACAGGTGTGAGTTATTGTGCCTGGCTGAAACATTTCTACAGTAAAAGCAAATTTTCTTTACTAAAAATGCATTTTTTCCTGAATTAAATATTTTGGTCTCTATAAAAAAGGAGACTGAGAACAAGCATTATTTTACGATAAAAAGGATGTTAAATAGTCAAACGATCAAAAGAGCACAAAAATTTTAAGTGCTAAACTTTTACCAGATTTATGACGAAGATATAAAAAAGAGTGCCAAATTTGCAAACTATCAAAACCTCAAATCAAAAAATTATTTCTATATACTTAAACATACCTTGGTGATTACAAAATGAAAAAAATACTGCCCATTTCACAACTCAGATTTTAATGTACAAAATCAGTGTAAAAATCAATATTGTGCATTAAATAATTTCACATTTTTCCCTTTTGTCATTACCATTGATAATTTGAAAGATTCTAATAAAATAACACATTAGAATTGTTCAATCACTATTTTCTATTTATTAAAAGGAAACTTTTCTTTTTTATATAATAGATGATTTAAATTTGAAACAATAGCAACATACCTGTATGTGATGAGGACGAAATAGGAACTGTCTATTTAAGTTGGACTTTTCTATCAAGTCAGGATCTGTAACTGTAACCTAATATCAAGAAAATATGGCTGAAATTACATAATAGATAAATTTTAATCTACCTTTCTTTCCTTAGTATGACTAAAAAGCTCCTGACAAATTATTCTAAATTAGTCTGGTTGGTAAAGGTTAAAATGATATAAACATTCCCAAATAGTTACCAATACTACTCTTTTATATTTCATTTAATTGTAATTAATGTTTTACATAGGAGCACATCAAACAAAATAGCCGAAGCCAATTGTAATTCCTGTTCAAAACTTTTTTCTAATTATTCATAACAAAACAAAACAAAACTTTTTAGAACTGTGAAATGGATTAGCTGCAGAGGAGCTAGATCTTCTTTCTAAAGTTATGATATTTACCCTTAATCTCAACTAATTTGGAAAGAATACTTATATGTATCAGTTTGAAAGGGACTCTGGCAAAGCAGAGGCCTACAATCTACTATGTAGCCTGCCTATTTTTGTAAATAAAGTTTTACTGAAACACTGTCATATCATTTAAGAATTTTCTATTGCTGTTTTCATGATCCTAGGGGAAGAACTGAGTAGTTGTGACAGAGATCTTTGGTCTGCAAACCTGAAATCTTTGCTATCTTGTCCTTTAAGAAAAAGTCTGCAGACTTATTCCAAAGGATGCAAGAAAGTAAACAAACTCAAGATAATCTGAAGAGTATTCAAAATGCATTTGTGACTTCGGCATTTTTAAACAATATTTGTGTAGGTGCAGAATGTCTCAGACTGTATTCCACATTTATTTTCTTTTAGTTGATAGTTCCTTGATAGTTTTAATATTTCTGTGTAATTATGTTAGAGAGTGTCTCTTTTAATAGAAAAAAGGTCAATCAGAAAATACCTTTTAACAAAAAAGCTTAATCAGTTCATTGTTCACTGACAATAAGGCTTCTTCCTTCCACCTCTGCTTTTCATTCCCTCTATTTTTGCTTCCTACTGCACTGACCAAGTTCCTTCTGAACACTGAGAATATCTAAACCATTTAATTTGGACCTCTCCAGTTTGCTTTCTATGAGATCAAGTTACACTTAAACTTTTAACCCTCTCACTCTAAGGTTTTTAAAAATCAATGCTTATGTAAATCAATGAATGCTGACAAATGCCTCTGCATACCCTTTATACACTGTCTACACAACCTAACATCTTTCAATAAGAACCAATAAGGGGTAATCTTTCACCATTTTATTTGTTGGCTATCTTTTCTTTGCTCTCCCTCTTAAACTGAGTATGAAAATCTAGGTTAATAGTAATTTTCCCTTACACCATGAAGATATGCTTCCATTATCTTCTATTTATTGCTGATGAAAAATCTGTTATGTAATCTCTTTTTTTAATCTTTGCTTTTGATTTGTTTGGGACTAGTTTATCTTCCAATCTGAAAACACTCATCTTTCTTCAACTCTGGGAACTTTTGTTATTATCTTTGGAATATATTGCTTCTTCTTCCTTATCTTTATCTATGGAAATTCTACTAGATCTCTATTGGACCTTGCAAACCCACTCTCTTTCATTAAAAAAAGATATCTTTCTGCACTACATTCTGGGTATTTATATTTACCTTTGATTTGTCCATTCTCACCTCAGTTATATTTGAATCTTAATATTAGTAATTATACAGAAATTCTTACTTGGCTTGCTGTAAAACTTTCAATGTCATTTTTTTCTGTTTCTAGTCCTCTCTCTCTAATCGTTTTTAACTTTAAAGTTTGTTCTATTTTCTGTAAAGTTTTCTATTATCGGGAGCATGTCTATTACTTATAATTCTTAGGAGATTAATTCTTTTATTTGCCATGGCTGATTCTTGAAGCGGTTCCCTTTCTAGGGAATACTAATTTTTAAATTTAAATTGTGTTTAATGAAGGTTGATTTTTCTGCATAATCCTGAGTGTGCTATTATCATCATGATACAGTTTTACATTTGCTTTAACAGTCTGGAAGTTTTAGTAGATCTAAATTTGTTATATTATTTTCTTTGCTTAAAGTTTTTACATGACGTAATTTTGGACCCCAGATCAGGGTGTGGCACATGCTGTGAGTTTCAATTTCTCATTTGTGACTTCAGTTTTTACTTAACGTTTTGGACAGACATTCAAGACAGAAACACTTGTAAATGGCTTTCAACTCAGGATTTGTTCTTCTGTCTTGGTTCCTAGCATCTGGGAATTTCTCTTTTCAGCTTGGCTACATATGTAAACACTTAAAAAATATAAACTCTTTCACTGCAAATATAATTTACAATGAAAGATTAAATATAGAATTTCCTTTTATCAAACTCTTTCAACCTGCCTAAATGATTTCAAACAGGAACAGATATTCTAAGATATATATTCTGTTTGAAGGACATTCCCAAGGCCCTTTGAAAGATGATTAACCCTAAAGAAATTGCCTACATTTACTAAGCTTTTTAAAAATACTATTGCCCATGTGGCATAACTATTATGAGCCCTCTAAGACAAAAAGATCTGGTTGGTTAATAAGAGTGAAAAAAAAAAAAAAGGTATTTATCTAAGGACTTAAAAAAAATGTATACAGTAAGTCTATGTGTTTGCAGTAGCACAGAAGCCTGTCCACATTAACTTACCTTGTTTTGTTATCTGAAGTCAGTAGGTTTCTTCACTACAGTTCTTTTCCTGACCTTTACATGCTAATGTGCATCATGAATTTCCAAGGAGTTAAAGTATTCAGGTGATTCCTAAACTGATGTAACCAAAGACTTTTTTCTTTTTATATCCCTTTCAAAATCACCAGAAGTAAAAGTGGTTTGTGGAGCAGTATTTAGGACATGTTAATATAAACATGGAACATCTGCCTGTAACTATGATATAATGAATTGGAATAAAAAGCCCACTTTAATAAATTATAAAAGGTGAACTATCATATAAATTTTAGCCATTTAATGAGTCTTCTGTTAGTCACCATGAGAAATCTATGAACTCACTAATGGAAGCTAATTTACATGTTAAAAGGCAAAACAAGCACCAGTGAAATAAATTTCTATTTAAATATATGAAAAGGTTTGCAATTAACTCACATTTAGAGTCTTAAGAATTTAAATTTTACACTGAGATTTGTATTTTTCTCACTACTTTTAATATTTACTAATTGAAACTACAACTGAGTACTCTGCAACTCTGTGATGTTAGCTTCAGTTATCTTAAAGATTTAACAATTAATAAACGACATCTAAAAGAAGTAACAACAACATGTTTTATACTTTGTAAAGCCCTTTCACATTTGATCTTCACAACACCGTTATGAGGTAAGTGGTACAAATGCCAGTTTCACAGTAGTAGAGAAGAAAACTGAGTAAAGAATTAATTTGCTACAAAAGAAAGAGAAGTAATTTGCTATAAGGTAACGTAAGTTTTGAAAAGCAGTCAGAAGGGCATGAGAATCAATTTTTAGTTCAATACTCTATTTTCAAAAATTGATACTTCAGATTTATGTAGTCAAATATAGCTGAAAAAAGGGCAACAACAGAAATATACACTTTTAACTCTCAAGGATTGATTCTTACCATTCCTTTCTCTTTGCTTGTTCCAACACCAAGTAAAGCAAAATTTTTTAGCATTTCACAGCCTATGGCTCCACATCCTACCTATGGAAGAGAAAAACAGTATATATCAGATTAAAATAACTTGATCATTTGTGACTCATTTTACTTTGAAATATTTAACAGGTTTATTTTACCACTGTGTTTCAAAGAAAAAAAAGTATAAACCAAATAAGGAAAAGCATAATTTTATAATTTCTTTAAACAGAAGACATTAAAAAATTCCAAATATATGTCAAACATTGAGCCACTTACGCAAGATCGAAATAAACACAATATAATGTTAGTACATTTTAATAAAAATGATTCCTCCTTTTTGGTTATTTCTCAAAACTCATTTGCTGTATGAAGTTATTCTAAGACTTCTATTATCTAAAATTAATAATACTAGATTCCATATGCATGTAAAAAGTTCAGTAATAGCTCATTTTCAAAACATTACTTTAAAGATGATTACTAAGAATCAGCAGTAATTTTCAGGGCTAATTATAATAACAATAAATAGCAGGAAGAGGACTTTTATGTTATTGGGGAAAATTTCCCTGCCAATGCAGTAAGACAATTAAGAAACACAGATAGGCTGGGTGTGGTGGCTCACGCCTATAATCCCAGTACTTTGGGAGGCTAAGGCGGGCAGGTCACAAGGTCAGGAGTTCAAGACCAGCCTGGCCAATATAGTGAAACCCCATCTCTATTGAAAATACAAAAATTAGTCATGTGTGGTGGTGCGTGCCTGTAGTTCCAGCTACTCAGGAGGCTGAGGGAAAACAATCACTTGAACCCGGAGGCAGAGGTTGCAGTGAGTGGAGATCATGCCACTGCACTCCAGCCTGGGCAAGAGAGAGAGACTCCGTGTCAAAAATAAAAATAAAAATAAAAAATAAATAAAAATTCAGAATACACTTATATATTCCTTCATTTAGAGAAAAAAATTTTTTGAAACCCACCAATTTTCAAACATATTGCTAGAATATAATCTAATGTTCAAAATTATCATACTCATCCTTTTATTTTAAATATATTAGTTAGACCAGAGGATTGAAAACTTTTTCTGTAAAGGGCCAGACAGCAAATAATTTCAGCTCTACAGGCCATATGGTCTCAGAAAGTACTTACTCTGTATTTATTTTTTAGGTTGGTGACACTGTGTATCATCTATAATTACATACAGTATAGGAAAATAATCTAGGACACCAAAATTTTAGCATTTTTAAATTCACTTGTACTTTACATACTTACTCAAATTTGTTTTAAACTTGATGATATATAATAGCAGTTTGAACATACTACTTATTCCCATGATTATTCATACTTACTAAGAAGATATTTAAATTTTGCAGTTTCTGACACAAAGTTTCTCCAATGCAGGCTCTTAACGCATCGTATCTATCTCCCCTGAAAAAAATAACATATACCAAAAAAACAGAAAAGAATAAAAAACATTAAAATTAGTTTCATTGTCATTAATACCAATTTAACGTTGTACTTTAAAATGGAATATTCTTTAAAAGTTTCCCCTAACCAATCTGATGAACTATCTTAATTGAAAAAAAAAAGCCCCCATAAGAAATCCAGTTTTCCTTTTCCACTTGACTTAATAGTCTAAATACAAATAAGTGTAGGTGGCTTTGGTTTGTCTAGAAAAAAAATTTTCTTAAGCCAGAGATTTTTAAGCAAAGTTCTTAGAGAAATCTATGGATGGGGTTTGGAGTTGATAACCCATTTAAAATCAAAGGCAGAAATTTGGGTTATGTTTATTTTAGGGAGAAATTATTCTAAACTTTTCATTCTCAAAAAGACTATGACCCAAAAAAGTAAAGAATGACTTATATAAATAAAGACTGCATGTAGCAGTTTTTTTCCATCTAACATCATTAAGGTATTTTAAATGCTAACTATTCTCACAGCATACAATTTAAAGCTCTGTATTCACTATCAGTAAAGAGATATGATATTATTATGACACTTAAAATGACTCCTAAATAGAGAAAAAACAGCTACATAAGTGATTTAGGAGAAAAGACATATAAAACAAAGGTATGTTTAGACAAAACTTTTAAAAAAAATCTGTTTTCCTCTTATAAAAAGCAAGAGAAATTTCATCATTACCGTGGGAGAAATTCTTCACATTCAGGTTTGCCTAGTGATTCGACAATATCGGCTGCTTCAAGATATAACTTAAAGTAGAAGATTAAAAACATAATTATTATATGTAAAACTTAAATTACTAAAAAAGAAGTTCCTTTATAGTTATTTAATAATCATTAAGGAAAAAATTATTAAAATCTGGCAATTCAGAGTAAAATATTTAAAATATAATTAAAAATACATAATATACATTACTATATTCTCTCATTAAAATAATTGTAAAACCTGAGGTGACCATTAAAAGATACAATTTGATTCATGTCACTAAACATGATGTATTCTAATTTTAAACCAAAGTAAATTTCACCTCCAAATCTATTTTTCATAACTACACAAAAGCTTTGGAAGCCCCCATTCAATTTCAGCTATATTTGTATAAGAAATTTATGACTTTTTGAGAAGAAAGTACTTACTCTGTATTTATTTTTTAGCTTGGATACACTGTATGTCATCTATAATTACACACAGTATAGAAAAATAATCTAGGAAACCAAAATTTCAGCATTTTAAAAAACACCAAAGATAATTAGTTTAAGTTCATGAAGAACAGAATTGAATCTTACTCTCATTTTCATTTAATTAACTTGTGTGGCTAAATTTGAACACAATAAAATGGTTATTTATTTTATTATAACATAGAATCTATATTAACAATTAATTTTTATTATTTCTCATTATGTTAACACAGTTATCTTTGTTTTATTTTGTTTTGTGTGTTTTTTGTTTGTTTGTTTGTTCTGAGACAGAGTCTTGCTCGAGTCTTGCTCTCTCGCCCAGACTGGAGTGCAGTGGTATGATCTCTGCTCACTGGAACCTCCGCCTCCTGGGTTTAAGGGATTATCCTGCCTCAGCATCCCAAGTAGCTGGGATTAAAGGTGTGTGCCACCACACCTGGCTAATTCTTCCTTCGTATTTTTAGTAGAAACGGAGTTTCACTGTGTTAGCCAGGATGGTTTCAATCTCCTGACCTCATGATCCACCAGCTTCAGCCTCCCAAAGTGCTGGTATTACAAGCCTGAGCCACTGTGCTCTGCCTAACAGTTATCTTTAAAGCAGACTTTTCGTAATGTACTTGTATTCTGTGTTAACATGAGGAATTCAGCAGCAAAACGGCATTATGTGAGTACTTTCAAAATATAAAAAAATGATAAATGTTATGTTTAAAATGTTTACAGTATTTTAACAGAGAAAGGGCCTGCAGGCAGTATCTTTTCACACCTTGTGCCAATTATTTCTTCAGGTAAAATAAACGGGGGTTTTTATTCCATCTTGTGATGTTCGTACCCCATGCAAATCTAAAACCTGTACCATTCCCATGTTCTCCACTTTTGTAAGTTTATACCTAGAAAGGGAATCTGAAGAGTCATGATAGTAAAAGATTCCATGGAACAAATTCAAGAGTATTGAGTGTCTGAGAATGCTAAGCTTATGGTACTGGAGAGTAATTACCGATAAGGATAGAACATTCATTCCTTTACTATCACAACTAAGGGAAATACATCTGAGAAGGCAACTTCAAGTTTATCTCAATAACCCTAAAATATCATCTTGTTAATTTCAATCATAGAATCAAGTGTTGGAGGCACACTGCTTGCATCTTTTTCATGCATCAAAAAGTATTTTAGGGTTGCTTTTCTAACATATTAATACTACATTGTAATACATAACACAGTCATTTCATGAGTAAAGAAGTCAACCTTAAAAACAGAACTAACCCACTGACACAAAGGAGAAAATTTTCCTGTCACAGCTTTCAATACTTCTTGGCTGGCAACACCTCCTACTGCTGCAGCAAGTGGGGATAAAAAGCCTTGAGCAGTCCAAGAGAGCCAATGCACAATGTCAGCATTTACATCAGGCTAAAACAAAAGCCATAAAAGATAGTAATATTAACAGCATTTACACAGTACACTTAAAATTTTAATGACTCAATGTTAGAATTAGAACTTCGAAAAAAGCTATTCAATTCCCCTACTTAATAGCTCTAAAAATGTCACAATTTCATGAAAACAGACCCATTTGCATGCTATCTTAAGTAGTGTCTTCCTTTGCTACTGCCTGCCCATTTTTGTTTTTGGACTCTATACGTCACTCTAGGGCATCATTTATAATTAACTCAAATATCTACCATTTATAGTTTTTGTCAAAGAACAGTTCTGTGATGCCAGTCAGGCATTATTTACAAATAAGTAGATTTTTTAAAAAAAGTTTGTTAATAAAAACTACTCTGAGAAAATCCGGAACTAAGATAAATGAAAATAAAATGATCTTAAAAATGATAAGCTATCAGTTTATGTTGGAAGTTGTAAATAAAAACTGCAATGAATAACGACACAATACATTGTCAGAGCTAATGTTTTCAATTACACTAAAAGTTATGTTTCTTAAAATAGAATATTTTCAAGGAAATATTGGAAAACTGAATTTTAGACCTATTGTTTTAGCATAATTTCTTATACATGACAAAGATCTTTTCATGAGCTGTTTTTTCTTTCTCTTCCTATTCTTTAAACATCAGTAATCTTAATTTTTACCCTAAACTTCAAGTTGGCCTAATTAATCTTCTGAAATCCTATATAAAAGAACAGTTCTAATACGTGTAGGAGGGGAAAAAGAAGAGTTTTTATTATACTTTGAAAAGTATTTGTGATACAAAATGGTTACTACTTACTCACTCATCTACCCCTCCATTTCAATTTCCTATATCTCACTATTTACAACTATTGAGCACTAACCTCAAGATCAATTACAATTTAAATTCTGCAGTTTTTTAATGCGGATATTGTTGGTGGTGATAACATTAAAATAATGATAAGAATGATAATAACAGTATAAATGAGTGCTTACCATACCAGGTTGTGTATCAAGTCCTTACATAATCTTCAAAGTAATCTTTATAAATATAATTTCTATTATACAAGTAAGAAAACTGAAACACTGAAAAATTAAGTAACTTATTCAAGATTTTATAGGTAGTAAATGGTGAAGCCAGGATTTGGATACAAAAAGTTCAACTTTATAGGTTTATTCCCACCATTAGGTTATACAGCCTCCCAGGGTTCTTTATTTTTTTTAGTAAACAAATATCTAAATTTTGGGAATTTTTGATTATCCTAGGATAACAACAGCAGCATATATCTAAATTTCCCCACACAATCTCCAGAACACATGCATAACCACAAGAAGAGAAGTAAAACACTAACAGGGCTTCAGTATTATTAGAAAACAGAATATTATAAATTTCAAATTATTTGTAAGCAGAAAGACAGATTGCAAACTCCAACAGAGCTATCTCTGGATTTCACAATGCTACAATCTTAGACAGAGAGCAGAAAAAATGAAGAGATCACAGAAGAGAGTGAAAGGTCTAATGGTAATAAAGCACGGTCCTACAAAAAAGGAAGTCCCACACTAAGTATAGAAAATACTGACGAGAGGTATAAAACTGGCACCTCAGCCTTCAAAGAATGTCATCCTGGGAGAGCAAGTTGTAAGCAAAAGAGGGGAGACATCCTTTAAGAGAAAATGCTAAAGAGAGAGATGATAAGGATTTGGTAAAAATCGAAGAGACCTACAAAACACACTCAAATCTCTCCACCACAAAATAGTCATCCATTAAAAGCTCCTTTGCGGTATCCTAAGAGAAGAAAGTGCTACAAAACTAGGAACCTAAAAAGCACCTAAAACCCTTACCCTGTCCAAAAAGAAAGCACAAAAATGACTCTACTATACAAAGCTAATATAAAAAGAAAACAGAAAACTAGAATCAAAACATTTCAGCTACTGAAAATCTATACCCCCACAACTAACTAAAAGTCAAAGGTAATTTAAGTGAATAAATTACACATTCTTAAAAAGCACTTGGCAATATGGGGGGAAAAACACCTTAAATCAGGACTAAGAACAGAAATGATCTATTCTACCCTTCCAGAAAAGGAAGGTAATAATTAAATAAAACAGCATCTGAATCCACATATCAAAATGAGCTTATGGTGTATGTGGGAAACTTTACTAAATAATCAACTCTGAGATATAATCTGGTAAAACCATTAGATGAAAATGAGGGCGAAACACACAGGATCTTAAAGCAAGTAGACCAGGTTACTTGCAAGAGTACAAAAAATAGGCTGGCATCTTATTTTTCAACAACAAAATCTAAAGCAAGATACTACTGAACAAAGTAGGAGCCCAGAATTTTATGCTTAGCCAAGCTAGCTTTCAAGTATGAAAGCTACAGAAAAAATATGAAACATATAAATACTCAGGGAATACCACAATTCTGAGCTCTTTTTGAGAAACAGACTAAACCTGATTTCAAGACTTAATATAAAAGCCACAGTAAAACAAATAAAGACAGGATGGAGCTGGCAAAAGGACAGAAACACTGTGAAGACAACAGAGTACAGAAATAGACCTATACATGTATGGTCAAGAAATTGTTGACAAAGATGCCATGAAATTTCAATAAAGAATAGCCTTTTCAACTAATGGGCTAGAATAGCTGGACATTCATATACAAAAAAATTAACTTTGATCTATACTTTGTGCAGTGAAGCATGGAAGTGACTTTGGAACTGGAACAAAGAGGCTGAAATAGTTTGGAGGGCTCATAAGAAGATAGAAAGATGTGGGAAAGTTTGAAACTTAACAGTTTTGACCAAAATGCTGATAGTGATATGGATGATGAAGTCTAGGCTGAGGTGGTCTCAGATGGAGATGAGGAACTTCTTGGGAACTAGTATATAAAGGTGACTCTTGTTATACTTTAGCAAAGATACTGGAAGCATTTTGCTTCTGCCCTAGAGATCTGTGGAACTCTGAACTTGAGAGAGATGATTTAGTGTATCTGGCAGAAGAAATGTCTATGCAGCAAAGTGTTCAAGAGGTGACTTGGTTGCTTTTAAAGTATTCAGTTTTATGCATTCGCAAAAAGATGGTTTGGAATTGGAACTTAGGTTTAAAAGAGAAACAGAGCATAAAAGTTTGGAAAATTCAGAGCCTGATGATACAACAGAAAAGAAAAACCCATTTTCTGAGGAGAAATTCAAGTCAGCTGCAGAAATTTGCATTAATAACAAGCAGCCAAATGTTAATTGCCAAGACAAGGGAAAATGCTTCCAGGGCATGTCATAGGTCTTCAAGGCAGCTGTTCACATCACAGCAACTGGAGGACTAAGAGGAAAAAATGGTTTTGTGGACTGGGCCCAGGGCCTTGCTGCTTTGTGCAGTTTCAGGACTTGGTGCCTTGTATCCCAGCTGTGACTAAAATGAGCCAATGGACAGCTCAGGCTGTTGCTTCAGAGGATGCAAGCCCCAATCCTCAGTGGCTTACACATGGTGTTGGGCCTGCGGATGCACAGAAGTCAAGAATCAAGGTTTGGGAACTTCCACCTAGATTTCAGAGGATATATGAAAACACCTTGATGTCCAGGTATAAGTTTGCTGCAAGGGTGGAACTCTCATGGAGAACCTCTTGCTAGGACAGTGCAGAAGGAAAATGTGATGTTGGAGGCCCCAGAGAGAGTCCCCATTGGCATTGCCTAGTGGAGCTGTGTAAAGGGTATCATAGTCCTCCAGACCCCAGAATGGAAGATCCAACAAAAGCTTGAAACATTAATCTGGAAAAGCTGCAACATTCCATGCCAACCCATGAAGATAGCCAGGGGATGAGCTGTGCCCTGCATATCCACAGAAGTGAAGCTGCCCAAGACCATGTGAACTCACCTCTTGCATCAGCATGACCTGGATTTGAGACGTGGTGTCAAAGGAGTTCATTTTGGAATCTTAAGTTTTAATGACTGCCCTATTGGATTTCACACGTGTGTGGGGCCTGTAGCCTCTTTGTTTTGGCCAACTTCCCCCAATTGGAATGGGAGCATTTATCTAACGCTTGTACCCTCTCTGTATCTAGGAAGTAACTAACTTGCTTCTGATTTTGCAGGTTCCTAGCTGAAAGGGACTTGCTTTGCCTCAGATAAGACTTTGGACTTGGACTTCTGGGTTAATGCTGGAATAAGCTTAGATTTGAGGGACTGCTGGAAAGGTGCGACTGTGTTCTGAAATGTGAGGACATGAGATTTAGAAGGCACTGGAATGAAATGATACATTTTGGCTGTGTCCCCACCCAAAATCTCATCTTGAAATGTAATCCCATAATCCCCACATGTCAAGGACAGGGCCACTTGAAGGTAATCAGTGAGTGATGGTGAGTGTGTCTCAAGAGACCTATGTTTTTATAAGGACCTAGCAGTTCCCCTGCTTGCACTCACTTGGTCCTGCCACCTTGTGAAAAAGATGTCTCCTTCTATTTTTTCTCTGCCATGATTGTAAGTTTCCTGAGGCCTCCCCAACCATGCAGAACTGTGAGTCAATTAAACCTCTTCCCTCTATAAATTACCCAGTTTCAGTATTTCTTCATAGCAGTGTGAGAATGGACTAATACACTTCCCTCTCATTTTTATAAAATAAAAACAAAAATTATAGAATCTTCAAATAACTGCATCATGTTTATAGCTGCTTAAATAAAACTGTTGACTAGCAGGCACTGGCATTGTAACACAAAAAAACATTTTATAGGTGACATGCTTAAATCTAAATCTGATATGCAAACTGTGATAAAGAAATGTGAACGTATAGTGCATAAAACAAGTGACTTGTAGGAAAGCTAACATATAAGTTTTAGTGTGTTAACAAATCAAGTAAACCAGAACAGAATAATAAATAATAATAATAATACTAACAATAAAACAGCAGCAGCAGTGATTAGTAATTACTATATGTCACATGGCATTTCTAAGTACTTTACAAAATTAAATCATTTAATGTTCACAATAACCCTATGAAGATAGGTTAAGTCTATTTTATAGATTTATAAACTAAAACAGAACAAAGTGAAAAAAGTTGTCTAATGCCAAAGAGTAGCAAAGCTGGATGTGAAGGATAAAAGAATCCTAATATATAGAGAAGATATAAGGGAATACTAATGTAACACACTTAGGTATTAACAAATATTCTAACAGCCATAACTTTCAATATTCACCTTCTCTTCCAAGGTTTCACTTATAGATGTTGCTAGTTTCAACAGTTCTTCTGAATCTTTTTGGCATCTATAACTCAAAACAGGAAAACCTAACTTTAATTTTCTCAACTGCCACAAACAGTAGAACATACTCAAAATTAAAATTTATGAAATATATAAAACAGTGTGGGATTTTGCCAACAGGTAGCACAAAATGTTTTACTGATTTAAAGATGACTGGCTTATAAATACATTACTTCAAAATCACACTCATATCAGTATATAAAAAAGATTTAGTCTTTTTTTTTTTTTTTTTTTTTTTTTGAGACAGAGTCTCACTCTGTCACTGAGGCTATAGCGCAGTGGTACAATCTTGGCTCACTGCAACCTCTGCCTCCTGGGTTCAAGTGATCAGTGTCTTAGCCCCCACCCCAAGAAGCTGGGATTACAGGCACATGCCACCATGCCCAGTAATTTCTGTGTTTTTAGTTTGCCATGTTGGCCAGGCTGATCTCGAACTCCCAAAAATAAAAAGCAAAAACCTTCTGTAACAGTACTCTTGGTACTGACTTAATAGGGTATAAAGTTAAAAAACAAAAATTACCATGGGTTAATAATTCAGTAATTCTCAGAAATTTTTTGTTTTAAAAACTTTAATTTTTAAAGGGAAAATTGACATTTAGTATGATTCCACTTTTATAAACTGATTTCTCCACTCCCAGTAGGAAAAGGACCAGAGAGTCATAATAAATGTTTACACAGCTTGGCATATCTATTGGTATTGTAATTACAAAGGGCATAGTTACTTTTTAAATTATAATTTCTGAATTACTACTTTTATAAAAAGGAAAATGGATATTTTTAAACATAAAACATTACCCAACGTTTGGCTTGCGATTATATTTCTCCTGAAATTGGTCCAAGGCAAGCATAGCTGTATGAATCTCTAAAGGTGCCTATTGAAAACATTAACAATTGACCAATGTTTACTGAGTGCTTATACGTCCTAGGTACTGTGCTAAACACTTTTAAAACATTATTTAACCATCACAATAAATACATTAGCTTAATACTATTATTAATTCTATGTAACAAATAAGAAAGCTGAAGCTTAGAGAAGATAAATGACTTAAACTCAAGGCCATAAATGATCTAATCCCTTTTCCTTATTAAAATTTGTAAATTTGGAAACTGTTAGTTCTTTATCACAAATACATTTACTGCTACAAAATTACATCCACTGATTTTTTTTTTTTTAATAGAATATATATATATACTCAAAGCTTTTTTTGGTAAGAAATACATATTATGTAAAAGGATATGATTCAGAAAATCTCTTAATAAGATCACCTTTGTACAAGTTATTGAAGTTGTCTTCTAATTATCAAAATTGGGAAATCATCATAAAAGTGAAACTTTTTCCTATTATTTTAACATTTTTTCTATGATACAAATTCCTATTTTTAATCCTCGGGAGTCAACTGCAGATACATGAGTATAACCTCTATTATACTCATATAATAAGGCCCACAGCAAGATATCTACATGGTTATTCCATTTTAACTTTATAATCATTCACTAATTCTCATCTCTCATTCTGCTGCCTCTCTCAAACCTGCAAAGTGTTTATTTACCTCAGGTTTGCTAAAATCCACAATAAGGCACTTTGGATGTTTTATCTGCTTCTCCAGTGGTTCCTGACAGGGGAAAAAAAGAATCATTACTTCAGAGTAAATAAGTGATTTTTTGACAAAATACACTGTTATATGTCAGTGCACTAAAAGCTAGGGTACTCTTCCAGAGGTCTGAGCCGATATGTTTAACTGAAATATAAACTAGCTACAAGTCTTATGACCATACTTAAAAAAAAAAAAAAAAAAGTTAAATGCAACAAAACAACCAGCTCCACATAGTAAATTTGGGAACAATTAGTAAAAATATTTGCATATTAAAAGAAAGCATTATTTTAATTTAAAAGCTACCATATTTTTCTGATACCAGGTTATCAAGACTGATTAAAATCTTCTGTTCTTTGTAAAGAACACAAAGGTAAAACAAAAACCTCCAAAACCACCCCAAAACACCCACCCAATCTAGAATTGAGACATATCCAATTAAAAATTGGAGACAAAGCACAAAGAGATATGCAGAAGCACATCTGTCTAGATATGTGATTTTAATTTATTGTTTTATTCTAACTTTGGCTTTAACAAAACCTTATAAGCAACTAGAGTTGTTAACAGTTCTGGAAAAGGAAAGGCAATTAAGTTAAAATCTTGAGAACTTGTAAGAAAAAACAATGATGTGTTAGCTTATCCTGAGAAGGAGCCCAAAGATTTAAGTAGCAGGTGATACCTTAGCTCCTCGACACTAGTAGTGTCTAGTTTCTCTCTGTTCAGGTATTTATATATGCCTTTCAATGACAATAGCTTTTAGAAATTATCTTACATTCTCAACATATACATTGTTTTGAAATTTATAAAATTAAAAAACCAGGATTAACAAATATAATTTAAATAATTTCATTTTAGAAAATAATACAGCAAAACAACTCTTGCTAAATCTTGAAAATACATTAGTTTTATTTCTTGTTTTAGAAAGTAAATTGTAATAAGTATGATCAACTATTTGATGATTCACAAAGGTATAGTTCCTTTCAGTACTTCAAGTCAGTACCATACCTTTTTATCTCAACTATATGTACATGGTATTCTGGCTATAAAAAATGTGCAAGTTTTTTGTTAATATCCATTTTATCAATTTATTTCATTAGATTAATTCAATTTCCCTCGAAGCTGGTACAAATGAAAAAAGAAAAAAAAAATTTTTGTTCCATCTTTAAACTGTTTGGTTAACTGAATAGTTATTTTATTCCTGTCTCTTCTGCCTTCTTTTTCTGTAAAGAAATGTTTTTTAAGCAGAAAAAATACTTACAAAGAAAAATATTTTAGGAGTCTTAACTTGGACAGCTATGCCTCCATGTAAATATGGTTCCAGTTCTGTAGTGTCACCAATACTAAAAGAAAATGGCGATATCACTAGAAAAAGAAAAATAATCATTACAAAGGGATACAGACATTTAAATTTAAACTCTTATTGTCATAAAAATATTACATCTCAGCTGGGCATGGTGGCTCACACCTGTAATCCCAGCACTTTGGGAAGCCAAGGCAGGCGGATCACAAGGTCAAGATTTTGAGACCGTCCTGGCCAACATGGTGAAACCCCATCTGTACTAAAAATACAAAAATTAGTTGGGCGTGGTGGCAGGCACCTGTAATCCCAGCTACTTGGGAGGCTGAGGCAGGAGAATAGCTTGAAACCAGGAGGTGGAGGTTGCAGTGAGCCAAGATCGTGCCACTGTAGTCCAGCCTGAAGAGAGTGAGACTGTCTCAAAAAAAAAAAAATTATTAATTCTCCCTAATTTAAAAAATTAAGAAGTTTCCAGCATAGTGAGGTTTTTTTGTTTGTTTGTTTTAATGAAGAGCTGGGAGGAGGGTGGAGAACTAGACAGTATTTTTTCTACTGTTAACTCTAGGACTTAAAAATAACCAAGAAAACTTAGAGAAAAAGAATAATGAGGGGTACTCATTATTAGTTATTAAAATATATCATAGGCTGGGAGCAGTGGCTCACGCCTATAATCCCAATACTTTGGGAGGCCGAGGCAGGTGGATCACCTGAGGACTGGAGTTCGAGACCAATCTGACCAACATAGAGAAAACCCATCTCTACTAAAAATACAAAAATCAGCTGGTTGTTGTGGTGGTGCATGCCTGTAATCCCAGCTACTCACATACCTATAGTATGTGATAAAGTTTCCTCCTAAATATCTTAAGATTAAAACTTCTGAGGTCAATTCTCCCTGCCAGCCCTGCTGTATTAGATTTCTTGTAGTTCCTTTAGTTTTGTCTTGCATCTGAGCCTTTTCTGTTTGTCTCTGAATAAATAATTTCTTTTCAACACCTTTCTAAGCCAATGCAACCTTCACATTTTAATCAAGACACCCTGTCCCACTGCTGCTGTCCCAAAACTGGGTAGGTTTCCTTGCTAAGTTTGGAGTTCCCAGAATGCCTATATTCTCTCAATATCATCACTGTTTAACAATGTCTTCACTTGGATTGAGTATTTTGAGGCCAAGAGCTTCAGATCATATCTCTGTAAGCTGACATTCTGTTCCCAACACTAAGTATAGTGTCTGAACTGTACACGTGCTGAATAAGCATAAGTGAACAAAACACATTAACTTACCAGTTATTTGTTGTATAGATCCATTTAAACCTGTCATTCCATTAATTTCTCGAAATGTTAGGAATTGTCCTGTCTCAAGTTTGTGAGGATGATTTTCAAGACAGGTGACAATGCCAGGATTTGCCTAAAAATAAGAGTAACTTATTAAAAAAGAAGTTAATGTATTCATTTTGTACAAATTCAAATGTTAAGCAAAAATGACAAAGTTATCATAAAATCCTCAAAACCAAAATTTCAAGTTATTATTCTATTAGTAAAAGCAAGCCTTTAAAAATCTATCACAAAATACTAGATTAAATTATTACTATTTTTAAAATGAATGCTGAAAATATAATTTCTATGTTTGGTAGGAGATGGGTCGAAGATTCCACAGAAATTATCAAATATTTCACAGATTCAGAAATTACTGTAACTTGTAAAAATCATTCCAAGTTATCTAATAGTTTTAAACTTTGGAAAAAACTGTAGGCATAAATAATAAAAGCATAACACTGAAGATCAAAGAATAAAAACAAGAAGGAGAGAAATCTTTAAAGATAGGAATCTGGTAGTTTACAGCTTGCACAACACTTTAAAAAAATATTGCGTAGCTTGTCAGTTTATTTCCTATAGTATTAACAGCAATGCAGTAAGAATCCATACCATCTTTCGGAATTTATTCTGTGTGTTATTCTCAGGGACAAACTAAAAGCAACTAGACAAGGCAAAAGGTTAGCTAGGCACTAATAAGCCTGAAAGAATAACTCAGGTAGACCACTCTGGAAGCAGAAAGATACACAAATTGACTTTTCAATACATTTTTCTTTTTTTTTTTTTTGAGACAGAGTCTCACTCTCTCGCCCAGGCTGAAGTGCAGTGGCTCGATCTCAGCTCAATGCAATCTCTGCCTGCCGGTTTCAAGTGATTCTCCTGCCTCAGCCTCCCGAGTAGCTGGGACCATCGGTGCATGCCACTATGCCCGGCTAATTTTTTGTATTTTTAGTAGAGACTGGGTTTCACCATGCTGACCAGGCTGGTCTTGAACTCCTGACCTTGTGATCTGCCTGTCTCGGCCTCCCAAAGTGCTGGGATTACAGGCATGAGCCACTGTGACTGGCCATCAGTTTTTCTTAAAAAGGCATGAGACAGACAGTACTGGGGCTCTATCACCATGAGATTATACTGGATTTTAAAATAAAGTGTAAAGACAGAAGTACAAATTACGAATAGCATATGTTAAAGTATATTATCATTCCCTTGTTTTGGTTTCTTTTGGACTTTAACATAAGTTGATTACAAACAGTACAAATAAAGTAAATTATTTAGGTGAAAGGATACTAAAAGGGGATCATAATGACTTCTGCAGTTCTTTTATGGAATAAAAAATTGAACTTTCGCATGATCAAGAGTATGGTTAGAAAATTCAGACTTTTGGATTTGAAGGTTAATCAAAACTTTCTGTATCCTCTAAATAATGCTTTAGAATTATAACAAATTAGAAATTATTTTCTCTAATATGAATTAAGCATGTCTTTTTACAGTGTTAGGTTAGATGACTAACAACATAATGCATCCACTATCTGATACAATAAACAGTTCGGTAAATACTGAATCACAATCATGACTCATAGGAGTTAACATAGAATACAATTAAAATTTATGACAAGCAAATCTTGCTGTATCAAGTGTTATTATTTTTTATTAATTTTTGAGATGGGGTCTCACTCTGTCACCCAGGCTGGAGAGCAGAAGCGTAAGCTTGGCTCATTGCAACGTCCAGCTCTCTGGTTTAAGCCATCTACCCATCTCAGCCTCCTGAGTAATTGGAACCACAGGTACGCACCACCATGTCCAGCTAATTTTTTGTATTTTTGGTAGACACGAGGTTTCACCATGTGGCCCAGGCTGGTCTCAAACTCCAGAGCTCAAGTGATCTGCCGCCATTAGCCTCTGAAAGTTCTGGGATTGTAGGCATGAGCTACTGTGTCTGGCCCTATCATGTATTATTTGTTAGAGGAAATTCAGAATATTTTTAACAATTAATATTCCAATTTTAACATAATGCAGTCAACAAATTAGCTAAATATTCCCTCATTATCTTAAAACACTACAAAACAAATTTTGCACACTGTAATACTGTGCTAATACCTACCACCTTTTTGAAAACAGCATTCACATTAACTTTAACAAAATTTATTTTTAAAGTCATTAATATAATCATACTTGCGTTATGTTTGAAATGAAAATTTCTTTTGGTTCTTCTCCTGTTGTATCTAAAACTTCAAATTCATCACCGAAATCACAAAACAACCTTGACCAAATTCCATGTACATCTGCACTGATAAACTGTAAAATGGCAAAAACAAGTTCAAGCTTATTTATATAAAGAAGAAAAAAACTACCTCTATCTTAGGCCATTTCATGACAATTGCATTTATAATTAAGTACACCCTACAGAATACAAAGTAAATCATAAACAGGATAAACTGATGTAGACTGGTTTAGTATTCAAAGATTTTCAGTACTTTTACTAAAGACTTCTAGTGTAACAAAATTAGAAGTAATATCAGCATATCATTTTATAAATTCTATGATTTTTAAATAAAAATTCTGTAATTTTTAAATTTTGTACTTGTCAGAAAATTCAAGCACAACATAAAAGAAATAGATACTTTGGTTTAATAGTCTACCAGTGAATTCTCACTTGTAATTTTAGGAGACAGGAATGAAGTGCTCATTTACCAAAATCAGCAGAGTTAATGGAGCTAAAAGCTGAGAGCAGCATCTACACAAAAAGAGCTAAAAAACTGACATCGCAAATCAAAGCCATGAAAGGTAAACCATTAAGTTCTTAAATCATAAATGTATTATTAAAAGCCAATTATTCTAACACATGGATTGTCTCTATTCTGAGAATTTGTAAAGATATTTTTGTGCTTAAAGCTATTTTTAGAGCTACTGCTAATAAAGAGAAATCTTTATTCTGTAATGCATCCAATCTTTCATAAAATAATGTTTTCTAATAAAATTAAGTATATTGATATTACAGTATAAGAACATTTTAAAATAATTTATAATCCCAATAATATGAAGTAGTGATATGGATAACAGAGACACCTCTCATTTGATCATATATTGACTTTACTGATCAAAATAGGTAGAGCATTTTTTCAAGACATGAAACTGAGCAGAAACTTAGAAGTAGAAGCTTTTTTTAAAAGTTTAAAGTATATGTATTACATTAAAAAGAGATTTCCATTTATAACCTTGTGTAGTTATTTTGTAATACCTTTGTGCCCTATTGTAAGTTCACTGGGTATTCTGTCTTAATCCCATGCATAAATTGTAAACCACAGCATGAACCCTCTACAGAGTATAAATATGCTATGTAAAGACCACAATCCAAAAATGTTCAACACATCTCATCATAAATTATGATTTTGGCTTAGTGCCTAACTCAAAGAAACAAATAGCTTTTTCCTTTTTCCAGTGGAACAACCCCCACAACAAAGGAGATGTGGTAACGAATTCAATTACAAGCGAAAAACTGATTTTTTCCCATCTAAACTTCCTCCCGAAGTCACTATGCACCTAATTATGCTGGAGAAAAATCTAAGAGTCATTCTTGATCACTCACTCTTTCCTTCACAACTCACATTCATCTATCTACAAATTCTGTTAGGTACCCTCCCTATCCCCCTGCAACTTTTTTCATCAAAGGATACCTCAAATTCAATAACTTCTGATTATCTCTATTCCCAACTCTTGTCTAAGATACCAGCTTCTTTTTTTTTTTTTTCGGTTAAAGAATGTTTTATTAATACAAACTCTAAAGCACTAAGAAGTTTAAATATCAATGTCATAGCAAATAGGTGGCAATTCAATATCCAGGGTCAACAGAATGCTTGAAGAAGACCGCAACAGATTGGATTCCCATGGTGGAGAGGGCATCTTCACAGGTGAAGGGGGCCCAGCTGAAACAGCTTTTCAAGCTCTCTCTCCTCATCAAGGATCATAAGAGGCACTCAACTCAAGGGTAGGTGTGCAATCTGGTGCTCTTCAGGCAGGTCAAAACTCTCAAAGTCTAGAAGATTGAAGGGAAATAATTTTTCTATTTCTGGATAGGCATCATCTGAGGCAGAATAGAGCTTTTTGCTTTAACAGTCTTCCCAGTGATCTTTTTGGCAGAAAACCTTGGTTGTTTTTGATTGAGGGGTCCACTGGTCTTTACTGCCTTTTCTGTAGCTCTGTTGACAGTTCCCAAAGCCTTTCTAGTAGCTTTAGGTAAGGCTGGTGGAGCATCAAACGTTTTGCCAAAACGTGGTGTTGCAACTTGAGATCTCCCATTTAAGGCTTTGACTGAAGGTCCAGACCCCAGCTTCAGCCCATCCTTAGCAGCCACACGAGTGCCTGTTTCTCCATTTTCCGTATCAACATAGATCAGAGAAGCCATTCTGGATTATCGCCGCTCTCAACAGCCACCTTCCTCTGAGATTGTGATGAACCGATGCCACCAGCATCTCTTAGCTGGACTACTGTAATAGCTGATAACTGGTCTAGCTGCCTCTACTCTACTCTTATAATCCAAGAGTTCTCTTTCTTTTGGTTATCTTTCATGACCCCTTCATATTCTTAATAACTATTAAGGACCCAAAGAGCTTTTGTTTATGTGAGTTATACTTATCAATATTCACTGTGTTAGAAATTAAAACTGAGAGAAATTTAAATCACAAGAAGATACACATTCCATTGTCAGAGCAAGGATACCACCACATATATAGACTCGGGAAAACTCCACTGTGCCCCCTAAGAGAATCAGAATGAAAAAGCTGACTAATATCTTAGTAATATGAAAACAGTTTGGGCAGAACCCCACTGAAAGGGTCTCAGGGATTCTTAGTGTCCCTGGACCACACTTTGAAAACTACAACTATTGTCTTTTCTCCACACAGCAAGCCATAGCGATCCTTTAAAAATATAAAACAGATTACAACTTATGGGCCTAAAAACTCAAATGTTTTCAAAGATCTTATAACATATGGCCCCCAACCTACTTCTCCCAAACTAATCTTCTGGTATATTTTACTCCTACTATCCTCTCTCCTCTTTACCTAACTCTGTTTTGGTCCTGCTTGCCTCTTACTGTTCCTCAAAACCACCAACCTAATTTTTACACTTGCAAATGTTTACATTTGCTGATTCCCCTGCTTTGAATGCTTTCCCCCTGATCTTTAATGCCCTGTTCTTTCTCATATTCAGGGCTCTATTCAAACATTGTCTTAGAAGACTTCTCTAGCCTTGTAATCTAAAAGAACCAAAACTGGCCCCTTTCCTTACATCATGCTGCTATCATTCTCTATTTTTCTTCACTCAGATTTTTTTTCATCATAGGACTTGAAACTATTTAAAAACACATTATGTATTTGTTTTCTTGTTTACTATACATGTTCCCTAGCAGAAGGTAATTTTCATGAATAAGAAAACTTGTTTGTCTCTATTCACTAATGTATTTCTAGTGGCTAAAACTGTCTCCAGTACATATTTAATGATTATTCATCGAATGAACCACTGAACCTCTAGAAAATCACCATCATAACAACATTTAAAATTAGAGGCTGGGCACAATGGTTCACGCCTGTAATCTCAGCACTTTGGGAGGCCAAGGCAGGCAGATCACGAGGTCAAGAGATCGAGACCATCCTGGCCAATATGGTGAAACTGTGCCTCTACTAAAAACACAAAAAATTAGCCAGGCGTGGTGGTGGGCATCTGTATAATTCCAGCTACTCAGGAGACTGAGACAGGAGAATAGCTTAAACCCAGGAGGCAGAGGTTGCGGTGAGCCAAGATCATGTCACCGCACTCCAGCCTGGGCGACAGAGTGAGACTCCATATCAAAAAAAAATTAGATGATGATTTCAATGTTTATCATCCTTTCCAATCCTGACCTTAATTATTCCTTAGTTTTGGCAATCTGTCTATAAACCAAACTTAGATCCTAATTTTAAAAACAGGAAATGAATATTCCGAAATTAATGAAAAAAATCTTATTGTGATTATCCCATGTAAAAAGTTTCTTAGATAACCCATTAATAAGTTAAAAATTCTAGTAGTGAAAGTGTTCTTCCTTTGGTTAACAACATGTCATTACTACATAATACAATTACCTTAATTGGAGGGCACTGAGAACGGCAAAAGTCATTAATCATCTTCTGCAACGAAAGTTTCATCTCAGTCAATACTACACACTGTTGAGAAAAAAACAAATTAAAAACTAGAAAATACATGATTATTTTGGTAATATACAATAATCAGAAGCATGTCAGTTTGCATTGTGCTAAAAACACATCATTATCCTCATTAAAATATTCTAATCCTATGGAATTCTATTCCAAGGTTAATACCCTCACAGAAGTACAGAAAACAAAAGTAAAAATAATATATACAGCGGAGAACATGCACACATGAAACATGATAACCATCACAGGCTTTCCAGTTAGAAACACACCTTAACATCTTATGTGGTATTTATGGACTCTAAGTGATTAGATTTGTTTAATCTATTACTGCCACACAAATACTTACCTAGCTACCAAAGTATTACTTTCATGCTAGCTCAAAAACCTGACAACATTTTTAAGAGACACATTAGTTGGTTACTATACCATGTCCATCTATGGATTTAGTTTTTTAAATCTAGCTTGCAATACGGTTTGCTTTCTGTAGGGAGACATTCCTCCATGGGTCTCTCAGTCTATGCCTGTCTCACAAGGTATGCCATGAATGCAAGGCCCTTACCACTCTTTACTTGGGGCCATTTCTCAGAATTACATTTGCTGTGTAAAATCTTGAGGGATGAGGTAAGGTCTTCCCCGGAGACAAAGAGAAGTCTTAGCTTGCTTTAAAACGCCAGTTTCCCAAGCTCAGTATTTTTCTATAAAGCAACCCACTAAATATGCAGGTACCCTGACCCCTCTGCCTTGTGCTAGAGGCACTTGGGGGGCAGGGGGGCAAGAAAGAAAATGCAATATAAAGCTATTTTTTTTTATGCACTGAGTAATAAACTTCTCAGTCTCTGATCCAGGAATTTAATATTTCCTACATCTGTGAAACAGTAACAGGCTAATTAGCTTGCAAATAATAAAAAATCAAACACTAGAACCAACACATATTGAATCTGATTTGTGTTTTATCAATGTTAGAAAATATTCCACCATAATTTATTTGAATATTGCCCTTTTCTACTACTTCCTAACTAGAAATCCAATCTCATAAATTGGACTTTTCATTCAAGTTCTCATTTATTTTAACTTGTCTATATTTTTTCTTATTTTTGGGGGGTTTTTCTTTTTTAGACAGTCTTGCTCTGTTTCCCAGGCTGGAGTACAGTGGCATGATCTGGGCTCATTACAAACTCATTACAATCGCTTAAACCAGATTCAAGCGATTCTCCTGCCTCAGTCTCCCAAGTAACTGGTATTACAGGTGCAGGCCACCACTCACAGTGGGGTTTTGCCATGCTGGCCAGGCTGGCCTCAAACTCCTGACCTCAGGTTTTCTACCTGCCTTGGCCTCCAAAGTGCTGGGATATTTTCTCTTATTTCTATGTGGTATAGTTTTGGTAATTGCTCAGGTCTATCTTTCAATTCACTAATGCTTATTCCAGCTCTATCTATTGACTATCCACTGAATTTTAATTTTTAAGATTTTATGTTCATTTTCATAAGTTATATTTCATTCTTTATCACATCTGCCTGCTCTTTTTCAACAGAGTCCTATTTTTATATTATATATTTAATCCTTTGAGATTTAGTTTTGAAGATCCATATGTTATAATCTTTCTTAAATAATTCTATTCTCTTAAATTCTTGGAGGTAGGCCAGGCGTGGTGGCTCACACCTGCAATCCTCAGCCTGGCCAACATGGTGAAACCCCACCTCTACTAAAAATACAAAAATTAGCTGGGCATGGTGGTGCATGTCTGTGATGCCAGCTACCAGGGAGACTGAGGTAGGAGAACTGCTTGAACCCAGGAGGCAGAGTTTGCAGTAAGCCCAGACTGCACCCACTGCACTCCAGCCTGGGAGACACAATGAGACTCCATCTCGAAAAATAAAATAAAATAAAATAAAATAAAATAAATAAATAAATAAATAAAAATTCTTGGAGGTTTAATAGCTTGTTATATTCACTAACTCTTGGTCATACTGAACTGCTTTTTCCCATCTTGTTATTTTGTACTTTTAACTCAATGGGACTTTATATATTAGAATACACTGTAACTTAGTTGAGGGTGTATTTTTCTAGATTTGTTTAGTTTTGTTTTTGTCTGGCATTCTAGGGTATGGCCATTACAGTACTACTTTTTACATTAAGTTCTCAGTTCAGGAATTTCCAGATCACAAAAGATTATAAAGTTTAATCTCTAAACCTATGTGACAGCAGGCCTACGGTTATGAATGCCCCAGGAAAACCTTTACTTTTCATCCAGAACTCAAGAGAAAACACAAGCTTCTTGTTCTGGTCAGAAAAGATTGTTCTTGTCTACCCTTTCACTGAGGGCATAGCTCTCTGATGCTCCAGCTTTATGAAGAAAGGGAGGTCTCAATTCCATTTCTCTAGTTTATGTAGTTCTGAATCTTCTGCTTCTATGTGAACATTAATTCCCAAGAATTTTGCTTACTGTGACAGGCAACTTCTGTCACTGAGAGTAACAGTTCACTGGTCTTTTAGCTAACTGTTCATTTGTGGCCCCTGAGCATTTTCCTTACATTATTTTGAGCTCGGATAATCATTTAAAAGGAAATGCGTTTAGAAATGCTAGGTGTTTTACACCAGGATGAATTTTAAGTTACCTATTCCAGAATAGAAGTTTAAACTCAATTCCAAATGGGTAACAGCATAATTTAGCCACAGGAAAAAAAAAATCAGGGTCAACCTAGTCACTTTTATACTACCCAAGGTCCTCGGAATTTTTTTTGTTGTTATTTAAGGAATTGTTAATAAATTTTGTTGTTATTTAAGGAATTGTTACCTATAATAGATTGAACTATTGATCCATGTATTTTTACCCCCCTGTAATTATACTGCTTCCCCATGGCTTTAGGAAGAGTACTTTTTTGCTTCTCGACTTTAGGCTTGATATATGACTTGCTTTGGCCAGCAGGATGTTAACAGACGTAACAAAAACAGAGGCTTGAAATGTGCATGTGTAGCTGGACTTGACCTTCTGTTTCCACTACTACCATGAGAGCATGACGTAGGTAGTTTCCTGGTCCTAGAAGAGAGACACACGGAGCAGAACCCAAACTCTGAAGTGTAATCCAAGCTGAGTTCAGCCTAGAAACCCCAACTGATATGCAGGTGCTATAAATCAGAGTTTTGAGTAGTTTCTAATGCATATTACTGAGAAAAGAGCCAACTGATATAACTACTTGGCAGTAGTTCTTAGGTCCCTTCCTTAAAATGGAGAATTTGAAAGGTTTTATTCTAGTATCTCTTCTACCTTGAAATGTTTTTGTTCTGTTTCTCAATACACTAGGTTAAACTAGTTAAGCATATTAACACTTAACAATTTTGCCTTGGAATCTGTCAGTAACATTTAATACAAAATGGAGTACTAACCTGGTATTTATCTAAAAAGGAGAGATCTGTATTCTCATTGAAAGGAACAGAAGATGATGTGACATGAACATACGGATTCAGTTCTGCAATATGTTTAAGTACAGCTTCAGCCCTAAAAAAGTAAATAAATAAATAAATAAACCTTTACTGTTGTTTCATTCAACATATTCAAATTTCTTAAATTTGGACACTGCAATGACATCAGAGGAACCTGACATGTTACAAAATTTCAGTGGAAACTTACCTTGTAGAAGAAAGAAACCAAGACTTACTTGTCTTTACAGGTAACTATATTGTCGTGAAATGATATACTATCATATTCCATAGTAAACCACACAATCTCAAAGTGTACCCTAATAGTCCCAAGCTCCAGGTTCCTTAACTTTCTTAATAATTTAGCAATACTAAAGTCCTTCTTTAATAAATTCAAAGACATTAATTTCTAAGTAGCAGTGTAAATATATAAAAAATGTGACAAATACAAATAATTAAGTATATACCAATATTTATTTAGTCATAGTAGTATGGATTTATGGTGATCAATTAAATGAGTATAACTGATTGGTGTTCTAGATAAAGGAAATATTCTAAGTAAATGAGAGTTAAAAAAAACAACAACCTCAGGATAATACATCAAAATATCTTTACCTGTTTCTCTTATTAACAACATCATCTTCACTGAGAAAGAAGTTGGTTCCTAGATCCCATGCTTGGCATTTTTCTGTATCATGAATTGTAACTGCCTTCAAAAAAGAAAAAAGTATCGGTTGAAGTCAGGAGTTCAAGGATATTCACTCTCTCTAGTACTACTGACAATGTAATAAAAGTATTCTTTTGTGTAACTAGATAATGAAAAGTAAGCAAAGGCTTAAGAATTAGAAAGAATATAAAATTAGATCAATATACATCTGGAGACCCCAGTAAATTGATGGAAAAATTTCTTTAAACCTGAAGATAGTTTAAATTAATAAAAGCATCATGTTATAAAAATTAATGGCTGGGTGTGGTGGCTCACACCTGTAATCCTAGCACTTTGGGAGACTGAGGTGGGTGAATTGCAAGGTCAAGAGATCGAGACCATCCTGGCAAACATGGTGAAACCCTGCCTCTACTAAAAATACAAAAATTGGCTGGGCGTGGTGGTAGTCCCACCTCCTCAGGAGGCTGAGGCAGGAGAATTGCTTGAACCTGGGAGGTGGAGGTTGCAGTGAGTCGAGATCATGCCACTGCACTCCAGCCTAGCGACAGAGCGAGACACCGGCTCAAAAATAATTAAATAAATAATCAATACAAAAATCCAGATAACCCATATAAACAAACACTTCAAAATATTCCATGTTTTAAGAAAGATAATTAACGAAGTAAAAAAAAATACTTGTAAATTGTATCACAGGCCACAAACCTTATAGAAAGAGGAACAAGAATAAGGAACATACTGAAAAAGAAATGTACATGACCCTTGAAAATATGTAAAGATGTACAACCTTGCCCAAAAATAAAATATCTTTTCTTACTTGTTAGATTGGCATAAATCCAAAAGATTGCCAAAAGTGGTGAAGGTGAGGTGAATCAGTGACTTTCATGTATTACTGATAAAAATGTAAAGTGGCTCAATCTCAATCAAAAAGAATTTGGCAATCTCTAGCAAAAAGGCATATGCATTTATCCTTTGACACAGCAATCCCACTTTTAGGATTCTATCCCAAAGACACACTGGGAGAAATACAAAAAGACATATATACAAGAGTATTAAATGTAGCACACTATTTGTAAGAGCAAAGGACTGGAAACAATCAAAATGCCTAGCAATGGGGAACTGGCTATAAGATGATACATCCACACAATGTATAACAATGCAATTATTAAAAAGAGAATTAAAGACTTATTTATAAATATGGAGTAATCTTTAGGATATTCTGTAAAGAGACAGCTAGGTAAAGAAAAGCAGAGCACTTTATATGAGAAAGGTAGGAGGATATAAACATATATATCACACACAAACAGATATGCATGTATGTCTGTACCCATTTGCTTATCTACAAAAACAAATGAAGTATAAACCAAATATAAAAAGACAGTAATCTAATAAGTGAAGAAGGAAACAAGGTAGCAAGAACCTAGACTTACCTGAAAATACTTTAATAAATTTGACTTTGAATCATATAAATCTCACATTAATAGTTAAACTAAACTTTTTAAAAAGCAACCCTAAAAATCCAAAGCAAAATGAATACATGGACTAAACTGTTTATTAAGTCTACTATACACAGTGACTGTTAAAAGCAGTTAATTTGCCTGCCAAATCACGGTAGGATCAAAAAAGTATGAATTGTTTTCAATAATATATTATTATTAACAATATTGGAATTGATATTCTAAAACTATGACATACAGGTAAAATATAATAGGATAAAGGATATATATAATATATAGGATAAAGCATGTAATTTATCATTAGAAACCAAGACCCTAATAATAAAAGATACAAATATAAAATCACAGAAATAAATATCCTATAATTCAAAGGAAAAATTAGAAATTTTAGTAATACTTTATAAGCCTAAACCTGAAAATTAGAAATTTCAGTGTTTACCCACTATGAATGTTCTAGCTCTGACAACTGAAAAGATTTGAAAACAAAGAGTGACAAAGACTACTGGGGGCTGTGTCCAAAAGCCTCAAAAAACATAAAGAGAACCACAATAAGCAAAGATGGAACAATCTAAGCATCAATGAAAATAACCATAATAGATCAAATAGATCAAAACACATCAAATTATATTTAAATTCTCTTTATCATAATGTATATATACATATAAATTCACTGACCAATACTAGGGAATGATGTTAGGAAACCCCTGATTTTGAAAACTGATAAGTTTAATGGGGAAAAAATTTAGTATTTATCCTGAATTTTATATATGTACAATTCATACTTTTGTGATACCAAGTAAGTAATGGCTGGAATTTTTTTCAAAAATATAATTCCAACTAATAAATGAGAAAAGAATGATTAAAATATCATGACTGCCCCTAATGAAATAATGAATCTAAGTAATAATCATTAATAGCTAATAATAATCACAAAAAGAGAGACAACAAAATAGTACTGTCTCCTGATGGGAGAACAGCTACGAAATAGTCTTGCCAAAAAGAATTAAAAATGAATTGGATTCTCTGGCTATAACTATCAGTTTACAGCAAATACACAGGTAGAAGTATATGTGACAAATGACTGGTTTCTACATCAAATAAATTGCAAGAAAACAAATTAGGGAAGGGAAATCTATAGATTAAAATAAACCAAGTTTTCAGTATATGAATTTTATTTGGATCCTGATTAGATCGTCACAGCTTTTAATAAAATTTCTTAAGACATCTGGGAAAACATGAACTCTAACTAGGTATCTGATGACTGTGGTAGGCAGGCTTTTAAGACGTCACAATGCTTCCTTCTGCATAGTATTTATGCCTTTGTGTGATCTCCCACCTTGAGCATGGCCTGGACTTACTTATGAGATTAGGTTACAAAAGACTGACTTGTCTTGTTAACACATTCCCTTCTCTCGTTTATTCTAATGAAGCAAACTGCCAAACTGTGAACTGCCGTATGGAGAAAGCCATACAAGCAAGGAATTAAGGGTGATCTCTGGTCAAGAACCAGCAGGAACTGAGGTCCTCAGTCCAATAATCCATGAAGAACTAAATCCTACCAAGAACTACATGACCCAGCTTGGGAAGCAGATCCGTCCCCAGTCTAGCCTTAAGATGACTAAAGGCCCTGCTAATACCTTGACGGCAGCCTTGTAAGAGACTCCCAGAGAAACCCCAACCAGAGTCATGCCTGAATCCTGACTCACAGAAACTATGAAATAATAAATGTTTAAGCTACAAATTTTGGAGTAAACTGTTTTACAGCAACAGGTAAACTAATAAAATGCTATTAAGAATTTGTTTTTAGGTGTTAAATGATATTGCTGCTTCAAAAGATACTCTTATCTTTTAAAGAGAATGCTAAAATATTTAAGGATAATACAATAAAATGTCTGAAATTTACATCAAAATAATTTGGCAGTTGGGGGCAGTAAAAAATGGGAAGGAGATATATGAAACAAATGTGCCCATGAGTTGGTAACTGAAGCTGTCTGATGAGTACGTGGGGTTTTGTTAAACTATTCTTTCTACTTTGTGTATTTCTGAAATATCCATGATTTTAAAAAAAAAGTAGAGCATTAAAGACAATTGAAACACTACTGTTCTGGTAAATATCACCATGACAAATGAGCCAAAAAAAGGCTCATAACAATTTTTCTTACAATTTTTCAAAAGGACATTTACTTACCTTAATCCCTGCAAGAACAAGATTCTTTGCTAGAAAGGCAAAAGAAAAAGGAATAGCTCAATATTGGGAATACATACTCGATATGTCTTCATAGAGCTTAGTCATATATCTGACTGGATACTTTCAACTTTTTTTTTTTTTTTTTTTACTACTTAATACAAGCTCCTTGTCTTAAAAAAGTTACAAAATACAGATTAAAAATGAAAAAATTAAAAGGTACATAATTACAACAACCAGAGATAATCACTCCTAAAATTTCAATGTATTCTTCCAGACATGTTTTTATGAATACAGTGTATGTTTGTGTACTACTTACAATGAATTAATGGATATGGAGAATGATAATTAATGGCTATTAACATCACAAAAAGAAGCAATGAGTCATCACTGGTTCTTTATAAGAACATAACATCATCATGGAATAGTCTTGCTAAAGATAAAAAACTTAATCTGATCAACATTCTGGATCTAATTTCCTTTATAGGAAATATGAGGGGAAGAAGTTAAGTTATTTAAACTATGTTACAATGCTCAAAAGTATCATACAAAATTATGAATGTAAATATTGCTTACCAATTTCCAAGCCAAGACCACCCATGCCACTTAAGAAAACATGGGACTTGGCCATCTTCTGCATTGCTGTGTCTCCAAGAACATACCTCTGTCGACTATGTGGAAAACACAATAAAAAATAAATTATTTCATTAAAATTATATATCTCTTAAAGTTGTTTGCAAACTAAAAGCCTAGGAACTCAATCCTGCCCACAGACTTGTCTGAATGATTTGCACAGTATTTAAACATTTCTGAATTAAATGCCAAATATATGACATATTTTGAAAAATCAGATAATTTGGCACCACAATCCATATTCCCTCAAGGCAATAGACAGATGGAGTTGAGTAGGAGTTGCCCTGTTTAGGCAGAAGGATTATGTGCTCCAGATCTGTCACAATCAATTCCTTCCTGTTGCTCTCATTTGGCCACTATAGGCATCTGAGTTTGCCATCTCCACCTTAAAACTTTCACAATAAATGGAATTTCTGAAGGGAAAAAAAAATTGGTTCCTTCTTGGAGTTCAGATGTTATATAAAGGACCTTATTAAGTTATGCATCCTAATAGCCACAAGGTAGTATCAGGATGAGAATTTCAAAAAATATACATTAGCAATTTAAAAGTCAGATATACTAATAAAGTCAAATGTGTTTACCTGAAAGAATAAGAAATTTGATGCTATCTTTGAAGATAATATAAATTCCAATGAATTCTGATGAGAAACATTTTAAAGATTAGTTCGATATAAATAACAAATAATTTCAGAACCCTTTGGGTTGTAAGTATTTACTTTCAGAATTAACACACACATGTTTAATGCACATTTGCTTTAAAAATAAATACTTTATTTTCATTATGTTAGCTTTTCAAATTCAACATACAAGCCTGCAAAGAGGTTTCTTATCTAGAGAGACAAAACTTTATATATAAACACAAGCTATCTTTATTTCCTTCCCTGTTTCATACAAAATACAATAAAACCTAAACTTTTCTTTTTAAATTGGTACTCAAGACTTTTGTTTTAGAAAGTAAAAACTATCCATTTCCACATCAAATATTTATTAAGAATTTACTATGGTAAGTATGAAAATGTCTTATGTAGTCCCACCACCCTTACATGTACCCAGAAATAATATACTTAAGTTTTGCCTGATTTTAAACTTTATACAGATGAAATCACTTTGAATGTCTTCTATCTTGTTTCTTTTGAATGAAATTATTGACTTATATTGATGTCTGTGACAGGTCATTAACATTCATTTATATTGTATTCTGACCATTCTTACAAACATCTCCTCGTACACACTTAGAGTTGTTTCTCTAATACAAGCTTGTTCAACCCATGGTCCACTGGCTGCATGCAGCCCAGGACAGCTTTGAATGCAGCCCAATACAAATTCATAAACTTTCATAAAACATTGAGATTTTTTTGCAATTTTTTTTTTTAGTTCATCAGCTATCATTACTGTTAGTGGATTTTATGTGTGGTCCAAGATCATTAGTCTTCTTCCAATGTGGCCCAGGGAAGCAAAAAGTTTGGACACTCCTGCTCTAATGTAAATCCTCAGAGAAAAAAATGCAGGATTTAAGAATATGTATATCTTCAACTTCATTAGATACTGTTTTTCCAAAGTGATGTACCAGGCCAGGTGGCGGTGGCTCACGCTTGTAATCCCAGCACTTTGGGAGGCTGAGGTGGGCAGATCACTTGAGCTCAGAAGTTCCAGACCAGCCTGGGGAACACAGCAAAACTCCATCTCTACAAAAACTACAAAAATTAGCTGGGTGTGGTGGTGTGTGCCTGCAGTAAGTCCTGGCTACTGAGATAGCTGAGGCAGGAGAATTGCTTTAGCCCGGGAGGTGGAGGTTGCACTGAGCCAAGATCACGCCACTGCACTCCAGCTTGGGTGACGGGAGTGAAATCTTGTTTCAAACAAAACAAAACAATCCCTGCCCCTGGCCCAAAACCCAAGTGGATATACCAATTTACCCTTGTTTCGGCAGTGTATCAAAGTCTCTGCAATTTCACATCCTGGCCATACAGCCTAGTCTCTAGAAGGGCATGCTTAAAGTGCTAGCCCTCGGCTGGCACTTGTGAACTTGGCTTTTGAAATATTTCCTACACTAATAAATCTAATTTTCTTTTTTTTCTAGTTTTCTGAAATAAAACCCATTAATATTCAGATTTTAGTTTCTAAACTAACATTAAGAGTATTCCAAGTTTGATAAGAGCACTTTATTATTTTCCAATTTTAATAATGATTCTTTTATGTGTTAATCCAAAGCATATTTTAAAATTTCTAATTTTATGGGGAATTTTTAAGTTATCTTTTGTATTAACTTCCCACTTAGATGCATTGTGAATAGGTATCACAACCTGTATGATTCAACTCTTCAAAATTTGGGAATTTCTTTGATCACTTTTACAAACAGTTGCATGTGTTCCCAGAAAGAAAGTAGACTCTACAGCTGTTAAAGATACAAGGTTCAGTCCGGTGCAATGGCTCATGCCTGTAATTCCAGCACATTGGGAGGCCGAGGTGGGCAGATCACAAGGTCAAGAGATCGAGACTGTGCTGGCCAACAGGGTGAAACTTCGTCTCTACTAAAAAATAACAAAAATTAGCTGGGCGTGATGGCATGCGCAGGTAGTCCCACCTACTCAGAAGGCTGAGTAGGAGGATCACTTGAACCTGGGAGGCAGAGGTTGTAGTGAGCAGCGATTATACCACTGCTTTCTGGCCTGGTGACAGAGCAAGACTTCGTCTCAAAAAAAAAAAAAATGAGGTTCTTTATATGTGCATTAGGTTAATTTTATAATTTTGCCGATGAAATCTGTACTTGTTTGGATTTTCTGTCTGCTTGTTCTCTTGATTACTAAAAGCAACATTTCAAAAATCTCCCACTACAACCACAAATTTATCTATTGTCTTTGTTATCTCAGTACCCGAACTGAGATATTAGTTATTACATGTGCCTGGCATGTAATAACTAAGTTTTTAACTATGCACCACATGTTGTTTTAAGTGTTTTACTTGTATTAACTCATTTATTCCTCACAAAAATACTATGAGATAATTTCCATTATTATTCTCATTTTTACAGATAGGAATATATAAGCACCTAGAAATTAAGTAGTTTATAAATAGTGGAGGTAAGATTCAACCCAGCAGTCTAGCCTTAGCATCTATACTCTTAACCATTATGCCACAATGCATACGGATTAGGAAAGTCAAATCATTCTTCAAGGTTTATGAGAGAGAAAAAAACAACAACCATCAGTTCCTGGACCTAATTCTTTCCTACCCTGATTCCCACTCCCCAGAGATAACTAGTCTCAATTTTTCAATTTTTAATATTTAATCCCGTATTTCTAAAAACACGTGTATATGTGTATACTTTTATTTCTTGACTTTTTCCAGTTTTATATATTACCTATTAACTTCCTACTAAGAAAGATAAATGATCTTTCTGAAACAAATCGAGTCAAACCATTTTCTTGCTTAAAAAACCCCAATGGTTTTCTATTTCCTTTAGTCACAAGGCATTCATAAACTAGTCCCTGCTTAGTTCTCTAGTCTCATCTTTTGCTTCAGGATGAATCATTCCCGATTTAGATGAGACTGGACTTTTTTGAGTTGAAGTTAGAACAAGTTCAGGCTTTTGTTACTACTGGTACGTAATAAAATTATTTTGCATTATGAGAAGGACAAAAATTTGGGGGTCCAGGAGCAAATGCTATGCTTTGTATCTGTTCCCCAAAGCGTGTGCGTTGGAACTTTAGTACCTGTTAGCTAGGGCCTAATGGGAGGTGTTTAGGTCATGAGGCCTCTACCCTCATGAAGTAATACCATTATTGTAGGAATGAGTTCATTATTGTAGGAGTGGGTTACATCTAAGTAGGTTCAGCTCCCTACTTCAGCCCCTGATTGCCCTCTCTTACTCTTGTCCTTCTGCCTTCCACCATGGGATGATGCAGTAACAAGGCCCTCACCAGACATGACCCCTTGATCTAGCGCTTCCTAGCCTCCAGAACTGTGAGCCAAATAAATTTCTGTTCAGTCACCAAAGGGAAAGGTACTAATTAAGTGCCTTCTTTGTGCCAAGTAATATGTTAGATAGTTTGCAGTTAAATGACACTTAAATGCTGTGAAGTTGATAAGGTTAATAGGTAGTAAATACAGGATTTAAAGAGCTGAGAATATAACTGCAAGTCCAGCATTGTTACATTACAGTTGACGCTACTACGTGACTATATAACAGTGAATGTAACAGAAATTCCTATTAAAATTTCACCCTTTTATGAAAGAACAATATTGTTCTATAGTTTTCACTCACTAGCCTTAGTTTTATCCCCTTGGGGCCATAGAGAACTTGTCTAAATCCTTCTTTGATGTAATACCTCTCCAAACATTTGAATATGGTATTCAGGTTCTAGAGTTTTCTTTCTCTAAGCTAAACATCTCCAGTTCCTTAAACAATTCCAAGTATCACATCATTTGAGTCTCCCTCAACACTAATCACTTTCTTCTGGACACACTTCATTATCTTCATCATGCATGCATACATTTATTAACATACCAATTTCAAGCCAGGCACTTGCTTGGGGTTCACTGTGCAGAGATCATAATAACAACTTCATATGGCTCCTATGAGGATTACATATTAAATAAAATACATAAACTACTAGAATGCCTGTGATATGCTACTGGGATAGACAGACAAAAGATAAGTGGTTGCCTGGAGAAATTAAAGTTGGAGTGAGGAGAAAAAATTACAAAGGGGCACAAATAAAATGTTTGGGTGTGGCTGGGTGTGATGATCACTTGAGACCAGGAATTTGAGAGCAGCCTGGGGAATATGGTGAGATTGCATCTCTACATAAAAATGTGAAAATGAGACAGGTGTGATGGCACATACCTGTGGTCCTACCTACTCAGGAGGCTGAGGTGGGAGGATTGCTTGAGCCTAATAGTTTAAGGTTACAGAGAGCTATGATCACACCACTGTATCCAAGCTTGGGCAACAGAGCAAGATCCTGTCTCTAAAAAAAAAAAATCAGAAACATCCTACAGTTTTTACATCAAATCTTTAAGACTATGATATTCTTCATTTTTATCTTTTTTTTTTTTTTTTTTTTTTTTTTTTTTGAGACAGTCTTGCTCTGTTGTCCAGGCTGGAGTGCAGTGGCACAGCCTTGGCTCACTGCAACCTCTGCCTCCCGGGTTCAAGCAATTCTCCTGTCTCAGCCTCCTAAGTAGCTGGGAGTACAGGCGCCTGCCACCATGCCTGGTTAATTTTTACATTTTTAGTAGAGACAGGGTTTCACCTTGTTGGCCAGATTGGTCTCAAACTGCTGACCTTGTGATCCACCCGCCTTGGCCTCCCAAAGTGCTGGGATTACAGGTGTGAGCCACTGTACCTGGCCAATGTTTTTCGTAAGATATAAAATATTATTCCTATTTACATATGAGAAACTTGTGTAAAAGAAAGATTAAATAACTAGCTCCAGGTCACATAAAGGTCTGGATTTGGATATGAACTCTTACATCTGTCTCCAAAGGCCACGTTAATTACACTGTACCAATGTTTCTCTAACAAGTAGGTATTTGCTGAACATATACCTGTTTTACATGTAAAGTACGTAGCTGTATGTATTTAAAAATGAAGGTCTTGAACTTGGAAGGAGAAATCTGAAGAGAGACTCAAATATCACTAACACAAAGATAGCTAAAATCATGGGAATAAATGATGTGAACTAAAATATGAACTAAGAAAAATCCTCATTTAGCTCCCACTTATAAATGAGAACATGTGATATTTGGTTTTCTGTTCCTGTATTAGCTTGCTAAGGACAATGGCCTCCAGCTCTATCCATGTTCCTGCAAAGGATATGATGTCATTCTTTAAATGATAAGTACAACAAACCCCATGACACAAGTTTACATATATAACGAGCCTATACTTGTACCCCGGAATTTAACAGTTAAAAAAGAAAAAGAACAATCCTAAGGTTGGAACCTGGCATTTATGGTGCAGGAAAATAAAGGAGAATTTAAGAAAAAAAATCTGAGAAAGAAGAGTCATAACAGTAGAAGCAAATTCAAAAAGACTGGTATTTTGGAAGTGAGAGGAAAGAGTTTCCTCCAGGATTACATTAGAATAAAAGGTTTAGATGCTATTACAATAGTATTACATCTAAAGATCTAGGAATGCCCTGATTCTGTTTTGATATTAACCCTTCCTCCATACAGTGATCTCTACACAGGAAATTATATGCAAGGAACAACAGAATAGATAAAAATGCCACTTTATTATCATTTGAATCAGCCTTAATCACACTCAGTGGAGGGTTCTTTCATAAAAGCAGCTAGAAAACCAAGCCTGGAGTCCTAAATTGGGACTCATTCATTTCTTCAGATACATCTTGTGATCAGCAGGCTCAGGCACATCTTCAGAGAAAAAGAAAGAAATGGCCAGAGAATAGGCTCAAGTCTAATTAACCTAACAATAAAGACCAAAAATAGAGAAAGAAAGAACTCAGAATGTCATCAGAGGCAGTCAAAAATAAGAGAGAATGCAGAATACCATCAGAGGCAATCCAAAATAAAATCCCTTTGAGAGAGAGAGAGATACTCAGAATACCATCAGAGGCAGTCCAAAATAAAACCCCTTGGAGATTCTGAGAAAAAGTTTAGATTCCGTTGATGAGTAAATTACAAGGTGGCTTAAGATTGAGTAGTAATAAGGAAAGAACAAAAAATTTTTCTTCAGAAAGATGCTTTGTTCAACTAGGTACTAAAATTGCTTTAAAAGATATTTCCTACTAAAATATATATGTATAAATATTAAAAACATATTAGTTGATATTTAAGATTTGTAGATTTTTAGAAGGTTTAGGCCATTGTGGTGCGTGCCTATAATCCCACCTACTCAGGAGGCTGAGGTAGGAGAATTGCCTGAACCCAGGAGGCGGAGGTTGTGGTGAGCCGAGATCGCGCCATTGCACTCCAGCCTGGGTAACAAGACTGAAACTCTGTCTTAAAAAAAAAAAAAAAAAAAAAAAAGGAAAATCTAATTGTTTAGAAGTAAAATTACAACCTGAGACACAGTTATTTATGTATGGAAAAAACCTGTGTACCCAGAGGATACTAACTAAATTTCAAAATAGCATCTAGGAAAACATAAACAATAGTGGATATTAACTAGATTTCAATTATACATAGTCCCTGACTTAGGATGGTCTAACTTAACGATTTTTCAACTCTACAATGGTGCAAAAGTAATACACATTCCATAGAAATGATACTTTGAGTAACCACATAACCATTCTGATTTTTACTTTCAGTACAGTATTCAATAAATTGTATGAGATATTCAACACTTCATTATAAAATAGGCTTGTGCTTTTTCCTAACTTGTAAGTGTTCCAAGAATATCTAAGGTAGGCTAAGCTAAGATATAATGTTCAGATTAGGCATACTATACGCATTTTCAACTTAACAATATTTTCAACTTATGGGTTTATCAGGATGTAACTTCATTTTAAATCAAGGAGCATCTGTACAGTATATAAGTATCTAGGAGGAAATAAACAACATTTAAAGGATCAACCTTACGTATCTCAACATGTATGATCCCAGAAAATTAAACTTCTTTAACTTTCAGGAAAAATGAATTTACATGTGTCTGGGCTGTTATAATACACTCATTTGCTCAAAATGCCCCAATTCCTGAGAAAAGAGAAATGTTTGTTTTTCTATCTAACTTTTTCAGCTGTCAGAATTTTCCAGATATAAAGGGTGATCTTACTGTAGCAGTTTCATGTCAGAATTCAGAAGTCAGGAAATGTTGTACCTTGCCGGTAATTCTGGTTTTTGCCTAAAGATGGAATGTGTAAATGCCTTCTTAATATCATCACTATCTTCTATCCTTAGTAACATATGCACCTTTTTCAGACTTTTTTGTCATATCCTTAGTTTTGATTACCATGCAGCCTGAACTGCCAACTAAGCAACATCTAGTCTTAAGTTCTGAACTACAAGTCAATCGGAACACAATGTCTTGCCTAGCCATTCAATAATCATTTAATGATTATCTTCTAAGACTCAGATACTGTCTGTGACTTAGAAAAGCTTGTGGTCCGACAGAGTTGACATGCATGTGAAAAAATACTATGGGATGATGTGCTTAGTTAATAGCAATAAAAATAAGGTGCTTTAGGGATCAGCAGAAAGGATGAGAAGTAACTCAGGTAAGATATCACAGAGCAGACATAGGAGTGAGTTCTTAAAGGACCATAAGAAGGTATTTTTGAGGCACAGAAGAGCACCACAGGAAAAGACAATTGAGGTAAAAAAGTATGAACTGCAATGACCTTCCTTATCTTTGGTAAAAAAGTAGTCTAGTATAGCCACTGTATTCAGAGGGAAAGGTAGGTTGGGGGCCTTCAGTAAATGGTGCTGGAAAAACTAGATTACCAAATGCAAAAGAATAAATTAGACCCTTATCTCATACAAAATAATCAAATCAAAATGAATCAAAGACTTAAATGTAAGATCTGCAACTATAAAACTCCTAGAAGAAAACAGAAAAAAGGCTTCATAACACTGGTGTTGGCACAGATTTCCTGGATAACTTCACTTTGTTATGTTAACCAAAGGCACACATAACAAAAGCAAAAATTGGCAAGTGGGACTATATGAAACTAGAAACCAGCAAAGGAAACAATCAACAAAGTGAAAAAGCAACCTACAGAATGAGAGAAGGTATTTGTAAGCCATACTTGTGATAAGGGGTTAATAATATCCAAAGGAATGCCTATAACTCAATATCAAAAACCCCCAACTAAACCAATATTTAGAAATGGAGAGTTTGAATAGATGTTTCTCCAAAAACATGCACATAGCCAACAGGTATATCAAAAGGTGCTCAACATCATTAATCATTAGGAAAATACAAACCAAAACCACAATGAGAGATTACCTCACACATGATGGATGACCATTATAAAACAAAACAAAACATAACAAGTATTGCCAAGAATGTGGAGAAATTGGAGCTTTTGTGCACTGTTGGTAGAAATGTAGAATGGTGCAGTTGCTATGGAAAACAGGGTGAAGCTTCCTTGAAACTTAAAAAATAGAATTACCATATAATCCAGCAATTCCATTTTGGGTATTTATCCAAAAGAATTAGAAACAAGATCCTGATGAAATATTTGCTACATAGATCTGTTGTACAACAATGTACACAGAGTTAACAATACAGTTGACCCTTGAACAACATGAGTTTCAAATGCACGAGTCCATTATATACACAGATTTTTTTCAATAAATACACTGAAAAATTTTTTGAACACTTGCGACAACTTGAAAAAACTCACAACTTGGACTCTGTAGCCTAGAAATATCAAAAAATTAAGAAAAAGTATGTCATGAATGCATGAAATCTGTGTACATACTAGTCTATTTTATCATTTACTACCATAAAATACACGCAAATTATAAAAAGTTAAAATTTATCAAAACTTAATACATACAGACCATACATGTTGCCATTTGCAGTTAAAAGGAATGAAAACAGAGGTAAAGATGCAGTATTCAGTCATAAGCGCATAAAATTCACTGTAGTACATACTGCACTGCTGTAATAATTGTGTAGCTACTTCCAGTTGCTATTGTGGTGAGCTTAAGTGATGTATCTGAGTAAAGTGTATGTGACTCTATTCATCTTTGCCTGAGCAATTCCTCTCTCCAGTAAATTGAGTATCAGAGGAAAAAGTGATCTCTTGAGGTTCTTGCATATTTTTTCATCATGTTTAGTGTGCAATACTGAAAATTTTGAATAACATTGTGGGACCCATACAAAGTGCCACCAGTAATGTTGCAAGTACTCCCAAGAAGCTGAAAAAGGTCATGACATTATAATAAAAAGTTGAACTGTTTGATACGTACTGTAGACAGAGGTCTGCAGCTGTAGCTGTGGTTGTCCACCATTTCAAGATAAAATGAATCCAGTGGAAGGACCATTGTAAAAAAAAAAATGAAAAGCCGCCAGGTATGGTGGCTCACACCTGTAATACCCGCACTTTGGGAGACTGAGGCGGGTGGTTCACCTGAGGTCAGGAGTTCGAGACCAACCTGACCAAAATGGAGAAACGACACCTCTACTAAAAAAAAAAAAAAAAAAAAAAAAATTAGCTAGACATGGTGGCACATGCCTGCAATCCCAGCTACTCAGGAGGCTGAGGCAGGAGAATCGCTTGAACCTGAAAGGTGGAGGTTGTGGTGAGCTGAGATCGCGTCACTGCTCTCTACCCTATGCAACAACAGTGAAGCTTCATCTAAAAAAAAAATAAAGAAAAAGAAAAAAAGAAAAACCATCATTGTAACTACAACAGCAAGTGTGAAAACCCTGCACTTTTTGTGAAAGACCTTGTTATCGTGTAATGAAAATGCAGCACTGATAAGGGTGCAGGACTTCTGAAAGAAAGGCGTACCTATAGATTCTAACGTGATTTGAGAAAAAGCGAGGTCATTGTAAGAACACTTAAAGCAAAAACAAGGTAAAGGATATAAAGCTGTAGAATTTTTTTCCATAGGTTACTGGTGTGGGTGGTATTTGGTTACGTGAGTAAGTTCTTGGTGATTTGTGTGGTTTTGGTGCACCCATCACCTGAGCAGTAAAGCTGTAGAATTTAATGCCAGCAAAAGATAGTTTGATAATTTTAGAAAGAGGTTTGGCATAAAAAAAAAAAATTCAGACACAACAGGAGAAGCAGCTTCTGCCAATCAAGAGGCAGCAATGAGTTTCTAGATATCATAAAGAAAATCACTGAAAGAAAGGATATCTACTTAAATAGGTTTTTAATGTAGAATAAAGTGCCCTATTCTGAAAAAAACTGCCACAAAGGACATTTATTAGTAAGGAAGAGAAGCACCAGGATTTAAGGCAGAAACGTAGTTAACTATACTGTTTTGTGCAAATGCATTCAAGTTTATGATCAGGACTGCCCTATGTGTAAAGTTAATAACTCCTGAGCATTGTAAGATAAACACCAGCTGCCAGTCCTCTGGCTACATAAGAAGCAGGCATGGACAAGAACCCTTTTCCTTCATTGGTTCTATTGATGCTTTGTCCCTGAGGTGAGAAGTACCTTGCCAGTAAGAACTTTGAAAGTTCCTTTGCTATTGGAACTTTACACCTGGTCACCCAGAACTCCGTAAGTTCAACAATAAAGGTGCTGAAGTGGCCTACTTGCTTCAAAACACAACATCTCAAATTCAGCTTCTAGATCAGGGTATCATAAAGGACCTTTAAGGTTCATTACACACGGTGCTCTACGGAAAGGACTGTCAATGCTATGGAAGAGAATCTCAAAAGAGAGAACATTGTTAAAGTCTGGAAGATTATACCATTGAAGAGGCTATCGCTGTTACTGACATCAGACAATCTGACCAAGGGTTCCAATGATTTAAGACTGTGTTGATTTCTTTAATGACATGGACCCTACTACAACAAAAAGAAACTAAAGAAAATGACAGGAGGATCAGTACTGTATAGAATACTATAGATATAATTACTGTATGACTTTTTTGCTTTCTCATTTCTAGAAACATTTTGCTTCCATCTCTTTTGATTCTACTATCCCTAAGACAACAAGAGCAACTTCTCCCCTTCTTCCTCCTCAACCTATTCAACATGACAACAAAGATGAAGACCTTTATGATCCAGTTCCACCTAAAGAACAGTAAATATATTTTCTTTTCCTTATGATTTTCTTAACATTTTTCTCTAGCTTACTTTATTGTAAGAATACCAAGTATATGTAGCGTATAACAATATGTGTTAATTGTTATTTACATTATCAGTAATGTTTCCAATCAATAGTAGGCTACTAGTAGTTAGGTTTTGAGAGTCGAAAGTCATACATGGATTTTCGACTACACAAAATGTAAGGAGTAGGAGAGATGACACTCCTAACTCATTCCTTGTTCAAGTGTCAGCTATACTATACTACACACTTAAAAACTTGTTATTAGGGTAGAGTTCATGTTATCTGTTTTTATTACAATAATAACTTTTTAAAAGGTAAGTTTGGGTCATGTTCAAGATGACTCTGTAAGCTACAGTATTTGGACTTGTACTATGAGACAAAATGGTCGGAACTGTGGCTGTGTGAAAGCGGATGAAGAGAAAAGAGAACTTTTGGAATTTATCTTTATCTTACCCTACCTTCATCAAGCTTACTGCTGAAATCTATCTCCCTGAGATGTTAAGAGGTTAAGAATCTTCATTTCAGGCCGGGCGCGGTGGCTCAAGCCTGTAATCCCAGCACTTTGGGAGGCCGAGGCGGGTGGATCACGAGGTCAAGAGATCGAGACCATCCTGGTCAACATGGTGAAACCCCGTCTCTACCAAAAATACAAAAAAAAAAAATTAGCTGGGCGTGGTGGCGCGTGCCTGTAATCCCAGCTACTCGGGAGGCTGAGGCAGGAGAATTGCCTGAACGCAGGAGGCGGAGGTTGAGGTGAGCCGAGATCGCGCCATTGCACTCCAGCCTGGGTAACGAGAGCAAAACTCCGTCTCAAAAAAAAAAAAAAAAAAAAAACAAAGAATCTTCATTTCATGCCTTGTCCCTAAAATAAACATTGTCCAAAGTCCTAGGTCTAATACTAGTTTCTATAAACAACAGATACAGATTAAAAAAAAAGAAAAAATACAAAACTCCCAAATCTTCAGATTCAGTCACTGTAATAATAATAAAAAAAACCCTCAAACATGTATGTTAATTAATTTTTAAAATTTTTAAGAAAATAACAGCTAGTTTTTGTGTGAAAACCTCACATTTTGGCCTTTGTAATATACATGTCTGTGTATTTTACTAAGAAAACCTATATGTAGTCAGTAACTCTTTTAGTATTCACTAATAATTCATTCTTTTAGTACCCACATAAATTTCTCACTTTATCACTTATCGATTCCTACCCTCACTACAACAAATTCTTAAGATATTAGAACTTAAATATGCATACTGGTAAACAACTGAATATTTGCAGGAAGTCATGAATACAAAGTGCAAACAACTACACCAAAAGTTATTTTCCATCAAGCAAAAGAAAATGGCTTACCTCTAATAATAACAGATAAACTGCTATAGTCTATAACTCTCAGTCAAGCAAACTGCAGCCTACTCACATAGCATTGTAAATAGAAAGTTTAGTCACTCGGCTACTGAGTTGGAGGGACATTAAAAAAGCTTCATGAGGATTAAACTAAGTCATGAATAACATTAGTCAATACTATCTCAAAGAAGTGCCAATTGTTATCCCAAGGAAAACAAGACCAAAAGGACATTCATAATATAATTATAAAGAGTCCCAAATTAAGAGTCCCACTCTCCCTTTTTGCTTACTCTCTTCAAGCCACACTGTCCTGCTTGCTGTTCTGCAAAGCAAGCTTGCTCTCATTTCAGAGTTTTTATACTATTTCTTCTGCTTAGAATGTTATTTCTTAAAATCTCAGAATAGTTGACTTCTTATCACTTAAGCCTCTATTAAAATAGTGTCACAAATATCACACACATCATTCCTGATCACCCTATCATTAAAATGGGTACTGTTATCCTTAGGTCATTGCCTAACTCATTAACCTATCACAGTTTCTTCAAATCACTTACCATTAACTGTTTGTCTGCTGCTCCTACCAAAAAATGTACGGTCTGTTAAAAACTCACTACTGTATTCCAAATACCCAAAATAGTACCAGGCATTTAATAATAATAGATAATCCTGTGCTACACACTTGTTTAAGTGCATTGCATGTACTATTTCAGTTAACCCTTACAACAACTTAAGGTAACTTCTAACCCATATCTTATAATCAGGAAACCATCTGTAAAATAATTTTCACATAAGCAAGATGGTTAGTCTTTTATCTCTTTTCCCAAGCATATAGTACAAAACAGGAGTTGGCATCAACTTGCCGGATGGTAAGTATTAGCTCCTAATAAAGTGCCCATTATTGACTCTGCATCTTTTTCTTTACTTTAAAAAGTATTCAAATGCCATGAAAAAGTACAGTTTAAAAAGTCTCATCAAATTCCATTCAGATCACAACTATTCAATCATATATGATACTTTCTTGAATTACTAAAAAAGTTTTCCAATTTCCTGAAAAAGCATAGTTTAAAAAGTCCCACTGACCGGGTACGGTGGCTCAAGCCTGTAATCCTAGCACTTTGTGAGGCCGAGGCGGGTGGATCACAAGGTCAGGAATTCAAGACCAGCCTGGCCAACATGGTGAAACCCCATCTCTACTAAAAATACAAAAATTAGCCAGGTGTGCTGGCAGGTGCCTATAATCACAACTACTGGGGAGGCTGAGGCAGGGAACTGCTTGAAGCCAGCAGGTGGAGACTGCAGTGAACTGAGATCACACCACTGCACTCCAACCCCAGTGGAAGAGACTACTTCACACGAAAAAAGGTCCTATCAAATTTCATTCAAATCACAACTCTTAAATCACACAATACTTCTCAACTGTCTATAAATCACAGAATAGGAAATATTTTAATGAGATTACAATGAAGTAATCATATTCTCCAGATATTATTGCATGACTCAATTGAAATATTGTTCTTCATGAATTCCTGTACTATCAAGAACTTAAATATATATTATTGTCCAAATATGAGAGGTTTATTTTACAAAGGACAGCAAAATCCTTCTTAGCCCTATCACCTAAACCTAAAACAACTGAGATTTAAATATTATAAAAATGTAGGTTAAAAAAAATCACAGAAACCCTAATTTTAACTTGAGAGTAACTCTTTATACATATATATAATTCTGCATAGGCCAAATGGTATCTTCAAATAGACTACTTGATTATTTGAGAAAAATTAACAGGGAAAATAAGTGTCAGTTTCCATGCGATTCTTACCTGTATAATGCATCATCGATCTCCACAGATGCTGTTGACATAATGGGCAAATTTTTATTTGTGCTGGAAAAAAAAAAAACATGGTATTAAATATTCACATTTTATAATGTAATAATTGATTATTTGTGGGATCAGATTCACCAGTTACTAAAAGTGTTCACGAATCAAACATGTATTTTATTATCTACCACTTTACTTATATATTTTTAAATGGCCTGAATTTAAATTCTGATTGCTTGTTCTATCCTCTGTGCATTTTAAGATTATAGAGCTCATCATTTTTTATTCTCAGATGTCAGGTTTGTTTTATATATATATATATATATATATATACATGCACACACACACACACGTTTTTTCTTTTTTGAGATGGAGTCTCATTCTGTCACTCAGACTGGAGTACAGTGGCGTCATCTCAGCTTACTGCAACCTCCATGCTCCCGGGTTCAAGCGATTCATGTGCCTCAGCCTCCTGAGTAGGTGGGACTACAAGTGCACACCAAGTCCAACTAAATTTGTAATTTTATTAGACACTGGGTTTCACCATGTTGTTCAGGCTGGTCTCGAACTCCTGACCTCAAGTGATCCACCTGCCTCAGCCTCCCAAAGTGCTGGGATTACAGGTGTGAGCCACTGTGCCCAGCCATTTGGTACATATATACATACATTCTAATAGATCTGTATTTCAGCTCTCTCTAGATAAAATCATTCAATCCTGTGGATAAATGTATATTGATTATATTTAAACTTATTTCTCCACATGTGATTGATCTTTCCTCTGACCTCCAGATTGTATACAATTGCCAAAACAATTAACCATTCTGATGTCTTAACTGGTATCACAAACATAACAAATTCCAAAGAGAATTCAATTACCCCTGCATAGTCTATTCTTCCCATCTTTCTTAACTCATTTTCTGGTACCATCATTTACTCGGTTGGGCCAGAAATCTAGGGTTCTTCTTGCTTAAATCATCCCCCTACTTTCTCCATCTGAGTCCAGTTAGCTCTACTTTCAAGAGATCTCAAATCTGATCACTTCTTCCTACTTCAATCAGTACAACCTTAAGCCAAACCATCATCACATTTCACCTGAGCTACTTCAAAGCCCTCCTAACTAGTCTCCTTATTTTTACTATTGTCCTTCCCCTTTGTTCTCCATAAAACAGTCTACATATCTTAAAATGCAGTCAGAAATTATCCCCCAACTTTGGACTACCCTTCAGTGGATTTCCTTTACTTTTTTTCTTTTTTTTTTTTGTCGCCCGAGCTGGACTGCAATGATGTGATCTTGGCTTACTGCAACCTCCACCTCCTAGGTTCAATCGATTCTCCTGTCAGCCTCCTCAGCAGCTGGGATTACAAGCACGTGCTACCACACCCAGCTAATTTTTTTTGTATTTTTAGTAGAGATGGGGGTTCAACACCCCACCACGCTGGAAAGGGGCAACCTGTCCTGTCTCCCATTTCAACTCCCACGCCTCCCTTTTTCCTTACTATTGTCAAGCCACACTGACCTGCTTGCTGTTCTGCAAGAAGCCAAGCTTGCAAGCTTGCTCTCATTTCAGAGTTTTTACACTATTTCTTCTACTTAACATGTTCTTTCTTAAAATCTCAGAATAGTTGACTTATCACCTAAGCCTTTATTAAAATCGTGTAACAAATATCAATCACGTACATCATTCCTGATCACCTATCAACAAAATGGCTACTCTTATCCTTAGGTTACTGCCTAACTCATTAACCTGTCATAGTTTCTTCAAATCACTTACCATTAACTGTCTGCCACTCCTACTAAAAAACATATGGTCTGTTAAAAATTCACCAGTGTATTCCAAATACATAAATAGTACCAGGCATTTAATAATGATAGAGAGCCCTGTGCTACACACTGTTTTAAGTGCTTTAGCTGTACTAATTCAGGTAACCCTTACAATAACAACCTTGTTCAAACAATGGGCAGGCACTATTGCTATCTCCAATGAACAGATGGCAAAAAGAGGCTGAGAGGGGTTAACTTAAAATTTGCCCAAAGTCACAGAGCAGGCAAATGGCACCGCCAGGATCTGAACTCAGGCAGTCTAGCTCTTGATTATCACACATGCTGCCTACTGCCTCTGATAGTAGACATTTTAAAAAGCACTTTTAAAAAACCTGTTACATTGGCCAGGTGCAGTGGGTTTCACACCTGTAATCCCAGCACTTTGGGAGGCCGAAGCAGGTGACCACCTAAGGTCAGGAGTTTGAGACCAACCTGGCCAACATGGTAAAACTGTCTCTACTAAAAATACAAAAATTAGCCAGGAGTGCTGGCAGGTGCCTGTAATCCCAGGTACTCTGGAGGCTGAGGTGGGAGAGAACTACTTGAACCTGGGAGGTGGAAGTTGCAGTGAGCTGGGATTGCATCACCGCACACCAGTCTGGGCGACAAGAACAAGACTCTGCCTCAGGAAAAAACAAACAAACAAACAAACAAAAAACTGTTAAATGAATATATTTTAAAGGAAAAAATAATAAAAAAATCTAAATATAACGAATATGACAAAGTATAACTATAATAACATTCATAGCAGTGCTGGTCTCAATTATTTCACAACATCACAACATGGCCTTCAAAAAGGTTATCAGTAGGAAACACTGGGAAGCAGAGATAACTCCCAGGTACAGGCAACCAGTCTGGGCCATTTGGAGCCGAAGCACTATGAGAGCTGAGATCAATATACTGGCAGAAGTGCAGGCCATTCCTAGTTCTGAGAAGCTCTTACTGTCAATTAAAGGATTCTAAATGAAATTCAGGTTTGGTATCCAACTTTCTAGTACTAGCATCAATAAACAAGCCAAAGAATTTGTTAACAAAGGTAATTAAAATGTTATCATTTAACTCACCAAACACTGATATCAAATGATATAAACACTGATATAAAATGATATCAGATTCTAGCTAATTAAACGGATCAGAAGATAGCTGTGTTCTAAAAAGATCAGCTATCTAATAAAAAACACACACATACACAATATACCCTGTTTGGGCATTGTAACAAAATATAAAAATAAACAAAATTTGTTTCTTTTCTTTTTTTGAGACAGGGTATCTCTCTGTCACTCAGACTAGAGTGCAGTGGAACAATCTAGGCTCACTGCAGCCTCGACCTCTCCAGACTCAAGCGATACGCCCATCTCAGCCTCCCGAGTAGCTGGGACTACAGGCGTGCACCAACACACCCAGATAACTTTTTTTTTTTTTGTATTTTGTGGAGACGCCGTTTTGCCACGCTGCCCAGGTTGGTCTAGAACTCCTGGGCTCAAGCGATCCGGCCGCTTCAACTTCCCAACGCTCTGGCATTGCAGGCGTGAGTCACTGCGCCCGGCCAACAAAATTTGTTATTATTTACTTCCCTATAATCTTATCCCTACTACACTTTCACTTGCTGTTTTCCTTGCTTGGGGAAGGGGGGCAATAGGCCTGTGGGTAAATCTGAATAAAAGCGAGAAGAGCTACATTGTAATTAGCTGTGCCACTTAATGGCATGACTGGCACTTTTCAGAAAGTTGTGCCTCATTGGAATATTTCAAGAATATGTAAAAATAACATGACCTATAAGACAATCAAAAACGCTTCAAATAAGACGCGGGTTTTGTTATTACATAATACACCACAAGTCTGGCAGTGTTGGCAAAGGCAGACAATACCATGAAACTGAAAGCATCCCTGCAGTCTGAAACTGGCGAAAAAGCTACAGGTTTACAAAGTCTCACATCAGCTGAAAATAATACATCCATCATTTCTATCTTGGCATGGTGTATTCTGACAGTGGTGGACAGGATATCATTACTTGCTTTATTAATTATGAGATGACTTACAGAGGAACTACTAACCAAGAATCTGGTAAAGGCCTGGCACAAACATTTCCCCCTATTTTTACAAGGGCGGGAATGACCTAAAGAATTTCAAAACCAAGTAGGAAATAAGAATGGGTAACTTATGTATTTTTTTCCTGGCTTTTTTTTTTCTTCCGTAGTCAACAGAGGCCTCAGGGTGTCCAGATTGCTACTGATTCATTCTTATCAAGTTCCTTCTGGTAATAGTTTTCAAAAGAGTATCTCATTGGAGGTGCACAGAGGCGCTCCCAGCTTTCTTTTTACGGAAAAGAGAAAAGGTGCTTGGCACCAGTCAGGGAAGCTCACGCCAAGTGACCGGGACCAGAACTCGCTCTCAGCCGGAGCCCCCCCAAGTCTGGTGACTGGGAGGAAGAAGGATCCCGAATCCCAGCCAGAACTGAGAAAGCGCACCTTTGAGGTGCGGGAAGGGGACTTTCTCCTCCGGCAAGCCGGGAACAGCAAAGGCCCTAGCTCACGTCGCCACACCCACCCCACCCACCTCCCCAAGCCGGCTCTGCTCGGCCCCGCGGCCTCTCGGGCGCCCCCAGCCCACCGGAGAGAAAGAAGCAGAAACCCGGAGCCTGGGTCCCACCTGCGATCCGTCACCTTCGCCCGCCACGTCCTCTCACCTGCCAGTCGCCCAGGAAGAACAGGACGCCTCTTCCCCTTGAGGGGCGGCCACCGTCTCGGATCTTTCCATCGTCGCCTGAGACACCGCCGCCGGCTACCAGGAGGTAGGAAAGGGGGCGGGACCGCGGGGGTCAAGGGGCGGGCAGAGACGTCATCAGAGGGGGCGGGCCTGGGGAAGCAAGGATCCCGGCAGCGCCTTCCCGTCAACCCTTGGGGCGTCCTGATTTCCGGTTTGGGTGTGGCCGCATGATGTGCTGTGGTGGAGGTGGCCGAAGGGGGCGTTACTGTTGGGATTGGCATCCGGCAGATGAAGATGGAACCAAAGTCCAGAAGTTAGTCGTCACCCTTGCTCTGCAGCCAAACAAGCAGGACTCTAGTAACTCGCGAAATGATGGGATTGCGTTGCAAATCCTTAAAAGAGTCTTACAGGAAGAAGAGGAAACAGCTTCATTTTATAAACTGAAGGCAGGTAATAGCTCCAGATTGTCAGTAAGGGACACCACTTCAAGATGTTATGTATTTAATAAATAATTTGAGGGACGGGTGCGGTGGCTCACTCCTGTTATCCCAGCACTTTGGGAGGCCGAATCACCTGAGGTTGGGAGTTCGAGACCATCCTAACATGGAGAAACCCCGTCTCTACTTAAAAAAAAAAAAAAAGTACAAAATTAGTTGGGCGTGGTGGTGCATGCCTGCAATCACAGTTACTCGGTAGGCTGAGGCAGGAGAATCACTTGAACCTGGGAGGCAGAGGTTGCACTGAGCCAAGATCACACCATTGCACTCCAACCTGGGCAAAAAGACCAAAATGCCGTCTAAAAAAAAAAAAAGGTAATAATAATTTTGGGAGTCCACTACATTTGAGGCACTGCCTCAGATTTAATAGAATCATGTGATTTTTAGTGCCATAGGTCTTTCCAGTGTGGTTCCTTCAATTTGTGGGTAAAAGAAAGGAACTTCGGTCAGTGCAAGTGTCTTGGTCAAGGTCATAGAGCTAATCACTGTTAGATTACCAGAACATATCTAAGGAGTTCTCATATAATTCTTTCCATTTACTTCCATGTCACCTTTATTAGCAAAATTAGTTGAACACAATAACATTGGGATTTGTCTTTCACTTTAAGTAACAGTATATATTTGAATAAACATCTGCAGGATTTTTTAAATTAGCCTATACTTTGACTTTGGATATTATGTAATTTTTTGTGATGTATCATATTTTTAATTAGAAATTTTTCCTCTCTCATGTGGAGATGAGGGTCCAGGCAAAACTGTATTATCCTTTGTGCCCCTCTATTCTCTTCAAAATTGCACATCTTAAAATACCTGGAAGGTAGGCGGGGCGCGGTGGCTCAAGCCTGTAATCCCAGCACTTTGGGAGGCTGAGGCAGGCGGATCACGAAGTCAAGAGATCGAGACCATCCTGGTCAACATGGTGAAACCCCGTCTCTACTAAAAATACAAAAAATTAGCTGGGCATGGTGGTGCGTGCCTGTAATCCCAGCTACTCAGGAGGCTGAGGCAGGAGAATTGCCTGAACCCAGGAGGCAGAGGTTGTGGTGAGCCGAGATCGCGCCATTGCACTCCAGCCTGGGTAACAAGAGCGAAACTCCGTCTAAAAAAAAAATACCTGGAAGGTTCGTGTTGCTCACCTATAGCATTGTCCGTATTCCTCAACCTGGTTGTGAACCTTTCCCACATTAAAATGTACTTGATCTATGCCCTGTTCTTTCAAGGTTCTGCTCCAGCACTAAATTTATTCCCTGTCTTTTCTCTTTATTCTAAAATTAATAAGTATACATATCTTTGGCTATCCCACCCTACAGATACTGTCAGTTTCTTTGTTTCTTTCCCTCTGATTTCCTTTCTGTATTTATTTTTTTCCTAAATATTTGTTGAATGCCTATTAAACATTAGAACTTAATGACTAAACAATAAGCAGACAATAGTGATAAAATTGATCATCAATATTATCCAGTTCATTGTGAGAAGACAAAATAGTAATGAAAAATTAATTTAAGAAAGTGACTTTTCTATGAAATAGAATGAGTATTCCAATGAGCTGAACAGAGAATATTAGCTTTATAGGCAGAAAAGGACTGAAGCACAGAAACAGAACAAAAAGCAGATTATTTCAAAGTTACTTTCCTTGTAAATGTTAAAACAGAGTATGCTTTCTTTTTTTTTTATTGCGTTTTAGGTTTTGGGATACATGTGAAGAACGTGCAAGATTGTTTTCTTATTATGCCCACTAGTTTAAGTAGAATCTCCTGTTTTTTTTTTTTTTTTTAAACTGGCTTATTTTTCCAAAGTACACTTTAATGATATGGTGCTTAGCACAAGCAACTCCATTCTGGTTTGATCTAATGGGGCCTAGTATAGAAGCCTAGTCCAAAACAATGGCTTGCCATTACCCACACTTCTTTATATTATAACATCCATGAATAGAATATGCATTTAAAAAAATAAATGAATACAGAAAACAATGTGCACCTTAAAATTGAGGGCATGTTAGATTTGATAATATATGGTGTGAATTATTTCAAGCAGGTAACAAGCAACCAGATTTAACAGATTTTAATGTTTCATCACATTTGTAAAATGAGAAAGTAAACTAGGCTATCACAACTTTTTGACTGAGGATTTCCATCATAAGAAAGTAGGACATACTGAGGATATTTAAGGGCAAAAAGTATAGGCCAAGGATTTTACATCTAGCAAAACTAACTCGTATACAGAAGGTACAAACTGTTATCAACAATTGGTAAATCAACACTTGATGAGACTAGCATTTTCATGAGCCCTTCCTGAATAATTAATTACAGAAAGAGTGTCTGACAATCAGAATTACTACAGAAACATTGTCCTAAGGTTTGGCTCGGGTTCTTAACAGCAAATTACAATCTGTTGCATTTATTAGCTTTTGTGTTTCTTCTAGTTTATTACTAATTCTCCTGAGTTCTGTTACCTCATTTCTGAGGTTTTCTAATTCAGAATCAAGTTGTTCTTCCATATCTTCTATTATTTTTAATGTCATTTAGCTAGTTTCAAAATAAATTATTTTGTAGTACATCTTTCAGGTATGTTTTTATTATCTGTTATGATGGTATTTTTTATTCTCTCTTTTCATATAACTGCATGGGATTTGAACTTGATGCTTTTTTGTTGCTCATTTTTATGTGAAATTGATGTTCCTGAACTAATATGAGGCAGACTTCGTAGCCCAATAAGCCTAAGTTTATCAGGACCAAAACTGTATTCTAAGAAAGTCAGGTATAGTAGTCTGTTTTCCCACTGCTATAAAGAAATATCCAAGACTGGGTAATTTATAAAGGAAAGAGATTTAGTTGAGCCACAGATTTGCATGGCTAGGGAGTCTTCAGGAAACTTACAATCATGGAAAAAGGTGAAGGAGAAGCAAGACGTGTCTTACGTGGTGGCAGGAGAGAAGTGAGAGCGCAGGAAAAACTGCCACTTTTAAAACCACCACATCTCATGAGAATTCCCTCATTATCATAAGGACAATATGGGGGAACTGCCTCCATGATCCAATCACCTCCCACCAGGTCTCTTCCTGGACACATAGAAATTACAATTTGAGGTGGGATTTGGTTGGGGACAGAAAGCCAAACAATATCATCAGATTTACTGGCTCATTACAAGGAGGGACCGCAGATTCCAGAAGAATCATGGGGTGCTTCACCAAACAGAGGAAGACACAGATTTACAGTAGGAATTTGGGAAAGTATCGGGTTTGGAAGGAATTAAAATGAAGTTGTGCTTTGATAGACTCAAAAGAAAGCAAGGCTGTTTATAAAGAAGTCTATACCACATGTAAACTATTAGTAATGGCAAAAACTGCAATTACTTTTGCATCAACCTCATGTAAGATAGACCCAGGGTTCTGTATTTTGGAAATTGCAAAGTTCTGCCTCTCAGAAGTAGAAGCTATTTTTCTGTATCCATGTGACTTAGATATTCTAGCTAAGAGTGAGACCTTTCCATCTTAATAATAGAATTTAAACAGCTGAGTTTTTGATGATCTTTTGATATTGTCATAAATTCTCTATGATTTTTAGAGAAAAAGGCTTTTCTGTGAGTAAAAAAACCAGTAGTTACTCTAAGTGCTTGTGTGTGTGTGTGTGTGTGTGTGTGTGTGTGTGTGTGTGATTTTAAAGCATCTTCCTGAGAGAAATACCATCTTCTGTTAATTTCACAGCTGGCTTTATTTATGCCTGTTATCTTATACCTGATGAATAGCAAAGCAGATTTTTTCTTTCTTATTCCATGCTTATTTGCTTTTTAACAGGTTCAGGGAAAACTTTTCTAATTTTAGAGAGTTCCCTTTTCTTTTGCTTTTGTGTAATGTTCAAGAATATTATGGTTTGATTTATTTTTTAAATTGATACATAATAGTCACATGTTTATGGGGTATTTTGATACTTACATACAACGTATAATGATAAAATCAGGGTAATTAAGATAGCCATCACCTCAAACACTGATCGTTTCTTTCTGTTAGGAACATTTCAAATCTTTCCTTCTAGCTATTTTAAAATATACAAAATAAGTAAATTATTGTTAACTATAGTCACCCTCTAGTGCTATCGAACACTAGAAATTGTTTTTTCTATCTAATTGTATTTTTGTACCCACTACCCAAACTTTTTTCATCGTCCTTACCCTTAGGATTTCCAGCCTCTAATAACCATCATTCTACTCTAATTATACTGCCATGAGATCCACTTTTTTAGCTCTCGCTTATGAGTGAGAATATGTGCTATTTGTCTTTCTATGCCTGGCATTTCACTTCACATAATGACCTGCAGTTTGTCCACATTGCTGCAAATGACAGGATTTCATGTTTTATGGCTGAATGTATAGATAGCACATTTTTAAAAACCCATTCATCTGTTGATGGACACTTAGGTTGATTCCATATCTTGGCTATTGTGAATAGTACTGTAATAAACATGAGCATGCAGATACCTTTTAAATTTATTGATTTCCTTTTTTGGATATGCTCAGAAATGGGATTGTTGGATCATGTGGTGGATCTATTTTAAATTTTCCAAGAAACTTCCATACTGTTTTTCATAGTTTCTGTACTAATTTATGTTCCCACTAGCAATGTACTAGTGTTCTCCTTTTACCACGTCCTTACCAACATCTGTTATTTTCTGTCTTTTTGGTAATAGTAGTCTTAACTGAGGTGAGATGGTATTTTATTGTGGTTTTGATTTACATTTCCCTGGTTATTGGTGATGTTGAGCATTTTTCATATGTCTGTTGGCCATTTGTATGTCTTCTTTTGATAAATGCCTACTTAGATCATTTGCCCATTTTTAAATTGGATTATTTGCGTTTTATTTTTGCTATTGAGTTGTTTGAATTCCTTATATATTCTGATTAACATTAACCTCTTGTTGGATGAGTAGTTTTCAAATATTTTCTTCCATTCAGTGGGTTGTCTCTTCACTCTTTTTCCTTTGCTGTACAGAAGGTTTTTAGCTTGATGTAATTCCATTTGTCTATTTTGCTTTAGCTGCCTATACTTTTAAGATATTACCCCAAAAATTGTTGCCCACACCTGTGTCCTAAATTGTTTCCTCAGTGTTTTCTTCTAGGAGTGTCATAGGTTCATGTCTTATATTTAAGGCTTTAATGCATTTTGATTTGATTTTTGCATATTATGAGATATAGCAATCTAATTTCATTTTACTGCATATGGATATTCAGTTTTTACCAGCACCATTGATCCCCACTGAATGTTCTTGGCTACCTTTTTTTGAAAATAAATTGAACTTTACTGAATTTGTTTATTAGCTCCAAGAGTATTTTGATGAAGCTAAAGGACTTTTTAAAGTGTAATAACATGTCATCTGCAAATAGGTACAGTTTCACTTTTCTCCTTTACAATTTGAATGCCTTTTGTTTCTCTGTTCTCTACATGTTCTCTCTGTTTCATTGCTCTTTGTGCGTGTTTTTATACCAGTACCATGATCTTTTGGTTACTACAGCTTTGTAGTATATTTTGAAGTTTAGTGTGATGCTGTAAGCTTTGTTCTTTTTGCTCAGGTTTGCCATGGCTATTCAGGGCCTTTTGTGGTTCCATATGAACCCTAGGACGGTCTTTATTTTCCATTTCTGTGAAGAATGTCACTGGCATTTTGTTAGTAATTGCATTGAATCTGTAAATGGTATTGTGGTCAATTTAAAAATATTAATTCTTCCAGTCCATGAACATGCAAACACAAAAACATGTGTTTTTGTGATGCTGATTATTGTCTTTTTGTTTCCAGATGCATGACTCCCTTGATAATTTCTTGCATTGGTTGTATAATGGTGACAAAATTCCTCAGTTTTTGCTTGTCTGGGAAATACTATTTTTTTTTTCTCTCATTTCTGCAGGATAGCTTTATTGGATATAGTATTCTTGGCTAACAATTGTTTTTTCTTTTGGTATTTTGAATGTATCATCCCATTCATTCCTGGCCTTTGAGGTTTCTGCTGAGAAATCTGCTATTTGTCTAATGGTGATTCTTTTATATGTGACTTGATGCTTTCCTCTTGCTATTTAAAAAAATTCATTTGTTGTTTTTGACTCTTGAAACTTTGACTACAATGTGTTTTAGGGAGGACATTTTTAGGTTGAATCTATTTAAGAACTTTTGAGCTTTTTGGATCTGGATGTCCGTATCTCTTCCAAGACTTGGGAGGTCTTCACCTATTTCATTAAATAGTTTTCTATGCCTTTTCTCAACTTTTCTTCCTCTGGAATTTCCATAATATAAATGTTTTTCACTTAATGGTGTCCAATAAGTCTTATGGGCTTTCTTCACTTTTTTTCATTTTTTTTTCTATGATTCAGTAATTTCAAATGACCTATCTTCAAGTCCAGAAAGTCTTTCTTCTGTTTGATCTAGTCAGCTGTTGAAGATCTTTACTGTATCTTGTATTTCATTTACTGAATCTTCAGCCGCAGGATTTTATTTGGTTCATTTTTGGAATTGCTATCTCCAGGTCTTAGGGTATAGGGTTCACTCTTTGGTAGTGCTAGATGTAGGTTGCCTATAGCACCAGGATCTGTGACTCTGAAGCACCACCTAGCAGTTTGGGTCCAGGGGTCACAATGTAGCTGTTATTCTATCCTTAGGGGGCAAGGCACAGACCTTGCCCAACTCTGGAAAGAAGAAGTGCTCTAGAAGTTTGAGCCCAGAGTGCAAGGTATGGCTTTAATTTGAGAGCCTAAACCAACAGGGCTCAGTGGCAACTTAGGTCTCTGGGGATTAGGAATTCTGTAGAAGTGACTCTAGACCCTGAGACTGCGGGGCTCAGCAGTATCCCTCATTCTGTGAGGCCAGGTGCAGCAGCAGTAAGTACCCTAGAATGGGAAAGCATGGCGGTTGTTTGGACCTTCGGGACAGGGAACAGCACAGTGGTGTTTACACTCATTGGAGAGAGGGATATCTCAGCAGCTTATACTCTGGGGAACTAGTCCAGTTCTGGGGAAGCAAGCTACTAGGAGTAGTTTGGCATGTAGGGTGAGGTGTCTCAGCTCAGTCACTACTTTGCTTCCCTGGGATGTGAAGTACTATGTCAGCTCAGTGCTGCAATATGCAGCTGCTCAGCTCAGCCAAGGCACTAATTACCCAGGGTACCTCCTGGGTAATTAGTAATGTGCCCCTTCAGCTCTGACCCACGGGCCATGACTGCCATGGGTGGCACAGGTACAGTTTCCCTGGAATGCATGGCTCTGCCAAAGTACTGTTTCCTCTGGAGGCAGTGTACAGTTTCAAGTTAGGCCCCTAGGGGCAGAGTGCAGCTGTGGCTGAGAGAGGTAGATGGAGTTGTTCTACAAAGCACCATTTCCCCAGGAGAGAATGTGAAACTTCAGCTTTGTCTGAAGGGATGAGGGAAGAGGTATGTGGAGCAGTTCCACTACTGTTTGGCTCCATAGAAAAGAATGTAACATGCTCATAGTGTATCTTTGAGCTGTTGGGCTACTGAGTGGGAGTGGCTCAAAGGTGGTTTAGTCTTCCTCATGAAGGGGTGCCATGACTACTTGGTCCTAGAGCAAGTGATTCCATTTGCTTTCCTGCAGTGGTTCCAGTTCCTCAATGACATTATGTGGTGGGCTGCAAGGGTAGGATACATTGTAGGCTCCTTCTCTTGAGGAGAACAGCTGTGTGAACTCTAAGCAGCTCCCTCAGCTGGGCTGAGTGCCTGTAAGAACTGCAGGGGATTTCACTAGTGAGGACTGTACTTGTCCAAGGTGTTGGTAGATGCCACTGGGATCCTTTTACCTGCGTTTTTGTCATAGGGAGTAATTCTTCTTGGTTTTCAGCTGATCCTTGTTGGAGATGGAGTGACAGAGTCTCAGTGTTTCTTTCTATGCTCTATATGATTTTCTTTCTTTTTTTATTGCATTTTAGGTTTTGGGGTACACGTGAAGGACATGCAAGATTGTTGCATAGGTACACACATGGCAGTGTGGTTTGCTGCCTTCCTTCCCCTCACCTGTATCTGTCATTTCTCCCCATGCTATCTCTTCCCACCTCCCCATCCCCCATCCCTCCCCCATTTCCCCCCGATGGACCCCAGTGTGTAGTACTCCCCTCCCTGTGTCCATGTGTTCTCATTGTTCAACACCCGCCTATGAGTGAGAACATGCGGTGTTTGATTTTCTGCTCTTGTGTCAGTTTGCTGAGAATGATGGTTTCCAGGTTCATCCATGTCCCTACAAAGGACACGAACTCATCGTTTTTGATGGCTGCATAATATTCCATGGTGTATATGTACCACATTTTCCCTATCCAGTCTATCATCGATGGGCATTTGGGTTGGTTCCAGGTCTTTGATATTGTAAACAGTGCTGCAGTGAACATTCGTGTGCATGTGTCCTTATAGTAGAATGATTTATAATCCTTTGGATATATACCCAGTAATGGAATTGCTGGGTCAAATGGGATTTCTATTTTTAGGTCATTGAGGAATCGCCACACTGTCTTCCACAATGGTTGAACTAATTTACACTCCCACCAACAGTGTAAAAGTGTTCCTATTTCTCCACATCCTCTCCAGCATCTGTTGTCTCCAGATTTTTGAATGATTGCCATTCTAACTGGTGTGAGATGATATCTTAATGTGGTTTTGATTTGCATTTCTCTGATGACCAGTGATGATGAGCATTTTTTCATATGTTTGTTGGCCTCCCGTATGTCTTCTTTTGTAAAGTGTCTGTTCATATCCTTCTCCCATTTTTGAATGGGCTTGTTTGTTTTTTTCTTGTAGATCTATTTTAGTTCTTTGTAAATTCTGGTTATCAGCCCCTTGTCAGATGGGTAGGCTGCAAAAATTTTTTCCCATTCTGTTGGTTGCCGATTCAATCTACTGACTGTTTCTTTTGCCGTGCCGAAGCTGTGGAGTTTGATTAGGTCCCATTTGTCTATTTTGGCTTTTGTTGCCATTGCTTTCAGCGTTTTGGCTCTATATGATTTTCTTGAGTTTGTGTGGTCACTAGGGTTTCTGTTACTCCTCTTGTTATTGGTGGAAATATCTGAGTTACCTGCAGTGAATTCATGCAGGTCTGCGGTAACCTCAATTCTTACCACCTATGAAGAAAGAATTTGACTGAGGGGCATAAGGCAGAAAAAGAGACAAAGGTCAGTTTCAGAGCAGGAATAAAAGTTTATTAAAAAGCTTTAGTGCCGGGTGCGGTGGCTCAAGCCTGTAATCCCAGCACTTTGGGAGGCCGAGGCGGGTGGATCACGAGGTCGAGAGATCGAGACCATCCTGGTCAACATGGTGAAACCCCGTCTCTACTAAAAATACAAAAAAAATTAAGCTGGGCATGGTGGCTCGTGCCTGTAATCCCAGCTACTCAGGAGGCTGAGGCAGGAGAATTGCCTGAACCCAGGAGGTGGAGGTTGTGGTGAGCCGAGATCGCGCCATTGCACTCCAGCCTGGGTAACAACAGCGAAACTCCGCCTCAAAAAACAAAACAAAACAAAACAAAAACAAACAAACAAAAAAGCTTTAGTGCAGGAAAGAAAGGAAAATCCATGTGGGCACTGAGGTCAAATGCAGTGTTTAACCCTGATCCTAGGACCTTATAGGCCGGCTCTCCTTCCCATGTCTCTCAGAATATGGTTGTCATGTCTCTCAGAATATGGGTATCTTCTACATTTGTTCCCCAAACCCATCCCAGAAGCCAAAATGATTTTAATGTGTGGAGGTTGAACCTTTCCTAATGTCTCCCCAGCCCTGGGGCAGCAGTAGGGGTACATTGTTCCCACCCAAGACAGGTCCTGAGACCTGCTCTGTCAGGCAGGCAGACCTTAGTGAACTTGCTGAGTAGATGCTGGCAATGGCTGGGTGCAAGATGCTGCCAGAGGCACATGGGCACACAGCCAAGGCTGGTTCTCCAAGCTCTTGGATGGACTGGCCCTGGGAAGATTCTGGGGCTGGAAATGCAGAGGCATGAGGGTGTGTCCATCCTCAACCCTTCACTCCATCATCTGTCCTTGAAGATCTGGATTTTATTGATGAGGCCAAGGTGGCCATCACTTTGGACTCAAAGTCTATGTCATGCACCTCCATCTTGCAAAAAGCCCCTACAGATGGGATGTTCTCCCATTAGTGGTGCCAGTTCCCTTTGCTGTCTTCCCAGAAGCTGTACAAGTCCACGTCATCTCAGATGGGCATGGAGAAGATGAGTAAGAGGATGCCAGTGGATAGGTACCACCCCTGCCTCTGCAACCAGTTGTCGAAGACATACTTGAAATGAAGGCCAGGTGGTGGATCAGGATTTTATCCTGTTTCACTGATATTCACAGGCACCTGGGTGTAGGTGTGGGAAATGGTGCCCATGGTGGTGGGACTTACCACCCACTCTAAGTCAGTGGTCTTGAATGGCACCAGGACCATGTTGATATTGTTCCCCAGCTCCTAGAAGCTCTCAGGGTATACCAGATAGTGGGTGATTTTGCTCCTAACATTGGCCTCGAACCCTGCTGTGGGTGCCTTTTTCATCCTGAGCACAAAGTTGTGACTGTCTATCTTAGGCCCATACGAAGACTCCATCAGGTTGCCCGAGTTGCCCACAATGGCACAGTGCAGGCAGCCCACCAACTTCCTCTCCACCACAGGGTCCACATTCCCAGGTACCACTATGAACTCATGGATGGTGGTGTTCGTTATTGGGCTTCTTCTCTTGCTGGAGCCTCAGCCATCATCGGTAGATGCCATCATCCAAGAGCCTGTTCTGGGCAGTCACCCACAGCTGTGTGGTCAGGTTGAACCTCTCGTCCAACCAGGTCGAGAGTCTGCACTGCTGATGCAGTGGGTACAAGTGCAAGGCCTGTGCTTGATCAGCCTCTTCAGGTTCTCTGAAAGCTCCAGGACCATCTGCTTAAGGAACCAGGTGGTGGCCACCATGGCATGGGAATAGTTCAGAAAGAAGGAAGTGAGGAAGATGAAGAACATGAGAAAGGTGAGCACTTTCAGGGTCTTCTTCTGCAGGGTCATAATCTTCCCTGTCCTGATGGTAGCCTCCCTGCAGTGGGTGGCAGGAACTCTCTCCTTTTCAGAAAATAAAGTACTCTATTCTTTTGCAGTCATTAAAGAGCTGTTAATGTCTCTTGATAAAGCTTTAACCAGTGATTTCTTTACCCATCCAAAGAAACAAAGAGATAATTAATCTCTGTGACAGTCCAGGGTCTCTCAGGAGTGAGGACCTTGAAGGAAGGGTCTTGGTATAGCCGAGAGGATGGCTTCTTTACCACTTCCTTCTATCAGCAAGGTCTTTGTGAACTGTACTTAGTGCCCAGCCCCTATTCAAGCTGGAATTTAAATGCCTCTGATACATGTGCCTCGTGTTTGGGCACAAGACCTCATTTGTAGATGCAGAGAAGACCCTGCCTAAACATTGTCTACACATTGCTCCTTTTCCCTGCCTCAACTTCCTTAAAATGACAAGAGCAGAGCCCTTTTGGGCACTAACATCAGGACTCCTTTTCTGTTCTCTGCTCCCTTGTGCTGCTAGAGCTATAAGCCTATTAAACTTTGCCTGAAATAAATTCCTATTTGAGCTAGTGTTAAATTTTACTTATGAGTGAGCCAAAGAACTTAGGCCTGAGCTGCAGTAACACCACTGGAAGTGGTCACCACTTGTCAGACTTGAGGGATATTATCAATGAGCTTCTGAGCTAATGGTGTAAACCACAACTAAAATTCTAAGCGCCCCTCCGCCAAACCCAAACCATCTGAATGGAGTTCCTCCAGCATTAACATCAACAGAAAAGTCTAAGAAACATTTACAACTCATTCTCTCTGAGGCCCACTACCTTGGAGGCTTCATTTGCATGATAAAATTTTGGTTTCCACAACCTCCTGTTGCAGCCCAGATATTTCCTTTCTGTTGATCCCAGGTCTTTACATAAGCTTAACCAATTGTCAGCCAAACATTTTTTAAATCTACCTATCAACTGGAAGCTCTGCCATGCCCCCCGCCCCCCACCGCCCCGAGTTGTCTCGCCTTTCTGGACTGAACCAATGTACTTCTTAAATGTACTTGACGTCTAATGTCTCCCTAAAAGGTATAAAACCAAGCTGCTCCCCGACCACCTTGGGTACATGTTCTCAGGGTCTCCTGAGAGCTGTGTCACTGGTCATGGTCACTCAAATTTGGCTTAGAATAAATCTCTTCAAATATTCTACAGAGTTTGACTCTTTTCTTCAATAATGGAAACACACGATGTCCAGGTAGGGAGTGAATGAAGTGTTTTCTAAACCCACTGCAATGTGGGACAGCTGCAGAGTACCCTGTACAGCACCTTGTAGACTTCCCATGGCTGCCTGCTCTCTAGGGCCTCATGGGGGCCGCCTGGTGTGCTGCAGGCCTAGGCCCAGCAGGTGTGCAGTCAGAGTGCCTCACCCTCTGCTGGTGATAAAGAAACAATTATTTATGCTAATAGTAAGAGTATGGGAATCCTTGGTAGGACTTTTCTTTTTAAGGAAAAGTAACCCCAAATCATTTTCTAACAGAGAGCAGCCTGTAAAGTTGAGCTGCAGACATAGACAAGCAAGTTGGAAGCTTGTCTGGGTGAATGCCAGCAGGAACTAGGGACTAGACATGTTCAAGATGGGGCTCCATCTTCCCTTCTCAAGCTGCTACATGTACAGTAAGGAGCAGACAAGATGGCACCAAGATCAACTGGAAAGTCCATTTGCATAATGAGATTAGGGTGGGGTGTCCAGCCTTCCCCACTAGCAATGAAACCAATCTTTGAGCCCTATGTAAATTAGACACTGCCTCCTCAAACCTGACTATAATAAAATTGGGAGCATTGACCGACCAGCCGGTCTTTTCTTCTTGGAGACCCCTCTGCCTATAAAAAGGGCTGTTTCTCTTTCTCTTCCCTTCTGCCTATTAAACCTCCATTCCAAAATTCTTGGTGTGTGTCCGTGTCTTAAATTTTCCTGGCATGCAACGATGAACTCCAGGGTATATTCCCCAGGCAACATAGCTGCTTCACTGGGTCAGTCAGGCAGATTAGCAGGCAGGGCAGCTGCAGGCCTGCTCAGGGGCACTAGATGGTGTTCTGGCCTCACTGCCTCTTCCAGCATGTGCTAGCAGCCCAGCTTGCTGATGGCCTCCAGTTGAGGCATCCTGCACTCAGAGAGCCATTCAGCTCTGCTGCCTCCACTGCTTGGGACCAGTTGGGGCCCGCTGGGGCCTCCGCTGCTAACACCACTATCTTTATGCTTTATTACTTGACTTAACTACATAAGCAACAGTGACTGGAGACAAAATATAATAACTTCAAAATATAATAATAAAAATATGTAAAATGACTTTCTAGGCTTTATGGTATAAATGCATCAGGATTTGCCTGCTAATGCAGCTAGACTGTAGTCAGTAAGAGAAAGAATTTTCGAAACAAAGCCAGAGGAGCATGAGCCAAGTTACTTGGGAATTTGTAAATACAACAGGTATTTCAGGTTCAAGTTCAGGGATGATTATCTTTTGCTTGCTGCAACCTCTGTCTCCTGGATTCAATCGATTCTCCTGCCTCAGCCTCCTGAGTAACTGTGATTACAGGAGCCCTCCAGGTGCCCTCCACAGCTTCTGGCTAATTTTTGTATTTTTAGTAGAGGGAGGTTTCATCATTTTTACCAGGCTTGTCTTGAAGTCTTGACCTCAATCAATCCATTTGGCTGGGCCTCTCAAAGTGCTGGGATTACACGTATGAGCTGCCATCACCAGCCTTAAGCTTATTCCTTCTATCATCTCTCTCCATACACACATTCATGCTTATACACATCTATAGGTCATTCTGTTTGTTAACGCCTTTACTTTTATGGTTGAAAATAGAAAGTAATTTGTAGGCACACATGAGTTATGTAGGAGTGATGACCTTTGAAAGTAAAGATGATCTAATCAGATAGGATTTAAATTGATGATGAGCTATGCTAAGATGTGGCAAGTTGAAGGGAATGGACAACTTATACTTCTCTCCTTCTTTCTCCCATCCTCTGAAATCCACATTGCCTCATAATCTTTTCCAGGTCATCCATGCTTCTGAATAATCCACTTATTTCATCTCTTCATCCTTATACATAGTGAACAAAGGTACTCTTGGCATGACCAACTTGTGGTCTAGGCAAGCCCAGGCTTCAGCTATGACCACAGTATTGCTCCACAAGCACACAGCTACATTTATTTTGTCATTCTCTATTAGAACTGCAGTGGGAGGCTGATAATTGATGCCAAGCTTGAAGTCAGAGAGGCAGGTACATATATATATGGAGGGAAGTAGACATAAAGATAGAGAATAAGTATGAAATTTTGATATATATTCAACGCACCATAAAATCTGAGAGAAACACTGATGGAGAATACACACTGGTTGAAAATTGCTTAAGGTTATTGTACACTTGGTGCTCAATATTAAGGCTTCTACATAAATATTATAGATGGCCTCTTTATCTAATATGAAGACACAATCAAAGTGCTAAAGGGTTGATGGAATTGAAGACCTCAGCTTCAGCTAAGGAAAGCAAAGAAGCTGGGTAAATAGAGAATTTTGCTCCTATAATCAACTGACAGAGGTTCTATCAACAGAAAAGCAAAATAAAAACTATTTACCACCAACCAGCAAAAATTCAAGAAAGCCTGAAGACCTGTACTCAGGTCAGCTAACTTCTGAATCCTATCCAACACTTGGTCAATGCTTTCCTTTACAACGAAGTAACACAAGTGATGGGACCATCATGCTCTTGGCATGACCAACTTGTGGCCTAGGCAAGCCCAGGCTTCAGCTATGACTGCAGTATTGTTCCATTGATGTGAAACTACTGACGCCAGCAGGTCTGAAGGATCCCATGAAGTGCTCAATCACCAAAGAATGGAGTTTCCACATCCCGATGATGTCATCTGTTCCCTTGACCTGTCAGCAACCCCAATTTTCCAGTCCCTCAGTCTCCACAATTCCCTTAAAAACCCCAGCCCAGAACTCCTCATGGAGATGGATTTGAAGGTTTTTCCCATGTCCTTGCTCAACTGTCCATTAATCATTAAACTCTCTGCTGCTAACTCTGCTGTCTCAGTGTGTTGGTATGTTATTGCACAGCAGGCATATGGACCTGGTGGTCCTGTAACAATTGATCTAAAATAATCATAATCCCATTGTCTTTGAGTGGATTGACTTAGATGTTGGCATGTGAGGAAATTCTGAACAATAAATGAGGGATACTCTTATAGATGGGTGACTAAAGAAGATTCTTCCTTTTGATAAGAACAGACACACTAAGGAAATATTCCTTTTGGGGTCTTTGGACTTCTTCTATGAGGGAGTGACACTTTCAGCTGTTAGAGGTTTCTCTTGAGCATCATGAAGAAGCTTGAAATCAAAAACTGATAGAGTGAATATGTTGAAGTCTTAAATTCACTGGAGTTCTGAATCAGCTCACCCTGGGATTGGTTATTATGTGAAATAGTAAATGTCTTTTTGTGTAAGCCAATTTTTGTCATGTTTTCAGTTACTTATAGCTTAAAGGATTCTAACCAATAAAGGTAGTATTTTTCTCTATTATCTAATAAAAACCTTGATATAGCAAATGTATCATTTCTGCACAAAAATATCACAAAGAATTTTGCAAAGCTTTGCATATTTTATTTCTCTTAGCATTTATATATAAATATATTTACAAAATTACAGATATTGATATATCTATATGCATAATAAATTATATATAAATTATATTTATAATTAATATGCAATTATATTACATATAAATTATTTATATGTGTATATGTAGCATATATTTTGTATATGTATTACACATGTATATATGTTTAAATATGTCTATATACAGGTATATATTCATGTGTATATAATATATGTATATATACATTATATCTATTAGATATAATATAGATATATTGTATCTATAATATATATATTACATATACACATATATTTCCCTGGAGTATAAAGTAGGCGTTGCTGTGTTATCTTTTAGGAAGAATGATGATATTGTATTAATTCTATCTTTTTCCAGGAGAAAGAAAAATGCTACATTGTTCAAGTCCCAAAGTCTTTCAGCCTGAAGCCAGGAACAATTGTTCAAAGTTTCTCTAGAACATCAAGGAAGGAAATCTGTATTTTACTTTATGTGCAATGGGGAGTCATTAAGGATTTTATGTAGGTGAGTTACCTTTCAATTGTGTTTTGAAAAGAGCATTCTGGCTGCATAGCGGAGAATTATTTATAGGAGAGCAAGAGGGAATCAGTGAGAAGAAATCAGGTGATAAAAGAGATGACAGATTGGATTAGATCAGTAACAGTGGAGATACAAATTTGTGAAATGGAGACTTGGGAAATGGAGATAGAGATTTGGGAAATATTTTGCAGACTGAATCAATTCGACTTTTTGATGGGCTGGATATAAGACACCAATGAAAGGTGAATAAAGGATGAATCCCAGGTTTTGGCTTGAAAAAACTGGGCAGTGTTGGTGCCTTCCTTAAGATGGGAAGAAGAGATGAGAATGTTATTTAGGGGAGAGATAGGGAGTTCATTATAGCATTATAGACTTACTTAGTTTAAGGTATCTAATGGTTGTGCATTTGGAGAAAGTAAGTAGAATTTGGATCTATGAATCCATAGCACATGAGAGATATCTGAGCTAAATATATACATTTAATTATATATATATAAACACATATATATGTATGTTTTTGTACACAGACACACACACACATATATACAAACACACATACATATACAGGATTGAGTAATATTCCCAAAGGAGAGAGAATAAACAAACAAACAAAGAATCCCTAAATATGAGCCCACATAAATGTTAGGTAGAAGAGGAAAAGCAAAAACACTGAGGAAGAACTGCTAGTGAGGTAGGAGGAAAACCAGGAGATGGTTTCACAGAGTTAAGAGTGTCTCAAATAGAGAGTGAATTGGTATAGGATTTTATCACTGTCCAGTTCCACTCAAGTGTTGATGCTGGGCTTTCTTTTCCACACTGCCACCACTCCTTGATGTTCTTCACATGTACCCCAAAACCTAAAATGCAATTAAAAAAAAATTTAAAAAAAGTAACAAACAAATGACAAAAAAGAATTTAAAAAGTACTAGACTGATGAAAACAGGGATTTTCACACAAGATATCATTCACATGAAGGCTCAACACTGTTTTAGGATGATAACTCTTTTCATGAATGATAAATGGATGATATGCAGATATCTGAAAATAGAAGGACATCAGTAGACGGTGAGAAGAAAAACAGCAATGGGGCATCTTAGGGATGTTATTTACTTACTTGAAGAGGGAGGCATGGCCTTCAGACACTGTATGGATGGAATGCTTGTGTCTCTCCAAATTAATCTGCTGAAGCCCTAACCTCTAATGTGATGGTATTATAGGAGGTAGGGCCTTTGGGAGGTAGCTTCAGCCCTCATGATGGGATTAGCATCCTTATAGAAAGAGACCAGTGTGTGCTGTCTCTCTCTCTCTCTCTCTCCCCCGCTCCCATGCGAGATACAGCTAAAGGCAACAATCTTCAAGCCACGATGGCCCTCACCAGAACCCAGCCATTTGGTCACCCTGATCTCAGACTTCACAGCTAACAGAACTGTGAGAATTAAATCTATGTTTAATCACCCAGCATACGGTATTTTGCTATAGAAGCCCACCCTGACTAAGATTTCAATGTAGCCTCCATGTAGTTTCCTGGTGGTTGGCAATCTCCTGACTCACTATTTTGTTATGTGATCTGTCCCAAGTCAGTCTTTCTCTTCCCATATCCCCCTACTCCATTATTCACCCATCTGTGGCCAAGTCTTCCTCCAACTGAGCTCCTTGTAGAGGAGTGAACAATTGTTTGAATATTAAAGTAAGTCAAGACGAGAGAAATCTCCATTTCTTTTGATAATAGGATGATCTTTGGTGAGCTTAGGAAAAGTTTCAACCAAGTAGTCATAGAATGATCCAAGTTAACATGAATTGAGCCGGGTGCAGTAGTTCATGCCTGTGATCCGAATACTTTGGGAGGCTGAGGCAGGCGGATCACTTGAAGTAAAGAGTTCAAGACCAGACTGGCCAAAATGGTGAAACCTCATCTCTACTAAAAGTACAAAAATTAACTGGGTGTGGTTGTGCATGCCTATAATCCCAGGGAGGCTCAAGCAGGAGAATAGCTTGAACTTGGGAGGTGGAGGTTGAAGTGAGCCAAGATCGTGCCACTGCACTCCAGCCTAGGCAACAGAGTGAGACTCCATCTCCAAATATATATATATATATATATATATATATATATATATATATATATATTTATGAGGCAAGTTAACAGACATTGAAAATTAAAAGGGACGTTAAGAAGGGGAGTTACCTGGTTTGAACAACTTGAGAAGTTTTCTGTGAAGGGGAGTTTAGAAATGGTATGAGATGAAGCTGAAATTCAATACATGGTTGAAAAGGATTTTTTTTTAAAAGATTCAGGATGAGAAAGCATTTTTACATGCCAGTGGGAATAATTTGGTAAAAACAGGGAGATTGATGGCGTAAGAGACAGAAATAGGGAATAGTTGAAGAAAGTATGTTCTTAAAGTGTAAGAGGGTAAGATAGGTAGAGTATAAGCAGAGGGGTTCATCTTTAAGAGGAGCAGGGACAAGTCTTTCATCAGGATATGAAAATACAGAGGAAAAAAATGTAGTTTAGAAAGATTTAAAATTTGGTAGTGGGAATTTAAGAGTGCTGTCCTCTGATCAATCTTTGTCAATTTTTGCATATTTATTTCTTTGGAATCTGTTTTCTATTGAATTTGAGAGTGCTATTCTGTTGATGGTTTTATTTTGTCAATTAGCTGGTCATTGAATATTTATCTGATAGCAGTGGACTTGGGAAGACTTTGAGGAGTTGGTTCCAGGAACTACATCTATTGGGGTAGGCAGCTGTTGTGGAGGAACCAGCTGTTAATGATAGAAAGTCCATCCTAGCAAGTAGAACACAATTGGCATGTTTAGTGATAAATAATGGAAAGTTCAGAGGAGCAACTAGTCATGGAGGAAGAAATGGATTAGAGTACAGCAAGATACATTCTATCAGGTGGGTTGAGCATAGTAATTAGCAATCTAGAATTAGCAATTTTGGTATATAGACTGGTATATAGTTTGCAGCAGGAATGCCTGCCATCAGTTAGCTTGTCTTCCCCAATTAATAGTGGTTTAAGAGCACACTTTAGGCCAGATGCAGTGGCTCATGCCTGTAATCCTAGCACTTTGGGAGGCTGAAGTGGGTGGAGGTCAAAAGTTTGAGACCAGCCTGACCAACATGGTGAACCCTCATCTCTACTAAAAATACAAAAATTAGCTGGGCATGGTGGCAGGCACCTGTAATCCCAGCTATTAGGGAGGCTGAAGCAGGAGAATCACTAGAACCTGGGAGGCGGAAGTTGCAGTGAGCCAAGATAGTGGCCATTGTACTCTTTCACTCCAGCCTGGGAGACAAGAGCAAAACTCCATCTCAAAAAAAAAAAAAAAAAAAAAAAAAAGCAGACTTCAGTCCCAAGAATTAGAGTAAGGCAGGACCCTATCCTAGCTTTCTGGGAAAATCATTGAGATGGTAAGTTTGGCATAGAAAATAAGATGTGAATCACTTTACCAGGACTGTCATGTTAATTTGGGAAGTGGTCTTACAAATAATGCAGGAGTTTAGTTCCTATTTGAAGGATCTATAATTTCTGGGGTCTGAAGTTTTTATATGGGTAGGCTCTCTGTAAGTGGGTATAAAAGGAAATAGTTTGCTAGACAAGGTGGCCCATGCCTGTAATCCCAGTACTCTGGGAGGCTGAGTTGGAAGGTTTGCTTGAGGTCAGGAGTTATAAGATCAGCCTGGGCAACATAGTGAGACCCTGTCTCTACAAGAATAAAAATAAAACAAATTATCCAGGCATAGGAGTGCACGCCTGCAGTCCCAGCTATTTAGGAGGCTAAGGCAGGAGGATTGCTTGAGCCCAGGAATTGGAGGTTGCAGTGAACTATGATCACACCATTCCAACCTGGGTGACAGGACGAGACCCTATCTCTAACAACAAAAACTAAAACATTTTACTGAAAATACCACAAACATCATTAAATCTATAAAAATAATGTAACATTTTATTAATAACTGCTTGATATAACTCTGAAGTGCTTTTTTTTCCAAAATATTTTAGCTGCATGCTACTTGATTATATTTTAATATAGCAATATTTTATGTTTTTTATATATTGATAGCTTTGAAAACTTTCTTTCAGTTTTACAACTGTTTATTACTAATGACATCCTAGCATGAAATCTGACACATTGCAATGCATAAAAAGATGTACTTGCTGTTTTTAGTACTGCTATGGTTTTGTGTCTTAGAAACACAGGAATTCTCATAAATTAGATCTTGCACATTTCCAACCAAAAGAAAAATACGTAGGGGAGTTTATAATTGTATATGCTGCTGCATTCTTCAGTGTACTTCTGAAAAGAGAGAATTTCTATTTTGACTAGGATTTGATAAAGACCAAATCTCTTCCTTACACTTTTCCTGCTAAGCATATTAGGTTTCTGTAATATAACAAATGACCACAAACTTAGTGTCTTAAAACAATGCATGTTTATCTCACAGCTTTTATGGATAAGAAGTCCAGGTACAAACTGTATATTTTTCTCAGGATTTCACCAGTCTATAATCAAGGAGCTTGCTAGACTGTGTGCTTATCTCGAGGTTTGACTAAGGAAGAAACCACTTCCAGGCTTTTTCAGGATGCTGGAAGAATTCATTTCTCTGTCTGACTGAAGGCACTAGCTTCTTACTGGCTGTCCATTGGAGGCTACTCTCAGGTCCTAGAGGCTGTCCACAATTCTCTTCCGCATAGTTCTCTGCAAAGGCATTTACAACATGGCTGTTTACTTAAGGGTGAATTTCTCACTTCAGTTTGCTAAGATAGTCTTATACAATACAATTGTAACCACAGGACTGATATCGTAGCACGTTTGCTTGATAATGTAACCTAATCAAGGAATGACATCTTATTAATTTGCCATAGGCAAAGTATGATTGAAAGCAATTTACAGGTTCCAGTAATGCTCAAAGATAGGGGATTACATAAGGGTGTGTCATTCTGGGAATTACCTTTGGGTATGCATGTGCAATAATTTTCCACAGAGAAGCTTCTGTACTTTTTGTATCTTTTTTCATCCTTACCACTTCCGTGGTTCTGTTACCGTATGTCTAGACACATTCATATAATGATATAACCTCTGGCCCTACACTTCCTGTCCCTATGCCAGATAAGTCACTATGGTGGGTATTTTTTCCAGTATTTTTCCTGAAACTTTCTTGCAATGCTTAGCAATGACTTAGCTCAACATGAAAGTGACCAAGAACCACATACTATCCCTCCAGAGTCAGTCTAAAGATATTCTTCATTCAACTTCTCCTTGTCTGGATCCCCAAAATACACATGGCCATCCCAATACCACTTCATGTGAGGGGAAGGGTGACAGAGGAAAAGTGAGAGTGGAAAGAGACAGTCTTAACCAATTGCAATTAAAATATCCTTTTTTGGTGTGGATTTTAGAAAAACATAACCATGTGAAAACATATTTTCCAGGGCCCCAGGAGTGAGCTGAAATGAGTGAGAAACTTGGAAATTAAGTTTCTTGAGCTTTTTAGAAAATCCATTTTAAGTTGCCATTTATTTATTAACTAACTTGACAATTATTCTCTGAATCTGAAGTGATGGCCAGAATTTTTTAAAGGTAGGAACATTTCTTATCCAATGAACTAGTTATAAAAACAAACAAATAAATGAAGAAAAAAAAGCAGGAGCCAAGAGTTCCCAAGAAAGTAAGTAATTAGGCAGAACCTATCCCGTATACATCAGGTAAATATTCTAACCACTGGAGTTTAAAAGACTTAGATTTAATTTATTAAAAACAATGAAAATCTGTTCCTTTCCCTTAGAGTTACATTTATTATGCAGTCATTTATTATGTATTCAGAGCTGCATTTATGTTTTATGCATTGCATTTAAATTATGTGCTACTTAAGTTTTTAGCATATATAGTCTAAATTTTGTTTTGAAAAGTTAATTGGTGATTATGGCAGGTACTGCAGTTTTCTGACCCAAAAGGTCAGAAAAACCTCTTTTTCTCTCTTCCTCCTTCCTACCCCAAAAATAAAAAATAAAAGCCTTCAATTCTTTTTTAGTTATCAGATTGTTAAGTGTTCAGGGAAACTGAGCCCTGTCCCACAAGATGAATTATTCCCTTAAAGTGTTCAGGTAATCTTCTTTGCTAGTGATTTGTTTAGGGTCAGTCATGTTTCTCTGTTCTGGCCAATTTAAGGGGAAGTACTGAGAGTTATGGGAAAGAGAGAATCGTAATGAGAAGTCATTCTTTCTACCTTTGGCCCCTTGAATGGTGACAGCCAACTTCTAGTCAGAAAAGAAAAGCCTAGTAGAATCAAAGAAACTGAGTCAAAGCTCTGAATTAACTGATTCTGCATGCCCAACTCTGGACATCCTATAACGTGAGTTGGAAAAAATGCCACTTCGTTTGACATTTTTATTTCTTACAGCAGAATGTCTTCTGATAGAAACAGTGATGTATAAAATAAAAGTCAGACAAACATACACACATATAGCATTTATTGTGTTTTTTCTTAATATACACGCAATATGAATTCATTTTGGGAATTTGGAATTACAGAAATTCACAGGGAAGAAAATTTTTAAGAAATCACGCAGATAACTATATTAATACTTTTTGTATATATCTATTGCTGCTATGCATACATTTTATATGTTACATAACTTTTAAAATTAGACTAATTATTTTAAACTTGATTCTTAATACTCTTAAAACATGATAAGCATGTTTAGACCAGATTGAATCTGATAGTTTTTTTCTTTTTAAATATTTTTTATTCATATGAGCACAATGTGTAGTAATTAAAGAAGCCCAAAGCATTGGTTCAATGTAGGAAAGTACACCACAGGTAAAATAGATGGAATTCTAGAAGTATTTTAACTGTCTAAAAATATTATGTCTTTATGACTACCACCTAAGTTCTAAGACAAGGTCTCTTTCAGGATATATCTAACTTATTTATGCTGTGTTCCCTGGTGGAGAATGTTTGTGGTACCTCTCCCAAAGTATTTTTTTTAGCTACTATATTCCTGTTGAATAGGCTTAACTTGAACTAATGTAGACTTTGTTCAATTTATTGTCATTAGTTAATGTCACTTCTTTACTAAACTGAATTGCTAAAAGTAATTCAATTTTTAACTAGTTTTATAGGCTAAGTAAAGGAAGAGAAACCAAGATAGAATCTCAACTATCTGATATATTAGATTCACTCTTTAGAACATTTTATTTTTTCCAAGGAGTCCTCACCATTTATTATAATAGGACATAAAATAAATAATTATGTCAATTATGAAATATTGTCTGTTGAGCAGAATATCTTTAAAACCCATATTTATCTTTGGAGCTATAAATTTTAGTTTATACATTATAATTTATGGACCACAATATGAATATTGAATTATTTCTGTTTTTTATCACATATTGAACCTTAAGAGAGTTTGTTAGTTTGCAAACAATAATTAAGTATATTGAAGCAATCTTGTTTCAATATTAACATTTTTATGTTTGCATATAAACAGATTAATACATTCTGTTATATTTTTATTTTATTAGACTCCATTATAAATACTCAAAGTCAAATAGGAATTCTTAACCTTTTTTTGTGCTATGAGCTGCTGTGGCAGTCTGGTCTATCTCTCTCAGGATTGTGTTTTTAAATGCATAAAATAATTTATAATACTAAAATTTAAAAATATACTGAAATACAGTTGTGTGTGTGGTTTTTTTTTTTTTTTTTTTTTGCATGGACTGTAGGTTAAGAACTTCTGAGTCAAGATTTTGAATAGCCCTTTATTTAATGTGTCAAAAAAAATGCTCAAGGAAATACCTCAGAGAGATCCATAATGAGCACACAAGAAGAACCAAGCTGAGATACATTCATTAAACACATATAATAAAGCCCTTAGATTGTATCTGTACAAGTGTGTTATTTTTGCCTTTAAATCCAGAAGAATTATCAGTTTAGAAATAATATATCATAGAGATTTAGAGAACATTGATTTTGTTTTAACTTATTTACATCCCTGTGTTATCTATGAGAACTATAAAATCTTGGAATGAGTACAAGCCAATTTTGAGCTGTTTAGCACACTACAGATTTTTAGCCTTGCCCAATTCAACTGTAGAACTGGGCCATGAATTAACCAATTAAAGGTATGAGTTTAGTAAAAAAGAAGCTATGAATGAAAGGGTTAGTACCCAGAGGCAGTTCAAGCGAGACAGAATTGGAAAATAAGGTAGGATATGAAAAAAAACAGTAACACAACACTATAAACCTGAAGTATAAGAGGAGAAAATCAAAGAAAGAAAGCACTTACCATTAGTTGGCAATTTACTTTCCATAATACCACACACCTGGAATATTTAGAGATTATTTTTTATTTCATCTTTTGTGTGGCACTACATAGCTCATGTTAATATAATGGTATCTTACCTATTTAAAAAATGTTAAATATTTTAATTTAAGACCCTCATCATGTTTTTCACATTAAATGGATATTATACTGCCATTATTTTCATCCCTTCCCGTTTTTCATGGAAGAGGTAGACACAAACCTGAATTAAATAAAAAGGTGTTGTTGTGCAGATACATTTTGGAAATCATACAATTTAAAATGAATATCAGTAGGTGTTAGTTCTGCCATGGGCTGCTGTGGTGGTCCAGTCTATCATCTCAAGATTGTGTTTTTTTAAATGCATAAAATAATACAAATAGAACTAAAATAAAAAACCTACATGGAAATATAGTGTTGTGCTTAGACTGTAGGTTAAGAAAGGCTACATCAAGATCCTTCCCTCCTTCCCCAACACACTCTGTCTTCTTTGACCTGTACAGACTGAAACTGTAGTTTTCTCTCCAGAGTTCCTTTGTTGTATCAAGCATCTTTTTGTTTGTGCATTTGCTTAATTTTGTTTTAATTTTTCTGTTATTTATGAATTATGGATTTAGTAAGATCTGGAGATAGACAACAAATTCTTCACATTATTAAAATAGAGGGCATATTATGCATAGAGCATACTCAGTATGGGCATTTTCTTAATGGCATTTGAAAACATTGTTATTTTATGGCAGTTAGTTACCACAAACTCCATAGACTCTACAGCCTAGAGGAATGTTCCAAATCCCTGTCCAAATCTTAACCCTTCTAAAATATCTGTTTATATAGAGACACATCACAACCTGTTCCACATAAATGGGATGAAGGAGAACTACTCATAGTCTTGTCAGGTTGCTGGAGTGGTTGGTGGGGTTGGTTCCTGACTTCTCCAAATGTCAGAATGCTTTTGAAGCCAAAGAGGAAAACAGATCAATTTTTTTTTTTTTTTTTTTTTTAACAACAGAAGGGAAAATTGATCTCATGGGCAAGAGACTCTGTGCTCTATGTATTACATAGCATAAGACTCTAATTGCTAATATGCCTCTTTTGGAGAAAAACACGAAAACATGCTGAGTTTAGAACTGTGTTGTGGTTTCTCACTTTTGTTTTTTTGGCATCCTTGTGCCTTAGACTGCATGTGTTTTAAATATTTGTACACTGTTATGCAAAGAGAAAGTGGTAAGACACCTACATAATGTATTATATGAGGTCAGAAAAGGCAGAGATTAATTTAGAAGCTTATGATGAAGAGAAAATATTTTAGTATTTTTCCTGAAGTTTTTGCCTTAATAATTGAGGCTCTGAAAATGGAGTTTCTAAAAGAATAAGAATGATAACTTAAGTGTAAATCCTGCTTTGTTTGTATGTAAACATGTTGGAACATTTGTGTTCATCATTCCCAGATGATGATATTCATTACTTTGCCCTTTTTCATATGACTTCTTGTGTAGTCTATCAATCACAGAGAAAAATATCCATAGATAAGTGGATCAAAGCATGGGTTTAAGAAAGCAAAGAGAAAGAAGAAGTGATTTACTGGATCTGACACCCTGTTTAACATTTCAGGATCAAACCAATACCAAATTCCTAGGACATAGTAGGGAGTCCAGCAGACAGTAAATGAAGTGGCAAATGCAACCGTCATTTTTAGAGTCCTCAGCCTTGCTCTTGGTATATTGTTCTTGGACTGATTCAGTTGTAGTTCTATTGGATAGAGAAAAGAGAAGGTGTTTAAAGATCAGTTTTCTCACAAAACCAAAGTGGACAAAAAGGAAAAGAGCATCACTAATTCAACTTAATCAGGAAATTTCCAATATTTTAAATAATAATAATTTGTTTGAAAAGAATGGTTTTATAAGAGTTTTCCACTATGTCAAATAATGAATAAAAAAGATTGAAGATGATAGTGCTCTTATTTCTGCCAAACTAATGTGGATTTGAAATATGTGGTACTCAAACTCTTAACATATACATTTAAGAGAGTAGATGGGGTTGAACTGAGTTGAATTCTTTTGTTTAAAAAAATTATTATTTTATTTTAGTATGTATTGGGGGGACTGGTGGGCTACATGAATAAGTTCTTCATTGGTGAGTTCTGAGATTTCGGTGCACCCATCACCTGAGCAGTGTACATGTACCCGATGTGTAGTCCTTTATCTCTTGCCACTCCCCACCCTTTCCCCTGAATTTCCAAAGTCCAATGTATCATTGTTATGCCTCCACGAGTCTTTGTCCTCATAGCTTAGCTCCCACATATGATTGAGAACATATGATATTTGGTTTTTCATTCCTGAGTTACTTCACTTAGAATAACAGTCTCCAATTGCATCCAGGTTGCTGCAGATGCCATTATTTGATCCCTTTTTATGGTTGAGTAATATTCTATTATATATATACACCACATTTTTTTATTCACTCATTCATTGATGGGCATTTGGGTTAGTTTTATATTTTTGCAATTGCAAATTGTTATAAACATTGATGTGCAAGTATCTTTTACATATAATGACTCTTTTCCTCTGGGTAGATACTTAGTAGTGGGATTGCTGGATCAAAGGGTAGATCTACTTTTAGTTCTTTAAGCAGTCCCCACACTGTTTTCCATGGTGGTTGTACTAGTTAACATGTCCACCAACAGTATAAAAGTGTTCCCTTTTCACCACATTCCTGCCAACATCTATTATTTTTTAATTTTTTGATTATGGCCATTCTTGCAGGAGTGAGGTGGTATCACATTGTGGTTTTGATTTGCATTTCTCTGATAATTAGTAACATTGAGCATTTTCCCCTACGCTTCTTGGCCATTTGTATATCTTCTTTAGAGAATGATCTATTCTTGTCCTTTGCCTACTTTTTGATGAGATTGTTTTCTTTTTGCTGGTTTGTTTGAGTTCTTTGTAGATTCTGGATATTAATCCTATTATTAATAATAGGGCTTAATTAAGCATCTATTTATCGTTTTTTTGTTGCATTTGCTTTGGGGTTCTTGGTTATGAAGTCTTCGCCTAAGCCAATGTCTCAAAGGGTTTTTCCAATGTTATCTTCTAGAAACTTTATGGTTTCAGGGCTTAAAGAGATGAGAATCCAGTTTCATTTTTCTACATGTGGCTTGCCAGTTATCCCAGCACCATTTGTTGAATAGGGTGTTCTTTCCCCACTTTATGTTTTTGTTTGCTTTGTGAATTCAGACTTCAAAACAAAATTATGTTCACTGAGTATCTATGCCACTAAGGATAGCAAGTATCATGTGTGAATGAAAGTGTGCTAACCCGAATTATCTATCTCAACTGTTTGCTGCTTTCTGTGATATCTGAAATCATTTCACTTTTTATATAAACACAGCCTTTAAAGTTCATAGGTTAGACTTGTGAAGAAATTTACTGGAACTTAATGGAATTGCTGACTTTTAACAGTCAGACTGCTTACCTGAAATTTTGGACTTAGTTCTTAAAGGTAAAAAGCTGCAATTTTGAAGTGCTCAAAATCTGTTCTTGTATTTCATAATAAGAACGTCTCTGTTAAGTAAGAAATACTCTTTACACACTTTTCTTTTTTATGAGGGAAACAGACAATGCTATTCAGAAATAGTCATTTTAAAACTTCTCATTAATTGGTCACTGAAGAGTAGACATATAGAGGAAAACATTTCCATGCATGGCGCCTTATATTATGAAATTATTTTTTGTCTAGAAGTGTTAAAATAAGTAATTTATTAAATACAGACTGATTATGGATTTTTGGCAGACAAAATTAATTACCATTTACTGCGTGCCTTGCTAGAGGCTTTGCTCCTTTCACACACTATTCATTTAACCCTCAATATCTGACACATCAATTTAAAATTCAAAAAAGCATCTTGGCTTAGCACAGTGACTGAAAATGAAAAAATACCAAGACAACCACAACATGTCATGCTTTTTCCTCTTTTGAAACATTGTCATAGTTGATAATTTGTTGACTGTTTATGACTTTTCTGCTATTCTGTGGTCTCCATGAAAGCAGGATACTTACTAGATTTTTCTTATTCACCATGGTATCCCCACCTAGCACAGTTTCCAGCAATAGTGAGTAGTCAGTATGTATTGATCAAATAAATAAAAGAATAAATAAATAAATGTGTTCATAATATTTATTGTTTCCTGCGTCTGCTTTTTTGTATTTTTGCTTCTGTACTGCTCATATTTCTTCAGATTAACCCCTATTTAAGATTCACCTTCCTATTTTCTTTGTTCCCTTCTTAGATATCGCTTATAAAATAGACTCTCTCAAGATAAGATTTTGAAGGCAAATTGGTTTTGAAGTATACTTTTTTGGGAAATATTAAATACCATTTTGTGTTGCCAGGTGGAAATTGCTCAATTACTTATTACAGAACATCACCATGATTCTTTTCTTTGCTCTTTTTTTTTTTTTTTTTTTTTTTTTCTTGAGACGGAGTCTCACTTTGTTGCCCAGGCTGGAGTGCAGTGGCACCATCTCAGCTCAC